>NC_091952.1:151841572-152556572 GCF_031021105.1 Erythrolamprus reginae | reverse complement strand
TGCCTGTCTATCCTATCTCCCTCCCTCTCCCTCCCTCCCTCTGTCCCTCCCTCCCTCCCCCCCCCCCCCGCCTATCTTTTCTCAACCACATTGGTTAAAAAAAGACTTTGGGGAGAATTTTATGTATATATTCATCACATTTATTTGCCACTCATCTTGTGATGTAAGGCAACCCTGACTATCTACACTATATCAAATGGAGAAAGGAAAATTGATTTTGAAACATAGAGAAAACTTAAGCTGTTTTTACATAAATCAAAAGTGAAAGTTCTGTTTGTTAGTTTTAACCAATAATTTGATGAAATAAAAATATTGCTATATCCCTACTATTTGATAAGGTATTGAAGCCAAATAGAGAAAAATAAATATGGATATCCTTATAAAATATATGGCAATTGAGTTGTGTCTTGATAGAAGGGGTTATAAAGAGGCAAAATTCTCCCTTACTATGTTTATTGTGTATTTTTATGAAGAAAAGAAAAATAGAAGTTAACTATTGTATTTACACTATTGACAGATAGCCAGACTATTATTTATCAACTCATCATTAAACTTTAATAGATTAATCATCAATTATTGAACAATTGATGTTGAAATCCAGCTGTGCTGCCCCACTTCAGTTCAGAAGGGTCTGCAAAGCCCTTTAGCCATCTCTCTGGGAAAATACTTGGGTTGGCAGTAATTTCAGTGCTTTTAAAAATAGAAATGAGTGGTATCTTAATGTTTAAAAATTGTATATGTGTGTTGTGTGTATGATTCACACATGAAGCCCAGAAAAATGGGGTAGATTTTCTTTTTAGGGAAAGTTTTAGTTACGAATATTCTGGTTTGCAGAAAGATGCTTAGATGATATTGTGAAAAATGCAGCAGGTACACTAAAGGTGCAACCTAACTTATAAAATGTATTTTGTATATTAAATGTGTGTCTTAACCATTTGGTTTTATTTGATCCTCTGGAAATTGGCACACTTCAATTTCAGTGGTAAACAGGATTAATAAATTAAAATAGAACAATCACAAACTTTCGCAATGTTTTTGTTTTGATTAATTTCTATGTATTTAAGCATTGCAAGAGAGATTTGCAAAACTCCTGTTTTGACCATAGATCTTGCTAAAAGAAGTTGGTTTTAATTTTCTCTTTGAGATTTAATTCATATGATCCACATGTTATTAATACAATATTGTTTTGCAGCTCTTATTTTCCCTTGACCACTATTATAATTTAGAGCTGAGTAGTGCCCCTATAAATGAGAACATACTGAGATTTCTGAAATTTCTGTCACATTTATTTGATTCTATACATGCAGATTCACAGGCAAGGGCACGATCAATCATTAAAAATAATTAAGAAATTAGCATTTGTAAAATAAGCATATTTAGATATTAGCAAGACAAAATATTAGGATGGAAAATGTGTATATTATTACGATTCAGTGATTCCCAATTTCTCAATTTGGAATGATTTCTTATTTATCTTGAGAAATAGCATATATGATTTATTCATAATTCCTTCTCATGAAGAATTTAGTAGCCTTGTGTAGTTGTTTTATATATGAAATGAAACCTATACTCAAAAGAAATGTTTCAACATAATGGGGAAAGGCTTTTTTCAGTCTTTCAGTCTTTTTTAAAAATAAATTTCATAAATTTTTAAATTAAAAAAAAACATTTTCCTCTAGAAAATATTTGTTGCACATGCCTATTATGCTTTTGCTTTCTGAGCAATATTTAAATATTCTTTGCTCCAAGTGTGTGTATAATTTGATCTCCCCCTCCCCCCATGATTTCCCCAGCATCCATGAAGTGGGCATTGTAAAAACACTTGCATATAAATAAATAGAGAACCAGAGAAGGTCTGTTGACATTTCCCCAAAACACATGAAATAATGGCTAGAGTGCTGTAGACTTCCACAGATATCTAGCTTTTTAAATATAGGCAGAATCCCTGGGGTAAAAAAAAATCTGTTGATTTCTGTTCCCAGATCTATGACATCGTTGAAGATGCTACCTGCTGTGCTGCCAGCCCAACTTCTATCAGCAGCTCTGAGTTCTTGGCGTTCTAATTGTCAAGCAGATCTGAACTTGCCTCGACAATTCAGCTGGATAGCATTTCTTTTTGCCTAAGTTATACTGCAACACATATGGTGGTTTGTTAGTAAATGTACATGTCAAAGCCTTGCCAAATGAGTCATAGTCAGATACCTATATGTTGGGATTCATTTTCAAAAGAGGAAAACTGAAGCTTTTCATCTTTGTAATCTGATCTACAGTTCATGAAAAAGGTGTGGATCAGAAATTTGTTATACCCTGATTTTCATGTTTCTCAAATGACTTGATACTAAATGATTGTAATAGAGACCTCTGATTATTATTAAGCAGAAGAGAAGTGTAATTAATTAAATACACAGACTTGTTTTTTTTCCCAAAAGGCATCTTTTCAAGAAAACATTCAAATAAATTTATTTTTTTAAGGAAATGAGTTGTAAAAGTGTATTTTAAATGGTTAATTAAAAACACATTTTAAATTGGAAATACGTATGAGTATACAGACTGGAAATAGACTAATTGAACCTTCTCTCTCCTCTTCGGATATGCGTGGAGTACTTCTCCCAAAATTCCCGGAAAATTGCTGTAGCCTTCAGGAGTCCAATTTGCATCAAGTGACAGTGGGATTAATCTAGCGCAGTGATGGTGAACCTTTTTTGGTTCTCGTACCAAAAGGGTGGGTGTGTGTGTGCTAGAATGCACCATGCTAGCATGTGCACAGGCCTCACTGAATCCTGTGACGGTGAAATAAAAAAGGCCAAATGGGCAAACCCCAAGTTTGGAAAAACAGACTCCCAGTTTGCCCATTATGCTGTTTTTTGCACTCTGGAGGGTTTGGGGAAGCTTCCTGAAGCCCCGGAGTGCGAAAAACAGCACAATGGGCAAACCAGAAGTCCATTTTTCTGAATGTCAATTGGCCCGTTTGCCCATTTTTTACACTCCGGGGCTTCACTTCCTGAAGCATCTGGAGGGTGAAATGGCTTCCCCAAGGCTGAAAATCAGCTGGCCAGCACACACATACAGGCTGGAGCTGACATAGGGCAACACCTCGCGTGCCCTCTGATATGACTTTGTGTACCATAGGTTCGCCGTCACGAGTCTAGTAGTGTCTGGTTAAGATTATGGTTACAGCAAGACCTGCTTGGTTGTCCCACTACTTCTTGCCCGTCCTATTACCTGCAGGAAAGACAAGTCTCACTGGTTGGTTCCTATATAGTCTAATCTATCAGAACCTGCCTTTTCTTTTTAAGAAAAGTCACTTCCTCCTCATTAGATCTTCTTTTGTTGTCCCAGATATTTGATCCCATGGATATAGCTACCTTCATCCTACCTCCTTTCCACATTCTCTCATTTGACCTTTGGTCCCTTTCTCCCTTTATGGCAATAGGGGACAGGCTGTTCTTTTCTTTCTATGCTCTTTATGAAATGAAAAGTAAGGGAAATAATGATATTAAATAGAAACTTTGCAGGACAGGGGTTGGGAAAGCAAGTGGAGCATCCTGGGCAGAAACGGAAAGAGTATCCATTGGTAGATATAAAGGTTGAATAAAAGATGAGCTTTTTGGGTTGAGGATAGTTTATTGATTTAACAGGTCATCATTGTATCAACTGAAGCATTATTTAAAGGACTACAATTGCCCAAAAGCAGCAGATATAGCCAGCTGGCAGCCAATAATAGTCAATAGTCACCCAGCATAAAATGGCTGCATGGAGTAGCCACTGGAGAGGATTAGAGCCGGAGTGGCGCAGCAGGTAGAGTGCTGTACTGCAGGCCACTGAAGCTGACTGTAGATCTGCAGGTCAGTGGTTCAAATCTCATCTCCGGCTCAAGGTTGACTCAGCCTTCCATCCTTCCAAGGTGGGTAAAATGAGGACCCGGATTGTGGGGGCAATATGCTGGCTCTGTTAAAAAGTGCTATTGCTAACATGTTGTAAGCCGCCCTGAGTCTAAGGAGAAGGGCAACATAAAAATCGAATAAATAAATAAATAAATAAATTTGTGTGACATGCATTCTTGTTGCCATTGCATTGAAATATAGTGCTAGAAATTGTTGGTTTTGAGGGTCTAAAGAAAGAAAAGTTTAGAAGACAATAGTCAAAGCTGGAAAATATAGGCATGGATGCACTTGCAATGAGCTGGGTGTGAGAGGAAGGCAATATTATCTGTCCTGACATTCATTAAATAGTGAATTGCTCATATTGATGATTGACCAAGCAGAAAATATGGATCTACTCTAGGTCATCAAACATAATCCAGGTACTCATGCCAGACTTTGGGTTACCAATGTATAAAATCAGCCTGTATTATTATGACATCAGCACAAACATCATTTTGTCATATTCTTAACACAGACATTACTGCCCAAGAATAAAGACAAGATTATCATATTCCTTCATGATCTTTAGTAATCTGATCTTCTCAGGGGTGGGCTGATAGCCGGAATGCCTGATTGGGCTTGCCATCGTGGCTCTGGAGGTACTGTGAGTTCAAGCGGAATGATGTTTCTGTGCCCATGCAGGTAGCAATATTGCGCATGGAGATGCAGGTGCGCCCATGTTCCGATGAGGATTTTTGCTTCTGCACATGTGAGGAAAAGCCTTGCAGGAACACGAGTGCACCTGCATCTCCATGCAAAATTTTGCTACCTGCACGGGCACAAAAGCATAATTCCACTCGAACTCACGGTACCTCCAGGGCCACGGAGGCGAGCCAACTAGGCATTCTGGAGAGCAGCCCACCCCTGGATCTTCTGGAGAGGGGACTATAGCTTGGTGGTCCAGCATTTTTAGGAGATACATTCTCTTGTCTGAGAGTTGAGGCACTTCCTGTGATTGTAGAGGCCCTTTCCCCCAGCCTTTTCTTTTGCAGTACACACTAATTAAAAACATGCAGGCATTTATCTGGGACCAAGCCAAGGAGGGAAAAAAATATTTTGTTCCTCATTCTGATAATATCTATGTGAAGTTCCCCAGAAGCTACATCCTTTGACCCAAACCTGGGGCATCAGCTCCAAGTAGATGCTATGGAATGAATTTCAAGCTCAAATTTCCTGCCATTCCCATTCCCAACAAGACTAAACTTGTGGCTATTGTTGTTTAATTGATTTGTAAAGAAGAAAGGATTCTCTCCTCCTCTTTAATGTACTCTTTAAATACTATAATTTATATTAAAAAGTAGATACTTTGCTACATTTGTATATTTTGCCAAGTCTAAAATTATGTAATTTTAAGGCAGAGAGGTTGAGGTGGATTTTTTTTTGGGGGGGGGGGGGGGGCTTTCATGTGAAAATAAATATGTGGGCAAATAAGTGTTTTGAGGGCATCTTGTTTAAACTCGTCATAATAACTGTAAATTTCACTCATTATCTGCAAAATTAGCTGTTAGTATACAATGTTATTGTTGATCCCACATCCCAGGAAACTATTCCTTTTAGAATGTGCAAACATTAAAGTAATTTTTTAAAAAATATGTTAAAATCCCTTTTAAATATAAATAGACAAGAAAACAGAAGCAGCATTCTGTATTTCAGAAATGCACATACAGTTTATAAAAATTCACTGAAAAATGGTGGCTTCCAAGGATAAACTTTTAGAGAATTCTATTAAATATGCTTGTTTATGAATTCAGACTTTACCAGCATTATTTCTGGTCAATGTGTTTTCTTGGGTATGCATTCATTTCTCTGCATTTTAAAAAAAATTGTGAATGGCCTAAAAATTTTGAACTTCAATAAACCTGTGAGGTGGTGATTATGTGCAATTCCCTTGATTTCTGCAATATGTTCCCCAAACTGACAAAAGAAACTGTAACTTCAGTCTAGAATTAGCATCTGGTTCTAGCTTCATAGTATGCAATATTAATTATATCATATACTTAATGTTGTGATTAGCTCTGGCCCAGCTCCTGCCCCAAGGACTGTGGATGTGGGGGAGACATCCACATGCTGCAGGCCTGTTTTGCCCCCGGTGGAATCTGATGATGAAGGCTCCTCTGACCAAGAAGACATGAGTGACAGGGAGGAGGAGAGTGGGGCAGACAGCTCAGAAGGAGATCAATTATCTAGCTCCTCCTTGGATTCAGAACAAGAGTTAATGATACAGCCACGCATGAGGAGAGCGGTGCATAGGCAACAACAACTGAGAGATTATTATCAAAGAAAATGAGGCCACCTGTGGTTGGGTGGGGCTGTGGTAATTAGTGAGGCTGCTATAAATAGCAGCCTGTGGGTTTGGCCATTGTGGAAGATTATCTGATCGTTGTGTTTCGTGACTGCTTTACTGACTTTGACCTTTTGTGTGCTGATTTTTCCCCGCTTTGAAACTAAACCAGGGCAAAGTGTGTTTCACTTTGTGAAAGAAGATGGGCTGTGAATTGCCTCACAGCTGCAAGCTAAGTATCACAGAACTGATAAGGGACTTGTACAAATTACCAGTTTGTTTGGAGACGAGTGCTCTTTGCTATACCAAAAGAGGGCTTGGTTTAAGTGAATTTTCATTATAAAGAACATTGTTTTGAATTTTCAAACATCTGTGTGTCTGAAATTTTTACCTGTGGATATTTGGGAGGATTCTACCAGACAGCCTGACAGAACACTTAATAAGGCAGTGATAGAGATGATACACTACAGTGATATTTGGCCATCTGAATCTTCCAAGATCTAGCAAATGAAATGAGTACAAGGGTAAAGAAGGCAAACTCTCTCATTTCTCCATATTTTTCTGATCTTCTCATCCTACCAATAGCCATTTTTAGGTGTTTTGTTTACAGACGAGTACACCAGAGTACATATGAATTTCCTGATATGTTCAAATTTTTGTATGAACTTTTCCCAAGCTGTGTATAATTTTCAGATGACAATAGAAATTTTGTTTACTCCTTTCTCCCATGTACACATTTGGGAACTTCTTTTCCCACAGCTCACACATGTTTGTGCTTATGTTGTGATTAGTGAGCCATAGTACAATACTGTGAAATAAATTTTGGCAGGCATATGCCTTTCAGCTTCTCTAGATTTCGATTTAATCATTTGTGGATGCTGTAACATTTTTCGTATGACAAAATTATTGGCAATCATTACACAAGTAACCCTTGGCAGCTTTATCCTCCCTAAGTTTTGCCTAACATTTCTTAAAGAACGACCCAGGTTGGTTACTATCACTATACACTAAGGAAACATATAACACAGATTAATTATATGTTGTGCCTTATTTTTGTCTGGAATCCCTCATCATCATCATCATTTATTTTATTTTATTTTTGCTATCCATTTTTGGGATAACTCTTGCTCACCTCATTAATAGTGTTTCACCCAGAGACATCCATAGATAGATCAATATGACCTTGCCCTAAACTCCCTCTATTGCTCTGTCTCAAATCGCTGCTAATCATTTGACTTCCATTCAATGTAGTAGGTGACAAAGCCTAACAGATTAATCTTGTGACTCTGGTTTAGCCTGTTTTGCCTTGGCTACCAGATACAGTTCACAGAGATGGTGTTATTCTAAAAAGTCCTACTTGGCTTTGCTCCTAGGTATCTTGGGACTACTTATTTGGCACTGAATCTATCCTTCTTGCCTATAGATATGAGAGTAGATATTGTTGAATGTTTCTCCCTTATTCTTCTAATAAAGTTGTGGTCACAGGTAACCTTCTCAATAACCACTTCTACCCCATAAAGTATTTTTTCTCCAGTGATGCCAATAATTCTTTAATGGATATGAAATAAAAGAAAGCATTAAATCAGCACTTTTTTAAACAGGGCTTTTGAAGTTCAGCTTAGCTCTATATCTGGTGGGGATTGATGTTTTTATTTGCATGTCTAGTTTGTTATGTAAAGGCATTATTTGTGATTATATTACTATTCAGTTATGATTATATGTTTGTAAACCACCTGAAGATATTCTGAAAACTCAAGACATGCCAAGTTTGTAATAACAGAATGAAATTTCTTTTTATGCAATATGTAAAATGTAATTGCGTGTAGTACTTTAAATTTGGCCTCTCATATTCATAGGCTGGAAAATGACATGAAAACAATACCATAAAAACAAAATAGAAAAGAAATGATGTTGCCTGGGCATGTTAGTTAGGAACAACTGGGGAAAGCTATATACATTAATGGCATGTACATAATTCCAAGCAACAGCATGCATGTTACATAGACATTGTCACATTGGCATCCTTCTTTTCTTTTCTAATGATACCTAATATTGAATTTACCTTTTCATACTGGCTCAGTCTTTTAGGTATGTTGCTCACCAAGACTCCAAAATTCCTTTTCCAGTATCAATTCAGACCATATCAGTATATTTGTGGTTAGGATTTTGCCTGAATGGTTATCAGTAACATTTCTTATACTGAAGCATATCTTAAGCATATGACACTGAATCATATCTTAATCACCTCTAAAAGAGAAAAGGGAATTGAAAAGTCTGTGATAATGATAGAGGAATATCACTGCTTTCCATCGCTAGCAAGATCCTTGTACAAGTGTTGCTGAACCCCCTGACTGACCACCTGGAACAGTATCTATTACCTGAAGGGCAGTGCGGTTTCCACAAAAAGTGTGGCACGGTGGACGTAATCTTCAAAGCTCAACAGCTCCAAGAGAATGTCAAGAACAGAATCGTGAATTGTACACCACCTTCGTGGATCTCAGTAGGGCTTTTGATACTGTCAGTCTTGAAGGCCTGTGCATCATGTCAAAATTTGGGTACTCTAATAAATTCATCCTGATGGTATGTCAATTTCACAATGGTATGATGGCCCATGTGCTGGATAATGAAGAAGCTTCAGAGGTGTTTTCCGTCACAAATGGCATCAAGCAAGTGTGTGTATTGGCACCGACCTTGTTCAACATAATGTTTTCAGCCATGCTGTCAGATGCCTTCCAGAACAGTTCCTTGGGAATTAGCGTGAGATACAGGACCAATGGGAAACTGTTCAACCTGTGAAGACTCCAGGCTGTGACCAAGATAAAGGAAATTTTGCTATGTGACCTCTTCTTTGCTGATGACTGTGCCCTGAATGCTGGATCAGAGCAGGAAATGCAAACTAGTGTGGATAATTGTGCGGTAGTATGCAACAACTTTGGTCTCCTTATTAACAAAAGGAAGATCAAAGTGATGCATCAGCCAGCTCCGAAAGTCAAATACCAAGAGCCCCCCATCAGAGTAAAGGGACAAAAGCTACAAGCAATGGACCAATTTACAAACCTTGGCAGCACCCTCTCCCTTGCAGTGACAATCGACATTGAGATCAACTGCAGAATTGTCAAGGCTAGCTCTGCATTTGACAGACTAATGACCATTGTGTGGGACCGACATGGAATAAGCCTTGCTACTGTTCTGTCTGGGTGCCCCCAGACTTCAACACCAACTGAAAAAAGCAGCCAGACACGCTGGTAAAAGCAAAGGCACTTTATAGTTGGAAAAACAAACACAGAGAAAAACCTGTTCTTCCCAACAGACAGGCTATGAGGCTTCACAGCAGAGTCCTGACGGCCAGACAATACAGCAGACTTCTTGCTGGCACACACACCACTGTAGAGAATAAGACCCACGTCTTTCGCCCCAAGGTTTCAGCCTTCAGGGCCACAAGCCAGAGTCAGAAACGCCAAAGATCACAGCCAGGTCCCAGGACTCCCAAAGATAATACTCCACAATACAGGAAGGGTGGGTCTGCCTTTTCAGCCTTTCTGGGGAGAACCACACCCAAACCCAGCTGTTGCCTATTTAGGGCTGGAAATACCTGGCTAATTGTCCCCTTCGTTGTGCTGCTCTTCTCTGCCTGAGATCGATGATGGCTTGTGCATTTTCATCCAAGGACTCCAGGC
Source organism: Erythrolamprus reginae (assembly GCF_031021105.1). NCBI lineage: Eukaryota > Metazoa > Chordata > Lepidosauria > Squamata > Dipsadidae > Erythrolamprus > Erythrolamprus reginae. The sequence goes on along the minus strand of NC_091952.1, from coordinate 152,546,691 downwards.
TGCTTGCTGGGGAGAGCTCCACCCCGGGGGACTCAGGCTGTTCTCCCTCTCCCTCGGCCTGATATTCCTCCTCCCCGTCTGCCTGGGCCTCCTCCTCCTCCTCCTGTTCCTCATCCTCCCCCTCTGAGCATGGAGCCGGCAGAGGTTCAGCCGTTCCCTGAGGAGCCTCAGACGGAATCACAACAGCTACAAAGTTCAAAGTCTACTGAGCAATAGTGCTAATTATCCTGTTGTATACCAGTGAGACTTGGACTATACACAGGAGACATGCTAGGCAATTGAACCACTTCCACATGACCTGTCTCCATAAAATTCTGAGGATCCAGTGGCAGGATAAGGACTGAAGCCCTCTCTAAAGCAGGCCTGCTATCAATTCCCACCCTGCTGATGAAAGCCCAGACACACTGGGTATGTCACGTTTCTAGGGTGCCAGACCATTGCATCCCCAAACAGCTCCTGTATGATGAGCTATCTAAAGGAAAGTGATCACATGGGGGACAAAGGAAGCAATACAAAGACACATTGAAAGCTTCCTTCAAGTACTCAATATCAACACCATCTCCTGGGACACCCTGGCACAAGATCAACCATCATGGTGCATGCTGATCCACCAAGGCTGCCAGACATCTAAGGCCAGAAGAACATTCATAGCAGAAGAGAAGCAAGTGCTCTGCAAAGCCAGAGCTGCAAACGTTGTGACAATGATGCCCACACATGCCTACCCAACATGTGGCAGAACATTTCGTGCCCGTATAGGTCTTATCAGCCACATGTGGACACATCGGGTACAGCCAACAACCCATTAGATGTCAAGGTCCTCTTCAAACACGATGGATGAACATCATCACTTTTTGCTCTTTAACCAGTCTGCTAAGTTTTCTCAAGGGATTTTGTGAGAGACTTCATCAAAATACTTTGGAAAGCCACGTTAACAATATCTACCAGCTCACCATCCACATGCTTGCTGACACTCTCAAACAACTTTCAAATGATACAAGCCAGAATTTACATTTGCCAAAGAAATATTGATTCTTCTTCAACAAATTCACAGTTAAATTCTTTAAAAGTTTTGGATGCATACCATCTGGACAAAGTTTTGTTTTTAATTTTAGTTTGTTAATCAAGCTAGAACATTATTGGCTCAGATTTCTTAAATGAGTCACGAATATTGGACACTCCTTGACTTCTTTTAGCAATCATTTAACTAACTAGTCAGGAAAGAGTCCAATAACCTCTAAAATTGTTTTCCTGGTTTTGATTTATTTAAATATGTTTGCTATTATATAATATCTTTGAGTCTCTTATTGTTTGCTTGCATTTCATATGCTAGCATTTGCATTCCTTCCCGATCTCCTCATTTGAGCAAGACTTCCACTTTCTTAAGGAAACCTCTTCCCATATTCAATTACTTCAATTCTTCACATTTAGTATTGTAGCATCTCCTCTGAACCTGATAATGTTGTTGTTGCATAATATAGTCTTGCTAAGTTTCCCCTACCGTTGCTTAGAATATTCCCCTATCATTTTGCAGAAAATTTGACTTCTCCAGTTTGAGAATTTTCTGCTCTGGAAATCCTCTGCACCAGGGCTACATCAGTTGAATTAATGTCATTTGCAGCTCACAGTACAATCTGGCTATCACTTAACAATTGTCTCTCCTTATCTCATATCTCATATATCTTTTCTTCCTTCATATATCTTCTCTTCTATTTTTATATCTTCTCTTTATATATAATACTTCATGTCTATTCTCTTCAATATGTATTGTGTATTTGACAAAGTAAGTAAGTAAGTAAGTAAGTAAGTAAGTAAGTAAGTAAGTAAGTAAGTAAGTAAGTAAGTAAGTAAGTGTCTTTGGTTTGGTCCCAAGACCAAAAGTAGACAACCCAAAGCAAACAGATTCCAATGATGCACCCCCCCCCCCCCCCAAAAATCCACTGAGATTGCACCACTAAAATTTAGGGGCATAAGATATATATATGAATAGTATGATTTTATTTTACTGTGTTCAGTTAGAACTCCAAATTCTCCCAACACGTTATCCAATATCCAAAATATTACAAAAGAAATTTTACTGTTGAAAACAGACAGTAACATTGATTGTTTTTTGCATAGAGTGGAATTTATTTATTTATTTATTTTGTCCAACACACAATGAGAGTTTTAGTGGGTATATATATATAATGCATGAGAATGGAAGTAATTTTATCTCCAAGAATCTTCCTACTTCTATGTTTCCCTTTCAGATTTCTTCACAATATAGAAGAAATAAAGTCTGGAAAAAAAAATCCTTTTTTGCTCCTCCTTCTATGATCCTGTGCTCTGTTCAAAAGTCAAGACATCAAATTTAGTCACTGATTGCTCAAACATTATAGACTTTTGTTTTAGAAGTCAACCAACATTTATTTCCTGAATTCTTTCCTAATTTCAATCTTCACCTGAGGTTTATTTTTTTTACTTTGGTGGGTGTGAGAGTGTGCTTATAAGAACTAGATGTAATAGCTGGTTTCAGTTATATTGTCCTCAGGGCTAAATTTGAAATCTCCTCAGCTACGTTTTCAGTATTAAGCACCAGCAATTTATTTTTCCGTTTCCTTTCAAGTTGAGCCCATCTCTTCTGTAACTGCACAGCCTGTTCCAGAGCATAAGAAATCTGAATCATTCTCTCTAATCTATCTTGGTTGACACCTCTCATTTCTGCTTCTACATTCTCACCCTGGGAATATTTTGGAGAAAGCTATCTTGCTGGTCTTAGATTGCAACCTATAAATATTTGCTTCTCAAATCACCAAAACTCTGGTTGCTGGCACCCATCGACCATTGCCATTACCTATAATAATCTGATTACAGTGGTACCTCGAGATACGAGTTTAATTCATTCCGGACCTGGGCTCTTAAGTCGAGCAGCTCTTATCTCGAACGACTTTTCCCCATAGGAATTAATGTAAATAATTTTAATTGGTTCCAGCCCTAAAAAAACTCACAAAGTTAGTCTAAATTATGCAGAAAGACATGTTTTTAATGAAGAAATGTACATGTACATATAAATGAATAATGAAGTTTCTTTCACTTAACTTGTAAACTTTCTTAAACTTTTAAATTTACATATGTTCAACTTCTCTGCCACCCAATCCTGTAGGACAGAGGTCCCCAACCCTTTTTGCACCAGGGACCGGCTTTAAGCGATCAAGAGAGGAATGGGTGAATGAATGGACGGAGGGTGGGAAGGAAGGAAGGAAAGAGGGAAGGGACAGGAACAGAGGAAGGAAGCAAGGAAACTTATGAAAGGGGAGAGTAAGAGAGGAATGAGTGAAGGGAGGGAGGGAGGGAAGAAGGTGGGAAGGAGAAAGAAAAGAAGAAATAGAGGAAGGGAAGGTAAAAGAGAGAAAGAAAAAGAGCAAGAAAGAAAGCTGCAAGCACCCCCCCGAGCCCCCCAGGCCGGCTGCAACCTTTTAAAACACGCGCGCCGCTTTGCAGCTGTCTCCTGAAGCCGAACGCGGAAGTTAGCGTTTGGCTTCAGGAGACAGCTCCTTGGCGCTTGTATCTCGAATTTGGGCTTGTAAGTAGAACAAAAATATCTCTCCCCTCCCAGCTCTTATCTCGAGTTGCTCTTAAGTAGAGCAGCTCTTATGTCGGGGTTCCACTGTATAAATTTTCCTTACCTTTACATTCTCTCAGCCTGGAGATAGTACACTGTCATTAAGAGAATATAAATTCATTCATAAGGAGGACATATTTTCTCAAGGATTATTTCCATGCACTGTACTTGGGCATGGCACTATTCTGCACTGAGATTTAGTTCTCCAAGTGGAAAAACGAGTTATCACCTAAGAGTTATCACCTAAACAATGGACACAACTATTGGGTTGTTAAAGTCACCATTTACAAACTTTCTGCCTCTCAGCTGTTTCAGGTAAGTTATATGGCTCATAGAGAAGTTAACCTGTGCCCTGAGGACTAGTAGCTTGCATAAATAAGACATTCTCCATTTCTCTGCAATGACACATCTACATCCCTTCTGGCTTTCAATCTTTTAATCCATTTTATATTTTTGGGGCTCATTCACCCTGAAAGTTAGGATTTATAATAAAACAAGAAGAAATGGTTGGTTTCCCTGACCCCTTTGCCCTGTTGCTCAACTTGCACAGGTGTTTAACTTGCCTGTCTAAGTGTGATCTTCCTGATTTGTCATCTGGGACTGCCTCTTGTTTGTAGAGTGTAACATTCTTCATTATTAAAAAAAAGAAGATAGGAATCAAGTAAAGAGTAGAATCCTTGGAGCATAATTCATGAGGTTTTAAAGAACTTGACAATTGCCTTAATTACAAGAAATTCTTGTACAAAGCTATACATGTACAAATTTGTTCCAGGGAGATAATGTTTCAAATTGTGGTTCACACAGAACTAATGTAAACATGCTTGTGAACAAGATCTAAGGCACGTTCCAGCGGAAAACATATAGTGAGTCACAGAACAGCTGCCTTTATGAAAAAGAAAGGTGGGGGGATATGGAGAGGTGGAAGAAAAAAGAATTTCCTCGAGCCTAAACATGTTTTGCAATTTGGTCTGAGTTGTGTCTAATGGTTTCATTTCCCCCTGTTCTATTCACCATCTAAACAATAACAACTTGCCAAGAAATGAGTATAAGTTAAACAGTTTAAATTAAAATGCTCTCTCTCTCAATGTATTGTTGGTTTAACTTGGCCATAAATTTAAGAAATTATTAGATTTTCCTCAAAGCTCTGATCCTAATGATAATAATCTGATAAATGTAGAAAGATCTCTTCCAACAACCACATTCATCCAGTATTTTAAATCTGATTACTCCTCAAAAATTGATAAGTAGTTCTATATTCTGAGTAATTTCTGTTTTGGAAAAAGAAAACAAAGATTTGGAAGCCAAATTAATAGCATCACAAAAGATGGGTTTTCTTTGTTTTGCTTTTAATCTGACCAATGAATTAGCACTTTAAAATAATAAGAATCAGTTTGATATTTAATGTTCCCTGAACTTGCAAGATATGTGAGGAGCTGCCACAGAGAGGAGAGGGTCAGGCTGTTTTTCAAAGCACTAGAGGGTCAGACAAGGAATAACGGATGGAAGCTGACCAAAGAGAGATTCAACCTGGAAATAAGAAGAAACTTTCTGATAGTGAGAGCGATGAACAGCTTGCCTGTGGAGGTTGTGAGCACTCCAACACTTAAGACTTTCAAGGGGAGATTGGAATGCCATTTGTCTGAAATTGTATAGGGATTCCTGCCTGAGCAGGGGGTTGGACTAGATGACCTACTAGGTCCCCTCCAACTCAAACAAACAAACAAACAAACAAACAAACAAATTTGCAATTTGGTCTGATAAAAAGATATTCAAGAAAATATACATGAAGCTTACTGTCACATCAAGGGTGCTAGTTGCAACATTTTCCACTTTATAGAAAGGAGTTATTAATGTGAAAAGATATTACGATATTTCTATGAAACTGGAAAAATAGTTTCAAAAAGGATCAGCTATCACATATCAATTATATGTACCATCAAGTTGTTGTTGACTCTGAGCAACCTGTAAGATTTTCTCCATGATGATATGTTCCTACTCTGGTCTTTCAGATCTTCCAAAGGTTCACTCGTTACCACTGTAACTGAGCCTATTCATCTTGCTTTTCCAGTACTAACAATTAAAAATTACAATTTGCTCTACACAGTGATATATTCTTGAGTATTCCATTTGCAAAGAATGGTATAAAAATGATTGTCAAGTTATGTGCTTTGCTATTTAAAAAAATCTATGCCAACTTTAAATATATAATTAGGAACTATACTGATTGAAGTGAAGAACTGGGAATCACAGAATAGTATTTATATACATCTATCTAAACAACGTGCATCGTGTATTGTGACTTTTTTTCAGTGAAGGGTTCTGTTTGCTTGTTCAGCTTAATCATAAAATGGTATTTATTACAGGTTAATTAAAATACCATTGATCATTTGAAACTCTTTACTGAATGTAGAAAAGTGCTTGGCCAATCCATTTCTATTACTCTGCTGTTACACCTCAGTAATTATATCTTTAAACTAGACACAGTGTTTAATTAGCAACACAGTGCTTTACCCTTTAAAACTACATTTGCTGTTTATGATGTGATTTGCATGATCACAGTGTTAACCTGTAATATAAGTGTAATGAATACTTGTAACATAATTATTTTATACTTCTACAAGCAACTGTAGTTTAGAAGATCAAACATATTCTAATCTGTATGTAGTTCAGTAGATCAAACATATTCCATTATGCATGTGTGCAAGGTTTTTTTTGGAGCAGACTATGCAAGTTTAGTCAAAAGTATAGCTGTGTATTATTCCCTCAACTTTTTAAAGAAGGAATAGAAATAAATATATACACAGTATATATAAGTACAAAAGAATAATCCATATTGGGCATACCACCATTCAATAAACAAATTACCATTTATTATCTTAGTGCCAAAATGTTGAAAGTAGAAATTATTATTGCACAAATGGTCTGTACCCAATTTTTTTTCTTCTTCCAGTTCTTGACATATGTGCTACACTTATATGTGCTACACTGATTTTAAAATCAGACATAAGGAGGATTTCTGTACTTCAGCATTCCTGCAACATCTAATTGTCTTGTTTTTAATTGCATATTTTGGACTCTTGGAAAAACCTCATTGTAACATTTGCAGAAATAACGCCGGCTGACTTACCGGCCCCACGGCGATGTTGCTGAAGGGCCGGGCAGACTCGGACCCTTCAGATGGCGGCCGCCATCTTGTTTTCGGCCGAAATCTCGCGAGACGAGATTTCGGCCGGGAATGCCCTGCTCACGTGGCTGGGCATGTCGCCAGGTCTGGGCGGGGCCTGCTGGCCCTATTTAAGGGGCAGCAGGCCGGGAAACAGCCTTTTCGCCCGGACCTGGTTGCCTGAGCAGACACTTGTTTGGTGCTGCTCGGCCGCCATTTTGAGTCTCCCTCGTGTTGCGGCCGCCATTTTGTGGCCTGCCGAGGGGGCGAAGAGTGCTCTGCTGCCAATACTTATCTTCAAGACAACGTTTGAGGCCTTCTCTTTCCCTCGAACGGTCTTCAGCGATCCCCCTCGGGCCCGAGGGGGACTGGTAACCTCCTCCCGGCTGGGAGGAGGGCGCGGTGGGGGGTGTTGGGTCTGGGCCCCGGTTTTGAGGGTTGGTGTTACCGGATTGCAGGCTTTTCGGGCCTGCCTGCGCAGGGAGGCTTGCTATCGGGATAATACATAAACCATAAATACAGGCAATTATATATAATTGCAAGGATTGTCCCTCGAAGGGGTTAAAGGGGTAGCAGGTGCTCTCGGGCCCTAAGTAGGGGCCCTGTGGTTGGGGAGTTGGGCCTGCCACTCGTGCTGGGGGGTTTTTCCTAGGAGGTTTTGTGTCTTCTTGCATACAAAGGGAAGAAGGGTGATGGCTCCCAAGAAAAGGCCCGCCACTGCTCCTATGGCTCCGCCAGCGCCGCGCCCCAGGAGGGCTCTTAGGCCTTCTGCCCGGGCCCGGGCCAGCAGGGAGGGGGCTGCTGGGGTGGTCCCTGGACAGGGGGGGGTGGTCTCGTTGCCTCCTGCCCCTCAACCTGATGTTTCTCCTGCTTTGTCTTGGGCCAGGGTGTTGGAGAGGCTCGATGAGCTCGAGCAGTGGAGGAGCGGTGCGGTCCCCGGAGCGTCCAGCGATCAAGTGCCCGCGGCGTTGGGGAGAGAGCCGGCGGCGGCCCAGGCTGGGCAGCCGGCTCCGTTCGGACGGCAGGCCCCTGTAGGGCCGATGGCGGCTTTTCCGGGCCCCACACCATTGGGCCCTCCGTGGATGTCTTCAACCCCGTACGGGGCAGGTGAGGCTGCACCACACACCACATCCCTGTCTTTCCTTCCTCCCCCCGCCCCGGGTTTTCCCCCGGCGGGGGTCGGGAGTGGGTCCAGCCTTTTGGGGTCCCTCGCGGGCACCTGCGGGCAGGTGTGGGCTCCGCCGGTTCCTCCTCCAGGGCAGTCGGCGGCTGGCGCTGCTCCGCTGCCCGGGACGGGTCCTGCGGGGACACCTGCGGTGCCAGGGGCAGGGGGGTGGGTTCCTCCGGCCCCTCCTGTCATGCCCCCGCTCCCGGTTTTCCCCTACCCCCATGGGGCGGGTGTTTTTGGCGTGGCGGCCAACTCGGTGTGGGACCCCTTTGCTTGTATTAAAGCGGGGGCCATACCGTGCGGGCTTCCGTCCACCCCTCTAGGTTGCCACCTTCACCCGTCGGTCAAGGAGGCTATTTGGCGGGGCGAGTACGTGGATCTCTTTTCGCTTTTGAACCGTGAGGTTCCCAAGCAGGAGAAAGAGATTGTCCCGGGGGAGAAAACGAAGAAGACCAAGGTAACGAAATGCTTCAGCTCCTGGCTGTATGCCTTTCTTACCTATGGGTCGGTAGTGATCCAACGGCAGCCGGCTATGGCCTCTGCCATGTTTAAGTATATAGACTTAATTGCCAGGGCCCATTTTGAATATAAGGGCACCATCTGGCGCCATTATGATAAGGGTTTCCGCATGAGGATGTCTGTGGAGCCCAACTTGCCGTGGGATATGGTGGTCCCGGACCTGTGGTTCCGGGCCACGCATATGTCCGGGAAGGAAGGGTGTGAGCGCACGGATAGTGGGCACTTTATGGAGGAGGAGCCCGGCGCGGCTTCGCCGGCCAAGGCGACTCCTGGAGTGGCTGGCAAGGGGGCCTCGCCCGCTTGTCATGAGTTTGCTGCAAAAGGGGCGTGTTTTCGTCCCTTTTGTAAATACAAGCATGCCTGCGGGAATTGTGGGGGGTCCCATGCAGCTTCAGTCTGTCCCCGCCCCAAGAAAGGGGCGGAGAAGAAGGGCGGGGGTCCAGGCAAACCTCCCCCACCAGCTGGGGGAAAAGGGGCCCAGCCCAATTAATGTTTCTGTACTTGAGGGTTGGTTGATCGACTACCACCCTCGCCCGAGAGCCGAGTTGCTCTTGAGGGGCTTCTCCGAGGGATTTAGGATCCCTTATGTGGGTATTAGGAGGGCCTTCATGTCCGACAACCTCAGGTCGGTTGTCGGACATGAGGACATTGTACGGGCTAAGATTCGAAAGGAGGTGGCTGAGGGCAGGGTCCTTGGGCCCTTCCCGGAGCCGCCCTTTCCGAATCTTCGTGTGTCCCCCTTAGGTGTGGTCCCCAAAAAGGCGAGTGGTGAATTTAGGTTGATTCACCATTTGTCTTTTCCAAAAGGGGAGTCAGTGAATGACTTCATTCCTGACGAGCTTTGTTCCGTCCGGTACGCATCCTTTGATGCGGCCGTGGCTATGGTTAGGGAGTGTGGGGTGGGAGCCCTTATGGGTAAATGCGACATTAAGTCGGCATTTCGGCTCCTCCCCATTTACCCAGGCGACTTCGAGCTGCTGGGCTTCCATTTCGAAGGTGGGTTTTATGTGGATAGGGCATTGCCGATGGGCTGCTCTATTTCCTGCTCCCTCTTTGAGAGCTTTAGTACCTTCCTCGAGTGGGTGCTCAGGAGGCGGAGTGGCCTGGGGTCTGTCGTTCATTACCTTGATGATTTCTTGGTGGCCGGGCCTGCGCAATCAGAGCAATGCTTTGCTTTGATGCGGGACTTCGAAGCCCTTTGTGCTCAATTGGGGGTGCCTTTAGCCTCCGAGAAGACCGAAGGCCCTGCCACCAGGATTACCTTCCTGGGTATTGAATTGGATTCAGTGGAGCAATCTTCCAGATTGCCCCTGGATAAGTTGATTAAGATCAGGTCCAAACTTGAGGCGGTCCTGGGCTGCAGGAAGGTTACTCTTCGGCAGCTCCAGGAGTTGGCTGGGATTCTTAATTTTGCCTGTCGGGTAGTGGTGCCTGGTAGGGCTTTTTCTCGCCGGTTGTATGATGCGATGAAGGGGCTGAGTTTGCCCCACCATCGTACCCGCTTATGTGCAGGGGTCAGGGCTGACCTCTGCGTGTGGCGGGAGTTTTTGGAACGTTTTAATGGGTTGTCGTTTTGGCGGCAGGAGCTTCTTTTGGAAGCGGAGCTGCAGCTGTGTTCCGACGCCGCAGGGACTTGCGGTTTTGGGGTAGTGTTAGGTGACCAGTGGTGCTGGTCGGCATGGCCTCCGGAATGGAGTGCCTGTTCGTTGGTTAAGGACCTAACCTTTTTGGAGCTTTTCCCCTTAATAGTGGCCTTAGAGCTCTGGGGGGAGCAGTTCAGGGATAAGACTGTGCATTTTTGGTGTGACAATCTAGCGGTTGTCCATGTTGTGAACGCCCTGTCCTCTAAGAGTGACAGGGTGATGCGGCTTGTCCGCCATTTTGTGCACAGGTCCTTGTCTTTGAACGCCTTGTTTTTGGCTAGGCACGTCCCTGGTTTAGATAACGGGGTGGCTGACGCCTTGTCCCGTGGTCAGTTGTCCAGGTTTCGGACCCTGGCCCCGTGGGCCCGAGAGTCGCCGGAGGTGTTTCCAGCCCACCTGTGGAGCCTGGGCGGGCTCTCGAGAGCTGGAGAGACGAGGCCTCCAGGGCGATCGCCTTATCGGTAGCTCCTAGTACCCTGCGAGCTTATCAGCGTGCAGGTAAGGAGTTTGGGGATTTCAGGCTGGGTAAGGGTTACCCCCATTGCTGGCCTGCCCCGGTTGAGCACCTAGCTGAATTCTGTGTCCTGCTGAAGGGGCGTGGCCTTTCAGTGAGGACTATCAGGGCTAGGTTAGCCGGCCTCGCCTTTCTGTCCAAGGCGGGGGGGTTTGGTGATTTTACGGGTGATTTTCGCATCCGGAGGATGCTGGAGGGTTGGGTGAGGGAGCGACAGGGGTTTCCCGCTGACACTCGTCGGGCCCTGACGGTTCAGCAGCTGTCTCTGATTAATCAGATGTTTGGCAGTCTGTGCGCCTCTCCTTACGAGGCTCGGCTGTTCAGGGCAGCGACTTGCGTTATGTTTTTCGGGGCCCTCAGGGTCAGCGAGGCAATGGCCTCCTCGCAGTCTGACTTGTCGCTCCGCGCCTTCCAGCTCGCTGATCTGTTCTTTAGACAGGGGGGTGTCTCTCTTTTGGTGAGACACTCCAAGACAGATCAGTTACACAGAGGGGTTAGACTTGAACTTAGTGCAGCCACCGATAAGTCTGTTTGCCCGGTGGCTGCTTTGCAGCAATTTTGTGTTTTGCGTGGGTCAGGGCGTGGGTACCTTTTTATACACCAGGATGGTTCCCCCCTGACCCGGTATCAATTCTGGGCGATAGTGTCTAAGGCTATGTCTCAGGTAGGCATGGATCCCGCCGGCTATGGAACGCATTCGTTCCGTATCGGCGCTGCCACTAGCGCGGCACTTTCCGGTCTCCCGGCCCAACGGATTCAGGAGATCGGCCGCTGGCGGTCAGCGGCATATTTGGGTTATGTCAGGCCCGCTGAGGATCCGGGGCAGGGTTTAGGCTAGGTAACCTCTCTGTGTGTGTCCTCTTCCAGGTTCCCAGTCCAGGCAGAAACCGACGGCGCTGCTGTGTGGCCACAGCATGGTCTTCTGGGCCGGCCGCTCAGCAGCCAGAAGTGCCATCGGGACCCAGCTGTCGTTGGGACGGTGGGTCAATGTTGTTTGGATGGGCCGGAGGGGTATGCGGTGGGAGGGCCTCCTACCGACGCTGCTGGGTACGCAGCATCTCAGGGCGGTACCCGGCGCTGCTGGGCGGGCGGCTACCCAGGGTCGCGCCCAGATGGGACTGGGTGGTCGGCAGCCCATAGCCGCACCCAGATGGCTGGTCTTGCACCTCGGTGGCAATGACCTATGCCTGCTTGGCGGTCTACCGTTGATCGTCCAGGCGCGCGAAGACCTGCGGCGGCTTCGCACGGCATGGCCCACCACGCAAGTGGTGTGGTCAGAGATCCTCCCACGGATCGTTTGGAGGGACGCCATTTCCCTTAGGGCCATCCACCGGGTTAGACGTAGGGTGAATAAGGCCGTGGGAAAGACTGTCAAAGAATTAGGGGGGATTGTAGTTGCCCATCCCCCCATCACTGTAGATCGGCCGTGGCTTTACCGGGCCGATGGCGTTCACCTGTCAGAACAGGGGAACGCCATTTTCTTACAGGACCTGCAGAGGTCTCTGCGTGAGCTGGCGCAGATAGAGGGGGGAGTCGGGGGGCCAAGATAGAGATCTGACCCCCGCTCCGTGGCAGGTTAGGGGCGGAAATCTGGGTGGTTTCAGCAACTGCGCGTTCTCCCTTGGGCATCTTTGGGGATGATTGACAGGTTCTCTCCAAGACCATGGTGGGTGCTACCTGCGCTCTTGGGGGGAACCTGTCTTTGGGTCCCGCTATTGAAGTCCCAGGGTAGGGGTGAGCCGGCGGGACCCCCCTCATGCGAGTGTATGGCAGGGTCTCAGGTGAGGGAGAGGTCCCTCACCTGGACCAGCATCGATTACGCCCATAGTTGCCCAGGAATGTTGACCTTTTACGTCATTTCCGCCCCGGAAGTGTTTGTTTGACCCTGCAGGTCCATTTGGTTCCGGGTCATAGTTAAGTATGTTGATTATGCTAATTTATGCTAATTTATGCTAATTTAATTAATAAATTATGCAAATTTATTATAATAAAAATGACCCAAGTTTAAATCCAGCTCTTGTGTCCGAGTCGTTACTCCGTCTCTTCTGCAATAACGCCGGCTGACTTACCGGCCCCACGGCGATGTTGCTGAAGGGCCGGGCAGACTCGGACCCTTCAGATGGCGGCCGCCATCTTGTTTTCGGCCGAAATCTCGCGAGACGAGATTTCGGCCGGGAATGCCCTGCTCACGTGGCTGGGCATGTCGCCAGGTCTGGGCGGGGCCTGCTGGCCCTATTTAAGGGGCAGCAGGCCGGGAAACAGCCTTTTCGCCCGGACCTGGTTGCCTGAGCAGACACCCACCCGCCCTTCCCTATTTTGCAGTGTGCCTAGGGGTCGCCTGCGGGGGCCGAATGGGAATTTTTTGCAGCTTCGCCCATTAGGCCAGGCTGTTTTTTCGCCCATTCCACACTGGGGAGATGGATGTGCGGTTAGGGGGTGTTTGCATTTAATTAGGTTAATTGGCTTACCTCTGGTCATTGGGTAGGCAGGTTAGGGGCGGAAATCTGGGTGGTTTCAGCAACTGCGCGTTCTCCCTTGGGCATCTTTGGGGATGATTGACAGGTTCTCTCCAAGACCATGGTGGGTGCTACCTGCGCTCTTGGGGGGAACCTGTCTTTGGGTCCCGCTATTGAAGTCCCAGGGTAGGGGTGAGCCGGCGGGACCCCCCTCATGCGAGTGTATGGCAGGGTCTCAGGTGAGGGAGAGGTCCCTCACCTGGACCAGCATCGATTACGCCCATAGTTGCCCAGGAATGTTGACCTTTTACGTCATTTCCGCCCCGGAAGTGTTTGTTTGACCCTGCAGGTCCATTTGGTTCCGGGTCATAGTTAAGTATGTTGATTATGCTAATTTATGCTAATTTATGCTAATTTAATTAATAAATTATGCAAATTTATTATAATAAAAATGACCCAAGTTTAAATCCAGCTCTTGTGTCCGAGTCGTTACTCCGTCTCTTCTGCAAATAAAAAAGCACGGAGATTTGATTAGCAAAATTGATACGGGTTGTAGCTTTCTTGGCACAGAATTTGCATTTCATGCAGACATTCATGATAATTTGCACAACTTGAGTCTTATTCATAGACAGAGAGGCAGACACAGATGGTGATGGTAGATATTAACACTGTGCTAAGTTTCAAAATGGCTCTTTGCTTGAGATACTTTGAGTAAAGTGGCTTTTTGAAGCTGCTTCATGATGCAAATATACTTACCCATGTTACTAAATGGTGAGCTCAGCAAGTCCCATAGTTAGAGGCTTTATTACATGAAGATACCCAATGGACTAGAAGCAAGTCAACTAAACAATTGCATCTACTTAATGCAGGCATAATATTTAGGTGTAGATCTTGATAGAGTTAGCTTATAGAGAAAGACGCTAAAGATAGTTGTGGATGTACGTATAGGTATAGATTTAGATGTGGAGTATATACAAAGATGGAAATAAAGCTATGACAGCCACACTGGCTCTCAAGGATTAGATTTAAGGAATAAGTATTTAAAACAAATACTGTATTTTTGAAGTATAAGACGCACATTTTTCTTCCCTAAAAGAGGCTGAAAATTCAAGTGCATCTTATACTCTGAATGCAGCTTTTTTTGAAGCCTTTTTTCTCAGCCCAAACTAGGCGCTAATGATCTTCCCAGGTCTTATCTTGCAGGTTCTTTCATTGTTACCGTCTGTGAATAATGTTTTCCAATCTCTAAGTCTTTGCAGAGTTTTTTTATTATTTAACTTGCTCCAAGTAAGCTTCTTTCCAGCCCTAATCAGGTGCTAATGATATTCTCAGCTATTACCGGATTGCAAGATCTTCATTGTTACTCTTTGCTAAGAATGTTTTCCAAGCCCTAACTCTTTGCAGTTTTTTTTCATTGCTCTACTTGCTCAGAATTTTTCTTTCCAGCCCTAACCAGGTTCTGACAATGTTCCCAACTTTTACTGGCTTGCAAGCTCTTTCATTGTTACTGTCTCCAAATAAGATTTTTTTAAAGTCCTAACCAGAGGATAAAATAATGTGCTGAAACTGCCTAGACTAAGGATGACAGCCAGATGAATATCTGGTAAACAGATTCTTTCCCCTATTTTCCTCTCCAGAAACAAAGGTGTATCTTATACTCTGAAAAATACAGTAAGTTCTTGGAACAATTTGCTTAGAAATTTAAGAAACTAGGCAAGAAACTAGGAAACCAGGAGATCTAGTCCTACTATAAACATGAGACATGTAATGCCACGTTAAGCAGTATTCAGCTGTGGCTTTCAAGATCTATGGCTCCTATGTGCAAAACAGATTCCTAGCTTGGACTATTTGAACCAACTTCAAGTCCAGAATCAAAGTGGGAATGGACTACAGAGTAGGGTTTCCTTCAAGTTATATAATGCTGGATTTGCATTTTCATGCACCAGCACAAGTTACCTAAAATCTTAAGATTCAAATCCAGTGACATTTGTCCCACATCACCCTCAACAACCCAACCAACAAGGCAAAGTCAGATGACAAAATACCAAAAGCAGAATTTTTCCAAAACACAACATAATAACATTTTGGTGGCCTTGAAACAAAAGTGTATCAGTACTCATGAAAGCAAAGCTGATGTGAATTGTGAAACAAAACCTACCAGGAGCCTTCTTGTACGACATTTTGCTGGGCATCTCTGCTTACATACAGGTATGGACAGGGCGAGTGCTCTCTAATTAAGAGTTATTATTTTTTACATCCTCATCTAAAGCTTTAGTCTTTTAAAAAGTAAAAAGAAAACATCTTTTTTTTGCTACCAATTGTGGTTACACCCAAATTAAGGAAGTTTTTGAAGTTCCTATAGCATGATCTTTGGAGTTACAAACTAAGTGTTTCTTCTTCTGTGCATTAAAATTATAAGTGCATGTGCACTACAGACCTATCAGCCGGACCTCAATACAAGGGAAGATTCTGAAAAGATAATCAAGCAACGAATCAACAAATACCTAGAAGCAAACTAAGTAATAACCAAAAGCCAACCTGTTTAGCAAATATAGATCATGCCAGACTAATCTTATTGCATTCTTTGACAAAGTGACAAAATTAGTGGACCAGAGGAATGCTGTCGATATAATTTACTTGAACTTTAGTAAGGCATTTGATAAAGTAGACCATAATTACTACTGGATAAAATAGAAAAATTTGGATTAGTCAGAAACACCACCAGATGGATTCAAAACTGGCTGACCAACTGGACTCGATGTGTAGTGCTCAATGGAACTGCATCTACATGGAGGGAAGTATGAAGTGGAGTATCCCAAGTTTCTGTTTTAGGCCCAGTACTCTTCAACATCTTCATCAATGACTTGGATGAGGGAATAGATGGGGAACTCATCAAATGAGTTCAGAAGGACTTTAATACTGGGCACTATCTAACAAAATGGTGAAAAAAGTAGGGCAAGAAAAATAAAATGCACAGGTATGTGGTACCTTGCTCAGCAGTAGTAATTGTGAGAGGAATTTTGGAGTCCTAGTGGACAACCATTTAAATATGAGTCAGAAGTGTGCAACAGCTGCCAAAAAAGCCAATACAGTTCTAGGCTGCATTAATAGAGGGATAAGATCAAGATCATGTGAAGTGTTAATACCAATTTATAATACCTTGGTAAGGCTACATTTAGAATATTGCATTCAATGTTGGTTGCCATAATGTAAAAAGGATGTCAGCACTCTAGAAAGAATGCAGAGAAGAGCAACAAAGATGATTAGGGACTGGAGCTCAAAACATATGAACAATTGCAGGAACTGTGTATGTCTATTTTAAATGGAAAGAAGGACTAGGGGAGATATGATAGCAGTGTTCTAATATCTCAGGGGTTGATATAAAGAGGAGTGAGTCGACCTAGTCTCCAAAGTACCTGAGGGTAGAACAAGAAGCAATGGGTAGAAACTAATCAAGGGGAGAACAACTTAGAACTATGGAGAAATTTTGTGACAGTTAGAACAACTAATCCATGGAACATTTTGGTTCAAGAAGTTTTGAATGCTCCAAAACTGGATGTTTTAAAACATACGTTGAATAACCATTTGTCTGAGATGGAGTAGGATTTCCTGCCTAAGCAGGGGTTGGACTAAAGTTATTGTTGTTGTTATAGCAAATATTGTTTATGACTTATGTTATAATTTTATGTGTTATTTTACTGGCTCTTATTTAAATAATTCATCAGTTTACTCAGAACATCCAATATTTCTATTATTGGGTAAATCAAAACTAATCTATCTCTCTCTCTCTCCGTGTGTGTGTGTGTGTGTGTGTGTGTGTGGGTGTATGTATCTGTATTATATCTATAGATTTTTTTAAAAAATTATTGTAGGCCACCTGTAGGTGTAGGAATTATTTTCTGTGAGATAGCAATTTATTCTACAGATGGTACCTCCCACCGGCGAGATTAGCAAAGATCCACCCAACATTATCAGACTCGTGTTGGAAGTGTAAAAAGGATAGAGGTATGTTTTTCCATATGTGGTGGTCCTGCCCCATGATACAAAAAATTTGGACAATAACTCATACTTGGCTCACAGAGATTACGAAAGAGGAAATAGAACTCACACCGGAAGCTATGCTTTTAGGAGTTTGGAGAAAACATTATTCAAAACAAACAATGCTCCTCACAACACATATTAACACCGCCACGAGAATTGCGATAGCACGACTCTGGAAAAGTGATCAGATACCAACGGAAGATTTAATTATAGATAAGATATATGCATGTGTAGAGATGGACGAATTCACGAACTCAATTAAGGGAAATAAATTAATAGAATCAAAAAGAACATGGCAAAAATGGCACGAATGGGTTCAAAAGAGAACATAAAAGCAACATAATATGAAACAACAGTACAATTGAAACGACCTACAGTTACCGTGTATAATTAATGAACGTAATAGATTTTAGAATTTAAAAATATAAAATACAATGTATATAATGAAAGGAAACCGGTCAAAACTTACTGTCAGAATGTTAACTGAGAATATGTATAATCTGTAATTCAAAATAATATGTGATGGGAATGACATAAGAAAAATTAATAAAGAGATTTAAAATATTTTCTGTGAGATGGGAAGAAAAAAAATATGTGGGTGCCCACAGCAACCCTCTGGACGGAAATCATTGACTGAGCTCTTATAGTTGAGGATGGAATAAAATGGGGGTCCCTTCACTCCTGGTTCAACAAAATTAAATCATTTTTTAAATGTTGTCATTGGGACTCCATTCAGATTACAATCAGAGAGATAAGCAGATAAATGAAAGCAAGAAATGAAATAAATACTTTATTTAGAATGTATGAGGGATTTGAGGGATTTTTAAACATGTGAAACTGGAAAAAAAACATTCCTCATTTTTAAAAAGCATAAGATAATGACATGGTGGATTTGTTGGCTAATACTGAAATAGTTGGATGGAAAAGCAGTAGCTTCAAATTATAAATACATTAATTGAATTGCATCCCATTAGTACATCAAATAGAAAGTCTACAAAGTGATGCATTCCAATAAATTCTGTCTATAATTAACTAATATCTAGATTTTGCAGACTTATTTTTTCATGTTTTCAACCTACATGAGTGAGAAAGACTTCATAGAAGCAAACTAGATATGAAATCTGGTTGATGCCTAATACCGGAAACATCTATTAAATTACCCAGAAGCCACAATGTTTGAAAGAAAACATCACTATTGCCCAGATGAATTACATTTGCACATGGTGAATGTTTGTGATTGCAATACACAATTATTAACAAAACTAAATATGGAGCTGTCAGACAGCTTTTAAAATGATTGTGCTTGGCAGTGGCATGGCAAGGGGGCTCCTATTAGTTAATTGCATTGTCACCCTGAGAAAAGAGGCTATGGCTTGATTGATTCAAGGACAGGCATCATTTTGCCAAATACTTATTATGTCCCACCCAATAGATTTTATGAAACATGGATACTTCATCTGGGATGTGCAGTTGCTGAAATGTGAAATGTTATGTTTACAAGTTTCTGAAAAAGAAATGATTTGTTTGAGGTAACCCCAAATCAATTCAATTCAATGGTCACTTGTTTTGAGTTGGACAAACCCTTTAGCCAAAAATATGCCTTTATCCCAATATTTGGACAGGGAGTCTTTGCTCACGGTCACTCATGCCCTTATCACCTTGAGGTCCTATTACTGCAATGCTCTCTATATTGGGCTACCTTTGAAGAGTGTTCGGAAACTTCAAATCGTGCAAAATGCAGATGCACAAGTGGTTTTGGGCCTTCTTAGACATGCCCATATCTCATCATCACTCCGCGGACTGCATTGGCTGCCAATTGTTTTCCAGACACAATTCAAAGTGTTGGTTATGACCTATAAAGGCCTACATGGCATAGGACCAGATTATCTCCGAGACCGCCTTCTGCCGCATGAATCCCAGCGTCCGGTGAGGTCCCATAGAGTTGGTCTCCTCAGGGTCCCATCAACTAAACAATGCCAGTTGGCAGGACCTAGGGGAAGAGCCTTCTCTGTGGGGGGCCCGACCCTCTGGAATCAGTTCCCCCATCCTCCTTGCCTTCTGAAAGAGTTTAAAAACTCATCTTTGTCACCAGGCCTGAGGAAATTAGATCTTCCCCGTGATCAATGAGTGTTTTTAGCATAATTTATTGGGTGAATGTTTTTTAAAATGTTTTAGAATTTTAATTTTTTTTTAAATTGTATTAATTGGATCTATTATATTGTTATGTCTACTATATATGTTGTGAGCCACCCCGAGTCCTCGGAGAGGGGCGGCATACAAATCCAATTAAAATAAATAAAATAAATATGTCCCCATTCCATTTTCTATGCTACTGCCAAATAATAGGATATACAGAAGACATCCACAGAAGCATTAGGTGACACCAATCATGATTATGATTAACTGAAGATTATGGCACTCCTAATGCTTTTGAGAGTAATGTAGACATTATAATTGGGAGGCAAATTATAAAAGAGAGGTAAGGAAGAAAAACAAAGTTGACTAGGGATTAATGTGTATATTCAGACGTGGTTAGTGTATGGGTAAGGATTAAGGGATTATGTGAATGCTTCACGGAAGAGGTGATTTTTGTGGAGATGCTTGAGGGAGTATAATATTCCATGGCCTTCTGGTTTTATTCTGCACTTAATAGGAATGCTTTGTGCTTGCTTTCACTGGCACTGATGAAGTGGGGTTTGAGATCCAAATTACCTGCCACCCATTTTATTTCTGCTTTAGAAGCTCGTGCAAGGGAAGCAATCATTTCACATCCCAGAAATTTGAGAAAAAAAGACATCATCAACATGCTCAGACTGAGTAGTTGGAGGCTTAGCACATTGATTAAACCTTTCTGTTGTGATTTATTAAATAAATCATGCTTAAACAAAGCTAAGCTGAGAACAATGGGTGATCTCTCTCTCTCTCTGCCCGCCCTCTCTCCTCTTTTCTCTTTCAGCTACTCTGGTCTTGTGCTCATGCCTGTTTGACTCTCAGTTGGACTAAGAAAATTCTGGCCAGAGTGATGGCAATTCTGCCTTTCATCTTAAGCAGCTTCTGTCTTCCTAAGATGCTCTTGTTTCTTAAATCAACCTCAGAATTTCCACTCCAGATTGCAGTAGTTGGCAGTGGGACTCTTTTGGTGCTCAGTCCAGCTACTGCCACAGCAAGATCTGATTTTTTCCCTCTGCTTCTCACCTTGCTCCTGTGTTCGTTGCTTTTCACTTTAGAGAGCAATGCCTGTCTTTTCTTTGACTCCCTGGCCATTCACTTGCTCACCCAGATGTTTGCACGCGTGGGTGGCTTTACTATTTCCTCTTTCCATCATTCCCTTGTTTGAACCTAATGCAGATATTACCTTTTCTCTTCTTTTCTTGTATGGTACCATCTGTTCTTTTGATGCTGCAATAAATAGAAGCAAAAGGAAACAGGTTGTTCTTTTCCTCCTATGTTCCTTTACAGGTACATGGAGACTTTGTAGCAAGGAAGAATTGATTTTATAGTTTTATAGAAATAATTTTATAGAAACAATGCAGCATCAGATGTATTTGCAACATTCCATGTCCACCTATTTTCCTTGGTAAAGCAGTTTGACAATTATTGCTGCTGCTGCTATTATTATTACTATCATCATCATCATCATCATCATCATCATCATCAATAACAACACAGGATGAAATGGTTGCACAGACCAGTTGCCAGTTACTGAACAAAATGCGGTATGCCAGGCTGTCCAAAACAGTGGAACTGAAGCAGTTACTGGAATCAAATGAAGCACCAGAGACCATTTTCTCCGAAGGTTCTAAACCAGTTCATATCATAAAACAACAGTTTTGAACTCAAGCTGTAAAACATGGGTGCAGGGGGGGGTGCATGTCGCCCATTTCCATTCTGAGAGGAAGCCGTGAGTTTTCCTACTGGTAATGGGTAAATGTTTTTGATACAGAATAGGTTGTGGCTTTCGTCACCCAATCATATCCACAGTTTTGACATTTTTGATACTGCGAGCACTCCTGATTCTTTTCATTCTTCTTGCACTGCATTTATTTTTATTCATTACAACTCAACTAAAGTTTGGAAAGTAAT
This sequence comes from Erythrolamprus reginae, assembly GCF_031021105.1. NCBI lineage: Eukaryota > Metazoa > Chordata > Lepidosauria > Squamata > Dipsadidae > Erythrolamprus > Erythrolamprus reginae. The sequence goes on along the minus strand of NC_091952.1, from coordinate 152,525,506 downwards.
ACTGCACTTTAAAGGGTTTTGATTTGCAGGAATAGTTTTGCAAGGAAGATAGTTTTGCAAAGAAGATAAGGGGCGTACATAAGTGCACCAGTGTGCCTTTCGTCCCCTGCCCAATTGTCTCTCCTTTATCTCATATATCATTTCTTCCTTTCATATATCTTCTCCTCTGTTTTTATATCTTTTCTTCTATCCTTTTCTTTATATATATATTACTACATGTCTATTCTCTTCAATATGTATTGTGTATTGGACAAATAAATAAATAAAATAAATAAAATAAAATATTGGCTGGGAGCATTCACAAGGAATGGTCAGAAAAGCCAAATGGTGGCTGCAGTGAGGTAATTAAGGCTCTATGTTATAATAAACAAACAAAAAATAATAATGGAAAAGTTTCTGTTATACCATCTTAGTCATGTCTGTAGAGATTCTCAGTCATCGAGGTCATAGTTATCTCAAAGGTACTTTTTATTTTCTTCAAAAGGCAACTGGACTGTTTTTTATTCCACCTTGCAGAAGTAAATGTTTTGTTTCTGATTTAAGAAGCTTCATCAGTTCTCATGGTTGAGGGATGGAAGGTTGAGGATGGAAGGCTACTGTCATTCTGGTCATGTTGACTTTGTTTTGTTTTTTTTACTCCCTTGATAGGGCAAAACCAGCATTAATAAGCTCTGTGAACTTTAAACACATTGTCCCTTTCCTTTTACTGCTTCTGTCAGCTATCCTTTGCATCCCAGCCCTATCTGTGTGTATAGCCCTCAGATCATGCAGGGTTTAAGAATGAAGGGAAGCATGGGAGAATAATCCCATATCTCTCTTTAAAACAATGTGGTTGGCAATATAATCATCCTGACTGCCTATTTTTTTAAAAAATAGACTGGACCATTGTTAAAGGGGAACACATTTTTAAAAAATGTATAGACATTTTAAAATATGTCCTCTCGGGTATAAAAAGGAATAAAGAACCCAATTTCAGGAAAAAATTTCTCTATGCATTTTATCATACGAGAACACGGATCATGGTACTGTTTATAACAGCAAACCAGCTGGCCAAATGCTGTTTCACCGTAGATTTTTTTTTCTTCTTCCCAGGCTGGCTGATGTCTTTCCAGTTTGGATCTCCTGCTTAGATAAAACAGATGATTTTCTGGGCCTGCTTCTGCTAACAGCAGGCTGGAGCGCTGGTGACTGATTGGTTGAAACATGAGGATTAATGGGTATTTATATTTCATTAAATTTTATGCTCACTGGAGAATAATGTATCACTCGCAGATATTGAAACATATGTCAACCCTATCCACTTACATATAATTCAATTTGACTTAAATGCATTGATCAAATTTTATTAAAGTCCAATATATCTTCCAAAAAGGCCCACTAACACAATATTGCTGCTTGGTATTCATCAGATAAAAAGAGGCAATTGGGTTGTAATTCTATTTATACCTTTTTTCGGGGAAAAGGGGAGATTATTGGATGAAGAATAAACATTGCAAGGTGACTGCTGCTGGCTGAAGGACTTGGGATGGGGATTATTAAGAGATTTTCCAATGTGATCTTCTGTTCGGTTAGGATTATCCATGTAGAATGGTGGGGGTTGAAATTGGGGTTAGTACTACATGCACTGTGGAAATCCAACATTTCTACTAGGGAGGGAAACAGGAAAAAAAATGTAACTATTGCCAATTTTTAAAGAGTGCTTGGAACTCAATTTCTTCCTGTTTGGTAAAAGGAAAATGGTAGAATTATGTCAGTGATTAAAACTGGTCAGTCTAAAAAGCAACTTGTTCCTAAAATGATCTTTTCTGCAATTCAGTGTTACTTGTCACACTGGATGTCTTTTGAATATTTAATCTTTCTGATATTCAGTCATGTTTATTTTGATTTAGGTATTGACCTCACTATTAATATTTCATACATAAAAATTTTGTCAGGCAAGAGTATTTTACATCCAACACTACTACCAATGAATATTACACTGGGCTTCAAGCCTTGTGCCTTCAAATAACACTTTTACATTGGTAGGTCTAGCTAGAAACTTTTCCACGGTGTAATGCCTTCTGAAATATGTGTTGTTGTGGTTGTGTTTAGGTCTCATTATTATTAAATATATTTCCTGCTTTTCTCTTTATGCAAGGTTATAGAGTTAATTCAGTTCATTGGAAGGTTACTGAATCTAAGTATCCTGAAGAGTAAATTAATATTCAGTTCATTGGAAGGTTACTGAATCTAAGCATCCTGAAGAGTAAATTAAAAGCAGGTTTCTCAGAGAAACCCAGATTTCTCAGTGGTTACTTGTTGTACTTGGTATTCCACCAGGCAGTGGACAAGGTGCCTTTTACATGTATTTTTCCATTGTTTTTGGTCCTCTCAGTGAGGAACTTGAACTAAAGCCTGAAATAACTAGAATCCCTCATTAGACAATTTGAAGCTTTCAACCATCATTCACACTCAGCCATGTTTGATAGTTAATACATAAGTAGTAGTGTTTTATCGAGCAGTATTCTATGGAAAACATACAGTGAGGCATCATCTTTTGTACTTGATGATTTTAACATAAGCAACAATAAAAACAATTAAGAAATACTTTCACATACCCTCAGTTCAAATACTTACAGTTCAAATAAGTTTAAAACAGGGATCCAAACTTTCAAAGTTTGATCTCTATTGGACAGGTATTCTTGATGTGCTAGAAATCAAATAATTGTAGAGGAAATAGTGGTAGTCTTCCATGTTTTTCTACTTATATCAGCACTCCAAATAGCAGATAACAATAAACCAATCTGGAAAATGGAAAACACCACAAAGAAAATCTATAGAGTGAAGACAACATTTATTTGACAGCTAAAAGCCTGGCAATGTGCGTGGAAGTATGGAAAGGAGATATTTATTTATTTATTTATTTATTCATTCATTCATTCATTCATTCATTCATTCATTCATTCATTCATTCATTCATTCATTCGATTTTTATGCCGCCCTTCTCCTTAAACTCAGGGCGGCTTACAACATGTTAGCAATAGCACTTTTTAACAGAGCTAGGCTATAGCCCCCACAATCCGGGTCCTCATTTTACCCACCTCGGAAGGATGGAAGGCTGAGTCAACCTTGAGCCGGTGATGAAATTTGAACCGCTGACCTCAGATCTACAGTCAGCTTCAGTGGCCTGCAGTACAGCACTCTACCTGCTGCGCCCCCACAGCTTTTGCAATATTCTATTGTCTGGGGTGGGTGTGAAACAAATTTTGCCTGATAGCCAAATTCATGGCAGGAAAGGGCTCTTCAGAAGAGTATCTTCTGCTGATCTAAGGTAGCCCTCGGATGGAGTAAACGGCTGAGGAAATGCCTTGAAGGATAGGAGGAAGATTCACTCACTGTAGTGTTTTTTTTAAAGGTCCTGAATCCCAGTCAATAAAATAACTTTAGAAAACATCTTAAACAAGCCCTTCCCAGTTCACATGGAGACATCAGGGCTCCTTAAATAGTGCCTAATAGGCAGTTGGCAACAAATGTAGATCTTTCAGTAAAGTTATATGTTGTCTTTTGGCTTGTAGCAGCCTGACCACCGATAGATGTCCACACAAAAAGTCTAGAAGGCAGTCATAATGGTACTATTAAAGCGGTGCCTGTTTTTTTTAATGTGCAACACATGTATAATCTGCATTACAAAACACCATTATGAATCTCATATTAACTTCTTTTACCACACCCTTATCATTATTTTATTATTTTATTTATTTATTAGATTTGTATGCCGCCCCTCTCCGAAGACTGTGCAATTTCCAAACACATTTGCACCATATGCAATTTTCAGGTGCTTTTATAGGGTAACTCCATATAGATCCCCTTTTCCTAGTAAAGTGACCTCATTAAGATTTTTTTTCCTTGCAAGGTTCTTTAATAAATGTGTGAGTGCATGTCAGCAATATGTAGGAAATTGACAACAGTTATGAAAACACATCTTTCAGTAGTGCCTATACAATTGATTTGAATTGTGTCAAATTACTAAGAGCACTTGAAAAAAACCAGAACAAAACTTTAGTTATTTGAAGATCTGGTTTCATTCTTGTGAGTAGTATAATTATTGGAACAGTTATACAACAATAATGGTGTTAATGGTGTTAATAATTATACATTTTGACACCTTCCATAAGAAATACAGTATCTTTTAAACCAGTGTTTTTCAACCAGTGTGCCGCAGCACACTAGTCTGCTGTGAGACGTGGTCAGGTGTGCCATGGGGAAATTAAACATGGGTCCCCAAACTACGGACCACGGGCTGGATACAGCCCATGGAGGCCATTTATCTGGCCTACCGCCAGCCACCTCCATCCGAACATAAACATTCTCCTCACAATCCATCCAGCTATCAGTGACAGGAAGAGTGGAGGCACAGGGAACGCTCATTGACCAATCACCTTCTAGGATTCATCCCAACCACTAGCGATGAACCAATAGCAGGCCGCCTCTCATCCACACCCAGGAAGGTCCGCGCTCAAGCTGCCGCGCACTTATAATTGTGTGGACGTGGCGAATAGTTGAAGCTGCTACTTCTCCCCATGGTCCCGATTTCTAATCCTGGTCAGGACTGGAGGTAAATGTTGCCACCACTAGATGAAGCCTCAGCTTCAGATGGTTATGTCTATCCTGATGATGTACATAGATATTTGACCTTTTTCTTTTTATAAGAGGCCCCTGCAAAGGGTGATATACTATATTATTAACTATATGTATAATATGTACTGTGTTAGAGTATCAATTTGTGTCATTTTGCTTGGTGGTGTGCCCCAGGATTTTGTAAATGTAAAAAATGTGTCGCAGCTCAAAAAAGGTTGAAAATCACTGTTTTAAACTTTACATGTAAAAGATGATTGCTTCACCTAGAAGTCTATTCACCTGTCATATAGACTTGCCTAGTGAATTGGCAGTCATCCACATATATAATAACTCTAATCAACTCCAGTCATGTACAAAAGACAATGCATATGCATCCCTTTTAGCAATTAGACAATTTATTAAGAGTATACAATCTATTTAGAGAGGTGCTTCACAAAGCAACTTCCCAAATCTGGTGCTCAGAGGCTATGATATGGTTTGGGGCTGAAATTTTATAAAACCTTAGCACATCTTCAAGGTCTACTTTTGTGTGTCCTGAAGGCAATTCCAAAAAACTGTCAGTGAAGCAAATCCTGGATCTTCTGTTCGAAAACAAAGAAGACCTCTGTACAAATATGTTGAGCTTCAAGAGGTATTCAGAAAAGTGGATTGAGACTAAATATTTTGCCTCCTCCTGTTATTCATTACAATTTTTTTCCCTAGTGAAATTGAACTCAAGCCAGTTGCCTCTTTTACACTTTCTTCTATGAGATCTAATTTAAAAAATATATAGTATATGATTTGTTTTACATCCAGGATCTGAAGTTAGTATATAGTATTCCCTTTGCCATTTTTAACTTCTCAGTAACACACTGGGAGATAGTAACTGGCCAAAATTACCTTCTGGCCAAAATAACCTTGTAACCATCATTGATTGAGGCTGGACCTAAACCCAAGTTGCTCTGTTATCCCTGCCTAGTGTTAAGGATACAGGTGAAGAACCTTTTGGGGGCTGGAAGCAGTATTTAATAATCTTCACAAAACCTAGAGCAACAATATGCTACAATCTGAGGAAAGCTATGCTACAGCTGTGCTACAGCGTACAGGTTTAGATTCTGGCATAGTTTGGACAATCCCCCCCCTTTCTTTTCCTCTCCCCTTTCCCCTTTCCTTTCATTTTTCAATCTAGTGAAATCATTCTGCAAGATGTGAGGAAATCAAGACACCTATTTTTCACCACTGTGGTCAAAGGAAATTCATTGGGCCTCAAAAAATGCTTCAGAACATGTCATTCCAGGTCTTGCCATTGTAGGAATAATTAACTAATAAATAGCCAGAAGACCTCCAGTCCAAATATTATGAATTGTTTCAAACTTGGTTCCTAAATGCCAGTCAAGGTCCACTATTCCCTTTCCTCTTTTGTATAACACAACAAACAGAAACAAGCATCATCCCTGGCTTTCATACCAGTGCTCTGAAGCAGGTGGCCAGGAGACAGCTGCCTGCAAACAACTACAGGACTAAGCCAGTGACTTTTATTAGGTCCACTTCTGTAGCTGTTTCAGGGACAATCTGGATATTTAGCTCCGATGGTATCTAATAGGAAGCCATCAATCTTTTATAGTAAGAGAATACATAAATTATAAACAAATATGTCCTTTGGTCTAGTCGAACAGCATAATGATCAAAGACATACAATAGAAATGTATTTGCTTCTACGGTATGCTTTATTCCCTGAGCTCTCTGTCTATGGTGATGGACAGGCAGTGAGCTGTCAGTTTTTGTTCCATCTGTCACACTACACATACCTCCTGTTGTTTTAAGTAATCAATATGGGGGCTGAAATCACCTACTGCTACCTCTGTTACCTCCTATTTTGTCCACTCATAAATTATGAATCTCTGCACAACATCAAGTCTACAATTTCGATTGCATTTGCTAATCATTGATCAATAATTCAGAAGTCTCTTCTTCTTCAAGGGCCCCTGGTTTTCTCGAACATATGGCAGAATGCTGACACTGTTCATGAGACTATTCCCTTACAATGGAAGCAATCTTTTTAAGAAAAGAAGTTGTTTAAAGTTTCTTCATTTTTCTTCTTCCTTGTTTCCTTTTTCTTTTTATGAGCAGCCTTTGTACTTTCCTCCTCAACTTCTGTTTTCTATATTTAATGAATATAGAAGCAGAACCCCCCACAGAGAAATGCACGGGATGCACATACATACAATTGTGTGCTTGGGAGAGAAATGGCATTTAGCAAAGCAACATTTTGCTGCTTCTTGTGTTATCCCTACTGTCCATTCAGTGGTGTGCTTCCTTGCGCAATAGCCTGCTGTTAATAGTTTCATTTTAGCTCTATCTATATGTGTGTGGTCATGACAAGAAATGATGGTGGTGTCATTTTTCTTGTGAGGGTAAAGTGGTAATATAGATATGTAAAACTTCCAAAGTTACAGTTTGTTCATAAAATAGTTCATATGGTAAATGGAATAAATATGTGATACACATGAACATGTATATCTTTTTAGACAAAGTCCAATATATTCCACATTTACAAATCACCAATATTGCTACATTTTCTTTGTTTATGTTGACATGTTAATGTTAATATATTTTCTGAAGAGTTTTAGGTATTCACTTTACTTTTATAGACATACAAAGTTACACACATAAACACACACATACACACACACAAATTCATACTGGGTGTGTATTTATATGTGCATTCATTTGTATATGTATATAGATGTGTATGAATATGTACTATATGTTTGCACATTTATAGCCATAAAATCAGAAAATTAAGGGATGGAAATAAATTGATCAATTGTTCTCTATGGATACTGGGTTCCTTTGAAATAGAATGAAGTGGATAAAATTCTGACAGCAGTCTAACAGCCGCCTAACCAAGAAGTCTACTATTTCTTTGTCTAAGATTGTTTTATTAGCTATTATATTGCTATAGTATGATCATAAATAATAAATGCCACGATACAGGAGACTTTGATTTCATCTCCACTGAGCCTTCTAAAACTGCCCAATGGTGCAAACATTAATATATTAGCATCTCTGCTCAGTATGCAAGCTGACAGATTAAAGAGTACCGTTTTGGAAGGTAAAAAAAATAGTGGGATGGAACCACTATAAAAATCTTCAGCTCAAACTTGGTTGTTGATTCCTTTTTCTTTTTAAAAAACACACACAAGTGGATCATAACTATGATAATGTGGAGAACAGATGATAGGCATTATCAACAGTCAATGCCTCTTTAGGGGGAGTTCTATGCTGCAAAATGATTTGTCAAATGATTGTGAGTATAAATTACCATTTACAGAGGAAATTGTCTAGCACTCATCTCCATGACTTGCAGCCCTGCCCTCTCTTTGCCTCATTTTAGTTAGCTTCTACCCAAAGTGGAGGCTGTTTTAATGCCTTGCTATTGGTGCAATTGAGTCATTCTCCTTCAAATTCTGAGGGAAGCTGAATTCCTGTTCTGAAGAGGTTACTTTCCATATACAAAGCACATTGGAAAAATGACTCCTATACTGTTCTGCCGGGCTCTCTGGTAGGAGCCTCCCAAAAATTCAAGGGTACAAATTTCACACACACACACACGTTTGAAAAGTCAAAACAATGTTCTTTATCACAAAATTCAAAATAAACTAAGCACTCTTTTTGTATTGCAAAGAGCACTCGTCCCCAAACAACCGGTTAGTCTGTACAATTTCCCTTAAGCAGTCCTTAAGTACTTAGCTAGCAGCTGTGAAGAAACTTCACACCCCTTCTTCTTCCAACGAAGTGACACACACACACACACACACACACACACACACACACACACACGTTGCTCTGCTTTGGTTTCAAAGGCGTGAAAAAATCAACAAAGTCCAGAAAACAGCAACACATGATTCCTGAAGAATTGCGACCAGATACTCTTTCACAACGGCCAAACCCACACGCTGCTATTTATAGCAGCAGTCCTAATTACTGGATCACCACCCAACCACACGTAGCCTCATTTTCTCTTGTAATAATCCTTTAGTTGTTGTCTCCTATGCATCATTCTACGCATGCATGGATGTATCATTAATTCTTGTTCAGAATCCAAAGATGATACAGATGATTGATCTCCTCCTGGGCTGTCTGCCAAACTCCCCTCTTCCCTGTCACTCATGCTGCCTTGGTCAGAGGAGGCTTCATCAGCAGATTCCATCGGGAGCAAAACAGGCCTACGGAATGTGGATGTCTCCCCCACATCCACCTGCACATTCCTTGGGGCAGGAGCTGGGCCAAAGCTAACCACAACATATACAGGTTCAGGAGCTCTTTATACAGATCATTTCTAACTAGGGTGAAATATGTGTCTATGCTACCACTAACTTTTCACTAAGTTGCTGGACTTTTATATAATTTTGTATCAGTGCTGAGAACCAGCTTTTTCTTCAAGAATTCATGGTATTTCCCCTTCATAAGAAACTTATTTTATTTTCAATAAAATATTTTAGATTCTACATCAATACAATTGAAATAAAATAACAATGGACAGACAAAATGATTTTAAAAGATTAAGATGTCAGAAAAGTATTCAGCTAAAAGCTAGTAATTGTGCTGTCAGTATAATGGGTTTTGGACACTATTTAAATTATACCTGAACTTCTTTGGGATTATAAAATTCCAAATTCTATAAATGAATGAATGAAACTTAGACAATATTTTATATTAAACATAGTCCATCAGATCACTAACCACTGCTATGGACAGACAATTATAAACTTACTTACCAGCCAAAAAAGAGAAACTTAATAAAACAGATGTTCTTTTAAAACAGTTTATTTATTAATTTTGCAAATTAAAAACAAAAATGTCATGATAGTTTTTTACAGATCAATGCACATTTCCTTATATTTCTTACATCTCAATATTTAATTATAGTAATATACAGTTTATTTCATATTTATGTATTTCTAAATTTTTGTATGCCCTTGCACATTTTATCACAATACCTTTGTACCAGTTGTTCCATGTCTCATAATATTCAGAATTACTTGTTCCTTTAATTTCCATCGCCATTTTATACATTTTATTTTATTTTATCCAAAACAGATGTGAATTTTGAGTTGCATGTCTGACAGAATGAATATGAAGCAAGTCACAAAAATGGTTATTTAATTGGTTGCATAATAATTTTAGGACTCTGCTGGATCAGATTACAACTTCATTAATAGCTCATTTATCACATAATGGCTTTCTGGGAAAGATTGTATTCTGATAGTATTTTACAAAAAGATTGTATTCTGATTGCCACTAACATCTACAAATTCCAAGGTGTCATAATAATCAACAACATCTGATTATGCTGTTTTCCTTAAGTTTATTCATTCCCACTTTCAAGCCATTAAAGTTAGCAGCCACTACCATATTTCATGGTAGCCTGGTTCCATAAATTAAATCTAGGTGGTGAATTATTTCCTCACCTCTGAGATTTCATTTAGATGATCTGAACTGCCAATGATTTGAGAGATGAGAACATTTCTCTCTTGATTCTCCATCTCTATCCTTTACATAATTTCATAAAAATTTGGTGTTATCTATTTGATCTCTCTTATTTATTTTTCCTCTTTCCTGAAAAATCCAAATCCTTGATTTTTTTTTAAAAAAGATGGTTATTGTTTTATAGAGGAATAGTCACTACAGCCGCCCCGAGTCTATGGAGAGGGGTGGCATAAAAATCTAATAAATAAATAAATAAATAAATAAATAAATAAATAAATAAATAAATAAATAAATAAATAAATAAATAAATAAATAAATAAATAAATAAATAAATAAATAAATAAATAAATAAATAAATAAATAAATAAATAAATAAATAAATAAATAAATAAACAAACAAACAAACAAACAAACAAACAAACAAACAAACAAACATACAAACAAACAAACAAACAAACAAACAAACAAACAAACAAACAAATCCCCATGGTCACATGATCAGATGCTTGGCAGTTGACTCATATTTATGTTGCAGTGCGAGGGGTTCATGTGACCAGTTTTTGCAACCTTCTAACAAACAAAGTCAATGGTGAAGCCATATTCTCTTATCAACCATTAACAAATGCAATGATTTACTTAATGACTGTGGTAAGAAAAATTGGAGCAAACTCACTTACATGCTTCATTTAGCAACATAAATTTTGGGTTCAATTGTGGTTGTAACTTGAGGACTACCTATATTAGTCTTTACACTGGCATAGTGTCGGCAATATTAATACACTTATTGTGAGCACATACTCATATTCATGTATATATAGGCACACACATATTTGTGTAATTTTTTGGAAAATAAAGCACAGTGGAACACACATGTAAGACATCCATCCATCTTCATAAACACTAATTTCACTGTAGCAATTACATCTAAAATGGCACTAACCTACCAAGCATGTAGTTGTGAAAACGTTTTCTATTTAGTCATCTGCTCAGTTATGTCTATCACTCAACACACTACTCTCAAATCACTTCATTTCTTCTAAACCAGTAATGGTAGAGATTTGACTTGTCTCTGCTGCTGAACTAGCTATGCTGAAGAAAGTTGATTTAAAAAAAGTAATCTGATTGCAAGCCACAACACAACAGCTGGAGTGCTGTTGTGATCACTTCAAGTCACCTTTTTTAATCAAGATTTGTTTTATGCCTGGAACAAACTATATGTTTACTCTAATTTGAGAACAAACCCCCCCCCCCAAAAAAAGACAGATATTTTGTTTTATAGTCAGACCACTATAAGAGAAGCAAAGCTATTCAAGGTCAACAGGTTTTCCATGTTCTAATTTTTACTAACAAAAAAAGAAGTGTTATGAAATATATAGTGCTGCCCATCCCAACTCATGGCTATTCTCTTATTTCAAAAGTCAGGTCCTATTTTGATCCTTGGGAGAATGTAAATGAAAGTATAAACCCAATGCTGAGTTGCCAAGAACAATAATATTGAATAATATCTACGAGTAATCCCCACTGAACTCGGCCGGAAGTAACTTTGAGTAGAAAACAAGTCATATTTTATGCATATTTATTTGTTTATTAGATTTATTTTTATCCCACCTTTGTTACTCAAGGCAGCAAACATAGCTAATACTCCTTCCTCCTTCTATCGATCCCATAAAAATAACCCTGTGAGGTGAGTTAGACTGAGAGAGTGTGACTGGCACAAAATCATACAGTCTCTTTTCATGCCTAAAGTGGGACTAGAATTCATCACTGGGAATATAAAAGGGATTATTGATTATTGTTATTTTATATTTTATCTTGTCTACTTATTTGCATCTATTTTAATTATTGATCAGATCTATTATTGGTGTTGTTTTCTGATTTATTGGCTGTAAATATTCTGGTTTTTTTTTTCATTTTTTAATTTTTGCTCCTATTGATTTGGCCTATGTTTATTACTTACATTAATGATATTTGAAAAAGAGAGGGAATGTAGCCACTCAGAATCAGATTTGATTAAAGTAGGTTCTAAGCCTTAAAAGGAGGGACATAATCGAAACATTTAAATATGTTAAAGGGTTAAATAAGGTTCAGGAGGGAAGTGTTTTTAATAGGAAAGTGAACACAAGAAAAAGGGGGCACAATCTGAGGTTAGTTGGGGGAAAGATCAGAAGCAATGTGAGAAAATATTATTTTACTGAAAGAGTAGTAGATACTTGGAACAAACTTCCAGCAGACATGGTTGGTAAATCCACAGTAACTGAATTTAAACATGCCTGGGATAAACATATATTCATCCTAAGATAAAATACAGGAAATAGTGTAAGGGCAGACTAGATGGACCCTGTCTTTTTCTGCCGTCAATCTTCTATGTTTCTAAAACAAACAAACAAACAAACCAAAAAAAAAAAGGTAAATAAATAAATCTTACAAAACAGAATAAATGTTTTATGAGGATATTAGACAGAATTTTTTAAAAAACCCTTATTCTTCCTCTTCTTTTTTAGCAAAGGTTTATGCATGTTTACACAGAAACGAATCCTGTTAAGTGAAATGACCTTAGGAAATAGATTTTTGGGGGTGGGGTGGGAGGTGTTGCTATTTTATTTGGGGGAAAGGGGGGGGCTCTTTTATTCTCAACCTTTGTCTCACACCACAGGAGTCCTATCTCTTTGTGTTTGTGTTTGTATTACCTGGACACTAATTTTGAATTTGCATACACATTTTGCACATATCTTTTATATCTTTCCACCTTAGATTGCTGACTGAATGAGACATCCGCCCCCTTAACTGGAACTACTCTGAGAATAAATTCCTATCCTAGGCATAATTTTTTTAAATGTTCCTTTTATTCTTATGCTTGGTATATTTTTGTCAACTGTTCACAGCCCGAGGTAAAATGAATGCCAAGAAATTAGAGAAGCCTAGCCTATCTGAAAGAAAAAAGGTTACATAAAGCAGTGTTACAAAATCACAGAGGAGGGAATCATTCATGTAACTTAAATCCAGCCTTGTTAGACTGTCCAAATGAAGGAGCTTCTAACAGTTTAGTTAGGAATTAAGTTAATTAGGTTTGGTGTAAAGTTGGTATGGTTCCTGCTGGAATGTTTCCCTCATTTTCCTCCATAGAAGTGGTGGCTGGTCCCTCATGTCACCCTGTTAGCCCAGACTTTAATTAGTTCTGGCATTCGCCTCATAATGATAAATGCTGAGATGATGAATGAAAATGCAAATGAGTGTGAAGTGGCTCAGCCATCAGAGCTGCATATCATTAATACTTTCCTACTGTTAAATCGATCAGTGTCATCCCTGGATCCCTCTGTTCAGCGGGTGTAGATGGCTTCCCGCCAGAATGCTTTCCACTAGACCAGCAAGGCAAACTTTGAAGGTTTTCCCTCTCCATATGCTTTTTATTTCTCATTTCACGATCTTTTTGGCAGCCCAGATTCCAATATAGTTCCAGCTGAGTTGCTTGCTCATAATGGTCAATAAGGAAATTGCTAATTTAGAGCAAAACAAACACCAGCAACGGCTTTTCCCCAGATTCATTTTGAAGTAGCTTGGATGCTTTCAAACTATGATTAACGCATATACAGCCTCAATTTTCCATTTTCCATTTCTAGTATTTATCTGTTGAATGTAGTAAGTGAGACAAAAGCACAATAAATGATGTATGAATGTATGAGTTTGGGTGCATGTGTTTTAAAAATTCAACAGAGAGAAGACAAAATAGTACCAAAATACCTTGTCTTACTAACTTAATTGGTTCCAGGACAAGGTTTGTAAGGTGAAAAGTTCGTAAGATGAAACAATGTTTCCCATAGGAATCAATGGAAAAGCAATTAATGTGTGCAAGCCCAAAATTCACCTCTTTTGCCAGCCAAAACTCCACCTCTGGATTTTGCAATGCTGCAGGGGAATCCCAGCAGGGGAATCCCACCAGTGTGAAAATGGGCGCTTCGGCTGGCAACGGAAGTCCGGAGGCGGGGCATCCCAGCAGCGATGGCGGGTTCATAAGATGAAAATAGTTCGGAAGAATAGGCAAAAAAATCTTAAACCCCGGGTTCGTATCTCAAAAAGTTCATATGACAAGGGGTTCATAAAATGAGGTATCACTGTAATTCAATAGCAAAGGCAAAAGTGGATTTATACAGATAGATATAAAACATCCACAGCTGCCTCCCAATACCAATATTGGCTTACATTTATTTCTCTTTCCTAATGGAATTCTGGCTGGCTAGCTGTTACTTATGTATTTATTATTTTACAGCATTTATAACCTGTCCCATCTGACCAATGCTGTGCGATGCACAAGACTATAAACAAAAGAGTTAACTCAACAACTGAGAAGCAACACAAAGTTTATCTAACAATCTTAATACCTAATAATAGATTTTAAATCACTTCTGGGTCCAAAGACCCATTGAAGCAAAATAGGTTAAGAGACCAGATTATTTATGGGACCGCCTTCTGCCGCATGAATCCCAGCGACCGGTTAGGTCCCACAGAGTTGGCCTTCTTCGGGTCCTGTCGGCTAGACAATGTCATCTGGTGGAGCCCGGGGAAGAGCCTTCCCTATGGCGGCCCCAGCCCTCTGGAATCAGCTCCCTCCAGAAATTCGCACTGCCCCCACCCTCCTTGCCTTTCGCAAGAGTCTCAAAACTCATTTTGTTACCAGGCATGGGGTAATTAGACCAAGCCCCCTTCCTCTGTTTACAAGATGTAATGTGTGGCTGACTGATTTTATTATATATGGGATTTTAGTAGTAATTTTTAATTAATTGGATTTGTTGTGTTGCTTTTGTATTCTGTGAGCTGCCCTGAGTCTTCAGAGAAGGGCGGCATACAAATCTAATTAATTAAGTAATTAATTGGTTAATTAATTAATTAATTTCACATTCAGGGATAGTGTGTTATACACCCTTTATTTCAAGGGACAGGAATTGTAGGTGGATTCCTAGTAGGTTTTGCCCTGCTGTTCAGACAAGTAGACCAGAGTATTACTTGGCAAGCAGAATCTCTAATATATCTCACTGCCATACCATAAAGACCTTATCAGTGGTCATCAGCACTTATGCTTTTTGGTATTCAATACAAAGAATTTTAAATTGCTGTAATTCTATGGTGATGGTTTTTCTCAGTAGCAGTCTGACCACTGCATCTAATGAGCTAAGGTGGCACAGTGGGTAGAGTACAGTACTGCAGGCCACTAAAGCTGACTGCTAGATCTGCAGGTTAGTGGTTCAAATTTCATCACTGGTTACAAGATTGACTCAGCCTTCCATCCTTCCGAGGTGGGTTAAATGAGGACCTGGATTGTGATGGCAATAGGCTGGCTCTGTTAAAAAGTGCTATTGCTAACATATTGTAAGCCTCCCTGAATCTAAGGAGAAGGGCGGCATTAAAAAAATAAAAATCAAATGAATAAATAAATAAATAAATCTGTGCCAATATGTGAATTGTAATCTACCTATGAATATATAATCTCAAGTTAAGACTAATATATCCTGGACATTTGTTGGAACTAAGCTAAGATCACTTTTCTGTCTATAGGCAGACACAGCCTATTAGTTATACCGAATAGCTAACAATATCTTTTTGTTCCAATGTGGGGCTTTGAAACAAAAGTGTTGTCAACCATCACAGGTGACAGTTAAGCAACTGTTTTTATCTTGTTTGTTTAACTTAACACATCAACATACATTGGAAGACTTTCAACCCTCACGATTATAAATATCCTGTTCCACTTCCTATCTTTGACTGATGCTGGTATATATTACTCTTCCTGCTTGTATGCTTGCATTTCCCCCCCAGAATTGGCTCAATTTCTGATTGTCAGGATCTCTATATCTGTGCTACATTTCATTGTCCTCACATTGACTCAGGAACTTTAATATCCTTGCAAATAAACTTATCCAGCTGATAAGGTACCTTATTCTCCTTTGGTTTTCTGGTTTAAACTCCTTCTTTGCCTGCCAGAAAGGAACTTGTTCTATCTTTTACTTGACATCCATAATTATAGTGGAAGAACAGATTACTCTGCAAAGGCACTTCTGAAGGAGCTAGCAGGTAAGCCATTCTATTACTAAAATATAGATGTCGGCCAATATATTATATCATGCACAGATTCATAATTCCAGATGAGAGTGCAGGGAAATAAGAACCTCATTACACAACAACAATGAACTGGCTATCCCTGAAGACATATCAAATAGGAGTAGAGCACCTGACATACTAATAATTGATTATACAGTCAATCTCCAGTATTTTCCCATCATTCCAGGGCCTTAGGACACGTAAGCAAGAAGAAACTAAAAAATGTAGATCATCTTGAACAACAGAACATTTTCCATCCACAACCCCTACTTTGAAGGAGAAAATAGTTTCATTCGAGACCAGCTAATATTCTAGGAAAAGCAGGAAAACCAAAAGACAATGTAAATTACTTGTTAGTTGCTATTATTAGTTAAATACACTCTCCAACTCAACATGAAGCAGTACATTCACTTGGCTGGATAATTCTACTGTTTAAGAAGCAGATGATTCTATGAAACTAATATTATTTTATTGGACAGATCCTCAATCTTCATGGAAAATTAAAGGACAACACTCAAAGTCAGTAGAAATGTCTGATTAGATTCAAGCTTTGAGGCTTAATGAAGATAGACACTGGTTATGAAATTAACAGCTAGTATACTACATCAAAATACATTTCTCTCCATGGGTAATATAAAACCTAGGAAGGTTTTTTTCCCATGTTGCATGTTATACTTTTCTTATGTCATTTAGACATATAAAAGATTATTTGCAATCACTAATTTAAATTACGGTATTAGGATATTACTATGCATACTTAGTCCCTGGCTTAAAAATAATTAATCTGCCTTTTTTACACTGGTGGGGCCGAGAGGCAAAAAGGAAGCTGTGGTGCTCCTTCTATATACCAGGGTGACTCCACACAAAAAATCACACGTAACCCTTCCCTGGTACAAGATGAAAGAGGAAATGTACCTGTAGCCTAAAAGCTAAGTCAAGGCAGAGGCCCCAGGTTCAAATCCCACTAAAAAGGATGTGGCTACCTGATGAAGGCAAATGAGACCGAAATAGATCTATAGTAGTCTCTCTTCCTTTTCATTATCAGCAAAAATATATGTTACATCTATAGATTTTTAAAGATAATTGTGTTTGTAGATATTTTAATTTCTTTTCCATAAAAAAAATGTATTCCATAAAATAATTCCATTAAAAAGTTGTTTTATGTCTAGTGATAGAGTTAAAAGCCTCCATGATATTTGTAATGTAGATAAAAGTCAAACATTTATTCTCTCACCAATTTTGTAGCATCTTATCAATTTGTTATAATAACTTAAATATATTAACATTAAAATGCTCCTAAGAAGTCTGCTTTGATTGCTTGATAAGACATACCGATCCTTCTAATGTCATATCAAAAGAAGATATTGGAAGCATTTGGCTTGTCTTATCTTGTAATCAAAGAACATTACAGGTATAAAAGTGGATGGAGTTTAATACAATCAATATTATATGCTAATGTTACGTTATATCTTATCACTAATTGTGAATATGCTGTACCAAAATGTATTGACATAGCGTTAACAGTTTGATGATGGACTAAAAGGTTAGTCTATTAACTGGGGTCTTTTCTACCCGCCCCCTGTAATATAACCATCTAGCAGATTTCACTCTATCATGGGATCCTCAAGTAGATGGTAGGACCAAATTTTAAGCGCTTTTCTGAAAGGCCAAAAGGGTTGGGAACAGCTTCAGCTTCACTGATGGGACAGGTAAATATAACTGTGGAGAGGCCGGCCCTCAAAAAAACTGGTCCCATGTTTGCTAAAGAGGGCAATTTAAAACCTGTGTTGTTTTACACAAAAATGTATAATAGAAATAAATAATATCAGCATAGAACAGTTCAATCACTGTTATGTCCATGGCAGGCCAATTGTTCCAACGTCATATTAAGGAGAATTGGAGAACACCTATTAAGGAGAAGAGAAGAGTTTAGAAAGCATCAATTTCAGTACATTACAGATCTTTTCAGGAAGTTATTTTCTTTCTTTTCAAGTAATTTTGCTCTATTCTTCTTACTTTTTGTCTGCTTTTAGATATTTAACCAGTAACTGATGCATAATAGGATCTGTTTTGTTTTTTGTTTTAACCTGGGGTTGAGCAGCCATTATTTGCTTAGCTCTTTTCCTTTCTCAAAAGATTTTTGCAAATCCATACCATCTGCAAGCTTAGGGATATTGTTAATGATATCTAAAGGTTTATTGAGACTAATTCCCTTTGCAAAAAGCAGCACTGTTTTTGAGAAAACATATCTTTCTGTAGTGAGTAGGCTACTCAAACTATCTGCTGCCTGCACCTCAATTAAGTTGGTGCTTCACCTCATACAATGGGAGATTTTCCCATCTGATTGTGTAACATGGCAACAGCCCAGAAGGGGAAAAAACACTGAAGCCAAACTAAGTAAAATAGAAGTGATTGCTTTTCTGAAGGAAACCAGAAATTGCTTGTTCATTCATTATGGACTGATTGATTATTCTTGCAGATCAGTTTCCCTTTTTCCAACTGCATTGAAGCAATGTTATTCAACCTCAAGAAAGTTATGGTTAAATTTTGAATAGCTTCCTGCCCACCCCCTTGTTAGCTATAGTATGGCTTTTCAGTTGTTTTAAAAAGTTGACCTCTGGTATTATAAAAGAAAGACAATCAGTTACCTAATAGGCACTTTATTTGCTAATCAAACCTCTCATTAACAATTAATTGGCACAAAAGTTCGCTGTCCATTATTGCTGTGTCAGTCAAGCACTGTTGGCTTCAGAGAATGAAATTAAATGAGCTGGTCAGGTTATAAATAATTTCCACTGGCTACTCTTCTTACCTCAGGGTGTTTAAGTGGAGGTCAATCTCCTGTCTCTTGCAGCCAGAGAAAGGGCTATTTTGGCAAGAGTACAAAAGTTGTCCTTCTGTGCTTATGGTGTGAATCAAAATTTAAATAACAAGTCATTCAGTAGGTGGGATTTATTTTTAATCTTTTTATTTTGCTCTGAATGCAGTCAGAAGCACAATCTTTTTTTACTAGGCAGCCTTGGGAACATCACATTTTCATAATAACTTGCTACAGAAGTCACTTCCAAGAAGGTAGATTTGATCATTGCAATAACTATTTTGACTTTTTCAAAGTGGGACTCAATGCATACAAAAATATTTTGATTAATCTGAAATGATATTTTGGGAACCAAGGCTTGCTCTTCTATTTTGGGGTCCCTATCTTCTAGCCTTATATTGTCTGCTTCCTTATTTCTCAGACTCTTTTCTGAAACATGGAGAGTGGAGACCCATGTTTTTAGAGCAATGAGTACAGTGAAATATGATCATAATCAGTGAAGAGCAAAAAGAGGAGCCATACATACATTAAATGGCAAGAATTACCTCAGTTAGAATAGAATCAGAAATTGGGGGTTGAGTTTTACTAAGAAACCAATACTACCTAGCAACATATTAAATAGACATATTACCCGTAATACTACTATATTAATAAATTCAATTTAGAAAGCTAGCATGCTTTCTTACTAGGGAAGGTTGAATAACTTTGGCCAGTAATAAAATAAACTATAATATTTTCAGTTTCTGAAAGAAAGGAAACATAGATTTATAGAAGACAAACAGACAGATAAATACATATGTGATGTGCCCACTGAACCATGTCCCAAATCTATCTATTGATCATATTGGTCAATAGGCTAACGCTGGTCCCTGGGCTTATTCAATTACTTTATCTTACATATTTTATCTTCCTTTTATCAAGTAACTGAAGGGACTGTAACCTGGAAAAGAAGACAAGCAGGTTAAAAGGACACTGTGCTTTTCATTTTGGCTCCTGTAATGCACCAGGGTTGGCTTTATCATCTGAATGATCAACATACAGATTTATGAGTATATGTGACAGAGAGAAAGAATGAGGATTACAAAAGGCTTTTTCCGTGCATGCAAAAGATGGGTTCCAGATCTGAGTAGATCAAAGAATTCATTCTCAATGGCATCTCAGGGATATGTTCACTTTTACATTTTCTGGAGGGCAGTCTCTTCCTTAAGGCCCCTATCCTTTTTACAATATGTACCAAAATTTGCCTATGCTCACATTTGCATTTAGTATGATCTCACATCATTCCTAAATGAATATTTGAAATGATGCTATAGTGATGAATGGAAAGAGGAATTCTTTCAGAAGGAAAGTGAAATGGTCTTTACCATGTGAGCACTGAGTCACCACAGAAGACATCTCTCCATAGATTTGTAGTGTCCAATGGATTTGTTGTTTGGCCTTCATATGTAACTCATGGACTAGATCATTCACAAAGTGACCAGATTTTAACCTTGGCAAAGTGGGATACCATTGGTGGGGGGGAGGGTGCAGGCACCAGCGGAAGGCACTGTCAGCTGAGTCTTAAAAGGGACATGGTTTGTTTGCATTCTAAGAAGGAGGAGCCCCTCAGCACTTCCCTCCCCACCAATCTGCCTGCTGGTCCTCATGCCTCATTGCTACAAGCCTAAAGAGGTAAGCGCAGACATCAATTCTCCTGCCTTGTTCCAGAGACCTTTGGAAGGTGCTCAGGGAGAGGAAGGGACTGAGGGTCTTTCCCACCCCTCTCTTTCCTCCATCTTCCTCTTGATTCTCTCTCTGGCCTCCTTTTCCTTCTCGGGACTCCTCATCCTCTCAACAGCCTCTCCGGGCTCCCCTCCTGCCTCCCACCTGCTGCCCTGGCCCTTCCCCCACCTTCCCTTGGGATCTGCCCCAGAGCCCCTCCAGGAAGCCCGGACAGAGGGCAACGGGGGAGAGTTGGGGGCTGTGGTCATCGAGGGCAGCGCTGGGCCTCTCCCCTCCTGAGCCATGTCAGGGCTCCATCTGCAGAGGCTGCAGGCACCCAGGAGAGGTGGGCAGGGGAGAGTGGCATGGAGGCAGCCTGGAGGGCCTGGAGGGGGAGGGTCGCTCTGGGTGGGGGAGGTGCCTTTTCCCCCAAAGGAAGCGGGGACCCTCTGTGCCCCCCCACTTCTGATCCCCTTTGGGTGAATGGAGGGTAAGATAACCAGACATCCTGTTTGTAAAAAAAATCAGGACTTTTTAAAAACACCGCGGGATATGGGATAAATTGTTCAAAAGCGGGACTGTCCCACCAAAAGCGGGACATTTGGTCACCTTAGTCATTCATGACACCTACTTTTCACAACTCTGGGATTTTAAAAGTTAGTTATTCACTGGAATATAATTACACTGTTTCCCATATATTTTGGTGAGAATATAGAATCTATTTCTATGTTTCTAAAATACACTAAACTTTTAACATTACTACAAAACGAGGTACCGAAAACTATTTCCTATGTTGACTTCTTACAGAATAGGAGAGGTATATAATCATAATGTTAATAAACAAATGCATTCTTACTTTAAATAAAGGTTGATATAACTGCTGTATTACAACAATCGATTTAATTATTGAAACAATTATTTTAAAAAAATTCCAATATTGTAGAATAGAACTGTCCCTGAAGAATGTCCTCAGACTTTGGTACCTTATTTGTTTGTTTTATCATATTTGTATAGCCACCCATCTCACAAAAAATGACTCTGGGTAGGTATACCACATTGAATTAAACCCAATAAGTACATATAAAACAATCAAAATAAAAACTGTGAATCTGTGGAAAAGCACACACAGCCAACTTTTCTAACTTACGTCTCAGCATTCTGATCTTAAGGATGGGTAGATTAATACTTATCTGTCAAACAAATCAAACTATTTAAAACTATAAAGCTCAGTTTCTCTGAGCTGTATCTCTGTGAAATGTCCAACAGGGACATTAGAGAGAGAGAGAGAGAGAGAGAGAGAAACAGAGAGAGAGAGCGACAGATTAATCTGAGACCATGAATGACACAAGAAAAAAAGAAATGAACTGAGAAGGTAAGGAAGTGATGAAAGGTCTAAGTAAATAAAGGCATCTTACACAGAGACATACAAAAGTACACGGAAAAGGAAAATATCCTTACACCTATGTCATCTAGCGATCAGTAGATTTATACAAACCGCAAATGCATACAATCTTGAATTTCAATAATTATAACAGAGCAATACATTATTTTGACATTTGTCCATACAAGCACTTGATGAGATAAAGAAAATAGCAATCCAGCCCTATTCCTGCTGGTTTTCCATTCCACCTACACAACCAGAACAATTTCTGGTCTTACTTGCTAGAGGAAATCAGATGAAAAAGTAGCTATAAGAGATTCTCAGGACTAGTCATCTAATTGGGAAGGGACTTCGCTTCCTTAGTTCCCTACAGATTCACTCTCTCCACATTAACAAAATCAATATGGGACTTTTTCTAGTTTAAACCTTCTTGAACAAGTGGTTTTAAAAACTAAATAAGAATGTTGATATTTCCAGAACCTCAAATAGTTCTCCTGTTTGAAAAGATAGAGGATGGGTCACAGAGACTCATGGCTGAGTCTATTAGGCAATTCTCAGAGGAATTTGGATACATTTTCCACATGTTTTGGTACCCAGAAATCAGACTTCTGCACCATTTGTTCTCCAGATGTATTAGTTTGCAACTGTTAGTGACAGTACCATTAGGAAAATTGGAGATAAAGGCACCTGCTTCACTACTGGAGCTTTTAACAGCCCACTCAAAATACTACAAAGAAACAATCTAGCTCCTTCATTTTAGAAACATAGAAACATAGAAGACTGACGGCAGAAAAAGACCTCATGGTCCATCTAGTCTGCCCTTATACTATTTTCTGCATTTTATCTTAGGATGGATATATGTTTATCCCAGGCATGTTTAAATTCAGTTACTGTGGATTTACCAACCACGTCTGCTGGAAGTTTGTTCCAAGGATCTACTACTCTTTCAGTAAAATAATATTTTCTCATGTTGCTTTTGATCTTTCCCCCAACTAACTTCAGATTGTGTCCCCTTGTTCTTGTGTTCACTTTCCTATTAAAAACACTTCCCTCCTGAAGCTTATTTAACCCTTTAACATATTTAAATGTTTCGATCATGTCCCCCCTTTTCCTTCTGTCTTCCAGACTAAACTAAATTTTAAACTAAAGATATATTTTGACATAATTTTCTCTGATTAGCTTATTACTCAAGTTAATGACATACACTGAGACCAGAGCATTTTAATATTTATTGTAGGTCCCAAGCACAACTTATTCTAATAATAATTGAAATATGGATCGCTGGATGAATCTAAATCTCAACAGGTTAAACAAGTGCCCCCAACTGATTTAGAAATTGCAAACTTGGATGGTGGCTGCCAATCTTAATAAAATGCATTTGTGTTGTGAAACTGCATGTGGTAAACACAGAGCTTAATATTGCTCAATAACTATATGTTCTAGAGAAATCAGCAAATAATTTTGCTGCAAAATTCATGCTAAATACAGTTATAAATCAAACCTATTTTCAAAAATGTTAAATACTGTAGGTTATCCCTGAAAAAATACAGTCAATTTTTTAATTGCTTTTGTGAATGAAATAATTAACTGCATGATCACTCATAGGAGCGTCTGCTGTTTCCCTTCTTTCTGATTTAAAATAGCACCAGCAATAGAACTTAGACTTATATACAGCTTCATGCTGTTTTACAGTACTCTCTAAGTAGTTTACAGAGTCAGCATATTGCCCCCAACAATCTGGTTCCTCATTTTACCAACCTTGGGAGAATGAAAGTCTAAATCAACCTTGATCCATTCAGGAGTCCTGGCTGTGGGCAAAGTTAGCTTGTAATACTGCATTCTAACCAATATACCACCACGGCATAATAGTAATAGTAACAGCAACAGAGTTGGAAGGGACCTTGGAGGTCTTTGAAAAAACATTTTAAAGGAACACATGCATCTTTTAAAAATGGAAGAAAACCATTACCGTGAACATTTTTTAATATGAACTGACCCTGATCCAATTCAAATAATCTCAAATCAGATATTTATATACTTTATCTGGTCTGGAGATTATCTATAAATCTAGTGTTCTTTTCACTTCTTATATGAAGGAACTCTAGTGTTTGAGTAAGTGCTTATTTAAAAAAACAAGCTAATGCCTTACACCTTTCCATCTGTCGCATAAACTATTTATCTAGAATACATTGCTGAATACATTAAATATGGAAATAACAACAACAACCACAGAATTGGAAGGGATCTTGGAGGTCTTCTAGTCTAAGCCCCTGCCCAGTCACTACACCACTTCAGACAAATGGTTATCCAACATCTTAAAAACTTTCAGTATTGGAGCATTCACAAATTCTGGAGGCAAGCTGTTCCACTAATAAATTGTTCTGTCAGGAATTATCTCCGTAGTTCTAAGTTGCTTTTCTCCTTGATTAGTTTCCACCCATTGCTTATTGTCCTACCCTTAGGTGCTTTGGAGAATAGGTTGACTTCCTCTTCTTTGTGGAAACCCATGAGATATTAGAATGCTGCTATTATGTCTCCCCTGGTTCTTCTTTTCATTAAACTAGACATACCCAGTTCCTGAAACCGATCTTCATATGTTTTAGCCTTCAGTCCCCTAATAATTTTTGTTGCTCTTCTCTGCACTTTTTTTAGAATCTCAACATTATTTTTGCATTAAGGTGACCAAAACTGAATGCAGTATTCCAAGTGTGGCTTTACCAAGACATTATAAAATGGTGTCAACACTTCATGTGATCTCGATTCTATCCCTCTGTTAATGCAGCCTAGAACTGTGTTGGCTTTTTTGGCAGCTGCTGCACACTACTGGTTCATATTTAAGTGATTATGCACTAAGACTCCAAGATCCTTCTCACAGTTACTATTGTTGAGCAATGTACCACATATACTGCAATGTATCTGTGCATTTTGTTTGTCTTGCCTAAATGTAGTATCTTACTTATTTCACCACTCAATTTCATTTTGTTTGATAGTACTCAATATTCAAGTCTGTCAAGATCCTTCTGTATCTTGAGCCCATCTTCTGGAGAGTTGGCTGTTCCTGCCAGTTTGGTGTCATCTACAAATTTGATGAGTTCCCCATCTATCCCCTCATTCAAGTCATTGATGGAGATGTTGAAGATACTGGGTCTAAAACAGAGCCTTGTGGTACTCCAATACATGCATCCGTCCATGTAGATGCAATTCCATTGAGCACTACACATTGAGTGCAGTTGGTTAGTCAGTTTAGAATAAACCTGGTGGTGTTGCTGTCCATCCCACATTTTTCTATATCTAGTAGTAGGTTATGGTCTACTTTGTCAAATGCCTTACTGAAGTCCAAGTAAACCACATCGACAGTATTCCTCTGATACACTAATTTTATCACTGTCAAAGAATGCAATAAAATTAGTCTGGCATGATCTGTTGACTTTTGTTCATTACTTTGTTTACTACTAGGTGTTCATTGATTCGTCGTTTGATTATCTTTTCCAAAATCTTCCCTGGAACATGCCCAATTAGTCAGTCAGCCAGGTATATCTGGCGGGACCTAGAAGGTGCACTTTCTCCATGGTGGCTCCCTGCCTTTGGAATATCTTCCCTACAGAAATTAGATTGCCTCCCCCCACTCTGACTCTTTTTGGCAAGGATTAAACACCTGGTTTTACCAACAGGGCCAGGGAACCCTGAGTGGGATGGAGCCCATCAAGTGGCTTATTTGACTGTTTGCTATTACCAGGTGGTGGGCATTATTATATGCTGGCTCTGTCAAAAATGCTATTGCTTACATGTTGTAAGCCACTATGAGCCTAAGGAGAAGAGTGGCATAAAAATTAAATAAGCAAGCAAGCAAGCAAGCAAGCAAGCAAGCAAGCAAGCAAGCAAGCAAGCAAGCAAGCAAGCAAGCAAGCAAGCAAGCAAGCAAGCAAGCAAGCAAGCAAGCAAGCAAGCAAGCAAGCAAGCAAATAAATAAATAAATAAATAAATAAATAAATAAATAAATAATTGTTGTCTTGTTATTGTATATTGTCTGTTCCTCTCTACCCCAACCTGTTGAAATGTTGTGGTTCTACCGATCCATGGGTAAATGCAATATCCCATCACCAGCTGTTTAGGACTTGGAACAAGTGTTCTCTTAGAATTTTTTTCCAATTGTATCTTGAATTCTGATATATAACCCTAGTTTGTTATGTATATATATGTGTGTGTGTGTGTGTGTGTTTTATGTCGGATCACCCTGGTATATTGAAGGAACGTCACAGCTCCTTTTTGCCTCTAGGCCCAACTCAGGGCCATTACTGGAATCCCAGTAAGGGTGTGGCTAGCTGATGAGGCCAGAACAAGGCCGAAATGGTGCCATCCTAGTCTCCCTTAATTTTAAAATTTCAGCTAAAAACATTTGATACATACAGAATATAGTTGTCGGCTATGAGTAAATTAACTGCCTTATATATAGCCCTAGTTTAGACATAAGCGACTGCCCTTTTTCTTGACTAAAGAGCACAAGAGGGCTTCCTGGCTATATAATCAAGTCTGTCAATCTTGAAAGACAGTCTTTGCAGGATTATTACCTAGAACAGGCGTGGGTTTCTCCCAGTTTAAACCAGATCGCCTAAACCGTTAACGACCTGCTGGTGACATGATGGTGGCATCATAGATCTGATTTGGTTGGTACTGGTCTGTGGGCGCTGCCATCTTTTTTCAGGAATTTTTGGTGAATTTTTCTGTGTTTGGATGGCTTCTCCTCTTCCGCTGCTTGAAAAAGAGACCTTCCACCCACCCCCAGGTTAATACTGACCTTTATTTCTTCACCTGAAACACAGCTGATCAGCTCCTCAGCTGTGATTCAAGCTGAATCCTGCTACTGAGTACACACGGAAGTGAAATCGCATGAGGGGGCACTAGCATGTGTGCACGAAATGTCACAATGCCAACCAGTGGTAAAGGTAAGTTGAACCCACCCTGACACAGAAGTACTAGCTCTACATTTATTGTAAAATTATATTAAAATATTCTTGGAAGTCTGAAAGTACATCCCCTCAGTGGGGAGAATCCCCTCTGAGATGTTTGTCATACATCCCTTGCTTCTACCTCTTACCTGACCATTGCCTAGCCTTTCTCCCATCTTCCTCCTGTCTCCCAATGTCACTCCTATAATATTATAGAGTCATAAAGTTCTATATCAATGGTACGCTCCCCCAATAAAAACACTTTTAATATTGTGCTTTGGTTTTCTAAAGTTACTCTCCTGCTGGGTCATTATGATAGTGTCATAAGAAACAAAATGGAGCTCTTTCCCAGTTCTATGACCCATTATTCTAGAAACTGTTGAATCAGTTCAGACATTGAAAACAATGAGTTCAAGAGGTGAACTGCAAAGTTGTAACTTAATATGTATCCCTTGCCATTAATCTGGTAACTCATTTCAGCCTTGTGCTATTCGTTACCTTTTCAATCTGCAGGAGAATCAAACATCAGCAATATAACCCTAAGGCTTAAAAATTGATCCCACACTTTGTTTATATTTTTTTCCTTTTTTTTCCCTTGGCCTGGTAAAAACCATTATAAAGAAATAACATCAAGCTTTGCAAGAAGTTATTCCTGTTGGGGGATTATACTCACCTGATAAAAGTTGAAAAGTTCTTGTAAGGCTTTCCTTTTTACAAATAAAACCAATAAAGAAGCAAAATCTTAGAAAGGTCAAGTTCTTGGGAAAGGCAAGAAGTCTCCAAATCTTGCAGCCATATGATCTGACTTTATTTATTCATTTTGCTCAATAACATACCTTTGTATATAAAGTTTTAGGGTCTCAGGGGTGGGTTCCTTCCAGTTTGGACCAGATCGTTAGCAACCCATTGGTGATGTAAGATTGGTGCCATGAATTCGTGGCACCAATCTTCTTTTCTGAATTTTTGGTGAATTTTCCTGGGTTTGGATGGCTTCTGTTCATTCAAAGCTCAGAAAAATCTTTCCTGCTCACCCCTGGGTTAATACTGACCTTTATTTCTTCACCCAAAGCACATCTGATCAGTTCCTCAGCTGTGTTTCAGGCTTAATCCACCTTCTGAGCATGTGTGGAAGTGAAACTACATGAAGTGACGCATGTGGGAAATGTTGCAATGCGAACTGACGACAAAGTTAAGTGGAACCCACCCCTGGTCTTGGTCCTCCCTCAAAAATGTTCACACTACAATTCCTTTGCTTTTTTTCATATGAGGTTTTCAACTTTGAAAATATGGAAGTAGGAGAATTTGTTTCCACATACTGTCTTCCAAAAAGAAGACTGTGTCATTAACCCTCACTCCACTGCAGTGTTCAGAAGCTAATGACATGTTTTCAGATCTTCTAAACCTAAAAATTTGGGACAGGACCTGTTTGAAGAATTCCCATCCATGGATGTAGAAGCAAAATGATCTGTCTGATGTTGAATAGGGACTTCTAGTTCACAGTTACCTTCTAGTAGTATAACAACTTTAGTGACCACTCTGCAGCATTTCTGGCAAGCTATTTTAAACATAGAAGTTGGTGTCGCCTGACTTGCATCAGATTCTGGAGATTCCAGGCCAAACTGAAAATGCATGTAAATTTAGGCTTTCCGCACATAGGTTTATATTTATGGTTTATATATATATTATAAAATATAGAGATACATAGATCAAAATTACTCTTGTAGCTTAAATGCTCAGTCAAATACCTTATGGAAGGGAAAAAAAGATTCTCTAGTACAACTTACGAACTTAGTTTGTTCCTGACCAGGTTCTTAAATAGAAAAGTCTGTAAGGAGAAGCAATTTTTCATATAGGAATCAATGTAAAAGCAAATAATGTGTGCAATTGGGGAAACCACAGGGAGGGTGGAGGCTCTGTTTCCTCCCAGGAGATTCCTAGAGAAGCCCCACGGAGGCTTCTCCATGCCTTTTCTGGCCCTGTTTCCTCCCAGGAGATTCCTAGAGAGGCCCCACAGAGGCTTCTCCCTGCCTTTTCCAGCCCTGTTTCCTCCCAGAAGATTCCTAGAGAGGTCCCACGGAGGCTTCTCCCTGCCTTTTCCAGCCCTGTTTCCTCCCAGAAGATTCCTAGAGAGGCCCCACAGAGGCTTCTCCCTGCCTTTTCCAGTTACAGTTTTGGAGGGTCGGGTTTGTAAGTGGAAAGTGGTTCTTGAGAAGAGACAAAAAAATCTTGAACACCCAGTTCTTATCTAGAAAAGTTCGTAAGTAGAGGCGTTCTTAGGTAGAGGTACCACTGAATAGTGTTTTCATAATCATGTGCCAGTGCCAAAAAGATGCCTGTAGGAGAGTTTGTTTGTTTGTTTGTTCATTTATTTATTAATTATTTGGATTTCTAGGCTGCCCTTCTCTGTAGACTCAGGGTGGCTTACAAAACAGGAGTAAATACAAAGGTACATATGAGAAATCCAAAATATTTAAACTAATCTAGATCTAATCTAAAACTCCAATTATTACAAAACACATCCACATTCATTCAATTTCAGTCACATATATGGCTGGAGCAGGATGTCAATGCAATGAGTTATTAAGAAGTGAAGAAAAAAATAATTATTACACTGCTCAAGTTCTACATGAATCCATTGGAAAAGAGGATGCATGTTTTGTTATTCTAAATCTGCCAGAAATTTTTTAATGGAGTTAGGGTTAGAATTAGTTCTTTCATGTCTCTGTATCAGTTTGTTTCAGAGATAGGTCATGGGCAGTGGTCTGAAGCAGAGGATCAAAGCTGCAGAACAGTGCAAAACCAATGACTGAAGAATAATTAATGTCTCCAATCATTTAGTCTCTCCCAAAACTGGATATTTGTCAGCCTAGATGAGCTAAATTAGTCCTGATGCTTAACTGAGAAATTTGCCATTTGCAAATCAATGCTTTCAAATACAGAGGTATCAGTCACAGATTCAGCAACTCTGGACAGTTTAGCAAAGAAAGTCTACCCAACTTTCAAAAAGAGATTTTCCATTGAACCTCTGCAAGAATCACTTATCTCCTCCCAAGATGGTTCCTCCCCAAGAAAATGAGAGATCAATCTAAAAGAATTTCAAGTATCTATGAACATGTCTTTACTTTTGCTTTAAAACAGGAACTCCCAAAAATGCTTACACTCAACTTTGAAAACCTTTGATTTCTATTGCCTCAGGTAGCCAGCCACCTGTATGAACTTCATCCTAGAAACAGAAATGATAGAAACAGGTAATTCTCATCCTGACTCTGACAGTATGTTAATTTAAGATAATTTGCACAGAAACTCTGAATTATCTGGGAAATTAGAATCAATAACAATTCAGAAATCAATTATTTGCTTCTTACTGATGTATCCAATCTAGGTAAAACATGTTGAAGATGAGATGTAGCTAGGCATCTCCTATCAGGTATTTAATAGAACATGAAGTGAGGGGAAATGAAGGTTATAGTGTATTATTACACCTGAGATCTCCTCCAGGCTACAGTTCCACTGTATAGTGTATAAGCCTATTGAAAAGAGGTTATTTAAGACAGGAGGAGGTGCAAAAGTGCTGAAACTTCTGGGCCCCAAGCCAGATGCACAATTCAAAGCCTCTTATGTGTAGAAGATAATTATCAGCAATGGGAAAAGATTGAACTCTATAGTGAAGAGCCATTAGACTGGTATCTAAGCTAGTCAGAGTGAAAGGAAAAAAAATTAGGGATTTGTGGATTCTCCAACATTATCTTCATTTTCTGTTAATTTGTGCAGTTTAGGGATCAGGCATTTTTTTCCTAAGGATTGTTTTATTTATTTATTTGTTTGTTTGTTTGTTTATTTACTTACTTACTTACTTACTTACTTACTTACTTACTTACTTACTTACTTACTTACTTACTTACTTACTTACTTACTTATTTATTTAAAATTGATATAGTCAGTGAAGGGCTACCAAAGTTTTTACTACCACACTGAGGGCATGGCTGATGCAGGACGCCCTGCATTTTCTTTCAATATCTTTCAGTGCAAATTGGGTGGTCTGGGGTGGAGCTCCATTTTTTCTACCCCACTGCATTCCCCCCCCCCCATCCGGGCAGTAGCCCACCCCTGGATATAGTCATGAGGGCAAAGAGATTGTGCCTGCATTTCTAAAAATATATTTCATTTTTGTTTAAACTTGTAAAAGCCTGGATGACTTATACTCCTATAACTGGAGTCAATGTAGAATACCTGACATTTCTTGGAATGATCATCAGATCATGCAATAATGTATGGATTGCACAGGAATTACTGCAAAATTGAAAGTGTCCTGGTGCAAAGAAAACTAGAGGAAGTGCAGATTTTTGAGGAAAGGTTGAATGCCAGCTTCTTTGACTAGCATTTATCTGACCCTGGTGTCTTCTAATGGTAAAATCCCTCTCTCTCATCCTAGAAAATTTGTGGCAGAATTCTTTTACTCTTTTGCAGCTCTTCTACCCTCTGCTTGGAATTCCACCATTGTCATGCACCTTCCTTCACAATCATTCTCTGCTTCCTCCTGGCACAAGGAGTTCAATATATCAGTGCACATTCTGTGCACATGTGCACTGGCAATGCCTATGCTGTGTGTATGAATATGATCACAAACCAGATGTTCAGCCTGTAAGACTGCTCTTTTTTTGCAACCCCTTCTTCTAAGAATGGCTCAGAAGAAAACCCCTGGGATCTGTTGCAATTTGTTAATGAGAACCTAGCAGCCTGAATCAGGATCACAGGGACGAAAAGGAAAGTCTCAATACTTTCCTCTGTCAGTGAAAAATTGGGAGGTGAGGGTTTTACAAGAATGAGAAAGTTTGATGTAGGTTGTGCATTTGTGTTCTGAGACATGTAGTGGTTTGCCATGGGTGGGGGTGTGAAAGGGTGCACACAACCATAAATGTTCAGTTCCAGCTTCCATTGATGCACACCCAAGAGATACTCTGGGGCTGCAAAAGTGGCTGATTCCTAGATTTCAATAATTGTTTTGGTTCCCAGTGGCTGCCTCCCGGGTTCTGCTAAAATAGAGTGTCACAGCTTTTTGATTCAAATGTGCATGAAGTTGGTGAAAGGATCATAACTGTCCTTCTTCTCTCTCCGCTCTTAACAGCTGCTTCAAGAGTTAATTATTGTTCATATCAAATAAAACATTCCTTGCTCTTTATTGCAGAACTGAAATAATTCACAGAAGGGGTGTGCTTGTAAATTTTAACTGTGATCATTGTACCATCACAGTTGGGTGGAATCAGTAAACCAGCTAGCTTCCTGATGTTTGGCAGATAAACTTGCTGGAAGAGAAGATGATAGATAGATAGATAGATAGATAGATAGATAGATAGATAGATAGATAGGTAGGTAGATAGATAGATAGATAGATGAAAGCAAGTTTGCTGGAGAGACGGAGTAACGACACGGACACAAGAGCTGGATTTAAACTGGGTCATTTTTATTAACATAAATTTGCATAATTTATTCATTAAATTTGCATAAATTAGCATAATCAACTATGACCCGGAAATGGACCTGCAGGGTCAAACAAATACTTCCGGGGCGGAAATGACGTTATGACAAAAAACTTCCTGGGCAACTCATGGGCGTATCTCGATGCAAGTCCAGGTGAGGGACCAGTCCATCACCTGCGACCCTGCCATGCTTTGCATGAGGGGGGTCCCACCGGCTACCCCGAATCCGGGAATTAAAGGTGCAGGACCCAAAGACAGGTTCCCCCCAGCTGCTCAGGCAGGCACTCCCTCCATGAGCTTGCGGAGAACCTGTCAATCATCCCCAAAGATGCCCAAGGGAGAACGCGCGGTTGCTAAACCACCCCAGTTTTCCGCCCCTAACCTGCCTAACCAAATGACCAAAGGTAAGCCAATTAACCTAATAAATGCAAGCACCCCCTAACCGCACATCCATCTCCTCAGTGTGGAATGGGCGAAAAAACAGCCCGGCTAAAAGGCAGAACTGCAAAAAATTCCCATTCGGCCCCCTAATGGCGACCCCTAAGCACACTGCAAAATAGGGAGGGCGGGCAGGTGTCTGCTCGTGGCTTGCTGTCCGGGCGAAAAGGAAGAGCCCCGGGCCTGCTCGCCCTTATATAGGGCAAGCAGGCCCCGCCCGGACCAATCAGCAGCCGGGCCAGACAGGCCCGAACTCCCGAGCGAAGTCTCATCTCACGAGACTTCGCTCGGGATTCAAGATGGCTGCTGCCATGAGAGTCCAGTGTCTCCCGGTCCCTCCAGCAAAGCCTGCTGCCGGGTAAGTCCGGTGCTGCAATTACAGGACTTTTACTAATACAGAATCTAAATTATTTTGACTGCATGTGTCTCTGCACTGAACATTAAGAATAAGTGAATTAGTTGTGAAAATCAACCAGATGGTGTAGCTATTGTCTTTGCCATTTGCCAAAGAAGAATGGATTTTATTTTCCACAACTTAAATTTTGTAGTTATTAAATTTGTGTATCAATATGAATGATGGTACTAAGAAAGATGTTTTAGGAAAACTTCCTCTAGCCTCTAGAAAGGATAGTAACATATTTTAATTAAAGAATGAAACTGGATGAAGAGCAGCTGCTCATTTCAAGGTGACTGATAGGAAGAAAAAAATACATGAATACTGGAATAGGGACAGCAAGAGACACTTAGTTGATTAATTAAACACTGTAGTAAAATGGGTTCCATTTTTGCTGAACATGAAAAACCAAGACGGATTGGACTTTAATAGTGTTTAGATGGGAAACTATTTGGAAATCCATAACTGTATGCTAATTAAAGGAGAAAAATTTTAAAAATGAAAAATAGTTAATGGCAAATCACTTATATTTTTTTCCCTAGAAACTACATGGATATCAAGTACAATTCAAAGCCATCTTTACCTTTGTATTATTAACTGGAAAGCAGGATCTTTTGGCTTTTTAAAAAACTTGCTATTTGAAAGCAAATTATTCTGATACATGTATCCGGTAATGGGCAGCCAAACCTTTAACTGCCATGCTGTGGGTGTGGCTTATTTTGTGGATGTGGTTTAATGGTCATATGACTCGGTAGGAGTGGCTTGCCAGCCATCAGGAGGGAGTGGCTTACCAGTGTCGCTCTCTGGGATGACAATTTTCTTCGTGTTTCATGCGCTCTCCTTCCTGGGTTGCACCCCACCTCAGACTGGGTAGCTAGGCAAACGGGTGCTGCCAGAAGCATAAATGCTGCCAGCGCCGCTTCCACTCATGCCTTCTGCTTGCAGCCCAGGTGGGAGGTGGCCACGTGAGGCTGGAGGGGAGCCAGGCAGGAGAGAGGGAAGCTCGTCTGAGGCCAGGAAGGAGGAAAGAGGAAGAAAGCAAGGAGCGCAGATGCAGCAGCAGGGATAAAAAAGAGAGCCGAGCCGAGACTAGTAATTCAGGAAGTGACAGCCACTGATCAGCTGGAGCTGCGCACGCATCTTCATTTCTGCCGGTGGAAATACGTTCCACCCTGTCCTGCCTGCTGCCCACCCCTGCATGTATCACAGTTTTCTTTGTTTGAATAATTTAATTATACCAGGGGTGGGTTCAAAAAGATACTATTTATGAAGGGAAAAAAAGTGGGGGGATGAGAAGGAAAGAAGGGGGGGGCAAAGGAAATTTATGGACATTAGAACTTTAGAAATAAGTTAATATTTTTAGAAGCTAAAATGGCATAATTTAAAAAAGCATGCATGGATTGACGTTGCTATCCTTATTGTCTTTTGCAGCTTGTTGACACAACACCCTAGGAACATGGTGAGCAAATATCCCATCCTACTCATTTGCATACAACGAATGGAAACCTAATCTTTGCATCCATGGCTTCTGCTTGCCAAAATTCACCCTTGCAATCCCATATGTGCACACAACAGGATTTTGGCATTGGTGCCAATGATGAAGGTTGGCATTGGAAGTTATTTTTTCCTAAATTCCTACACATATTCAGCGAGGTACTTCTTTCGTTAGCCAATTCTTCAAGTCTAAATGCATGTCAAATAAATACAGGCAGCTCTTGTCATATAAGCATTCATTTGATGATTGTTCAAAATTGCAATGGTATTGAAAAAAAAGGACTTGTGACTATTTTTCACAGTTACAACCATTGTCGAATGTCAAAATTCAGACATTTTGCAACTGGCATGTGTCCTGGGATCATGTGTTCACCTTTTGTGACCTTGTAATAATCAAAGTCAATGGGGAAGCCAGATTCACTTAACATCTGCAGTTACTAACTTAACGACTGCAGTGATTCACTTAACAAACAAGGACAAGAACGGTTATAAAATAGAGTAAAACTCATAACTATCTTGCTTAATAACAAAATTTTGGACTCAGCTGTGGTCATAATTCAAGGGCTACTTGTAATTCTATCAGGCCCAATCTACACCATGAAGAAACCTCTCAGGTAAGACTATTGACTCTATACCATATTTTTCAGAGTATAAGACAAATCTTTTTCCTCCCTACAAGAGGCTGAAAATTTGGGTGTATCTTATACTCTAGCTTTTTCGAAGCTCTTTCCCCCCCATCCCTAACAAGGTAATAACGATCTTCCTGACTTTTAGGATTTTTTTCATTGCTACTCCCTCCAAAGAAGTTTTTTTTCCCCAGCCCTAAGTCTTTGCAGGCTTGTTTTCAATGTTTCTCCCCCTGAAGATTTTTTTCAGCTCTAACCAGGGAATAAAATAATGTGCTGGGGCTGCCCGGATGGGGGGGAACACAGTGGGGTAGCGAAAATGGAGCTCCACTCCAGAGCATCCAATTTGCATTGAAAGATGTTGAAAGAAAATGCATAAGCCACGCCCACAGTGTGGTAGTAAAAATTTTGGTACCCCTCACTGGGCTGACCAGACTAAGGATGCTAGCCAGATTTATTTATCTATCTATCTATCTATCTATCTATCTATCTATCTATCTATCTATCTATCTATCTATCTATCTATCTATCTATTCATTTATTCATTCATTTATTCATTCATTCATTCATTCATACAAATATAGTATTGTATTGTAGTATGTTTAACATAATGTAAGTATAAAGTAAAAATAGAAAAGATAAAAAAGACATTAGGACAGGAACGGTAGGCACAAAGGTGCACTTATGCATGCCCCTTATAGACCTCTTAGAAAAGGGGTCTATTGTAGACAACCTAAGGTTGAAGATTTTGGGATTGGGGGAAGAAACAACAGAGTCCGGTAGTGAATTCCAGGTGTTGACCACTCTATTGCTGAAATCGTATTTTCTGCAATCTAGTTTGTGTTGTGGTTAGCTCTGGCCCAGCTCCTGCTCCAAGGAATGTGCAGGTGGATGAGGGGGAAACATCCACATGCAGCAGGCCTGTTTTGCTCCCGATGGAATCTGCCGATGAAGCCTCCTCTGACCAAGGAAGCGTGAGTGAGAGGGAAGAGGGGAGTTTGGCAGACAGCCCAGGAGGAGATCAATCATCTGTATCATTCCTGGATTCTGAACAAGAATTAATGACACATCCACGCATGCGTAGAGTGATGCATAGGAGACAACAACTGAAGGATTATTACAGGAGATAAACGAGGCCACCTGTGGTTGGGTGGGGCTGCTGTAATTAGTGCTACAGATAAAAGTGCAGCTTGGTGTTTTAGCCTCATGGCAGTTTATCTGATTCATTGTTTCGTCAAGATCGTGGTTTTAGTGCTGTTTAAGATTGTGTGTGGACTCTCTGGACTTTAGAATTGGACTCAATTTCCCAGTTATTGGGTGAGCAATTGGATTGCATTTAACCTGTGCCTTGGGTGTACCAGAAAATCCCCTTGACATTTAAAAAGGGAGCTGTTTCTGTTTTTCTGTTTATAAATACTTTTGGGTTTTCCTTTTATTGTGTGGTGTGGGTCTTCCTGGACTAATCACCCTGTAATTACAGGCGGTTGAAAAACGCTGGCAGAACAGTTTGAAGCGATTTACATTTAGTTTGTATGTATTGCATGCTCTTGTGTTATTGTTGTTAAAGATGAAGTAGTCTCTAACAGGGAGTACATTGTGATGTATGATTTTATGAACAACAGTTAAATCAGTTTGGAGGCGGCATAGCTGTAAATTTTCTAAACATAGTAATTGAAGTCTGGAGGAGTAAGGTAATGAATACCTGGTAGGTAGATTCCCCCCCTCCCTATTTTCCTCCCTTTAAACTAAGGTGCATCTTATACTCCAGTGCGCCTTCTACTTTGAAAAATACGGTATATAGAAGGAGGATTATCTTCCTAACCTCACATGTGAAATCATTCTTCCTTAACCTTTTGTATGCTCAGGATACAACCTATACTTTATAGAGATCTTATCCATTGATCCAGACCATATGGGTCCATCCATTTATTTTGTAAGCACTCAGGACTTCTCTTTCCTTCACAAGGATGGCTCCTTCATCTAAGAAAGGATACTTGGCCTCCTCTGATGAAAGGGACTGGTAGGAAAGACCCTT
Source organism: Erythrolamprus reginae (assembly GCF_031021105.1). NCBI lineage: Eukaryota > Metazoa > Chordata > Lepidosauria > Squamata > Dipsadidae > Erythrolamprus > Erythrolamprus reginae. The sequence continues at coordinate 152,488,017 of NC_091952.1, read as the reverse complement.
TGCCAGATCTATCACCGGGGCAGCACATAAAACATAACTTTTCGCTAGTTTTTAGTCTATGGTTTCAAAGTGGGCATCTTAGAAGTGGCTGTAGACTTTATAGATTTAGATTTAGATGATTTAGGTTTAGGTTTAGATTTAGATTTAAATTTAGATTCAGATTTTTCCCAATCCTGAAGGACTCAGGATGGCTTACAACAATAAAACAGTTTAAAATCAGTTTACAAGATGAATAATAATATAAAACCCTTAAGTCTCATCCAAACAATTATACCATATCACACATCCCACACAAAATTTTATTTTATTTCTTTCTAAATACTGAAAAAAGCCTATTCCTTTAAGCATATCGTTAGGAACCAAAAGCCCTACCTATTATTGAAATTATAAAAACTTGCTCAATATTTTATTATCTGAACTGGAATTATTAAAAAGATATTGTTCTAATGTGTATTATCAGTTTTTATCTCCCAGTACTTACTGCTATTTTTTTCTTTGTTTTTGTTTTTGTTTTTTCTTTGTTTTTACATTTTGAAAAACACAGAACAACAGATGGAAGCTGACCAAAGAGAGATTCAACCTGAAAACAAGGAGGAACTTTCCAACGGTGAGAACGATTAACCAGTGGAATGGCCTGCCTGCAGAAATTGTGAATGCTTGAGACTTTAAAGAAGATATTGGACTGCCATTTGTCTGGGGTGGTGTAGGGTTCCTGCTTGAGCAGGGGGTTGGACTAGATGACCTACAAGGTCATTCCAACTCTAGATAATCTAAATTGCTATATGCACATAGAAATACATTTTATATACTCTTTCGGATATGTGTGAAAATGTAAGCAAACATGTCAGGTCATTTCCATATGAACAGAAAAAATACCACCTGAAAGCTTAAAAGTTATGTAGAGAAGTTCTACATAACTTCCTTGACTGATAGCAGTAATTGAAAACTAACCGAAGAGGAATTTAAAACCACTATGACATAAGTAGTGACTGGGCCAATCCCAAATTCAATATTCCTCATTAATCATTATTTATATGATGAATAATGTATTATCCCAATCCATGTGTAGATGTTTAGTATTCCTAAAATGCATGACCACTTCACTACTAAACAATATTACTATACATTTCAATAATTGCTTATCCTAAGTGGTTTTTCCACTTAAAATAATTGTCATTCACTTCTATTCCCATTGTGAATTGCCATTAAACTTCACAGAGTGGAACCTCTGTCTGTTTCCAGAAGGTTGGTAGAAAAAACAACGGGCAAAATATAAAAGTAGTGCCAGTTTGCACTGATTAATTTCTGTCTTAGAAAAATAATACTTATTATAAATTACTATAATAATTTAATTATATATATCAATCTATGTTGCAACAGAAAAATACACGTAAATGAATATTAACTTTCAAAGAAAATGCTATTCCATTTTACCAAAAAAATAAAAAAATGATATTGAAGGTACTGAAAATAGTTAGACCAGATTAGATGGACTTTGTATCAGAGTGAAATTCAAAATTTTTCTTTACTGGTTCTGTGTGAGTGGGAGGTTATTGCAAAATCTCCATTCCCATCCCCCTCCAGGGGAAGGATACTGCAAACTAGATGGTTATGGGCATTGCCTCCAAAGGACTATTCCATCTGTCCATTCTTTGTTCTGAGGGGTGGGGGTTGTGTGTGGAATACTAAATCTGGGGTCCTTCTAAACTCTCAGCTGAGGTTGGAACAGCACCTCTCTGCTGTAGCTAGGGGGACCTTTGCACAGGTTGCAACACTATTTGGATTAGGAGTTTCTTCTCACCTCACAACTCAATGACTGCATTGCGCTCTACATAGGGCTACCCTTAAAAAGCGTTCGGAGACTACAAATGGTCCAGAATGCAGCCATGGGAGCTGTTGTGGATGTGCCCAAGCACACCCACATCACACCAACACTCTGCGAGCTGCACTGGCTCCCAATCAGTCTCCGGATGAAACTTAAGGAGTTGATTATCACCTATAAAGCCCTTCACGGCTTAGAGCCAGACTACTTATGGGACCGTCTTCTGCTGTATACCTCCCAGCGACCGATTAGATCCCACAAGGTTGGCCTTCTCCGGGTCCCCTCAGCTAGACAATGTCGGTTGGTGGGGCCATAGGGGAGGGCCTTCTCTGTGGCCGCTCTAGTTCTCTGGAACCAGTTACCCCCAGAGGTCCACACTGTCCCCACGTACTGGCCTTTTGGAAGGCTTTAAAAACCTGGCTTTGCCAGCAGGCCTGGAGTCATTGAACAATATAGTATCATCAAGCTCTGGCCATGAAGGTATGAATGATTTTATTTTCTAAGGGATGTTTAACTGTTTTTATGTTGTTTTTAAATTGTTGTATGTCACCCTGAGTCCATAAGGAGTTGGGTGGCTTATAAATTTGATAAATAAATAAAATAAGTAACTAAAATCTCCATTCCCACCATACTCCTGGGGGGAGGATATTGCAAAATCCCTATTCCCAACCCACTCTGGGGCCAGTATTTGCCGGTTCTCTGAACTACTGAAAATTTCCACTATTGTTTCTCCAGAACCTGTCAGAACCTGCTTAATTTCGCCCCTGTTTTGTAAGGTAACTTCATATATTCCACCAAGATGAAGGAAGCTGGCCTTTTCTATTGTTACCTTGACCTATGGAATACCATAAGACTGACACCAGAATTCTGGCTGCCCCAAACTCTGCTGGCATTTGCAAGGTCTTCTGAACATGTCTCTCTTTGCCAGGAGTGACGAGTGGGAGGTTAATGAGGCCTATGAAATCAGTGAGATGGATCATTATTGTGAATGCTGCTGCCCTCGGTTTCCACTATTTGTATATTTATTGTTAACTTTTATTGTTTTATTGAGTTTTTAAGACTATTGGCTTCTCTGAGTCACTGTTGCCAAATGAACAGCCAAATAAATTGATGAAAGTAATCATTTTTTTAAATGATAAGCTGCTAGAACTTTCAATTACTGTATAGCTGTGTTCACTTCACCCACTTAATAAGTTTTCTGAGTTTATACAAAACCAGATAGTGATTAAATTAGTTCAGTTTTTGGAATACACTAATATCCCTCCAATGCTAAGCAATATTAAATCTGTCCCAGTTCAATATGTTCTAAGAATGCAGACTCTGGGTCTTTATCTAACCTGGTTAAGACAGCTAAATTTAGTCAATAGTGAGGAACTTTCCGATACAACTTGGGTTAATCATTCTATTCTTCAAAATGCAGAGCTCTCTAAAAACATCCAAAACCTTCTGCCTAGATCTAAGTGACCATGGGGATGAAGATAATAATAATAATAATAATAATAATAATAATAATAATAATAATAATAATAATAATAATAATAATAATAATTGTATGCCGCTTAAGTCATGGGCAATATTTTGACATTTTGACCCCTCCAAAGGGTGCTCTGCTTCTACCATTCGTATTGCTTTTGCTCTTTCATAGTTAGAACAGCACTTGCTTAATCTTAATTCACAGCCTTACCGCCAAGTCTGCAATCAACTTTCCCAGACTTCCATGTGGGTTTTTCACATATTGCTTTTCTTAGCACATGGAAATAGAAATGTTTTCCAGGTTTCCTTCTCTGAACAGGTTTCCTTCTCTTCTCTGAGGAGAGACCTAACTATTCCTATGGTATCTGAGATCTGGTCTTGTCAGGTGTCTAATTTCTATTTAATTATATTTAAAGACCTTTTCTAAAGTAAACATTAGAGGGGGGAAATTTATGGAGTATGCATTTTTAGGCATATGGCAACCATACTTGTTGAAAGCTTTATGCATTATACCTGCATGACTATTAAAATTTGAAAGCAGCACATTAAGAAGCACAAACAAAAGGCATTTTGTAATTTCAAAACTGCTACATTTTTTAAAAAAAAATCATTTGCTTAATATTTGCTTATCCATAAGGTCTGTCATCTTCCGAATTAATTTCTTTCACTGTTGACAATTAGCCTGTCAAGAACTGGAACAAAGCATTCACCACAGTGTTAATACAATAAAGAGAAATTTATATTCACCTTTTGTGTGTGCGTGTATTCCCTGCTATACGCCACTGGTGGGCAGCAGCCAAGTGTAGTGTGGCTGCATAGCCTTGAAAGATCAGAAGCTAACTTTACAAGAATGTTTATGAAAGTAATCTGGAATCTATACAAAGGCTTTACAAATAAGTATTCCAGCTCTGCAGGTTTCAAGGTCAAGAATCACCAGCCAAATAAAACGCATTAAAACTTGTAAAACTCAGAAACATAAATATTACAGCACAGACACGGGAAAGAGAAAATGTGAGTTTAATAGATTCCACAGGATATGTGTATTTGTGTGTTTACATGCACATGCACATACATGCATTGTACAGATTACTAAATTCACAATGCAAACCTTTGACTCTTGGAACTCATAGTACTCAGGAAAAAGTGACCTTTTCTAATCCACTCCTTCCATTCGATAGCCAATTCCAGAGTCTGGTTTAACTAATATTGAAAATTTCTATTTTGAAGGAAAGAAGCCTAGCTGGGATCCAAAGCCTTCTGCACATTTAGCACTTTATAACTTGAGGAGGAGTACCAGCCAATCAGGTCATCTTAGTCAGGGGTGTCAAACCCATGGCCTGTGGCCCAGATGCTCTGGCCACCCCCACCCCCAGTCTAACAAAGGGGGGAGGAGAGTTGTGATATATCACAATACAATGTGTCATCACAAGTTTGACATCCCTGATTTAAGTTACCATATATGTTCTCTATAGCTGACAATATAAAATATGTTCTTTTAGTATTGTTCTGCCTTCAGTTCTTTCATCATAGCTCCCACATAAGATATAGACATATTTCAAAAAATAACATCTAAGACATCTCAAACATTTCCATTCTGACCAAAGGGCTTCTCCTATTTATTCCATGCCTTTCTCCTTCAATTTATATCCCACATTTCAATTTATAACATTTAAGACATACAATACATCAAAACAATACTAAATTATTTTTATTTGCATATCATATTTAATTGTTTTAATGAATCTTGGTTCTGACATGTTTATTAAACCAAAACAACAAAACCTTGTTTGCCTCAGTTATTAAGTGAATCACTGCAGTTGTTAAGTTAGTGACATGATTATTAAGCGAATCTGACTTCCCCATTGATTTTGTTGGTCAGAAGTTTACAAAAAAGTAATCATGTGATCCCAGAACATCGCAACCATCATAAACACATGTCAGTTGCCAAGCAATGGAATTTTGATCACATGACCCCAGGCGTGCTGCAATGTAAGTGTTAAAAAATGATTAGTGTTGGGTGAACCGAACTTCCATAGTTTGGGCCCGTGCCAAACTTTACGGAGTTTGGCATACCGAACCCAAACCCAGACTTTTTCAGAAGTTCATGTTCAGGTTCGGCGTTCACTTGAACACCGTGGTAGGTGGGAGGGGGAGGCAGGGAAGGCACTGAGGGCTCTAACTTGGCTTGGGGGGCAGGAGGGCAGGAGGGGGTGACTCCAGACCCGGAGCCTGACCTCCCGCCTATCGCTTCGCCTTACGCTGGGCCAGGGGGTGGGGAGGCAGGTTCTGACGACTGGCTATTCAGGATCCCAGTCGGCAGCTTCAAGCGGGTGGTGGGTGGGAGGTGGAGGTGGGGAGGGCTCTAACTCAGAGCCCTCCCTGCCTCCCCTCCCACCCACCACCCGCTTGAAGCTGTTGGCTGGGATCCTGAAGCACTGGGGGGGAAGGTGTCAGTCTCCATCAAGCGGGCAATGGCCGGGAGCCATCAACATGAGAGAGAACTAAGGGCAGGTATTTTCAGTGGCTCCCAGCCATCACCTGCTTGATAGAGCCTCACACACCCATCCAGCACTTCACCTCTCCCCAGGCCAGAGGTGTTGGGGTTTGGGTTTGGGTTCGGCGAACCTACCCGAACTCCGATGTCAAGTTTGTCCAAACCTGCCGAACCCGAACTTCAACAGGTTCGCCCAACACTAAAAATGATCATAAGTCAGAATAACAGAATAACAGAGTTGGAAGGTATTAAGTAGGAGACATGGCTAGGTAATTAACTGCGGTTTATTAAGTTCCAACATGGAAACAACCAGTGAAAGCAACACAATGAACTCAGGTAACTTAGGCTGGTGACAGCTCTTTTATACTCCAGCCCCATAGTAACTCTACCAATTGGCAAACAACAATATTCCCACCAAGAATTGTCCCTACCCAGTGACAGGAACACCCAATGGCTATTCCTCTACCAGTCACTGGGCAGAGTCATAACAGAAGGGACCTTGGAGGTTCTCTAACCCTTGCTCAAACAGGAGACCCTATATCGGTGATGGGGAATCTATGGCACACATGCCACAAATGGCACACAGAGACATATCTGCCGGCATGCGAGCCATTGCCCTAGCTCAGCTCAAGCATGCACATGTGTGCCAGTCAGCTGATTTTTGGCTTGCTCAGATGTTTTCATCCTCTGAGGGGGTCAGGGGAGGACTTACCAGGCCCACTAGAAGTTGGGAAATGGGCCATTTCCAGCTTCCAAAGGGCCTCTGGGGGAGGGGATCATGTGTGTATATGTATATGCGGAGGGAGGCAGAGCAGCTAAGGGGCAGGCCATGTGTGGGGGCATTGAATTATGAGTGTTGGCACACACACGTAATAGCACACGATGCACTTTTTCGGCACCCGAGGAAAATAAATTTCACCATCACTGCCCTATACCATTTCAGACAAAATGGCTCTTTTTAAAATTTTCCAATAATTACATACCCACACTAAACAAATGGTTATAAGCAGGGGCAGATTGCACTTATGGCCGTTTGCCATGGAGCTTCGCGACCCCAGCACACACACGTGTGTGTCTGAATGAAATTTTGCTTCTGCACGTGCACAGAAGCAAAATCTCACTCGGATGTGTGAGCATGAGTGCTAGGGATGTGGAGCTGCATGCTCCAGTGCCAGGGATGCATAGCTGTGCTATCAGAACTATAGTGTGGCCCGTACCAGTAGGACCCCAATACTGGTTATAAGAGAACTACCTGTAGCCACTCAGAATAATTAAGATGCTAGATAAGCATAGTTTTAAAAAATCTTTTAAAAATCAGATAAGGAATTCAAAGCATAAAAGGAAAAAAGATGTTATTAAAGATGACCTATAGAAAATATCTACAAATCACTCTAATATAAAGATCATTTTTCCAAGTTAAATTCTGAATCCAAGTGGTCCATATGATAATTGCCCTCCTCCATACTCTCATCTACACACACACACACACACACACACACACACCAAAAAGCAAGGAAGTTCTCAGCCTCAGTCTTCCCAGGCTGGTGCTCCCCAGATGTGCTGGACTGCGCTAGCTGGAGAGAGCAAGATTTAAAGTCCAATACATCTGGAATCCCAAAACACTTTGGGAAAAGCTTTTTTAGCAGCAGGCTGTTGAAACAGGAAGATGCAACCATCCAAATCTGAAATCTGATATCCCCATTCCTCTTAGGGCCTTTCTCCACTTGAGTCTTGCCAAATGCAGACCTGCAATTGTCTGCCCTGTTCCCACAGTGTTGTATCCATCTTGTCTTTAGCCTGAAACTGAGATCAAGTGTTAAAGTAATGATCTTCCCTTAAACTGACAGCAAACAGGCAGCATTTCAGGATGAGGACTCTGTGCCAATGTTTCCATTCTGTTCCATTCCTGTTGGAGCATCAATGTCAGGATGACTTTGTCACTTAGGACTAGTGACTCACCCAACCCAGATTCCATGGCAAATTCCACTGATACCATCTTTTTTTCTTCCTAGAGCAAAAACACCAAGACAAAGTCATTGAACTGAGGAAGCTGCTTTCCAAACAGCTGATAGAGAAGTGGAGCTTTACCTGGGCAACTTTCCAATTCATTCCCTCTTGGGTGTCTAGTTTTGAGGAAGTTAAATATGTCCAAGCAAACTATTAATCAGTTAATTTGTGAGCTACTTAGCAAAGGCCAATTTATTCAGCAGTCTTTACTGCTCTCTCATTTTAAAAGCCCTTGAATCATTCTTCATTTTTTGAATGGAAATAGTTCTGTAGATGTTCCATGCAGAGTTTTGTTTGGGATAATGATATTCAAAAATCCCTTGATTGTGCTTGGATCTCTTTGTTTCATTCTGCTGATTCTTAAGCAGATTTCTTAAAAGTAGGTTTAGGGCTACTTTTAAGGATACGACTTCGCAACTAACCATAACAAGGCTTAAATTCAAATATTCCATGTCCGTTCTAAAATCTGGATTCATATCAGAGTTAATCATATAATTATAAACACAAAACTGTGAGGATAAAACTAGGTCACGTAGCCAAAATTTGCATTTTAACTGTGGGAGACTTTGGTTAAAACTTGATTGATTCATAGGCAAACAGCAGTGACTTGAACAACAACAACAAATCTGAACCTACATAAAATCTTCATCTTAAAATCGACCAAATGATTATGCATTTGAAAATGTAAGGATGAATGAGACCAATCTGTACAAGACAAAAACGACCTGTAAGTACAAATAATTGAGAAGCTGAGTTTCTGGCACTGTGCATGCAGTTGTCAACTTGTTTTTGGCTCCCCACCCCAAGATTTTTTGGCACAGTGCATGCACATGTGTACGAAGCACATGTGTGCCCACGAAGTGTGGCCACGCAGCATGGGAGGAAGCAAACCAGCAATGAGGTAAGTTAGAACCCACCTCTGTACCACACTTGTTCATCTCAGCCCCCTGCCTTTTATCCCCAGAGCTAGTGTGGAGGCTCATTAGAAGAAGTGGCTCTTCCTTCCCCAGGATTGGCCCATTGCTTTCCACTGCTCTCCCCTTCTCTGCCTTATGCACACTGTGCATCAGGCACTGGACCCAGCTGTTCCTCCTCTTCTTCATCAACCACCTCCAGACCTGGGGGTTGTTGACTCTCCATCTTAGGGCTGGCAGATGGCCCAGGCTCTGCCTCTGCCTGTCTTTCTCTGCCAGCTCCATTCCTTCTTCCCCCCTGGAGCTTCCAAGTTGTCCTGATTCTGACTCCCACACCTCCTCTTTCTCCTCCTTTGATTCAAATGCTGGAGGGGCCAGCACCTGACAGGCCATAACACTGGACTCGCATTGAATCAATGATATGTGCAGCCTCTAAACTAAGCATGGGTTCCTAAACATTTTCTTTAGGATTGGACTTTTATTTCAATAGACTCAAAAGCATATGGATAGAAAAGATTTGCAATGCTGGTCAGACTAAAAAACATAAACTTGAATGAAGTTCCTGGGTAGATTTATAGCAAGCCAATTAAGGTGAGGTTTCTTGACACCATTTCCTTCCTCTAGCCCTACTTATGATCTGTGTTGTTTATTCTCATATTCTCAGGTCAGCTGAACTTTCTCCCTCCCTCCCTCCCTCTTTCCTTGTAGGAAAATGATTGCAATATAAATGCCATAAACAAGTTTTAAGTTAGGGCAAACACATTTTACCAATTACCTGATAAAACAAATGTGGGTGTAATCAATATATCAAAGTGAAATACAAGGTGAACTAGATCTTTGATGCAAGCTTGCAAGAAAATACATGATTAAGGGGTAGGGAGGGGAAGAACATGTTTCAGTATAAGAGATGTGTGGTAACATGATTACAAGTTCTGATTTATTAAAAGCTATAGTTCAGTCAGTTATCACAAATAGTAATTTTAAAAATTAACATTAGTGTTTAGAGCATTTTAGCCTTAGAAATCTTTGCAACAAATTACAGAGAAAGTATTATACCCACATTACAAAAGGATAAATTCAGGGCTAAGGCAACATATGAACCACGAATTTCCTGGCTCATTGCTCACCTTATTTGTAACCTCTACACTACACACCTGTTACTCTAGCACTTCTGTTTTCACAGGCAATTATAGATGACTATCTGCTTTCACATTCAGTGTATGCAGGAAAGGGTTTGCATGACTGAAAAAGTACCCCATTATTTTAAACCAAAGCAAAAACCTTTCCTATCGATTGGAAATCATTTCAGTGGACAAGGCTCAATGTTGTCTCTATGGCATGTTAGCTTTTTACATGCATGTGGAGTCCCTTAATGAATATCACTGCTACAATACCGGCAAGACTGTACAATACCATACAAAATTATTCTGAATTTTTTACTCAATCTTCCTATTTATTCAAAGAACCAGACAAGATCTGTCATGATAGATGATAGACAGATAGACATTGAGTTAGATACCACATATGCATACTTATTTATTTATTTATTATATTTGTATGCCGCCCCTCTCCGGAGACTTGGGGCGGCTAACAGCAACAATAAAGCAGTGTACAATAGTAGTCTGATGTTAGAAACAATTAAAAACCCATTAATATAAAAAACCAAACATACATACATACATACCATGCATAGAATTGTAAAGGCCTAGGGGGAAGAGGGTCTCAATTCCCCCATGCCTGACGGCAGAGGTGGGTTTTAAGCAGCTTACGAAAGGCAAGGAGGGTGGGGGCAATTCTAATCTCTGGGGGGAGTTGGTTCCAGAGGGCTGGGGCCACCACAGAGAAGGCTTTTCCCCTGGGTCCCGCCAAGCGACATTTTTTAGTTGACGGGACCCGGAGAAGATCCACTCTGTGGGAACTAACTGGTCGCTGGGATTCGTGCAGCAGAAGGCGGTCCCTGAGATAATCTGGTCCGGTGCCATGAAGGGCTTTATAGGTCATAACCAACACTTTGAATTGTGATCGGAAACTGATCGGCAACCAATGCAGACTGCGGAGTGTTGGTGTAACATGGGCATATTTGGGAAAGCCCATGATTGCTCTCGTAGCTGCATTCTGCACGATCTGAAGTTTCCGAACATTTTTCAAAGGTAGCCCCTTGTAGAACAGACCCACTGAAATAAATAGATTTTTAATTAGTTATGATTTTAATAGATAGACAATGAGAGAAAGGAAGTACATACAATGCACAAAGTTGGAGCTATTAAATACCAACATGCATGTCTTCTTAAAATAAAGTTTTATACTATTTTATATATTCATATGGACTAATATAGCAATAAGAATTCTATTATGCTTCTATTTTGAATTTTGTAGGGGGAAAAAAACCCATTGACCCATTTCCAACCCAACATCAATTTCTCTCGAAATATGTCATTTCTAATTTGCTTAACACCTTAATTAAATGAAGCTGGCTATCTTGCCAAAAGACTAATAACAGTGAATATCTTGTAGGAGATTTCTTTTGATAATGAGTTTTGGAAGTGATTAATGCTTACACACATGTAAACATTTTTACTATGTCATTAGCCTCTGTGATGCTAATTTATACAGATTAAAGGGGGCCTACGGATTTACATTACATGAGCACTCTACGTGAAACAGGAACAATATTTGAATTAGGTAAGAAGGAACATTTTAATCCCCCTCCTATTCCAATTCCAAATCTTTTGATGCTATTTATTACAAATAACTCAATGGTAATTTCTACTAGTATTAACTTGAATAAGGATGTCATTATAGGGAGAATTTGGTTGCATCTCAGTCAAGGATTCTTTGAGACAGAGTGAAGGAAAAGATGTAGCCACTTTTGTTTCAAGATCATCTTTTAATTACAGATTATCAGTGAAATGTAATTGAAAGCAGAATCTCTCCTTCTCTCCCTCCCCAATGCAGTGACATAAGAAAAGCTGTTCTTATCCACTTTGGGGCAGCTACAAAAAACCCATGACTTCTCCTGTGTCTCTATCCATTTATTTATGAAGCTGAGATACAAAGGAACATCTTTGTTGGAAATGAACCAATTTTAAACACCAATTGCTTAAACCTAAACAAAACAATAATTGTTCGTTAAATAACTTGTTAAGTCTGCCAGCTCAAAGGGAAGAGAAGATGGCAATTGGCTCCAGGATATTTAATAGCAATTGATGTTCCTGATGGGGTTTTTGTTTGTTTGCTTTAGAAAACAAATAATAAAATCTAAACTTTAAAAAAAATACAGTAGTAATCTCTACACAGAAAGAAGCAAATTTCTAGTGGAGTGGAACTTCTCTAACAAAGGCATACATGACTTTTGGACTGGTAATGAATTTACATCTAATGATAGTGTTCATGGGGAAGAAAAATCTAGCTTATTCTGTCTGAACCACTACTGTACATTATTCCACCTGGTCAACTGACTGGTAATCTACTAGAGACCAAATTGAGAATCTTGTATGTTATAACTGCTCTATTATAATCCCAGTGCTGAAGAAACTTTCCATTAAGGAACTGAATAACTTCAGATTGGTTGCTCTAACATTGTAGTTATATATGAAAACCTTTGAAAGGCTAATGCTGGCCCATCATGGATCCGCTGTTTAGACCCCTTGCAATTTGCCTACCAGTCAAATAGATTGACAGATAATGCTGTTAATATGACTCTGCACTATATTCTACAATAAGTCTTGTAAATGGATCATAAGCTTCATAACAGAAAGAAGCAGCAGCTAGGCAAAATCACCTCAGATACCTGTACAATTACACCCCCCCCCCAAGGTTGGGTGCTCTCTCCACTTCTCTCTATACATCAATGACTACATCTCAAAAGAACCCTCTGTTAAAGTACTGAAGTTTGCAGATGATACAACAGTGATTGGTCTCATTCCAGTTAACAATGAATCTGCATACAGATGGGAGGTTGAACAACTAGTCCTGTGGTACAACTGAAACAGTCTTAAACTAAACAATAGAAATTGTGGTCAATTTTAGGAGAAATCCTCCTATACTACCACCGTTTAAAGTACTAGACAACATAGTATCAACAGTAGAGACCTTCAAGTTTCTAGATTTTCTCATATCTTAAGACTTAAAATGGTCACCAAAATCAAAAATGTCACCAAAAATGCACAACAAAGAATGTTCTTTCTGCGCCAACTCACAAAGCTCAAACTGCCCAAGGAGCTGCTGATTCAGTTCTACAGAGGAATCATTGAGTCTGTCATCTGCATCTCTATAATTGTCTGGTTTGGCTCTGCAACCAAATAAGACAGACACAGACTTCAGAGGATAATTAGAACTATTACTACCAACCTGCCTTCCATTGAGGATCTGTGTATTGCATGAGTCAAAAAGAGGGCTGTGAAAATATTTACAGACCCTTCATATTCTTTCAACTTCTACCCTCAAAATAATGCTACAAGATCAACTAGACACAAGGACATTTTTTCCACAACACTGTAAAATTATTTACTAAGACATCATCATCATCATCATCATCATTATTATTCTCATCCTCCCACTTATTATTATAACTTTGTTGCTTGTTTAGTTTAGTTTAGTTTAGTTTTATTGGATTTATATGCCGCCCCTCTCCAAAAACTCGGGGCGGCTAACAGCAATCATAAACAATATACAGTAATAATCCAATACTAAAAGCGAATTAAGAAACCCCTTAATATAAAAAACCAAACATACATACAAGCATACCATACATATAATTGTAAAGGCCTAGGGGGAGAAGGAATCTTAATTCCCCCATGCCTGGCGGCAGAGGTGGGTTTTAAGTAGCTTGCGAAAGGCAAGGAGGGTGGGGGCAATTCTAATCTCTGGGGGGGAGTTGGTTTCAGAGGGCCCGCCAAGCGGCATTGTTTAGTTGATGGGACCCGGAGAAGACCCACTCTGTGGGACCTAACTGGTCGCTGGGATTTGTGTGGCAGAAGACGGTCCCTGAGATAATCTGGTCCGGTGCCATAAAGGGCTTTATAGGTCATAACCAACACTTTGAATTGTGACTGGAAACTGATCGGCAACCAATGCAGACTGCGGAGTGTTGGTGTGACATGGGCATATTTAGGGAAGCCCATGATTGCTCTCGCAGCTGCATTCTGCACAATCTGAAGTTTCCGAACACTTTTCAAAGGTAGCCCCATGTAGAGAGCGTTACAGTAGTCGAGCCTCGAGGTGATGAGGGCATGAGTGACTGTGAGCAGTGACTCCCGGTCCAAATAGGGTCGCAACTGGTGCACCAGGCGAACCTGGGCGAACGCCCCCCTCGCCACAGCTGAAAGATGGTTCTCTAATGTGAGCTATGGTTCGAGGAGGATGCCCAAGTTGTGAACCCTCTCTGAGGGAGTCAATGATTCTCCCCCCAGGGTAATGGACGGACAGATGGAATTCTCCTTTTGAGGCAAGACCCACAGCCACTCCGTCTTGTCTGGGTTGAGTCTGAGTTTGTTGACACCCATCCAGGCCCCAACAGCCTCCAGGCACCGGCACATCACTTCCACTGCTTTGCTGACTGGACATGGGGTGGAGATGTAAAGCTGGGTATCATCGGCATATTGATGATACCTCACCCCATGCCCTTGGATGATTTTGCCCAGCGGTTTCATGTAGATATTAAATAGCAGGGGGGAGAGGACTGACCCCTGAGGCACCCCACAAGGGAGAGACCTAGAGGTCGACCTCTGATCCCCCACTAACACCGACTGTGACCGACCGGAGAGGTAGGAGGAGAACTACTGAAGAACAGTGCCTCCCACTACCAACCCCTCCAGCCAGCGCAGAAGGATACCATGGTCGATGGTATCAAAAGCCGCTGAGAGGTCAAGAAGCACCAGGACAGAGGACAAGCCCCTGTCCTGGGCCCGCCAGAGATCATCTATCAACACGACCAAAGCAGTTTCCATGCTGTAGCCGGGCCTGAATCCAGACTGCTGAGGACCTAGATAATCAGCTTCTTCCAATGACCGCTGGAGTTGGAGCGCCACCACCTTCTCAACAACCTTCCCCATTAAGGTTGGAGACTGGACGGTAGTTATTGAGCACGGCTGGGTCCAGGGAAGGCTTCTTGAGGAGGGGGGGGCACAAGCGCCTCCTTATAAAGGGCAGGAAAGGACGCCCTCCCCAAGGAGGCGTTGACAATCTCCTGGGCCCAGCTCCGTCTCACCTCTCAACTGGCCAAAACCAGCCAAGAGGGACACGGATCCAGTAGACAGGTGGCGGAACTCACAGCTCCAATGGCCTTGTATCTCTATGATTTATATTATTTTATTTGTTTCCTTGTATTTGATTGCTTATTGAGTAACCTATGATTATCATTAAGTGTTGTATTTTATGATTCATGATGAATGGATTTATGATGACTATGACCATGGTTTATCACTTATATCTTTTGTCTACACTGAGAGCTTAGGGACCAAAGACAAATTCCTTGTGTGTCTAATCACACTTGCCCAATAATGAATTCTGTTCTGTTCTGTTCTATTATATTGACATGAGACATTGCTCGGTATATGTTTATTTATTTATTTTTTATTTATTCATTTGTCCAATACACAATATATATGGAAGAGAATAGACATGAAGTAATATATATAAAGATAATATGTAAAAATAGAGGAGAAGATATATGAAAAGAAGAAACTATATATGATATATGAGATAAAGGAAAGACAATTGGACAGGGGATGAAAGGCACACTAGTGCACTTATGTACGCCCCTTACTGACCTCTTAGAAACCTGGAGAGGTCAATTGTGGATAGTCTAAGAGAGAAATGTTGGGGGTTGGGGGTTGACACTATTGAGTCCGGTAATGAGTTCCACGCTTCGACAACTCGATTGTTGAAATCATATTTTTTGCAGTCAAGTTTGGAGCAGTTAATATTAAGTTTGAATCTGTTGCGTGCTCTTGTGTTGTTGCGGTTGAAGCTGAAGTATTCATTGACCGGTAGGACGTTGCAGCATATGATCTTGTGGGCAATACTTAAATCGTGTTTTAGGCGCCGTAGTTCTAAGCTTTCTAGACCCAGGATTGTTAGTCTATTTTCGTAGGGTATTCTGTTTCGAGCGGAGGAGTGAAGGGCTCTTCTGGTGAAATATCTTTGGACGTTTTCAAGGGTGTTGATGTCCGAGATGTGATATGGGTTCCAGACAGATGAGCTGTATTCAAGGATGGATCTGAGCTGTATTCAAGGATGGGTCTGTATTCAAGGATGGGTCTGGCAAAAGTTTTGTAGGTTCTTGTGAGTAGTGTGAGATTGCCGGAGCAGAAGCTATGTAGGATCAGGATATGTACGTAGGATCAGGATATGTAGGATATCTTACATGTGAAGATAATTGCTTAGATAACAATTTCACATGTTCACACAACAGGATCTCTTTTTGCAAACACATTGATGTAACATCTCTGAATTATTTCACAAATTATCCTCGAAAGCTTTATATAGTAGGTAAACAATGGGAATGATCAACTGGAAATTCTGATTATTATTATTACGTCCCTTGAGATTGCTCTAAAAAACAATCTGCAGAAAACCATCCCCCAAAAGGTATATATTCCTCACAATTTTAATGCAAATGAAATTAAAATATATTGTACAGGAAAATCATTGGATAGGTTCCACACTTAAAAGCATGTAACTAAGCAAAGAAACAAACAGAAATACTTGATCATTTTCAAAGACCACCAGAAATCCTGATTCAATTCAGGGCTTTTGCTCCATGTGGCTTTGCCAAACAAAGTAGGTGCTAAAAAAGTGCCTTCTTTGTAGAAACCTTCCAGCTGTGGAGAGGTTGCCACAGAGATTTCCCATAATGCCCTCTTTATAGTCATTTAAACATCTGATGAAGATCTTTGGTATATACAAACCATTTAAGCAGAGATGTCAATATTTTTTTTAACATAGAAAATAAAAAAGCCCTATATTTTAATGTTTCTGTTTTTAATTATAGTATATATTGCATTTGTATCTGGTTGGTCTGTTTTGTCAATAAATTAGAGAATATTTGCTACATGGTAACCATATAAACCAAAGATATAATTCAAATACTGTACTATTAATTTACAATGGGTAATTTCTCTTCCCTTCTATTCCCCTCTCTAATCTATTCTTCCCCATTAATTTAAATCAGCTGTGAAGAGCTACATACTTCTTTATTGGAGCATTTCTGTTTCTGTTTGTTTCTCATAGTGAAGGGGAGTTGGTGCTTCATCTTTGATACCAGACACTTAAACATGCTCCCAAATCAAAGAAAAGCTGTATTCCAGCTTGACTTTCACCTGCAGCAGGCACAATCTAGGCAAATAGCCCAAAGCATATTTAGAGCTGCCCTGCAGTCAACACAACACATTGAGTGAATAGACAATGTTAAAAATAAGTCAGCCAGAATGTAATTGGCTTGGATTGCAAAGCTGTGAGGTGAAGGCATTGGGGCGACTGGTAAACTACAAAATCATTTTATCTTGATCTCTTGATTCAGGGCCTCTAATGAGAATAATTTCCATGGGAGGTGATAAAGACAGTGGAGGAAATCTTCCTTAACAAGAATGGACATTTTAAGACAGAGCAATCTACCCACCTTTCAATTAGCCTACCGGGTATGGCTTGAAATAAAGCAGAAGCTGCAACCCTCAGGACATAAAGCAAGACAGGGGAAGGAACACAGCTCAGCATGTTTGCAGGAAATCCAATTATTTGTCTGATGTTTTGAATTCAAAAGTGGATTCCAGACGTCCTAAAGCAATTACGATTTGCTGTTGAAAAGGGGTGAATTGAGCCAGCAGCTAAACATTAGTATTGTTTTTGGCTTGTATGCTCCATTTACACTTAGGAGCCCCCTTAATCCCAAACTCTTCAGCGTGAAACCAAAGTTATTTTAATTTTTAATAGGCCTCCTTAAAGTATGTTGGTCAAAATATCTAATTGACAAGGACAACAGAAGTAGAATCTCTCCCTCGCCTTTCCTTCCTGCCTGTCTGCCTGCCTCATTTATTTTATTTTATTTTTTAGAGCTGGAAAAAACTGCATGCTCACAAGTCTCTAATTTTTCTTGCCTAAATTAGATGCTCTCTGAATAGCTGATTAGTATATTCTACGGTTTTAAAATATTTGCTATTACTAATTGATAGCAAATCAATTAATTACTTTACAGTACGACCTTTTGGACACAATGGAACTCAACATTTCACCCAAAAGTTGTTTTAGGTTCTACTATTTCTCAGAAGTGATACAATCTGATATGAATTTGGACTATAGCAACCCAGGGACAACAAATGTAGAAGTAGTAGAAGTAGAAGTAGAATTCTTTATTGGCCAAGTGTGATTGGACACACAAGGAATTTGTCTTGGTGCATATGGTGCATAAGTGTTTTTAATAGGAAAGTGAACACAAGAACAAGGGGACACAATCTGAAGTTAGTTGGGGGAAAGATCAAAAGCAACATGAGAAAATATTATTTTACTGAAAGAGTAGTAGATCCTTGGAACAAACTTCCAGCAGACGTGGTAGAAAAATCCACAGTAACTGAATTTAAACATGCCTGGGATAAACACATATCCATCCTAAGATAAAATACAGAAAATAGTATAAGGGCAGACTAGATGGACCAGGAGGTCTTTTTCTGCCGTCAGACTTCTATGTTTCTATGTTTATATGTTCTCAGTGTACATAAAAGAAAAAGATACATTTGTCAAGAATCATGTAGTACAACACTTAATGATTGTCATAGGAGTCAAATAAGCAATGAAGAAACAATCAATATTAATAAAAATCTTAGGATACAAGCAACAAGTTACAATCATACAGTCCTAAGTGGGAGGAAAGGATGATAGGAATGATGAGGAAAAAACTAGTAGAAATAGAAGTGCAGACTTAGTAAAAAGTTTGACAGTGTTGAGGGAATTATTTGTTTAGTAGAGTGATGGCGTTCAGGAAAAAACTATTCTTGTGTCTAGTTGTCTTGGTGTGCAGTGCTCTGTAGCGACATTTTGAGGGTAGGAGTTGAAACAGTTTATGTCCAGGATGCAAGGAGTCAATAAATATTTTCACAGCCCTCTTTTTGACTCGTGCACTATACGGGTCCTCAATGGAAGGCAGGTGGGCAGCAATTCTTTTTTCTGCAGTTCTGATTATCTTCTGAAGTCTGTGTCAGTCTTGTTGGGTTGCTGAATCAAACCAGACAGTTATAGAGGTGCAGATGACAGACTCAATTATTCTTCTGTAATTCTGCTCCTTGGGCAGTTTGAGCTTCCTGAGTTGGCGCAGAAAGGACATTCTTTTTTGTGCTTTTTTGATGATGTTTTTGATGTTAGGTGACCATTTTAGGTCTTGAGATATGATAGAACCTAGAAATTTGAAGGACTCTTCTGTTGATGCTGTGTTGTCTAGTACTGTGAGAGATGGAAGAATGGAAGGGTTTCTCCTAAAGTCTACCACAATTTTTACAGTTTTGAGTGTGCTCAGTTCTAGATTGTTCCGTTCATACCACAAGGTTAGATGTTCAACCTCTCGCCTGTATGTGGATTCATAATTGTGTCGAATGAGTCTGATCTATGTACTACAGTGTCCCAAATGACTGAAGTCCACAGGGAGGTCATATAGTATCTCAGTAGGAACATTGATATAACTGGGAGTGAACTAGCACTGGCAGTTAGATCTTCTTCAGAACGAGAAGTTGCAAGGTAAATTGTGCAGATACATTATCATATTATAGTGGAACTAAACACAAAAATTTTATGTTAGACTGGTAGATAGGGAGACTTCAGGGTTGTTCTTTCAGATGCCAGCATAGAATAGAATGGAATTCTTTATTGGCCAAGTATGATTGGACACATAGGTAATTTGTCTTTAGTATGTAACTGGAACATCATGGGACTACACAGGAAGATTTTATGAGGAGTAACCAAAATGGATGGCACACTTTTGTGGGATCTAGCATGTTGTATTACACAAGCATACCCTAAAAACCTATACAGAACTGTTTCTGTAACTTTGCATAAGATCCTTAATTACAGTAATGGAATGATCTGAAACTGTAAACGGCCCCTGGCATTATATCAGTACTTCTATTTACTTCACAGCTTTAGTATTCTCAAGGACATAAATTAAAATAATAATAATGCTTGTGCAAGAAGATCACACAAACTGATTACAAACAACAACAGTACAGTTACCAAATGATTTACTTGTACATCTATAAAACTTAATGTGCCAGTAATGAAAAATTGGTAGGAATATAGAGTTGAAAAAGAAGTTGAAAACAAGAAAGTTAAAGTATAATAGCCTTTCCAAATGCAGACTTATAATGTCTTTGCATATAACACACCAGATTTAACTGTGATCGCAAAGAACAAAGTGTGAATAATTGATGGACTAGGCAGGGGTAGACAAAGTTGGCTCTTCTATGACATGTGGACTTCAACTCCCAGAATTCCTGAGCTAGCATGATTGGCTGAGGAATTCTGGGAGTTGAAGTCCTCAAGTCATAGGAGAGCCAACTTTGCCTACCCCGGGATAGGGGATAACAGAACAGAAGACAAAAAATGGAAAAGATCACAAACTATCAAGATCTGAAAATCAAAATCGGAGAATTACAGCATACATCAGCGGTGGCAATCCCAGTAGTTATTGACATTCTAGATGCCCTACCAAAAAGCATTGGACAACACTTAGAAAATGTGCACATTGAAAAAAATTCCATCAGTCAATTAGAAAAGGCCATGCTACTTGGATCTGCACATATACTATACAAGTACATTGCAACATTCTAGCTAAAGAACTGGCAGCTGTGATTTTATATTGTTGTATATGTAATAATATAATACTGTATGTACTGCTAAAACTATTGTTCTTTATATCTCTGAAACTCTGACTCAATGGAGAACAGATTGACTAATAATAATAGTGGATGAGGCAGTGCCTGGAGAGAGCAGGAGAGAAGAGAAAGAACTGGGGAAGATAACAAAATACAAAGACCTACAAATAGAAATAGAATGACTATGGGAAAGGCAATCAAGGGTAGTACCAATAGTAATAGGCGTCTTGGGTGCAGTCCCGAAACAACTGGAGCACCATTTGAACGCCATCATTGGCACTGACAATTTTGCCATCAGTCAATTACAGAAGGTGGTTTTACTTGGAACTGCTTCTGCACTGATGTTGCTATAGCAGATGATGCTCAGACTGAAGAAAAACTATTTGAGAAATATATATATATAAAATATCAGGATTTGAAGATTGATGTTGAACACTTATTTATTTATTTATTTATTTATTTATTATTATTATTATTATTGATTGATTGATTGATTGATTGATTGGATTTATGTGCTATCTTTCTCCAGGGACTTATGGGGAAAAAAATCATTGTTATATCAATCTTGATTGGAGTCCTCTGAGTGATACCTAAAGGACTTTCCTGATATCTAGAAATATTGAAAAAAGCCACCCTGTTTGGACTGCTTATATTTTTAAATGCCTACCTTAATAATTCTTAGGTTCTTGGTTATTATTTGAATTATTAAGTTTCTACCAATCTTTGACTGTGAATCTAACTGTAGATGATCTACACATAATAATGATGAAGAGCTGATATCTATTAATCGTAGTTTCAATATAAGCAGAGACCATAATATTGGGAGAATTTATATAATCCATATACTATATATACTATATGTAGATAAGAAATAATACACAAATATTTTAAATTAGGATAATCATTTCTGAGCTGCAACAATATAGACAATCAGTAGAAGGCATCAAAGGAGCAACTGTTTGTTTCTCTTTGCTGCCATCTATTGGCCATCCTGATGCCTACAAGTATTTCATTACTTGAATGCTATACTCAAGTGAGTGTTGGATCCATATTGGTCGAGGCAGAAGTATGTCACAGGCCATTAGGCTTTAAATAATAATAGAACAACAGAAACATCTGAATTGGCCCTTAATACAAAAGCATATTTTTAAAGATTATGCACATACAAAAACTGAATCATATGTTTATGCTTTGCATATTCACACTTTCTAGTAACCTTGAATGCTCTGTCTCTCCCATTTAAAGAAATTTGTTATTGCAACATTATGTTTTGTATTGTATTGTATTGTTTGGTAGCAATAGGAGTAACCTTTTACTGTAACATGAAAAAGAACATTTCAAAATAAATGCTAGTAATAATGATATTAATGCTCTGTTAGTCCTAGTTGCTTAGACTAACAGGTTGGGGCATTGAGTGTCAATTATTGTGTGGTCATGTAAACAACTGAAACATGAATTTGAGTATGAATTTTATGCATCATGTTCCCAAACCACAGCCTGTTGTAACACATCCAGGTCTGAGTCAACAGGTGTTGCCCACAGCTGGCAATACCACAAGGTAATATCACAATTCTCATTCATGTTATCATTTCTTCATCAGGAACTGCTTGTACAAATTAAGGCTCAGAAGTTGGTATCACCTAGGCTGCTCCTGCTCTTTAAACCACATCCATTTTTATTCAGACATGTTAAATTCTTAGGCATGCCTTCACATATTTTAAATTATGAATAGTCCAACAATGGCAGTGAGGCCAATCATAAGATCATTTTTCACTCTGGATTAATTTCAGATTTTTAACATGTGTGTGTTTGTTTGTTTGTTTGGCCAGCCATTCAATTCCTCCAGATGATTTGATTTGGCTCAAATCCAAATTGAGTTACATGCACAGTTATAAAAGAACCACATCAAATTAAAAGTTGAACTGGAAATATTTTATAGATGAAATCTTGTAACAGGAGAATTGAAGATGACCTTGAAAATATGAATCAATTGGACACCTTCCATGGGATATTCTTTATCTCAATGAACTAAATAGGGTATATATATAGAGATATGGATGGATATATAAGATGTAAACTTAGCACCGCAAAATATAGCTTCAAAGACTTTATTACCAAATCATACATTTAATATATTTCACAATATCAAAAAATGAAATAGCATGATCCAACCAAAATCCTATTGACTAATTTGTTGACCTTTTAAGAAGAAGAATCATATTCTTATGTTTTAAATTCACCAATAATTAATAGTAGTAGTAGTAGCAGCAGCAGTAGTAGTAGCAGTAGCAGTAGTAGTACTATACATGGGATTTAACTGGTGGAAGGTTCAACCAAGGCTATCTGAGATGGGTGGGTGGCTAGGGCCCTGGATCAAATCACTCCTATGCAGCCACTCCCTGTGTGCTTATCCTACGAAATTCCCTGTTTTTATGAGGAGCTCCAAGAGATGAAGCAACAGAAAGGATGGCTGGAGCATCACTGGAGGAAGATTCAAAACAGGTCTGGCTGCACATGGGTAAGGAACCAATCTTTATCTGCCCTTATTTTGTCCATGGATAGAAAACTCTGTTCCAGGTGATCTGGTCCAATTGGAGAGGGAGGACACCTCCAGAACTCACTGGCTCACTTGAGGTTTATTCAAGCAATCTAATGGATAAAAATGCTCAAATTTGCAGGACAGGCCAAGGTACCTGGGAAGGTCTGATGATGTGATCCAGTATGAGTTTGAGGCAAGGGTGGGTTCTAACTTACCTTGCCACTGGTTCGCTTCCTCCTCCACCACATGGGCATGGGCACATGAGCACTGCTAAAAATCAAGCTTCTGTGTTTCCACAGAAGCCAAAAACAAGATGACGGTGCCCAGAGACTAGCACCGACAGAACCGCCTCCATGACATCATCACCAGTTTACTAATGGCTCTAAAGAACCACTTAGATCCTCTAGTTTGAGAAAACGGACAGTTTTCTCTGTGATCTTAGCTCTGCCCTCTGTTTTCCTGAGCTGAGTTCCTTGTGATTTGTAAAAGTAGTCAGGTGGATGGCTCAATAATTTTCAATGGCTATCAACCAGTCTTCAATCTTTTCTTAGGTAGTTGCTCTGCATCTGTTAAGACTGGAAGAAACAGATTACAGTATCTATCCTGTTTCAGGATTCAGACAGTCTTGGTTATCCTTGTTGATGATCTCTGATAGGGCCATGATAGAGGTGATTTTTTGCTCCTTGATCTCAGCAGCTTTTGATACCATCAATCATGTCATCCTTCTGGGCTGGCCGCTGGACTAGGATTTGGGGGTATTGTGTTATTGTAACTCTCTTCTTTAGGGCCAGTTCCAGTTGGTATTGATGGAGGGGATCACTCCTTAAGTCCTTCCTGTATGTGGTGCCTTAGACTTCTATTCTCTCTTCATTCATTTTCAACATCTATATGAAACTGCTGGGTAAGGTCACCTGCCGATTTGGGTGACAAATCCATAATCCATCCAATCCAATTTGGGTGACAATCCATAATCAGTGCATTATGCCCAATTATATGTACGGTATATTTTGCCTCAGCGAAATGAGGTGATCAAAGTTCTATTTCAGTGCCTAAAGTTTGTGTGGACTTAAGATAGTGAGGGATTGTCTCTGACTCAATCCTACCAAGACCAAGTAGTGTTTTCGATGCCCAGATTTGAGGATACTCCATCTTTAACCCAATTCAAAGGTTGCACACAATCTGAGGATCTTCATAGACTCATAGCTCTTGTTCATAGCTCCTCAACTTTGCACAAGTTGAAGAAGTCTCAGGAAAGGCTTTGCACAACTTCATCTGGTGTTAAATCAGACTGCATTCATGCTCCGATCATCTCACAGCTTAACTAATACAACCTTTCACATTAAAGACCACCAGAAGCTTCAACTGGTCCAGCAATGTTGATGATGATGGATGTGCCTGTGTAACACTTCAGCTTTGAGTGTTGCAGTTGCCAGTTTGTTTCTGAAGGTAATTTAAATTACTGATTGTTACTTATGAAACCTTTCTTGTGGCATAGGGCCTAATTACTCAAGGGGGCATCTATCTCCCATAGTATCTGCCTGCCTAATTTGATTTTGCACATACTATGTCTCTTTGATTAAACATTTCCATCTGATTACAGATTAGTAATCTGTAGAGTTGGAAGGGACCTTGTAGGTCATCTAGTCCAGCCCCACCCCACCCCCTCTCAAGCAGGAGTCCCTACACCACTTCAGACATATGGCAGTCCAATTTCCTCTTGAAGACCTCAAGTGCTGGAGCTCTCACTACCTCTGTAGGTAAGCTGTTCCACTGGTTGATCACTCTCACCATCAGAAAGTTTCTCCTTATTTCCAAGCTGAATCTCTCCTTGGTCAGCTTCCATCCGTTATTCCCCATCTGGCCTTCTGGTGCCTTGGAAAACAGCCTGACCCCCTCCTCTCTGTGGTAGCCCCTCAAATATTGGAACACTATCCTATCTCCCCTGGTCTTCTCTTCGCCAGACTGGTCATGCCCAGTTCCTGTAAGTGCTCTTTGTATGTTATAATCTCCAATCCCCTAATCATCCTGGTTGCTCTCCTCTGCATTTTGTCTAGTATTTCAATGTCTGTTTGGTAGCACGGTGACCAAAACTGGATGCAGTACTCTAGATGTGTTCTAACTAAGGCTTTATAAAGTCCTAGATAGTATCCCTCTATTAATGCATCAGGACCCTAGAAGTAAGTCAGGTCTACTCATTGGATTGAGGGTCTCCTTGAGATTTAATGTTCCATGCCTTAAACATTTGATTCATTTAGTCTTTATCATTAAAGAAGACATGCAGGCAGGCAATGAGGAATACACATAGAAAACCACATAGTAGCACAGACTGTTTGCCTCATTAAGCCTTTTGGAGGTGAGGTACAAACTACATGGGAGGTGAAACAAATGTCTATTAACTTATTAAGGTCAGAGAAGGGAGCTTGTTAGTTCAGGACTCACACTTGGCAAACAAATGGCATGCTGCTTAAGAAAGCAGATTAGGAAAAGCCAACTTGTTTAAGCAATCTCTGTTAATGGAAGTAACTGAAAAAGTGGGTTAGTCATCAGACACATTACAAAATGCAATGTGAGAAAGCAAAGAACTGATCAGTGAAACTTTGTGAACAGAGTTGGGTGGCCATAAAATAGCAGAAAGGAAGGGATTTTTTTTTGCATCTCCTTGCAGCCACTTAGTGATAATCTAAGCTAGAGTTTCTTCAAGTATGGCCCCTGGACCCCAAGACCCTCTCAGTGGTCCATGAAATCAAAAATATATGTGAGATGTTGAAGGTATTTACAAAAATTTAAAACAATGTCACTCACTTTTTAATGAAAATTATTATACAGTGATACTTTGTCTTACGAACTTAATTGGTTCTAGGAGGAGGTTCGTAAGGTGAAAAGTTCGTAAAACGAAACAATGTTTCCCATAGGAATCAATGGAAAACTGATTAATACGTGCAAGCCCAAAATTTACCCCCTTTTCAAGCCAAAGCGCCCGTTTTTGCGCTGGTGGGATTCCCCTGGGAAACCCCACCTCCAGACTTTTGCGTCTTTGCGATGCTGTAGGGAAATCCCAGGAGGGTAATCCCAGTATCGCAAAAATGGGCACTCCGCTGGCAACGGAAGTCCAGAGGTGGGGTTTCCTAGTGAGGGAAGCTTCAGCGAAATCACAGCATCATAAATTTCCAAATAAATTTCCAAATGACTTGAATGGTGAATGACACTTCACCCAATCAACCTATAGTATAATAACTAAAATCTAGGCTCTTAACTTGCCCTTTTAAACTGTCTTCATAGTTTATCCATTTCCTTAAAATACACAAGAATACTTCTAAGTGCAGGTATATGTATGTGTAAAAATTTTGAGATAAAAATCATTTTTACAATATTGTTTTTCTTTTTAAATGGTAGAAAGAATTCAATGTGTTTACATATAAAAGCATAGAATTTCCTTGAAATAATTAACCCGGATTGTAAGAGAATTCAAATGCTAAGATAACTTCTCATCAATCCCAGTAGATAGACGAAACCCTGAAATCAGCTTACATGAAGGCTAAAATGTTTATTGATATTGGCAGTAACAACAGAATCTTGTAAATCTGATCATGTTATACCTCCTTCTACTTCCTATACTTCAGTAAATTAGCGTGGTTCCTACATGAGCCACCTCCAAATGTTACCTCTTCTGGATTGAAAAATGTCTCAGGCCCTTTTTTCTAGGTAACATATGATGAGGTCCAGGGAAGATGCCCACTTTAATAATGTGCCTGACAAGCCCACTAACTCTGTATTGCAAGTAATCACTGAACCGCAATGAATGGAAGCAGATACCAACAATCTGTTTACTGCCATCTATTGGTCAGATAAATTCTTTGGTATCCCTTTGCTCTCTTATATTACTGGTAAGTCATCAAATAATATTTGTAATACAATTTCCGTTGAGTTTGATTTTTGAGCTATTTTATAGTTAGTTAGGCATGCTGGTTTCAAATCTGTAGTTAATTTTCTTCTACCACGCCAAGTTCCTTTTCTACACCTTATGAGAATTATGAGGTTATGAGGTTGCAACATGAGCATCAAATTGCATTTTTTACATAGCCATCTTGCTAACTTCCTGGAAAATCTTGGTGAAGTCATTGATGAGCAGGGTGAGCAATTCCACCAAGATTTGAAGGTCATGGAGGCATGGTATCAAGGTAGATGGGAGGTACATATGATGGCCAACTATTGTTGGAGCATCAAGCAAGAATGTCCACAGATTAAACACTCCAGAAAAAGCTATAAGCAATTTTTTTTACCTTAATATGTATAATTACCATTCTATAAAAAAACACTATTTAACTTGCAGTAATTATTTTAGCCTTTGTATGAAAAAAAATATTCTTTGTAAACAATATATTTGGTAAGTTTTAAGTTTACTTTACTTTAAATGCACAATTTGTATAACTTTTGAGGGTATCCTGTAGCTTAAAAAATTGATGTGATAGACAAAAACTGTGGTTATTTTTGGATCCAGAGGCCAAAAGTTAGTTGAAAACAAGTCATAGATTGAAGACAACAAAATTTCTGTTCCCTAGTGCAAGCATAGAAAAAAAATCAGAGTTGCAAAGAATACATTAAATTACAACAAAATGATTCCTGAAAAACAACAGGATGATAAAGAAAGAAATACAGATAATTGAGATTTATTTATTTATTTATTTATTTATTTATTTATTTATTTATTTATTTATTTAGTTAGTTAGTTAGTTAGTTAGTTAGTTAGTTAGTTAGTTAGTTAGTTAGTCAGTCAGTCAGTCAGTCAGTCAGTCAGTCAGTCAGTCAGTCAGTTAAACAATTATAGTATGGTAGTTTGTATAAACATAACAAACTACCATACTAGAACATTAGAATTAGGGATTCTAATTTCCAGAGGAGCAATTCAAGGGAAGCAAAAATAATTTCACCCAATCTGATAATAATGAAACAATTTTTACAACAACTAAAAAAATTAAAAAATTAGCAGGGACAAGATTATTTGCAGGGATATCTGAAAAATCAAGGTAATGGCTTTGAACAGATATTTGCTGGCCCATTTTTAATGTATGCAGTGTATGAGACACGAAAGAGGAGTCTTGTGATTTTTCTTTTTATACCATTCTGTGTGGATGCCCCTACTAACGGGCTATATTCTATTGTATCACAATTTAAAATCACATTTTTGAATTGCCCATATGTATATTTAAAATATTAATAGGCTGTCATTAATGGCTAAATAAATTCTTATTCTAAAAAGAAAAGCAAGATTTTCAAATAATAATTTTAAAAAGTGTTTAGCTAAATCATGCTGTTCCATTTTTTGATTTTGCCAAATATATGAAATGTTTTAGTTTTGAAACTAAAAATTTTTAAGGTCTTTTTTCACAATAGTGGTAACACTGAAAATAAAAAGTTATTCCTAGGCAAGATCTAATACTGAATAGCTGTCCTATCATTGAACTAATGAGGTTTCATAGATCGTGTGGGGTTTCACCTTTTTATGTCTTGAGTAAAAAGCATATCTCAACTTTCCTGTTAATATATTTCTCAGTAATGCCGACTGGTTTTCAGCAAAATGGGAGATTTCATTTTGTGAAATACTTATCTATTCAGCAGCTGATTTGATGTGATTGTTTTGTCAACCGGGTGCAAATAAATCAATTTGCACTTGAACCATACTAAATGGATTACACAAATTGACCTCAGCTCTCGTAGCCATAGGAAAAAAATCAAACTGATTTAATTCCTTTACAGATAACTGGCATGTCCTTAGTTAAGTACTGCCAAATGGTGCCCAGCCATTAACGGCTAAACCCAGGAGATTTTGATTACAGAGTTAAAATGCAAACATAGAAACAGGATTTTACATGCCATTTATTCCATCCTAGACCTTCTCTTCCTCTTTGGCCAACATCATCCTTACCAGCAGGGGTGGGCAGCAAGCAGGACAGGGTAGAATGCAGTTCCACCGGCGGAAATGAAGATGCATGCACAGCTCCAGCTGATTGGCGGCTGTCACTTCCTGGATTACTAGTCTTGGCTGGGCTCTCTTTTTTTCCTCCTGCTGCTGCTGCTGCGTCTGCGCTCCTTGCTTTTTTCCTCTTTCCTCCTTCCTGGCCTCGGATGAGCTTCCTTCTCTCCTGCCCAGCTCCCCTCCAGCCTCACGCGGCCACCTCCCACCTCAGGTGCAAGCAGAAGGTGTGGGTGGAAGCAGCGCTGGCAGCATTTATGCTTCTGGCAGCACCCATTTGCCTAGCTACCCAGCCTGAGGTGGGGGGGGCGACCCTGGAAGGAGAGCGCGGGAAACACGAAGCAAATTGTCACCCCAGTGAATGACA
The DNA here is from genome assembly GCF_031021105.1 of Erythrolamprus reginae. Taxonomy (NCBI): domain Eukaryota; kingdom Metazoa; phylum Chordata; class Lepidosauria; order Squamata; family Dipsadidae; genus Erythrolamprus; species Erythrolamprus reginae. The sequence goes on along the minus strand of NC_091952.1, from coordinate 152,458,575 downwards.
CTGGCAAGGTTGTAAGTCGAAGACTTAACAGTTCACTTGAACGATGATGATCATTCAAACCACTCCCGCCTGGTCACATAGCCAGAAAGCCACTCCTACCCAGTCACATGACCATTAAGCCACACCCACAAAATAAGCCACACCCACAAAATAAGCCACACCCACAAAATAAGCCACACCCACAGTGTGGCAGTAAACAATTTGGCTGCCCATTACTGCTTACAAGCAGTAAAACATACAAAGCAAACCAGCAGCAACGATGGTGGGAAGCTCTGCCCAGGCACCTGGGATGATTCTGCGCATTCACAGAAGCATCATGCACGGGTGCAAGCAGAACTGGGAGTCATGGGTTTTAGAACCCACTATTGCTGCAGAGTGAATGCAAAGATAAATGTTGTCATTCCGAATTTCCTCCCTGAATTGATCCATCAGCATTCCCACCCATTTTCTTTCCGGCTGATCACTGCCCAACTTGTAATAAATAAATATATTTTAAATCAGATCCTAATTGTTCAGTCTTGCTTCACATATGTCTGGGAAAGAGAAAGGATCAATAAACCATGATTGTTTATAAAAGAGGAACCTTCAGAAATAGCATAAAAACCCTTTTGCCTTATTGTAAAGCAACCTCCCCATAAGGTCTGGATCCTCTGCTTCTGACTTAGTCAGAAGTCTTGCATCAAATAGAATTCATATGATGTTATGTCTGGAATGCAAGAATCCAAGTGATCACAGGTGGCAGCAAAGAAATATAAAACCCCATACAACACTTTGCTGCCATCTAGTGGATATCTAGAATTTTCCCTCCCAGATATGGCGGTCCTAATCTTATAGATGACATTCATTCTGGGGAAATACAGGAACTATTGGAATTCTCTTCTCTCGGATGGGAACTATTGTTACAAATTTAATTGCTTAAAAGGTGGGGAGAAGTATCCCAAATGTGAGCAGGAAATTACACAATGCGTTTTAGATGGCTTACTTATTTATTAAATTATTTGTTGTCTCACCTTTCATTCAGGGGGTCAGGGCAGTGCACACATCTCTCACCTTCCTGTTATTTTCTTGCAAGAAGGAAATGAGGTAGGTTGAACTGACAAAGAGAGATAATGCATATTGCAAATCCCCCCCAAAATAAACAACTTATTTAATTTTACGTAAAATTCAATTTCTAGTAATTTCTAATCAATGTACACTGCTCAAAAAATAAATAAATAAAGGGAACACTTAAACAACACAATACAGTGTTCCCTCAATTTTCGCGGGGGTTGCGTTCCAAGACCTCCCGCGAAAGTCGAATTTCCGCAAAGTAGCGGTGTGGAAGTAAAAACACCACCTGCGCATGCGCACCCTTTTCCAAGGCTGCGCAAGGGCTTGGATTTGGAGGCGGGGAGCGACGAAAGTGCGGAGGATGGCAAAGATAGTTTTTAATGTCGGCCACCCACCCAGCGCTTCTGGCCTCCTCGCCGCTACCCCCTGCCCGCCCGATTCGCCCCTCTCACCGGCTTTCTTGGGGCACGAGTCCTCCTGCAGCAGCGCTGGCGCTTACGGCTCCTTGGCCTCCTCATTTGGCCGCTAGCCACTCTGAGTGCTTTGAGAATGCCTGCCCCACCCCTCTCGTAGTCCCTTGGCTGAGAGCGCTTTCGTCCCAGCTGTCAGCGAGGGGGCTGCAGGAGGTGGGACAGGCATTCTCACAGAGAGCAACAGACAGAGCAAGATGGAAAGGAGAAAGGGAGAGAGAGAGGGAGAAAGAGAGAGAGAGAGCAAGAGGGGGGAGAGTGGAAGGTAGAGAGAGTGAGAAATGATAGAAAAAAGGGGAGGAAAAAAGAGAAATGAGAAAATGATTGAAGCAGAGAATGACAGGAAAGAGAGAGAAAGAGAGAGAGAAGTGACTCTTGATTGAAAGCATACAGTATGGTAAAAGTACTTAAATAATGACAGGGGGGAAAAAACAGCCCTCACCTGTGTTTGAAAATGGTTCAAGAGTTCACACACAAACACACACACACACACACAGGTGGGGGGGAGATTTACATACAGGTACAATATTCATTCATTCACTCATTCATTCATTCTTCTATGTCACTCAGTCCCAACACTTTTAACCCATAAATTACCATTTCCCATCCCCTTAATTACCATTTCCCCTTCCCATTACTGTACTGTACTGTACTATACCTCTACCTGTACCTGTACTCACCATTGAATAAGACACTTAGTCATCCTGATAGTTATAAATTATAATTATTTATTAACAATTTTTTTGGGGGGGTTATTTGCAAAAAATATTAGCATAACTAGGATAACTAGGGATCTTCTTCTATCACCATTTCATCGGGCACTTCTACAATGGATGCTGAAGGTGATGGTGTGACAGACCTCTTGGTTTTCGTGACGAACATAGTTATGGGCAGTTGTTGGCGCAGTTTCTTTTTCTGGGCTAACTTGGCTCTGTATGGTGCAGTGATGTTGTCAAGGGAGGCCTTAAAGTGTATAGAGCGAGTCATGTTGGGATCCCAAAGTTCCACAATCTGTTGGAGATGTGCAACAGTTCTGTGCACTTCTGCAAGCCGCTCAAGCGTTAGGCCAACCTCTTCTTCTTCCTCAGCTTGTTCAGCTTCCTCTTCTTCCTCTTCTTCACCCGCTAACCTGGTCAGCTCCTCCAGATCTTTGTCTGTCAGTGGTAGGCCATGCTCCTCAAGCAACCCATGGACTTCATCTGGTGTCATGTCACTGAAGCCTTCTCCACCCAGTGCCTGTGCCAGCTTCACAGATTTCTGGACTGCAGCATGTTGAATTTCTTCGGGAGCAAATCCCTTGTAATCATGCACCACTTCTGGCCACAATTTCTTCCAGCAGGCATTCATTGTCTGTGACTTCATATCCATTAAGGCATTCTGAATGTTCTTCAGACACGATGCAATCATGTACTGACGCCAGTAGCCCTTCAATGTGAAGTTGTCATCAGCGTCCATTGCTTCCACGAGGCTTCCAAGGGAATTGCGCGTGTACAGTGCCTTAAATGCGCGGATAACACCTTGATCCATCGGCTGGATAAGCGATGTGGTGTTTGGTGGCAAGAATTCGACTTGTACCCCATCATGTTCATGTGCCAGGTCATCATGGCCTCCAGCATTGTCCATTAGGAGAAGCACTTTGAAACTGAGCCCTTTGCCAGCCAAATAATCATTCACCTGTGGGATGAAGCACTGATGAAACCAGTCCCGCGTGAGGGCTTTTGTAATCCATGCTTTAGGATTATGATTCCAGTACACTGGCAATGCATTCTTATTTCTGTTCTTTAGGGCTCTTGGATTTCGAGACTTATAAATTAGCCCTGGCTTCATCATGAAGTCTGCTGCATTTCCACACATGATCAAAGTTACCCGATCTTTCTGGGCCTTAAAACCAGGGGCTTTGGCTTCATCTTGCATTAAGAAAGTCCGTGAAGGCATCCTCTTCCAGAACGGGTGTAGAGTTGCTGTGCCTTTATCCGTATGGTATTGGTATCCAAAGCAATGCTCTTTTTACGGCAGTCTTGTACCCACACGGACAAAGCAGCTTCCATTTTCATAACCCGTTTGTTTCTAGGCGTCACCATCCTTTTTGCTGCCTTGTTGAATGTTATCATAGATGTTTGCCTTATCTTCTTTTCATCTTTCCGAATGTATCACACACTCGATTCGTTGATCCCATAATGCCGACCAATGTCTGGATAAGAGCGTCCCTCTTTTTGCATGTCCAAAAGTTCAATTTTCTCCTTAATTGTCAGCATCTTCCTGCTCTTTTTAGTGTCGCCGCCTCCGCTCCGCATGCAACGTTTAGGAGCCATCTTCCGATAAGTTTTAATAAGTTGTAAAAGTACCAATGCACGCTGGGATAACACCACTGATTGGCCGAGATTTCTGTCCATCAGCAATGACGGGTGAAATTTTTGCGATGACAATGCTGATTGGCTGAGATTTCGGCCCATCAGCGTTGTCGGGCAAACTTTTTGCGATGACAAAGCTGATTGGCCGAGATTTCGGCCAATCAGCAATGGCAGACAAAAGTTTGGTGATGACGTATGATGTCATTGGGCGGGAAAAACCGTGGTATAGAGGAAAAACCGCGGAGTATTTTTTAATTAATATTTTTTGAAAAACCGTGGTATAGCCGTTTCACGAAGTTTGAACCCGCGAAAATCGAGGGAACACTGTATCTCCAAGTAAATCAAACATCTGTAAAATCAAGCTGTCCACTTAGGAAGCAACACTGATTGACAACCAATTTCACATGCTGTTGTGCACATTCAACTTTGTACAGAACAAAGTATTCAATGAGAATATTTCATTCATTCAGATCTAGGATGTGTTATTTGAGTTATTTATTTTTTTGAGCCGTATATTTTAGCAGGCAATCCCAGCTAGAATAACATTTTATTGAAAGCAAACTTTTTCTCCCCCCTTTTTTACATAATGATAAGAAAAGAGCAAAAATGCTGAAGCAGTTTGGAAAGGTAAGAAAACATTCCTTGAGAACTTGTGCAGTCATTTGGTTTTATATGAGAATGTAAACCATGAAAGCGATGATAAAAGATGAGCCCAGAAAACACTATTAAAATATGGCTTTAATTAGATTGGACTTTTTCCTCTTTAAAAGTGGGTATTTTTCATCTTGCAAATGGCTGTTCTTTGCATTAGCTCCAAGTTCTTTGACAGGCATATTTGTTTTAGTGTTTTCCAGATAAAGTAAGTTGAATTATAAAATATTCATTTCAGAAATGTGCCTTCTTTGTTGTAGATGTAAACAATTTATTGTGTTGAATTTGTTTTATCTTATCTCATTTATACATCACATTTTTACCTGCATAAGCTATATATTTGGTTTGATTTTGTAGTGCCCTTGATAAAAGCTGCATCTGAAGAACACAGAGTTCCTATACCATAAATTATTTCCTTCTGGCATTTGAGATATTCTCATTCCTTTAGGGAGGGGGAACAATGCCTACCTTTTCCCCTTCTATTGCATATCTAACAAGAGAGTGTTCTTCAGTCATCCTACAGTATGATTAACCCTCTTCATCCAAGTATGTTCAGGTTTAAAATCTGGTGTTTGTCTCTTCACTGCTTTTGCACATGATGATCTTGAAAATAATTTTTAAAGCTCAGTTTGCTCTTTTCAGTGGATATAATTGTACTAGCTGGATCTTTTAGGTTGAATGTAAATTGTACTGGTTATTCCAGTTATAACCTCAGTATATAAAAGCAATTTATCTCAATAAAATGATTTAGGGATTCATCCAAGAATAAGAAAGATCCAAAGATGTTATTAGCGTGATGATTCAACTTATACTGAAGAATCGAATAACTAAAATTGGAAACAGGTAAAATAGGTGAGTTGCTGGAAAATGAAACAGATGAAAATAATACAATGCAGAAACCAGGGTATTTTTTTCCGTTGGGGAGGAGATATGATATTCTTCCACTTTTTACAAGAAATTAGCAAATTGCTGAAATCCGGTGGAACATTTATATAGTGGGGAGACCAATATATTGCAGAAAAACTCAGTAAGACCTCAGGGAAATCTTTTGCACATATTTGCAGCATCTGGACTGTGAAGCATTGCAGAAGGAGAAAAAACTTAATCCATAGGAATGTTAAGTAATTTGAAGGGGTGCATCAAAACATTTTAATAAAGGTGAGGCATTCAACTATTTCCTATTTCTAATTATTTGCTCTTATCCTGGAAAGTGTGGCACAGTGGTTAGAAGGCAGTACTGCAGGCTACTTTTGCTGACTACCAGCTGCCATCAGTTTGGCAAATAGATTCTCACTGGCTCAAAATTGACTCAGCTTTCCATCCTTCCAAGGTCAGTAAAATGAGGACCCAGATTGTTGGGGGCCATGTGTTGACTCTTTAAACCACTTAGAGAGGCTAGAAAGTACTGTGAAGGATATGTAAGTCTAAGTGCTATTGCTACCTGATGTTTGCTAATTTTCCATATATAGACATCAAAGCCCACAGGTTGAGGAGCCTCATTTTGGTTGCCAAATCAAGAGATGCAATTGAATGTAGGGCTTTTTCACTGAGAGCATAGAATTTTGTTATAAAATTGTATGTTTTTTAAAAGAACTCTGAATGACCTCCTCTTCTTTAAGTTAGCCATTATTTATTCCCAGAGGACTAAACTACTGAGTTTTCCTAAATTCTTTCACCAATGATGATTGGCTGGGCTATTTTGGGAAGATTATGTGTTTGATCACTAGTAGTTAAACCCCAAGTAGTAGCAGGTAAGGTGTTTCTTACATAGCCTGGATCAGTTGTCAACTGTTTTTCTACTTTAAAAAATGTGTAAATTGGACAATCAAGTTCATATTTTATTGTGGTTTATCAAACTCCATCATCCATTCAGATTAATTTTCAGATTCTTCTTTTGCTTTGGCTTGTGGACAAGTCTATTATTTTGGGGAATAAGGTATGCAGTCTACAATCTTCAGAGCTTTCCAAATGCTAAATCATCAATTGAAGCTCCTAAATTCTAAAAGTCAACATTGGCTCACTTCAAACTTCAGTAGTATTGAATGTCATTGATTAAGAACAGTCAGATTTTCAGCTTCATTATAGGGCCGCAGGATCATTTTTGCACGCTATAATATCAGATGTCAGATACAGAAATCAATTGTGAGTATGAAAAATCAAAAGAATGATTTGATTTCAATAGCAGAAAAGAAAGGTTTGAGGGTTGCATTCATGTTTCATCTCAGATAAGGGATGAACTTCTGAAGGTATTCAAAAGGGTCTATACATCATCAAGTCTTTCACCCCAAACTTTTTTCTTTCCCACATTTTCCCCTGCCTGAATAAAGGTATCCCAGATCAGGTCATAACAAAGACAGCAGCAGGACAGAGCATGCTGTTAGATGTTGAAGAGAATCTGCTGACCGCTGTGAGCATCATAAACCTCTCAGTTTGATGATCAACTGTGCAGTCAATTAATTAATCATCATTTTATGCCTCATCAAGCACTTTGCTGAGGCTCTCAATGGGGGAGCATCTCAATTAGCCAATGGGAAGCAGACTGTTTTGTTTAGCTGGGTGAGCCTTCTATAAACAAGGGAGGCCTTGGCAAGCTAATAAATATGTCATCTGTCTGTGTCAGTTGCTACAGTGTGGCTTCACCTGTAAATATATGGAACTGGGCCCAACACAGCTAGCAGGGTCCTGAGAGGGGAAAGGGAAGTGCTTCTGAATTCATATACTTTGCCATAATGTTATAACTTGGGATTTAGAAAGCTGTGCCATGGGAAGAATCAGTCACTAGGAGATGAATGCAGAGATGGTATTGATATTTTCACGCACAGGATTATGGCAAAGGATATGCATGTGTGTTTCCATCATGTCTTCGGAGAGGGGCGGCATACAAATCTAAGTAATAAATAAAATAATAAGTAATAAAATGTATGAAGAATATTGGTATAACTGCAGATGCAATTTCTTTGCTCCTTGTCTAGTTTTATGAATGCCCATAAAATGCAAAAAAATGTACAATCGCAGCCAGATTGTTTTTCTTGCACACTTTTATTGATGCCTATGAGTGCATCAGTAATTATTTGTGGGCAGTTGAATGCAAGGAGGCAAATAACCAGAAGGAAGCTGACAGCACACCATGCATGCTAAGTGCTCTGCCTAAAATCCAGAAATAAAGCAACAGGAATATGTGTGGGTGTTTTAAATCCAGGTAATCAGGAAGCCCATGAAATGTTTGTGGAAGTATCCCCTTCTCATTTAGGAGCACCATTTCATTAGTTTTCTCCAATTTCACATTCAACCTGGGCAGTAATGGGCAGCCAAAATTTTTACTGCCACACTGTGGGTGTGGCTTACTTTGTGGGTGTGACTTTATAGTCATGTGACTGGGTAGGAGTGGCTTGCTGACCATGTGACCAAGTGGGAGTGGCTTGAATGATCATCATTGTTCAAGTGAACTGTTAAGTCCTCGACTTACAACATCACCAGAGTCGCTCTCCGAGGTGACAACTTGCTTCGCGTTTCCCGTGCTCTCCTTCCTAGGTCACCCCCTGCCTCAGGCTGGGTAACTAGGCAAATGGGTGCCGGTCAGCTGTTGAGAAAAGAGGGGGGGAGGAAATGGCCCCCCTGCAACTCCTGCTGGTGCTGGTCTCTCTGCTGCTTTCCGAGGAGGAGGAAGAGGATGGGAGGGGGGATAGTCAGGTGGAACTGGGGATAAAGCTTCATTTTCGCCGGTGGAACTGTGTTCCACCCCATCCTGCCTGCTGCTCACCCCTGAACCTGGGAGTATGAAACATATTGTATATCCAAGTGATTTCAAATAGACAAGGTTTCTAAAAATATCTCAGATCTGATTCTGTTCTGTACAGAAAGCACAGCAAGAAGATTACCTAACTTTCCCCATAAAAAGTATTATACTCGAAGTGGTTTGGATTTGGCCCTCAGAAACATTACGTGATAACACAAGTGTTCATGTATGAATAGATCTCACCTGCTTAGGCCAGTTAAAAGACACTGGAAGGAAGAGAGGTTGTTTCAGCGTACCACTGTCCTCTCCCCCATCAGCATGCCAGACAGTTATAAATCCTTGCAGGGACAGTGGTCAAAGTAATATTGTAAACCAGTCTTCTGCTTATCTCCACAAGAAACTGCATCAATAACCTGGATCTGCATTGCTTTTAGCTTTTGAATGGTTTGGCCAGGCCCAAGACAATTGAAAGGCAGACCCAATGCTTTCCTTAGCTTTTCATAATTTGGGGCTTTGCTGGAGAGACGGAGTAACGACACGGACACCAGAGCTGGATTTAAAATTGGGTCATTTTTATTAACATAAATTTGCATAATTTATTCAAATACTTTGCATAAATTAGCATAAACAACTATGACCCGGAACTGGACCTGCAGGGTCAAACAAATACTTCCGGGGCGGAAATGACGTTATGCCAGTAAACATTCCTGGGCAACTCATGGGCGTATCTCGATGCAAGGTCCAGGTGAGGGCCAGGCCGTCACCTGTGACCTTTTCTGCCATGCTGTGCATGAGGGGGGTCCCACCGGCTAACCCGAATCGGGGAATTAAAGGTGCAGGACCCAAAGACAGGTTCCCCCCAGCTGCTCAGGCAGAAACTCCCTCCATGAGCTTGCAGAGAACCTGTCAATCATCCCCAAAGATGCCCAAGGGAGAACGCGCGGTTGCTAAACCACCCAATTTTCCGCCCCTAACCTGCCTACCCAATGACCAAAGGTAAGCCAATTAACCTAATTAATGCAAGCACCCCCTAACCGCACAGCCATCACCCCAGTGTGGAATGGGCGAAAAAACAGCTCAGCTAAGAGGCAGAACTGCAAAAAATTCCCATTCGGCCCCCTAAGGGCGACCCCTAAGCACACTGCAAAATAGTGGAGGGCGGGCGGGTGTCTGCTCAGAAGCTTGGTCCGGGCGAAAAGGAAGAGCCCCGGGCCTGCTCGCCCTTATATAGGGCAAGCAGGCCCCGCCCGGACCAATCAGGGCCTGGCCAATCAGGCCCCGATCTCCCGAGCGAAGTCTCGCATCGCGAGACTTCGCCCGGGATCCAAAATGGCGGCCGCCATGAGGGACCGTGTCTCCCGGTCCCTCCAGCAAAGCCTGCCTGCCGGGTAAGTCCGGCGCTGCCCTTGCTGGAGAGACGGAGTAACGACACGGACACCAGAGCTGGATTTAAAATTGGGTCATTTTTATTAACATAAATTTGCATAATTTATTCAAATACTTTGCATAAATTAGCATAAACAACTATGACCCGGAACTGGACCTGCAGGGTCAAACAAATACTTCCGGGGCGGAAATGACGTTATGCCAGTAAACATTCCTGGGCAACTCATGGGCGTATCTCGATGCAAGGTCCAGGTGAGGGCCAGGCCGTCACCTGTGACCTTTTCTGCCATGCTGTGCATGAGGGGGGTCCCACCGGCTAACCCGAATCGGGGAATTAAAGGTGCAGAACCCAAAGACAGGTTCCCCCCAGCTGCTCAGGCAGAAACTCCCTCCATGAGCTTGCAGAGAACCTGTCAATCATCCCCAAAGATGCCCAAGGGAGAACGCGCGGTTGCTAAACCACCCAATTTTCCGCCCCTAACCTGCCACAGGAGCGGGGGTCAGATCTCTATCTTGGCCCCCCGACTCCCCCCTCTATCTGCGCCAGCTCACGCAGAGACCGCTGCAGGTCCTGTAAGAAGATGGCGTTCCCCTGGTCAGACAGGTGAACGGCATCATCACGATAGAGCCATGGCTGGTCTATTGATATAAGGGGATGAGGTATTACTACTCCACCCAACTCTCTAACTGTTTTACCCATAGCCCTATTCACCCGTCGCCTAGCCCGGTGAATGGCCCTAAGGGAAGAGGCATCCCTCCACACAATCCTAGGTAATATTTCTGACCACACCACTTGCGTGGTGGGCCAGACCTCACGAAGCCTTCGCAGGTCTTCGCATGCCTGGATGAGCAGCGCCAGGCCTCCCAGTATGCACAGGTCATTGCCACCTAAGTGCAATACCAGCCACCTGGGTGCGGCCACAGGACGCTGCCCTCCCAGACCCCTTTGGGCGCGACTCCAGGAGCCGCCCCCCATATTGCCGGGCGCAGCCACAGAATGCTGACCGCCCAGCAACGCCGGTAGGAGACCCTCCCACCGCATACCTCTCCGGCCCATCCAGGCAACGTTGACCCACCGCCCCAGGGACAGGTGGGTCCCGATGGCGCTCCTGGCTGCCGCGCGGCCGGCCCAGAAAATCATGCTGTGGCCACACAGCAGCGCCGTCGGTTTCGTGTTAGCCTGGGGACCTGCAAGAGGACACAGACACAGAGAGGTTACCTAGCCTAAGCCCTGCCTGGGATCCTCAGCGGGCCTAACATAACCCAAATATGCCGCTGACCGCCAGCGGCCGATCTCCTGAATCCGATGGGCCGGGAAACCAGAAAGTGCCGCGCTAGTGGCGGCGCCGATACGGAACGAATGCGTTCCATAGCCGGCGGGATCCATGCCCACCTGGGCCATCGCCCTAGATACTAAAGCCCAGAATTGGAAACGGGTCAGAGGGGTACCATCACAATGCCTGAACAGGTACCCCTGACCTGACCCCCTTATACCACAATAAAGCTGTAGGGCGGCCACCGGACACACCGACTGGTCGGAGGCCGCACTAAGATTCAAGGTAACCCCTCTGCGCAGCTGATCCGTTTTAGACCTCCTCACTACAAGGGACACCCCCCCTTGTCTAAAGGCCAGATCAGCGAACTGGAAGGCCCGGAGCGAAGTGTCAGCCTGAGACGAAGCCATGGCCTCGCTGACCCGAAGGGCCCCAAAAAACATGACACAAGCCGCTGCTCTAAAAAGACGGGCCTCGTACAATGAGGAACACAGACTGCCAAAAACCACGTTGATTAAAGACAGCTGCTCCACCGTCAGAGTCTGACGAGTGTCACCTGGGGCCCCCGCTTGCTCCCTAAGCCAGCCCTCCAGCATCTTCCGGATGCGAAAGTCACCCGAAAGATCAGCAAACCCCCCCGCCTTGGACAGAAAGGCGAGGCCGGCTAACCGGGACCGGATCGTCCTAACTGACAGGCCACGCTGCCTGAGTTGGACGCAAAACTCGGCCAAATGCTCTACAGGGACAGGCCAACTAAGCTGGTAACCCCTGCCCTGCCTAAACTCCCCAAACTCCTTACCTGCACGCTGGTATGCCCTGAGGGTGCCGGGCGCTACAGACAAGGAGATTGCCCGGGATGCCTCGCCTCTCCACCACTCTGGATCCCTCCCAGACTCCAGAGGTGGCTGGGGAACACTTCTGGCAATTCTCGGGCCCACGGGGCCAGGGTCCGAAACCTGGACAACTGACCACGGGACAAGGCATCAGCAACCCCGTTATCTAACCCGGGGACATGCTTAGCCAAAAACAATGCGTTTAGAGACAAGGACCGGTGCACAAAATGGCGGACAAGCCGCATGACCCTGTCGCTCTTCGAGGACAGGGCATTCACCACATGGACAACCGCTAGGTTGTCACACCAGAAGTGCACGGTCTTGTCCCTAAACTGCTCCCCCCAAAGCTCTAAGGCCACTATTAAGGGGAAGAGCTCCAAGAACGTTAAGTCCTTAACCAACGAAGAGGCACTCCATTCCGGAGGCCATGCCGACCAGCACCACTGGTCACCTAACACTACCCCGAAACCACAAGTCCCCGCGGCGTCAGAGCAGAGCTGCAACTCAGCTTCCAACAGAAGCTCGTGCCTCCAGAAAGACAACCCGTTAAATCTATCCACAAAATCCCGCCACACGCCGAGGTCAGCCCTGACCCCAGCGCAAAGGCGGGTACGATGATGGGGCAAACGGAGCCCCTTCATCGCATCATACAACCTCCTGGAAAAAGCCCTTCCAGGAACAACTACCCGACAGGCAAAATTAAGAATGCCTGCCAATTCCTGGAGCTGCCGTAGGGTCACCTTCCGGCAGCCCAGGACCTCATCAAGCTTCCGCTTAATCTTAACCAACTTCTCTAGGGGCAATCTAGAAGATTGCTCCTCCGAGTCCAATTCAATACCCAGGAAGGTAATCCTGGTAGCGGGGCCTTCGGTCTTCTCAGAGGCTAAAGGGACCCCTAATTGAGCACAAAGGGCTTCGAAGTCCCGCATCAAAGCAAAACATTGCTCCGAATGCGCAGGCCCCGCTAACAGGAAATCATCAAGGTAGTGAAGGACCGTACCCAGACCACTTTGCCTCCTGAGCGCCCACTCCAAGAAGGTGCTAAAACTCTCAAAAAGAGAGCACGAGACAGAGCACCCCATGGGCAAAGCTCTGTCCACGTAATAGCCCCCCTCGAAATGGAAGCCCAACAGCTCAAAGTCGTCTGGGTGTATGGGGAGGAGCCGGAATGCCGACTTAATGTCGCATTTACCCATAAGGGCTCCCACCCCACACTTCCTAACCATGGTCACGGCTGCATCAAAGGATGCATACCGGACCGAACACAACTCGTCAGGAATGAAATCATTCACTGACTCCCCTTTTGGAAAAGACAAATGGTGAATCAACCGAAATTCACCACTCGCCTTTTTGGGGACCACACCTAAGGGAGACACCCGAAGATTCGGGAAGGGCGGCTCCGAGAAGGGCCCAAGGACCCTGCCCTCGGCAACCTCCTTCCCAATCTTCTCCCTAACAATGTCTTCATGACCAACAACCGACCTAAGGTTGTCAGACATGAAGGCCTTCCTAACACCCTGATAAGGGATCCTAAATCCCTCTGAAAAACCTAGCAAGAGAGCGGCCGCTCTCGAGCGAGGGTGGTAGTCGCCCAACCAACCCTCAAGCACCACTAAATTAATTGGGCTGGGCCCCTTTTCCCCCAGCAGGTGGGGGAGGCTTTGGGGGACCCGAGCCTTTCTTTTCAATCCCCTTCTTGGGGCGGGGGCACACGGCTGCGGAATGGTTTCCCCCACAACTTCCGCAGGCGTGACGAAACCGGCAAATGGGGCGAAAACACGCCCCCTTCGCAGCAAATTCGTGACACACGAGAGTGGCCCCTTTACCGACTACCCCCGCCACGGCCTTGGCCGGCGCGGGCGTAGCCGGCTCTTCCTCCATAAAGTGACCGCTATCGGTCCTATCACAGCCCTCCTTCCCCGACATATGTGTGGCCTGGAACCACAGGTCCGGAACCACCATATCCCAGGGCAAGTAGGGGTCATGGGCAATACGCATACGGAAGCCCTTGTCATAATGCCTCCATATGGTGCCCCCATATTCGAAATGGGCCCTCGCTATAAGGTCGATGTACTTCAGCAAGGCAGCGGCCCTCCCCGGCTGCCTCTGAATGACCACCGACGCAAAGGTCAGAAAGGCATACAGCCACGAGCTAAAGCATTTCGTGACCTTTGTCTTTTTCACCTTCTCCCCAGGGACCACCTCCTTGTCCTGTTTAGGGACCTCCCTGTTCAAGATGGAGAACAAATCAACGTACTCCCCCCGCCAGATTGCCTCCTTAACTGACGGGTGCAGATGGTACCCTAAAGGCGTAGCGGGCAACCCGCAAGGGATGGCCCCAGGCTTGATGCTGGCGAACGGGTCCCACACCGTGGTGGCCCCCGAGCCCAGCACCCCAAGCCCAGGTGGATACATGAATGGGACCGGTGGCATAATGGCCGGTGGGGGAGGAATCCAACCCCCCACCCCCGCCCCAGGTGGGACAGGTACCCCCAGCGCCCCCACTGGCGGAGCTGGTGGAGACCAGACCTGACTACAGGTGCCTGCTGCCGCCCCCGAAAAGCTGTTGCCACCCCCCAAAGCTGGCGGGATGAACCCAGGACCCTGTATGGGCAGGAGCGGAGATGTGCCTGCATGTGGTGCAACCTCACCTGCCCCGTAAGGGGTAGAAGACATCCACGGTGGGCCCATCCTGGTTGGGCCCTGGAACGATGGCCATTGCCCAGGCTGGGCCATCTGTCCAGCGTGGCCCGTCTGACCGATGCTGCCCGCCTGTCCGGTGCCCGCCATCTGCACTTCGTGGGCCACTTGCCCTGCTGGGGCCGACTCCTCTTCGGGGTCTGCGCCCCATGCTGCGGTGGCAGCCGAGGAAAGCCCCTCCGGGCCTGCCCCCGACCGCCACCTCTCCAACTCATCGAGCCGCTCCAGTACCCTGGCCCAGGAGAGAGAAGGGGACACCGCGGGTTGAGGGACTGTGGGTGTAAACCCAACCACCACCCCCCACCGGGATCCCCCCCGGGGGCCCCTCTGCCGCCGCCCGAGCCCGGGCAGACGGCCTGGCAGCCCTCCTAGGCCGCACCACTGGTTGGGCCGAGAGGGCCTTAGCTGGCTGCTTCTTAGGGGCCATTACAGGAAGAATAAATCTACTTTCACAGAAGGGATAGAGCAGAAACAAAGCCACCAACGAACCCTGCCCCGCGTTGGCAAAGGCCTGCCTGAAGCCGCAGGCCTCCGCAGAAAAAACCCCCTCAGGAGGCTAATCCCTCCTCCCCTCGGGCAACAAGGCCCGACACCAGGCCTTTATCCCAGGCCACAAGCCACCCCGGGAACACCGCAAGCCCGTGGGGCCTCCCAAAGGCAGCACCACCCACCACCCCCTAAAGGGCAATGAGGCTCCAAACCGGAGCGGAGTCCAGCCGATGCTGGCTCCGCTAGGCACAGATAAGGCTCTTCGCTAGAACACAGGCCACAAAATGGCGCCTCGCACGAGGTCGCCACCTAAAATGGCCGCCGGAGCAGACGAACGAACGTCTGCTCAGAAGCTTGGTCCGGGCGAAAAGGAAGAGCCCCGGGCCTGCTCGCCCTTATATAGGGCAAGCAGGCCCCGCCCGGACCAATCAGGGCCTGGCCAATCAGGCCCCGATCTCCCGAGCGAAGTCTCGCATCGCGAGACTTCGCCCGGGATCCAAAATGGCGGCCGCCATGAGGGACCGTGTCTCCCGGTCCCTCCAGCAAAGCCTGCCTGCCGGGTAAGTCCGGCGCTGCCCTTTGATTGGTGTTCAAAGACTTCAGCTGGTAATGTTTCTTATTTTAGGAAAGGATCCAAGGTTTATTTTATTTTTTATTTTTTATTATTTTATTAATTGGACTTTTATGCCACCCCTCTCTGAGGATTCCTCAGTTGTCGTCCTGAGGCAGCTGTGTCATTCTTATTATTTCTGATTGTTTTGATGGATTTTAGTTGATTATATTTAATTATTGTTTCTTATCAGGCTTCAATGTTCAGTGAGGAGGAAGCTGTCATGGGTGCACCTCGGTACACCCATATAACACCTATGGTCTGCGAGTTGCACTGGCTACCGATTAGTCTCCGATCACAATTCAAGGTGTTGGTTATTATCTATAAAGCCCTCCATGGCTTAGGGCCAGACTATTTATGGGACCATCTCCTGCTGTATACCTCCCAATAAGATCGCACAAGATTGGCCTTCTCCGGGTCCCACCAGGGTCACGGGGGAGGGGCCTTCTATGTGGCTGCCCCGGCTCTATGGAACCAACTTGCCACCCTGATGTCCATACTGCTCCCACTCTGCTGGTCTTCCAAAAGGCTACAAAGACCTGGCTTTGCCAGCAGGCCTGGAGGCCATAAATTGTACATCTTTCATAGCCAAACTGTATTGAATGATATGTATGTTTTCATTGGATTGCTGAGGTGTGGGTTTTTAACTGGGGTTATTGTTTTAATTTATATCTGACTTCTTTTTATTGTTAACTGTACCTTTTTATATTGTTGTAAGCCACCCTGAATCCTTCAGGATTGGGCGGCATAGAAGTCACATACATACATACATACATACATACATACATACATACATAAATAAATAAATAAATAAATAAATAACATTGAAATCCCAAAATTATATTTAGGCAGGGGTATTACTGGGAAAGCTTCATTAACAGTGGTGGGATTCAAACCTTTTTACTACCAGTTCTATGGGCATGGTTTGGTGGGCATGGCAGGGAAAAGAATACTGCAAAATCCCCATTCCCTCCCCCACTCCAGGAGAAGGTTACTGCAAAATCCCCATTTCCTCCCAATCAGCTGGGAGGCAGAGAATACAAACTACACAAAATTTCTGCTACCGGTTCTCCAGAACTGGTCAGAACCTGCTGAATCCCACTTCTGCTTCGCTGCAATTCTTCATGGAAGGCTTTCAAATGAGTCTTTAAAATACAATCTTTGGGCCAGATTACTTTGCAAAAGTACATTTAGTCCTTCAAATAATTTGGCTCCAGTCCTTGCCAATTAAACCAGCAGTTTGAATTAGGTTTGGAAATGAACAGGCAACCCAACTGCCATGGAAGAACCAGAGAGGGTTGAAAAGGAGGCACTTCTAGTGATCAATATATTTTGCATTAACATCACTAGTGCCAATCAGGGATCATCTGATCTTTCATGGTAAGTTTAACTATGGAAGAATGTTGCTGAAATGGCATTCAGCTTAGAATGCTTCCAAAGGGATCAAATTACTACCACCACCACCCAAAAATAATTGTCCTTCTTTCAAAGAGTGGATGTATGGCATTCCCATGAATTGGTTACCAGCAGGAGCTATTATTCTGGTAGCATGGATGGGCTACTGCCCAGATGGGGGGGGGGACGCAGTGGGGTAGCAAAAATGGGGCTCCACCCCAGAACACCCAATTTGCACTGAAAGATGTTGAATGAAAATGCAGGGCGTCCTGCATAAGCCATGCCCACGATGTGGTAGTAAAAATTTTGGTAGCCCTTCACTGTCTGGTAGTAAAAGGTCACCTTAGATCAGGGGTCCCCAACTCCTGGGCCATGATCCACTACTGGGCCTTGAGTCTTTCAGAACTGGGCTACGGAACTGGTGGGTGAGCGCATATATGCATTCCCACTTGCACAAGCAGCAGGTGGGCCACTTGTGTGCAGAACTATAAAGCCCTTCATGGCATCGGACCAGAATATCTCCGGGACCGCCTTCTGCCACACAAATCCCAGCGACCAATTAGGTCCCACAGAGTTGGCCTTCTCCGGATCCCGTCGACTAAACAATGTTGTTTGGCGGGTCCCAGGGGAAGAGCCTTCTCTGTGGCGGCCCTGACCCCCTGCCAGGCATGGGGGAATTGAGATATCTCCCCCGGGCCTATACAATTTATCTATGGTATGTTTGTATATATGTCTGATTAATAATGGGGTTTTTAAAATGTTTTTAAATTATTAGATTTGTTATGAATTGTTCTATTGCTGTTGTGAGCTGCCCCGAATCTACGGAGAGGGGCGGCATACAAATCAAATCAAATCAAATCATGGATGAATGGATGAATAAACAAACAAACAAACAAACAAACAAACTATCCCCCCACTGGTCTGCAAAACTGAAAAAGTTGGGGAATTGTGCCTTAGATTGTAGTGAGTCAGGGAGCTCTGGGAAGTATCTATGTTGCATGGTTAGGAAAAAGACCTAGAGTCAAACATCTTTCCAATGGGTATGTTTATTTATGATGACACAGTGATTCAAGAGGTAAACTGACGTTGTTTGTTAAGATCAGCACAGATTCAGTTCATGATGGAACAAAGAATGTGAAATATTGCAAAAAAAACCCTGCTGTTATTCTGTATAATAAGGATAGATTCAATTTTTGGGAAATAACTATATCTTCACATCCCCTCTTTCTAAATAAAATAATTCAACCATGCATCATTCAACATTCCTGAAGTGTTGCATATAGGTCTAAAGTCAGGTAGGTCATTACATACTGCATGTGTGCCATGTAACTCATATAGTAACAACATATTCTTTGTTACCACCAGTTATTCTAAACTAAATATCAGCTATTCCTTTAGACTGATCAGATTTTGGGGTAAAGCTAAACACTCTTTTCAGTTACATAAAACTGAGCATATTTTAATTTTGATTTGAGCTAATTGAATTGTGGTGAGCATTGCACTTCAACTTTGGCTTGAATCACCATTATTTCAGAATTTTTGTTCTGAGATTTTCTTCTAGTAAGTATGAACAAGATGAATCAGTTCTGTCATAGGGATGGAATTGCAAGTGTGTCCTTCAGTCTTTAACTTAATATTACGGAATTTTTATTGGGCTTCTTGGAATCGATGATTCAAAGTTATGTCATTACTGTTCTTCCCAAACAAAATGGGAACTTACAACACTAGGAGCTATAGGAAGTATCCTATAATTCATAATAGGAAGACAAGGATTTTTTCCATTCCTGGATTCTCAAGAAAATCTTGACCATCCTAATGTCAGCTTTTGCCATTTACTTATAGATGCTTGGAATTTTACATCACATGCTGCTAAATGACCCATAACCAGTGACAGGCTCCTATGGGTATGGTCAGGTACACAGTATCGGCAGCAAAATTTTGATTTTTTTTCTTTTTTTTCCCTTCTGGGCTCTGGGTATGTTTTTCCTATCGCAGTAAATGAGTTTGAATGTGTATAATTTTAGAAGAGCTGTGTGCGCGTGTGTGTACATGCACTTTATGTAGTTGATGATCAGGGGTGGGCTACTGCCCGGACAGTGGAGAATGCAGTGGGGTAGCAAAAATGGAGCTCCACCCCAGAGCACCCAATGTATAAGGCACGCCCACAGTGTGGTATTAAAAATTTTGGTAGCCCATCACTGCCAATAAGGCATAATTTACCAGGCCCCAGATCTGCTGAGCCTTTGTGGCCTGCCAGTTCTGGCATGTCATGCTTTTTATTTTGGTGTGGGCTAACATTATCTTTCATTAATGTTTCTCTCATTTCTATATTTCTTGAACTTTGAAACAGCATCCCCTTTTGTTCAATGGAATGTTTTCGGCTTTTTCTAGTACCAGTTTTTATGTAGCCATTTGTGGACTTTTATGGTGCCATATACAAGTATGACATTTTACATTGTTCCTGGAATGCTTTCTATCAGTTGTTGCATGGCCGAGTGAAACACTTCAGAAGCAGAACACAATCCAAAGTGCATATGTATAAAGCTGCTTGAGTGACATGTCAAACACAACAAAGACGTGTTCTTTCTTATCCAGTACTGTAAGCCAAAAATGGACTGAGCCATCCAGCTTGGAAAATTGTTTTGCACCTGCCAGTTCTGCGAAGTGTTGCGCTCGTGCCAGGATGTGATCATGCTTTCTTTGAATCAATGTCTTTAATTCTTTGGAGTCCAGGCATTTTCCACGTGAGCTACAATCCAAGAATAAGCTGGTCCAGTTGATTCTTCGCTCGGGCAAGTACAGTAGTCCTTGCAACCACAAGCAAGACAGTTGTTAAGTGAGTTTTGTCTCATTTTATGAGCTTTCTTGCCACAGTTGTTAAATGAATCACTGCAGTTAAGTTAGTAACACAATTGTTAAGTGAATCTGACCTCTCCATTGAATTTGCTTGTCTAAAGGTCACAAAAAGTGATCACATGACCCCAGGGCACTGCAACCATCCAAATTTTGATCATGTGATTATGTGTATGTTGCAACTGTTGTAACTGTGAAAAACAGTCATAGATCACTATTTTAGTGCCATGGTCACTTCGAATAGTCACCAAATAAATATTTATACATCAAGGACTATGTGTATACTGTAATGGCTCTTGTTTCCATTCTGTCCAGTTCTACATCAGTTATATTCTAGAATAGAATAGAATAGAATAGAATAGAATTCTTTATTGGCCAAGTGTGATTGGACACAGAAGGAATTTGTCTTGGTGCAGATGCTCTCAGTGTACATAAAAGAAACATATATATTTGCCAAGAACCATGTGGTACAACAATTAGTGATTGTCATAGGGGTCAAAGAAGCAATGAAGAAACAATCAATATTAATAAAAATCTTAGGATACAAGCAACAAGTTACAGTCATACAGTCCTATGTGGGAGGAAAAGGATGATAGGAATGATGAGGAAAAACTAGTAGAAATAGAAGTGCAGACTTAGTAAAAAGCTTGACAATGTTGAGGGAATTATTTGTTCACTGGGTTGTTCATTTTTGTGATAAGTGATTGAGAGGCTAGTATCATAAAATAGCAATAGCATTTAGACTTATATACCACTTCACAGTGCTTTACGGCCCTCTGTAAGCAGTTTAAGGAATCAGCATATTTCCCACAATAATTTGGGTCCTCGGAAGGGTGGAAGGCTGAGTCAACCTTGAATCAAAATGTTGAATTGCTAGCAGCTGGCAGTCAGCAGAGGTAGTCTGCAGTACTGCATTCGAACCACTGCGCCACTATGGCCATCTTTATACCTGCTTAACCACAGAGATTTTTTCTTTCTTTCTCCATGTATGTAAATATATTGCTTTACATTAAAGGCATCTATTTTAGTCACTATCAGGAAATGTGTCAGATTTTTACTTCCCCCTCCATCTCCTTTTTTTTTAGGCCTGCCACTGCTCAGATAATATCAGCAAGGTGCCAGGCTCTAAAGGCTGCTCATAATATGAAACTGGACTCTTAGCCTTCTGTTTGCCCTCTAAAATTTGAAGGTGCGATAATATTCACATTTTCTTCAAAAAATATTGCAATGCAACCAATAACAACAAACATCAGATATTTCTAGGATATCGTATCTGCTGCATAGGAATTAAGCTTAACTTCTGATCCTATGTGTTGCTCATTTATGATAAAGGTAAAAACACAAGAGGTGAAGTGACTCAATTCTCACCTGGAATGAAAAAGAATTTAACATATTGAAAGCACCATATTGTTCCTCCTCAGTAATATAGATAAGATTTGGCTTTTGATAAATGCCAATTTCTTCACATTGAGAAACCTTTAAAACATAGTTTATATCCAATGATATACAGTATCTAAGGATATACAAAGTATTTGCAGGGAAATTAGTTATATAGACTTCAGAAAAAATATTCTCCTCCTCTGTCAAGCTACTGTGGATCTTCAAAGCTATTAAAACTCTTTTTGGGTGGGTTGCTGCTTTGATTGCATCTGTCCCCCATATTGTATCTCAAAGTAGCTTTGTGTACGTTGTTGAAAATGTATCCAACTTCTTGTATTTTGCTCTTTGATCATCTCTTCTTTCATTGTCTCTACCTCATCTTGCTCTGGACCATTGCTGCAATATTTGTTTTGATCCCCAGATTTCCATCTTATTCATTCACTTGCATGCATTTTGTTTAGTGTCTTATGTGTGGAATATTCTTCTTTCACCCTATACATCTGTCTTGGGTTTTTATTTTTCGTCATCACTTTCAAGGGGATAAAAGACTTATCTGTAGCTCAGACCTTTCCCCATCTTTTTGAGGAATTTTTGATTCTTTTCTGTTTGTTTGATAAAATTATTCCAGACACCAGAAGTGGCTTTATAAATATGATAAAATAACTTGAGATTTAAGCAAATTTTGGAGTCAACAAAACAGATCCATGCACCTGCTGTATATTCGGCAGAGCCTGTGGTGCCAAAACAAGGGTTTGCCATTTCTTATTCTTTGATCAGTCCGTCTTTGAGGACTCATTGGTAAGTAGGTACAATATATCTCTCTCTATGTTAATAGGTAACATTTAAATTTAGGTAGACCATGAATTAATTATAATTTGATTTTGATCTTTTTTTTCTTAACAACTTGCTCCAATTTGCATTTTTCTTCAGAAGCAAACATTGGCATTGTTCCATCTGGTCACTCTTGAAAATATAAACCAATAGTGTACATATGTACAGGCTCAGACTTTTCCTCCAGGTTTTGGGATTAGGAGAACCTAGTACCTCATTACATTTGCATAATGTACAACAAACATGGTCTGGACCGTGCACAGGTATTTTGTTTCTCAGTCTTGACCATTGAGAAATGTCTCAAAGAAAGTTGCTGATAACTATTGCTAGTTTTATGCCAGAATACTGAATTGAAATTCAGTTGCTATTTAGTGCACGGCAAGCTCTCCAAAGAGCAGAGGGGAAAATGAATAATGCTGGTCAGGGAAGAATATCATCCCTTATTTTCCAGGCATTGGCTCCAAGTAATCTCAAAGAAAAGAGCACCTGCCACCGTTGTTTTAAAATTAGCTGAGGCACCAAAGTGATCTATGGCCACAGTTCTTCCTGTGATACGGATATCATCCCGATGGAGTAGAATTGTTCATATGGGCAATTCACATGGAGGACAGGTGGAAAGAAAACAAAATGAGTTGATTTATTGACAGCAGAGACTCATCTTTCTTAGGCTATCCAGATTAGTCACTCATGCACAGAGGTATTATCTCTGTCTCTTTTTCTCTCTTCCTGTGCCTCCGTCTGAGGGATTCTTTAAATAATATTTTTCTGCCTTGCAGATTAAATTGTTTCATTCAAGAACTTGGCTGAAGGGGAAGTACAGTCAGCCTAGCCACAGTCCCCTTGGATACCAGGCTGGTCACATATGTCTGGATGTTTTAGAAACAATCTTCTTCACAAGAAATCCTCCCCAAGAAGACGCTTTGGAAAAGATAACCCAGCACTTCTACTATCAACCTGATGCAAAACAATCGTATGTGAGACTGCCTGGATTACTCTGACCATTCTGTATACATTAATTTGATTAAAATTAATTACTTTTTAAACCCATATTGATTTCAGTGGCAGCCTTTAATATTTTTTCATTGAAACTATGGCTTAAACAAATGGCTAGCATTGCTACTCAGAAGCCACCTTATATGGATTTATTCCTAAATACTAGTATGCTAAACCTGCAGCCTCCCCCACCCATTGGAGAGGAAATAGTACTATAGTATAAAATGTAATATCGATTTTTAAACTGTTTTTTTTACTGTTTGCATTTTGCCTGGAAAAAAAAAGAATGGGAGGATCACAGAAGGGTCTGCAGTGAACCACAATGATGTCGAAACATTGACATGTACAGGGTGAAATGACATAAATGTTGCTATTATGTACTATTTATCATTGACTCTATCCCGGTGCATGTCCATAGTGACAGCTGCAAAGATTCACCGGGAAAAGCTTTCTTCAACTGTATGAATAACAAACTTAGGCTTTCATTGTTATCCCTATTAGAGTACTGTTGACTGATATTCCTTAAATCTGTTATGTTCCATCAGGTTGTAACTAAGTCTTGGTTACTGGAGAATTAAAACTCTTCAAGCTATCCTGTCTCTTGTCACTTGATTACAGGTGTTTATCTGTAGGTTTTATTTATTTATTGATCTATCTATCTATCCATCCATCCATCCATCCATCCATCCATCCATCCATCCATCCATCCATCCATCTATCTATCTATCTATCTATTTATTCAAACAATTATAGACTGGTCATTTGTACAAATAAAATATTAGATAAGTAATGATAAAAAGTAACAAAAGAAGACAATAGGATAGGGACAGTAGGCACAGTGGTGTACTTATGCACACCCCTTACAGACCTCTTAGAAAGGGGGAGAGGTCAACTGTAGATAGTGTAAGGCTAAAGGTTTTGGGATTAGGAGCAGAAACCACAGAATCAGGTAGTGCATTCTATGCGTTGATTACTCTGTTGCTGAAGTCGTATTTTTTGCAGTCAAGTTTGGAGCAGTTGACATTTAGTTTAAATCGATTTCGTGCTCATGTGTTGTTGCGGTTGAAAGTGAAGTAGTCATTAACAGGTAGGACATTTTGGTATATGATTTTATGAACTATAATTAAGTCGGAATGGAGACGATGGAGTTGTAAGTTGTCTAAACCAAGAATTTCAAGTCTGGCGGAGTAAGGTATTTTGTTGTGAGAAGAGGAGTGAAGGCCTCTTCTTGTGAAATATTTCTGGACTCTCTGAATTGTCTTGATGTCAGATATGCAATGTAGGTTCCATACAGGTGAGCTGTATTCTAGGATTGGTCTGACAAATGTTTTGTAAGCTCTTGTTTTGCAGTTCAAAATTACCAGAGAAGAAGCTGCGAAGGATTAGGTTAACAACTCTTAAAGCCTTTTTGGCAAAAGGTTCTAGTCCTTCATGCACTCTTGGTCTTTTCTCCATCCACATTATACTCTTTTCCATATACAGATGTCAGTCAACTGGAAAGATCTGAAAAGCAATAATTCCCCCCCCACACACAAACATCCTCACAATCAATGAGCATCCAGACTTGATTTCCTTACATTGTGAGATCAATTGGATAAATAAAAGAAAATTGGTAAATAGGAATGCAAATCAGTCTCTTTCACTACCATCATCCAATTTTCTTTCACTTTTGCAGAGTCTCTGTGCATTGGAACAGGGAAGACGACTGAGTGGGTCATTCTAACATGAATTTTCATTGAAATGTCATAATCCTTCATGAAACCTTATGTAAGGTTTCCAGTGCTTTTATGCTCATTATTCTGTTTTGAATCTATTTTGCACACCCACTTTTTTTAAAAAGAATAGAATAGAATTTTTTATTGGCCAAGTATGATTGGACACACAAGGAAGCTGTCTTTGGTGCTTATACCTCTCAGTGTGCATAAAGGAAAAAGACACATTTTTCAAAAATCATGAGGTACAACACTTAATGATTGTCATAGGAGTCAAATAAGCAATGAGGAAACAATCAACATTAATAAATACAAGCAACAAGTTATAGTCATATAGTCATAAGTGGGAGGAAATGGGTGATAGGAATGATGAGAAAAGACTAGTAATAATAGAAGTGCAGAGTAAATAGTTTGATAATGTTGAGGGAATTATTTGTTTAGCAGAGTGATGGCGTTATTGTTACTAGTTATTATCTATTGTTATTTGTTCTGGAGCATAAAAATAACATCTGTCAACCACTTCTACTAAAAATAATTTATCTTAAAATATTCTAGTTTTCTACATGTTGTAAGCCGCCCTGAGTCTAAGGAGAAGGGCGGCATAAAAATCAAATGAATAAAATAAATAAATAAATAAATAAATATTTGTTATCTTAAAGTTTGAAAAAAAAACCAGCCTTTTTCTTTTCCTATTTTACTGTTAGAATGATTGTTCCAAGACCTTCTTCAGTTTCTGCAGCCAAGGTGAGCTCATTTATATACTGTACCTCAGTTTATTGACATTTTTTAGTGGACCTTCCTTCAACTGATTCCAGCCTTCAATTCTTCCAGGCATGTAATGTATGTTTTATTCACTCTATAGATTGAGTGTGCAACCTGGCCTGATTTTTGCAGTGTTAAACCTTTATATCTTACCACACGTTGTGGCTTCCTAATTATTGTAGAGATTTCCTAACAGGAAAATCAGGTGCTTAATTAGACTCAGTGCTTTGAGAGTCTTCCAAATTATTTAATGATTGGCACAATCAAAACTTTAGAATATAAAACAGAAGTAGAGTTCTTTTTAGTATTTCTCTTGTTGTTTCCATGAGCCATTTAATACTAGCTATATGATCTCCTCCCTCCAGCAGTTCCTCCTAAAACCTGCTATTCAACCATACTTCGCTTTTTAATCTTTTTTTGAAAGATTTTCAATAATATCTTGTTAGCACGTGCATTAAAGTTGTTGTCCTATAATGAAAGTGTTCTGTTATCACTCTTTTTTTTTTTTTAGAAATTTGATTGCAACTATAGTCCTTTTCCAGTCTTTGGGCCATGTTGCTTTTTTCAATATTTGTTGGCACAGAGCTGTCATAATCTTCCATGCCAGCTTTCTTCTAGAGATGCATAGAGATTTCATCCACCTCGGGGCTTTCTTATTTGACAATTGATTTATACCCATTTGACTTCCTTTTCAAGCACTGTTGGTTTATCATCAAATTCTTCTCTCTCAAATGTAATCTTATCTGACTTGGTCTTCTTGTACAGGCTTTCTTTGTATTCCATCCACCTTCCTTTAACGTTATGTTCCGTCAGTAAAGCCATTCCCTGATTGTTCCTTATGACATTGACATGAGCTTGGAATGCTTCCATGATTTCTCTACTTTTTCTAATGTTCTAAATTGATTCCTTGTTCTTGCAGTTTTGCTATGTTCTTCTACCTGAACATTCCAAATCCAAATATGTCTTCATTTCTTATTGCCTGCATTAAGTTCTCTAGTTTTCTCAAATCGAAACTGGCTTTCACTAGTCTTCTTTCTTTAGTAATGTCTATACCTTTGTTTGAGAGCCAGTGTCACCTTCATTTTCCCCTAGTCTTGTAATATACTTTCCAGCTTCCCCTTTTTACAATCATTTTAATTTCCTCCCACAGTTTTTCGGGCTTTCTATCAGAAGATCCAGATCTTGGAATACCTTTCTAACCTCAATGATATATTCTTTAGGAATGAGTTTGAGGATAGGTCTCATGGGGATTGGTCCTTTTTAGTCTTAGAAACATAGAAGACTGACGGCAGAAAAAGACCTCATGGTCCATCTAGTCTGCCCTTATACTATTTCCTGTATTTTATCTTAGGATAGATACATGTTTATCCCAGGTATGTTTAAATTCAGTTACTGTGGATTTACCAACCACGTCTGCTGGAAGTTTGTTCTAAGCATAGAAACATAGAAGTCTGACGGCAGAAAAAGACCTCCTGGTCCATCTAGTCTGCCCTTATACTATTTTCTGTATTTTATCTTAGGATAGATACATGTTTATCCCAGGTATGTTTAAATTCAGTTACTGTGGATTTACCAACCACGTCTGCTGGAAGTTTGTTCTAAGCATAGAAACATAGAAGTCTGACGGCAGAAAAAGACCTCCTGGTCCATCTAGTCTGCCCTTATACTATTTTCTGTATTTTATCTTAGGATGGATATATGTTTATCCCAGGCATGTTTAAATTCAGTTACTGTGGATTTATCTACCACGTCTGCTGGAAGTTTGTTCCAAGGATCTACTACTCTTTCAGTAAAATAATATTTTCTCATGTTGCTTTTGATCTTTCCCCCAACTAACTTCAGATTGTGTCCCCTTGTTCTTGTGTTCACTTTCCTATTAAAAACACTTCCCTCCTGGACCTTATTTAACCCTTTAATATATTTAAATGTTTCGATCATGTCCCCCCTTTTCCTTCTGTCCTCCAGACTAGACAGATTGAGTTCATTAAGTCTTTCCTGATACATTTTATGCTTAAGACCTTCCACCATTCTTGTAGCCCGTCTTTGGACCCGTTCAATTTTGTCAATATCTTTTTGTAGGTGAGGTCTCCAGAACTGAACACAGTATTCCAAATGTGGTCTCACCAGCATTCTATATAGCGGGATCATAATCTCCCTCTTCCTGCTTGTTATACCTCTAGCTATACAGCCAAGCATCCTACTTGCTTTCCCTACTGCCTGACTGCACTGTTCACCCATTTTGAGACTGTCAGAAATCACTACCCCTAAATCCTTTTCTTCTGAAGTATTTGCTAACACAGAACTGCCAATACAATACTCAGATTGAGGATTCCTTTTCCCCAAGTGCATTATTTTACATTTGGAAACATTAAACTGCAGTTTCCATTGCTTTGACCATTTATCTAGCATCTATTACTCTTTCAGTAAAATAATATTTTCTCACATTGCTTCTGATCTGTCCCCCAACTAACCTCAGATTGTGCCCCCTTGTTCTTGTGTTCACTTGTGTCTTTGTCAATCAGTTGCATATTACTGTGATGAGTAGCTGATATTGTAAGCAGCAAAAAACTTTTATATCTGTTGCTAAATACTTGATAACAGTGTTGTCCACTTAGAGATGTTGCTTGGGATGTTGAAATAACATGTTAGCAATAAACAGATAATTTTCTGCATATCAACCATTGTCCTACATTATTGCAGTCTATAGTTTCCCACAGATTTTTATCCAACCTTTCTATTTAAATCTATTTAAATCAACAATAATGATTAGAACATCCTTCATATGCCTGCATAATCATGAATTTATCCCTGGCTCCTTCTTGAGAGTTATTCTGTTGTTGACAAGATTGTACTTCATTATGCAGGTGACAATATGCTATGGGGGGGGGGGGGGCGGATAGCTACTCCATTTTTTCTATGTTATAACTTCTATTTCTAGACATGAGCTTAGTGAAGTTCCAGATATCAGATAAATATTATACAATACTGGAAAAGATTTATAACAAACTGCCAAAGACCTTAGTGAGGAAAAGCTGAAAAATATTCAAGCTAGGAATTTTTATTTTAAAGCTGGTTGCTATGCTTGCTATATCCACGCTGTTGTTTTTTCCAGTCTATATGTAAATTTAAATTATTAGACACACATTATATATGTCCAAAAAAATTCTGCCCACATAGACAAAAGCAATTCACAGCATGAAAAAATGTGAACAACGGTCGAGGGATAAATTGTTCATCTGTCCAGACTGAACATTGTGCACAAATATTTTTTGAAACTGATTTAAAGTGCAGTTGGGCATTAGCCCAGGATAGGAACATCTTAAGCGTGGATGTGCAAACAGAATGAGTGGAGAGTTTGGGAGCTAGGTTTGTTGGTCTCCATGTAAAACCATTAAGATAGGGCAACAAGTAAAAAGGACTCAGCCAGGGGGTCCAAGTTTGGGAATTCAAACTGCAAATTATTGTCTAAGCATATAGAAAATTTCACGTTTCGTAACCAGCTTGTTTGTAATTTAGCTATATATTCAAACAGACTCTATGCAGAGGTGGGCTACTGCCCAGAGTGGTGGGGGGAAGCAGTAGGGTAGCAAAAATGGAGCTCCCCCCAGAGCATCCAATTTGCACTGAAAGATGTTGAAAGAAAATGCACGGCATCCTGCATAAGCCACACCCACAGTGTGGCAGTAAAAATTTTGGTAGCCCTTCACTGACTCTATATATACCTCTGTTGATGTTACAGTCAACAATTAATATTTAGATGCTTCCCTTCTTGAGTTTTGCTACCTAGCAACTCAGAAATCCCAGGCCAGAGTCAGATCTGATGGCAAATGGAAGAGCACATGTTTCAACTTTTGCTGTAGTGACTTATACTGATCTCATAGGATTCAACTACTAAAATGAGAGGCAACTGACATGCTACAGAAACTAACAGACCAGGGGAGAGAACGCATAAGCATTTAACAACAGGGTTAACACTTTACAGATTTTGTAAGAATGACTTGCCATTCAAGATGAGGTACCTTTTCAGGTGAAGCTTTCTTCTGAGACAACAGCAACAAAAAAGCTGCTTCTCTTAATGAATGACACTTCTTGTTGTAACTGTTCTCCACACCAAATGCCTCCAGGCTGTCATTTAGGCATTTGATAAAATCTCAGACCAGGTGCTCCAAGTCTTTCAACATCATAAATTCCACTCTGACATTTAAAAAAAATAAAAGGTTAAACTAGTTTGATGGAGAGACACCCTCCCAGGTGTTATTTTCAAAGTGCCTGACTAATTTACAGCAGTGAGTAATTATTATAAATGATAATGATCATGTAAATTACCCAAATTAGAAATATGCCTCATTTTGTCAGGAAGGCACTAAATGGTTTTATCAGGCCTTGTATTACAGAGTGTTTCTAGAAGATTGTTCAAAATATTATTTTTTTTTTGGGGGGGGGGGAGAGATCAATAATTGTTATGCTAAAGATAATACATTCAGTTTGAACTGCAAAAATCTGGGTGAACTTTCACTAAATAAATCAGTTAACCCATCTGGAATCAGGAGACACACAAATAAACAGTATTATTTTTAAAGAAACAGATTTACATAAGGCAGTTGTATCATGATTTCTTGCAAGGTTCTCATTTTTCCGTTGCCCACAACTAATTTTATCCAGTGTCTGAATAAAGAACATTATTCCATGCCTTCTGCCATAGGTAAAATGAAATTGCTAGAAATCCCCTAGGAGTTGTTGGGTAGAGATTTCAATTCTTAGATCAGGAAAGGAACCATCTTTTCTCTCAAGAGCTGCATTTACTTAGGTTATTTTGTCTGCAGAAATACCTGAACCAGAGGCCAAAGTTGAAACCATCAGTTATTTCTCTGTCTTCTGTCACCTACAAGGCAAAGGGCATTCTTGCCAGAGGGGCTAAATGGTTCAAACATGTTTTTACAGTTAGGCCAATTGCTAGGTGTAAAAGCCAAACAATTCCCCTTTATTTAAGCACCAGATTGCATGATAGTCATCAAACATACAGCAGTATGCATAAGTACAGGGAGCTAGGTATGTCTAGCCCAGTGTTTCCCAACCTGGGCCACTTGAAGATATTTGGACTTCAACTCCCAGAATTCCCCAGCCAGTGAATGCTGGCTGGGGAATTCTGGGAGTTGAAGTCCACATATCTTCAAGTGGCCAAGGTTGGGAAACACTGGTCTAGCCTATAAAATAAAAGGATGCGGAGGGGGCATAACTTTATTCCAATGCTTAAAGGGAAGTCACAGAGAATATGGGATTGACTTATTTTTCCAAAGTGCTAGAGAGCAAGGGTGGAGCAGCTGGTAGAGTGTTGTACTGCAGGCCACTGAAACTGACTGTAGGTCTGTAGGTCAGCAGTTCAAATTGGTTCAAATATCATCACCGGCTCAAAGTTGACTCAGCCTTCCCTCCTTCCAAGGTGGGTAAAATGAGGACACAGATTGTGGGGGCAATATGCTGGCTCTGTTAAAAAGTGCTATTGCTAACATGTTGTAAGCCGCCTTGAGTCTAAGGAGAAGGGCGGCATAAAAATCGAATAAATAAATAAAAATAAATAAATTTAGGATTACAATGGGTCAATTAATTAATTGGATCTAAGATATATTGTGTATTATATGTTGTAAGCCACCCCGAGTCCTTGGAGTGGGGCGGCATAAAAGTCTAATAAATAAATAAATAATAAATGGATCTAAAAATGGTCCACTCCTTCTCATTTAACAATAATACATCATCAAATATTTTAGAATGCTAGGGATGCTCTAGAGAGTAGCGAACATTGGAGCAACATCTCTGCCTATTCACTTCTATCCTCATATCTCCTTTTCAGCCTATTAAAACTACCATAAGTAAATTTAAATAAATCATAGTGATAAAATAATATTTATTTACACTTAGAAATGATTTTAATGCTAATCTATGCTTACATATTTTTCAACATTGCAAGGCCACTCACTCACAAAGGATTTAAAAAAAAATTATCAACATGAATATAAAAATATAGGAAGACCTGAATATAAGATATAGGATAAATATCTAAATAAAACATCCTCACACTCATCTTTAGAATGTCTGTTTAAAGTTTGTGCTACAATATTGCACCATCAAATTTAGCAATGTTATAATATTATGAAAGATAAAAAAGATTATTTTAGTTAGTATGAAGGTAATAGTTCCTGGTAGGTAATATTAGATAATGATAAATTATTCACTACACAGTGAATAATTTCACAGTGAGTTCTCAGCACTACTAACTCTCTACTAGTTAGTTGTATACTCTAAAATGAGACACTAATATATTCAGAGAAAGTATAAATGAATTACAAAATGTAAGATAATGTGATTGTTTCTCTGGAAGGTCCTTTTGAAATAATAATCAGATTTGCAACCATAAATAAACAAATAGTCTTGCTTTTGTTAAAATAGTAACACAGTCCAAAATAGTTAAACAAAGCAGAGATTCATCATGTTTCAGCCCTGTCTGACAAAACAACACAAAATAAAAGTTGCAGAATGTAACCTACATGTCTCCAGCCAAGATGTACATAATTATCATCACAAAAAGCCTGTCTGGTTTTATAGTCAGTGTCCACATAACCCAAAACAATGCCTTCTTCTCTATATGTTGATTGTACCCTAATTCCAAATCCTTCTTCACAAGAAGAAGATAAATTCAGAGGGGAAAAAATGAAGCTGGATTTTCACTTTCCATAGAATGAGGCAGATTGTACAACTTCAGAATTTCATGGCCTCCAAATAAACTAATACTCTCTGAATGTAGACAGCTAAGAAAGCTCAGACAATGCCAGACTACATGCTGGGCTGCATTTATGCAAACAGAATCTTTATTTTGTTGTTTAATATAAGAAAGCATTCAGGAAGACTGCTTCTTGTACCTGTAATCTCATTTTGTTATATTTGTCAGCTTATTCTTCTGGTGGAATTTAAGAGATGAAAGGGGAAAGGATATGTGACTTAGATGATCCTGCAAGGTGCACTTAGCCATGTTGGTTCAGTAGAACAATTCAAAAGCCATAGCCAAACAATACATTTCTGAGAAATGAAGGCTCACAAATCTGTGATAAAGATTATGCGCATAGAAAAAACACCACTGCCTCTCAAATAACTAATTCAGGTAGTCCTCAGTTTACAACCAAAATTGAGCCGAAACTTTCTGCTCCTAAGCAAGACATTTGTTAAGTGAATGTTGGCTTATCATAGCACTTATTAAGTTAGTAACATGGTTGTTAAGTAAACCAGGCTTCCTCCTTGCCTTTGCGCTGCTTGTTAAAAGGGGATCACATGACCCAGGGGCATTGCAACTATCATAAATATGAGCCAGTTGCTAAGATCTGAATTTTGATCACATGACTGGGGATGTGGCAATGGTCGTAAGTGTGAAAAATAGCCATATGATGCTTTTTTCAGTGTTGTTATTACTTTGAACAGTCACTGAAGGAACTCTTGTAAAAATTACGGTAAGGATCACCGTAATTTTTGGAGCATAAGATGCACCTTAGTTTTGGGAGAGGAAAACAAAGAAAAAAGGTCTCTGCCCCCCTGCAATTTGCCAAACAGCACACAGCATAGATGGTATTCACAGTTTGCTGTGTATTTCTGTGCATGTGTGCCTGACCCATAGAAATAACAAAGAATTGGAGAGATTTATATTATGGCAGTATATTAATGCCAGAAAGTTTTCTTAAATGTAAGAAATTATTACAATTATTTAAATAGATCTACTCCAAACATGCTGAAGTCAGGGTTTAACTCAGCTGCCTTATCTTAATATTAAACAGGACACTGTTACATTTCTGATTATACTTTTACAGATCTTTAAAACTGATATGGCTCTCTGGAAGTATACATTATTCTCTATCGTTTAAAAGAAGATACAATGCACTGGGTCTCTTCAGATCAAGCGTTTATTTTAAAAAGCTTCTTCATTTTGTTAAATTATCTAGAACAATAATAAAGCAGTCTTTAAAAAATAACATTTTTATAGGCATTTATAGTTATTACTTGCCTCCTTGCATCCAGATTCAGCAACTGATTAACACAAGAAAATAAAATTCTGCCTCTGTCTCTTGCTGCCTTGCAGCTAAAGCTGCATTATAGTTTCACTTTCATTTTAGCATATGGCTTGCCTTGCAGACTCAGTCAGCTGAGAGTCAGGAAGCTGATAATGAGTTGCTTGGCTTAATTAACAGACTCTATTGTGTTTGCTGCAAGGAAGTAAATTGCTGGGAGGCAGAGGCCAAAGGATGGGGGGGTGATGAGGCTACATTCAATGTATAAGATGCACCCATGTTTTCACCCTCTTTGGGTAAAAAGGTGCGTCTTATACTCCAAAAATATAGTATCTGAAGTTTATTTAATCAGGGGAAAAAAGTGAGAATTCAAAACAGGATGTTGTGTTTAATTCATATAAGGCATTGTAATGATATAAATGTTAATATTAATATGTGCATTATAAAATACAGTTTCATACTTTTAGAGTGTAAAAATTAAAGTTTAATTACCTGCCTAAATTTATTTCTGAATAATTTCATTATTTTTCCTTTTGCCAATGCCATTTAACACACCATCATTAGCAGTTTTTTCTACATTAAATGTATGTCTCCTCATCTACTTTTTTATGACTATGGAAACTGATCCACTTAGTTATTTATGTAGATTCATTCAGCTGTCACACATTTTTAGATTTCCTTAACTATTCAAAGTAACTTTCCAAAGACATATGGATGCATGTTTTCATGGTGGACAAATGCTACTTAAGCTATATAGCTACAAATTGAAGGTAGGCAGTAGAGATCTTCCTCCAGAGTGAAGAAATTGGAAGATGTAAACAGCTTGGTTTTGAATAAATGATGAGGATATTTCAGAAAGTTAAAGATGTGATGGCAAACATGTACAAGGAGATCAGGATTAAGCTTCAACTACTGCAAAGAGAGAGCAAAGTGGAATTTGGAGTTAAAAGAGGTGTGAATATATCCACAAACATTTAGATGCCCTTCAATAGTAAAATAGTAAGAGCCATATGTTTTTCGTCAGCACTGCACAAAGCCATGAAATATCAACTGGGTTGCAATATTCATCTTGAAAACCTCAACTTTCAGCTATTCTGCTTTTATATCATGAAACAAAATCTGTATTCTAATATTTAAATAATCTTGCAGAAAATAAGTCACCTATCTAAAATTAAAGGTCATGGGGTATATGTTTGAAAATTCATTGCCTGGTCCAGATATAAGTAGTTCTCAACTGAAACTATCTATAAGTATCTATAAAATTTCCTCTTTCAGATAAGAAGTTGCCCAATACCAAGTCAATCTGCTGATTGGTCTAGCCCTGTTCTTCCTTAATGATAAGAATGGCAAATGTGTTCTCCAAGATATTACTGGAGTCTAGCTCCCATCAACTTTATCTAGTGTGGCCATTGTTAAATGTTTATGAGAATTGGTCTGTTTGTATATGTAGTGTGAGCTAAGCAGGAATATTTTCCAGATGCAGGTGTGAAATTCAATATTTTTTCTTACTGGTTCTGTGGGCATGGCTTGGTAGGTGTGGCAGGGGAGGGATACTGCAAAATCTCCATTCCCACACCACTCTGGGCCCAGGTACAGGTGGTATTTGCCAGTTCTCCGAACTACTCAAAATTTCCGCTACCAGTTCTTCAGAATCTGCTGAATTTAACTCCTGTTCCAGATGTAATTTAGAAAGTTTTGTTACCTTGACTCTTGCTTCATTCAAACAGATCACCTGATCAGGTTTTATTTTTGTTTTCCAGTTCCATTTCATTTCCAATCTATTCACAATCATCCACGAATATGAACATGGGTATTTTTTTTCCTAGTTAAAAATTCAGACATGAATAGCAAATTATACTCTTTTTATTTGAAATGGTATTTTCTGTCTGGAAACCAAGATTGTGAAGAAACCTTTGCTTTGCTTGTTAACAGATCCCAAAGTAAAGGGATCCCTCAAAGAAACCCTCCCCCCAAATAACCCATAAGGAAGGTACAGCAAACAAAGAGGACAGTTAAGAAACATGGTGATTGGCATTAAAACTGGCACATTTATTTTCCCCATTGACATTTACAATGGCCATAACAAAAACATATATAAAAACATTCCCTTCTCAACTTTATGGTTAGTCTTCAACCTTATGGCTGGTCTTCCTCAATCTTGGGTCTTCTTCTGGACAGAGAACTCTGATATTGTTCCTGAGATCTGCTGGAACCACTATTTATTTATTTATTTATTTATTGGATTTGCATGCTGCCCCTCTCCGTAGACTCGGGGCGGCTAACAACAATGATAAAAAAACAGCATGTAACAATCCAATTAATAAAGCAACTAAAACCCTTATTATAAAACCAAACATACACACAAACATACCATGCATAACTTGTAATGGCCTAGG
Organism: Erythrolamprus reginae; assembly: GCF_031021105.1. NCBI lineage: Eukaryota > Metazoa > Chordata > Lepidosauria > Squamata > Dipsadidae > Erythrolamprus > Erythrolamprus reginae. Next base: position 152,422,655 of record NC_091952.1, on the reverse strand, counting down.
GGGAAGGAATATCTCAATTCCCCCATCCCTGGCGACATAAGTGAGTCTTGAGTAGTTTACGAAAGACAGGGAGGGTGGGGGCAGTTTTAATCTCCGGGGGAGTTGGTTCCAGAGGGCCGAGGCTGCCACAGAGAAGGCTCTTGCCCTGGGGCCCACCAAACGACATTGTTTAGTCGACGGGACCCGGAGAAGGCCAACTCTGTGGGACCTTATCGGTCGCTGGGATTCATGCGGTAGCAGGTGGTTCCAGAGGTAATCTGGTCCAATGCCATGTAGGGCTTTAAAGGTCATGACCAACACTTTGAATTGTGACCAGAAACTGATCGGCAGCCAATGCAAGCCACGGAGTGTTGAAGAAACATGGGCGAATCTTGGAAGCCCCACAACGGCTCTCGCGTCTGCGTCTGCATGATCTGAAGTTTCTGAACACTTTTCAAAGGTAGCCCCATATAGAGAGTGTTGCAGTAATCGAACCTCGAGGTGATGAGGGCATGAGTGACTGTGAGCAATGACTCCCTGTCCAAATAGGGCCACAACTGGTGCACCAGGCGAACCTGGGCAAACGCCCTCCTCGCCACAGCCGAAAGATGATGTTCCAGTGTCAGCTGTGGATTAAGAGTCACAGTCCCAAGTTGCTGGAATTATTTACAGCAGTCTCAGTCTCTCTACTTCCTCCTTGAGGCCTGATACTTCTCCTGTTTCTCACACTTCTCCTTCCTGATCTTGCTCTCACTTGGCACCAACACATCTATCACTATGGCTGTCTTCTGGTCCCTGCCTACTGTTAAAAGAAACAGCAAAAAAAGTCAATGAAACGTAAATGTTTTTATTAAAGTAGTCCTACATAAAACATCATCACATGTTGCAAAACATTTTTAAATCTAAAGAACAGCTTGCTTAATAATTGGAATGGTGCATATGAATTAACACGTGCCACCCACTTTTCTAAGTAGTCCTCAGATGGGATTTCTGGTAGCACTCTAAATATTTTCTTCAGATATGGAAAGACAGATGAATTCATCGGGCTACTGCATAATTGATGGAATGTGATTATTTTTCCTTCCTCATAATATCCTCTTTTTTCTCCTCGCCAACTATCTATTTCTATTGTCTTCCTGTTTTTAAACTACTGTTGAACAAAGAGAATTTTGTTGCCACAATTATGTACATGATCCTCTTGTCAGAGCACTGTTTTTCTTTGAAGAGCAGCTTTACATATAATGCAAAGTAACAATTATTATCTCTCTGATGTAGATCAGCAATCATCTCTCAGTCATAAAGTTTAGTAAATAAGCACTAAGACTAGTTACGACCTCCTATTTGCACAATAATCATAAGTGAGATTCAAACAGAGGTAGGTTCCTCCTGATTCGTACCTGTTCTATGGAGCCAGTAGTAACTTGGTGACATGGGTCACTAGAACTGATAGTGACCTTGGCCTGCCCCCCCTCCCCGAGCCGATTCTCTTGGCAGCGCCCTATGTGCCACCATCTTATTTTTTGCTTCTGTGCATGTACAGAAGCTTTTTAAAAGTGCTGCGCATGTGCACATGTTCACAAAGTGCATGTACCCATACAGCATGCCCCTGAATAAAGCAACAGTGGGAGAAACCAGAAGCCATTTCTGGATTCAATCACTTAGGTCTTGATTTCAATGCACTTCTGATGGCAAAACCAGTTGGCTTTAGTGGTTAAGGCACCAGGCTAGAAAGCAGGAGACCATGAATTTGAGTCCCTCTCTAGCCATGATAGCTGGCTGGGTGAATTGGGGCCAGTCACTCTTCCTAAACATAACTCACCTTTGAGGGTTGTTGTGGGGAAAGTAGGAAGATAAGGATATGTTCAGTGCCTTGAGCTGTTTGTAAAATTAATAAAGGATTACAAATAAATAAATGGCTAATAATACCCATCCAAAAAAAAAGTACTGCCACCAAAGAAGGACAAGAAAAGAATGACCACTGGGTGCAGAACATTATTTATCTATTTATTCATTCACTTATTTTATTTATTTATTTATTTATTCATTCATTCATTCATTCATTTACTCTTGCATTCACTCACTCATTCATTTACTCATTCAATTTATATGCTGCTGATCTGGAATCCAATTTAAGTGAATTTCTAAAAAGGAGCAATGTAAAAGTTTCTGTATACACGTGTATATAGTTTTAAAATTCTAACACGTTTTAATGTCAGATGCTGACATTAAAAGGTGAATTTTGAATTCTGGGATTCAATGTCAAAATCTTGTGCATGTTTAACCTGTATAGATCAATGATACAGAATGGCTGCACACTCTGCCCTCCTAATCACAATTCATTGTTGATGTTTATAACTTAATTATTTTCAAGGCTCTCCATTTCTTGACAGCAATATGTTTAGAGACCACACAGCAAGTGAAGCTTGGAATGGTGAATTCAGAAACCAACACCCTTTCAAAATATGATTGTTGCACAGATAAGAACTTCAATGGAAATCTTCTATCTGATCTCTACAGGTTGATGCAAGTTTTTCCACATAGTCTCCCACACATTCATTTGACTTCATACATGCTTTTACAGCACTAGCTTATATCAAGAGAAAATAAGTTAATCTGCTTTTAACTGTTAAGCATGCTTCTTAATGACTACAAATCATTTGAGCAATGGCCAGGTTTTAATTATTAGTAATAAATCTAAGTCGTGCTATCTTTGAGTTCCCATGGCAAATGAACGGTTGGGAGTCGATTTAGTCATCCTATCAATGATCCCATCATCCAGATGAAAAGTTGCTGATACTATGATATGGATAATGAAGGTAAATTTGGATACCCAAGAAGAATTTTTATTATTCCAGGAGACAATCTAAATAGATTACCTGTGTGGTCAAATGATTTGTGCAAGACTTTCCCTAGTAAAAAGAGTGACTCACATCTGAGGAAACTTCAGCCACATATAATTAATATACAACATTATGGGACCAAGGGAGAATATTATTTTTTATCAAAGCATGGTTGTATAGCGTTAAACTACAAGTACAAACAAGGCCTTAATTAGAGCTTAATGTATAAAATCACATAACTCAAAAGGGTTATTTAAATCATCAAACTTTCCTCTTCTACTTTCCCACTTTTCATTTTTCTTTGTATTTTATATTTTGATAAACTAATAGAAATAGGGAAAAATGAACTTGATGAATATATAGGAAATAAAACTTGAATATTGAAATAATGTAATGAGACATAAGTACAGTATAATGTTAGCAGGGGAAAGCAGTGCACTGTCAATTTCTACAAAAGACCAAGGGGAAATTATTTTGGCTGCTCAAAAATGGACTACTTAAACCAATGCAATCAAGGCCAGAATTGGGGGGGGGGGGGGATCATCAAATAATTTGAAGTGCAGAATGTGCAAAGAAGCAGAAGAAACGGTAGATTCCAGTACTAGCTCATGCAAGAAGATTGCACAATGTGATTATAAACAACATAATACAACCTCCAAAATGATTCATTGGAACAGCTTTGAAAATTAACATGTGCCAGTAATAAAAAAAAATGGTGGGAACATATAGTTGAAAAGTAGTTTTAAAACGAGCATATTAAATCATTGTGAGATTTCCAAGAACAAACTGATAAAATCTTGACTCATAAGGCACCAGATATTGCTATTGTTTAAAAAAAAAGTGTGGATAATTGATGTGACAATATCACAGAACAGTAGAATTGAAGATAAAGAATAAGATAACGAAGTATCAAGATCTGAAAATAAAAAATTAAGATTATGCCATAAACCACCAGTGGTGGTCCCTGTAGCTTATTGGCAGACTGGGTGCTATACCTAAAAACCTTAGACAGCCTTTAGAAAATCTGCACATTGACAAAATTTTCATCTGTTAATTACAAAAAAACAGGGTTCCTGTTTCTTTAACTTATTATGCTAAGTCTTCTTTATTGGCTACCATGTCTTTTGGTTCCTTGTAGCAGTAAGTCAACATTTGCATAGTTCTTCTCTTTCTCCTCACAATATTTTTTAGCAGCTTCTGCTTATTTAGCAAGAAACAATTGTTTAATCAGGAACAATGGACAATCAGTGGCAATCAGGCCACCATCTTTGCAGTGGCAGAGATTTAAGAGAGTGAAGAAAAAATTGAGAGTTGTTATGGTTCAGCCTGAGGCCGATCAGGGTCCAGCTGCGTCTTTGCTGGCTCCATGCCTGGAGGAGGATGACAGCGAAGAGGAGGGGGCTGAACAGTCGGACGGGGGGAGAGGAAAGTCAGGAATGGGACGAAGGAGAACAGCATGAGAGCCAGCCAGTAGCTTGGAGTCATTAGGTGATGACGCACAAGCCGTCATTGACATGCAACAGAGACGTTCAGATCAAAGAAAGGAGCAATTAAAGAAGTATTATCAGCACTGAATTAGGAACAGCTGGGCTTGGGTGTGGTCCTCCTTAGCAGGGTTTAAAAGGCAGGCAAGCCCTTGAAGCCATGCAGAGTGTTATCAGTTGGATTTACGGTGTCCTGCTTTGTTCTCGACGTCTCTGTTCCTGGCTTGTGGCCCAGCAGTTTGGAAGACCCGTGGGAGGTGTAGGTCTGCTATCTACAGCCTCGTCTTGGCAGCAAGAATCCTGTATTGCTGCATGGACTTTTGCCTTTGTGGATATATCTGAAGATACAGCATTTTCCTGTTTGTAAGGACATTTTCTGTTACCTGTGTTTTTCTTGACTTTTATAAACTGCCTTTGCCTTTTACCGGTGTGTCTGGCTTCTCTTTTTGAGTTGGTCTTGGCTTCCGGAGTGACCCAGACAGAACAAGAGTTAAGGGAGATAAGAGAGATCAGGCTTTAAACTGAGATAGGTTTACTCTGAGATGAGTTAGAGATAAGACAACAGGGATGTAAGATAGAAAGTAAGTGACAAAAATACTTGTGAGTAAGAAGTAAGATAAAATGCTCAAGGGGTTTTGTTCTGCGTATGCTTTGCTGGTGTATCTGTCTATAGAAGGAATTTAAAGGACAGTGGATCAATGGGTAAAGGGCCTCAGCTGAAAAGACAATTGAGACAAAAGAGCCAGAAGAACATACTGTGTGGTGACTGAGAAAATGGACCAGGATTAGGCAGAGCCAATTAGCTGGCAAGGAGCTGTCTATATCTAGAGGAGTATGCAAATAGCACTAGCATTTATATATTTCTTCACAGTGCTTTACAGCCTTATCCAAGCAGTTTACAGAGTCAGCATATTTTCCCCAATAATCTGAGTCCTCATTTTACTGACCTCAGAAATATGGAAGGCTAAGTCAACCTTGAGCAGGTCATGATCGAACTCCTGGCAGTGTGTAGAGTTAGCCTGCAATGCTACATTTTCACCACTGTGCCTTGACAAGAGAGTGCAAGTCACCAGAAATGAGACATTTTGGAAAGGCGGCTGTGGTGTGGGCATCCTTCCCAAGGAAAGATTTAGACTCACTGCATGCATCCTACGTGGCTGAAAAAGAATTATCCCCTAGGAAACTGTTGTGATGAGTGAGAGAGATATTCAGCAAGCTTACAGACACAGAAATTCCAGTCCACTCACTTCAGTAGTATATAAAATTATTTTTGAATCTGTGTAAATCTGGCTTTGTACAGTAAAGTGGAATTATTATTTCGCTATGGTGCCATTACACATAACAAAACAAAAGCTGTTTGTTGATTTGTTCACAATCAGAAGTTGGTTTTGGGACTTACTGGATATGGAGATGGGAGGAACACTCCATGGAGACCGTAGCTGGTTGCAGATTTGACAGCAGTTTGGTTGAAGTGTTTTGGCTGGAAATTAATTTTTTTTTAAATGATCCTAGCAATTGAGATCTTTCCCCTGAGGGAAAGTTAGTTTCTCAAACTCAGGACTACAATAGTCATTGTGAGGGAAGAAAAAGGGAGTGTTCAAATAACTATATCTGATTTGCACATTTCCTGGAAATAAATAAATAAATAAATAAATAAATAAATAAATAAATAAATAAGTGAATGAGTGAGTGAATGAGTGAATTAATGAATTAATGAATTAATGAATTAATGAATTAATGAATTAATGAATTAATGAATTAATGAATTAATGAATTAATGAATTAATGAATTAATGAATTAATGAATTAATGAATTAATGAATTAATGAACAAACAAACAAACAAATAAATAAACAAATAAATAAATTTGTCTGTCTGTCTGTCTGTCTGTCTTTCTGTCTGTCTGTCTTTCTGTCTGTCTTTCTTTCTGTCTGTCTGTCTGTTTGTTTGACTTCTATGACACCCAATCCCGAAGGACTCAGGACAGCTCACAATTTAATATAAGTTCAACCAGTTCTTTGAATAAGTGTTCTATTTGCATTAACAAAATAAGGTGGAAGTTGTGTATTCACTAATATGTGCCATTATTGTTCAATGGCAAAGGAGCAGTGGTGATTTTTATAACTCCTTTATACCCCTGCTTTTTACAAGCAAACACACAACTATAGGTTTAATATATATAATTTATTTATTTATTTGTCTTTGAGTCACTGTTGTCTCCTGGCAACAGTCTGGAAGTAATTTGCAATTTGCTACTGTTTCCTTCCTAGAGCTGAGAGAAAGTGACTGGCCCAAGATCATCCAGTTGGTTTTGTGTCTAAGTCAGGACTAAGACTCTCCCGTTTTCTAACTCCATGCCTTAACCACTACACCAAACTGGTTCTATGTAATTTATTTACTGCATTTATAATAGCTGCCCAGCTCACACATGTGAACTCAAGGCAATGCACTCAATTCAAATGAAAACCTAAATGATCAGCATACAATAATTCAAACAAAATGAATTGAAATGAATCCCAGCGACCGGTTAGGTCCCACACAGTCGGCCTTCTTCGGGTCCCATCGACTAAACAATGTCGTCTGGCGGGACCCAGGGGAAGAGCCTTCTCTGTGGGGGCCCCGACCCTCTGGAACCAGCTCCCCCTGAGATTAGGATTGCCTCCACCCTCTCTGCCTTTTGTAAACTCCTTAAGACCCACCTCTGCCGTCAGGCATGGGGGAACTAAAACACCTCCCCCTTGCCCATGCTGTTTTGTTGATTGATTGACTGTGTGCCTGTTTTTTATATATGTTGGGATTGTTTTATGAAATTACTAATTTTAAATTGTAATTAGATTGGTGGGCATTGGATTTGTTATTGTGTACTGTTTTTTATTATTGTTGTGAGCCGCCCCGAGTTTTCGGAGAGGGGCGGCATATAAATCCAATAAATCTAATCTAATCTAATCTAATCTAAAATACAGTTGTTTGTTTTTGTGTGCATGTTTTCTTTCCTTTTTTTGTGTATTGCAAATATTGTAAATATACAAATGTATATATGTTTTTGATTATACTTTTTAACACAATTTAATAAAAATTACTTTTTAATAATAATAATAATTTAAAAAGTTTCAAAAACTATACTTTGTGTATGCTTTCTATTTCCTCCTGCTTCACTTCAGAGAAACTGAGCATCATCATCATCATTAACATGTTTCACAAATTCTCCCAAATATGTAATTTATGTAGAGTTAATCTATGAACTTCATTTGAAAATAGTTGTTGAGTTAGTTCCCCCCCTTTTTTAAGCAAAGGGATTAAAATTTTATTTGAGTTCAGATTTTAATTGAATGTCTACAGTTCATTGTCCATCATGCTTCAGTGTCATCTTCCCACCCTAGAGAATATATAGCTCAAAATAGCTTTATATATTTAGGGCAATATGCTTATATGTAATAGGGAAAGGACTCTTCCTCCAGGTCCTTTCATCAGCTTGGCTGCTGTTGTAAACATAATGCTGTCCTACCTTGGACCGGCCACCAGCTTCCTCATGACCCATTTGATGTGCACAGTGTTGGGAAAGAGAATTAGTGGAGATAATAATGGAATGCTATCCAGATTCAGTTGTCACTCTGCACTTCCAGGAGTGAAGGCAAGCATGAGACTCCTGCAACTGCTAATTAGAAAATTACACCACAGTGAATGGCTTGGATTCTACTGGCAGCTAAACCTCTTCCCCCCCAGTGTTCTAAAGTATTTTTTTTGAATTGTTTGCTGTCAGCAAAACAAGCCAGCTACCTGTGATTCAACAGACAACAAAGCCCAGCAGCAAGATTTCAGTCAGATGATGTCACCCAGGTAAAATTGTACTGACAAGCTTTTAATTAAAGTTTTCCCACACATCTTTTGCGGCTGGTCCCCAAGAGCTATTATTCATTATGTGCCGATTGTCAGCCAATTGTGGGTTGGGAGGGAAATGTTTTATTTCCAAAGCCCTTGCTGACAGCTACAGAACACTTTGTTATGCAATGTTTACTTCCCCCCCTTCTTTTCCTACAAGCGTTGTATTTTGTTTTTTGTTTTTTTAAACAAAAAAAAATGCTAAAGGGTAAAATAAGCAGGTAGTTGTGTTTCTTTTAAGTGGAAACCATATTAAAATGCATCCATGTGTGGAAACTGGGAATGGAGAATGTGTGCAAACCAAGGTCTTGTACGGAATGGTGTCCACTCTCTCTGGTGAACAGCAATGCATGTAAGTATACCTCCTAAGGCCCAAAGCTTATTGTGGGCTCATTTGGGAGGGGGGGGGGTCTTAGCAAAAGCATTTTAGAAGGCAGGGGGGGGAAGGAACATGTTTTGAAAGAGGATGGAGAATAATCTGAAATATCTTTTTTTCCATTTTAAAAATTGTTGTGATTCCGTCTGAGGCCCCTCAGGGAACGGCTGATCCTCTGCCGGCTTCCTGCTCAGAGGGGGAGGATGAGGAACAGGAGGTTCAGGTAGATGGGGAGGAGGAATCTCAGGCTGAGGGAGAGGGAGGACAGCCAGAGTCCCCCGAGGGGGAGCTCTCCCCAGCAAGCAGCCTGGATTCCTTAGATGAAAATGCACAAGCAATCATCGATCTCCGGCAGAGAAGAGCAACACAACGAAGGGGACAATTAGCCAGGTACTTTCAGCACTAAAGAGGCAACAGCTGGGTTTGGGTGTTGTGCTCTCTGGAAAGGCTGAAAAGGCAGACCCACCCTTCCTGGCTTGTGGAGTATTATCTTTGGGAGTCCTGGGACCTGGCTGTGATCTTTGGCGTCTTGGAATTCTGGTTTGTGACTTTGAATACTGAAACCTTGGGGGGAAAAGGTGTGGGTCTTATTCTCTACAGTGGTGGGTGTGCCAGCAAGAAGTCTGCTGTATTGTCTGGCCATCAGGACTCTGCTGTGAAGTCTCATAGCCTGCCTGTTGGGAAGAACAGGTTTTTCTCTGTGTTTATTTTTCAAACTATAAAGTGCTTTTGCTTTTACCAGCGTGTCTGGCTGCTTTTTCCAGTTGGTGTTGAAGTCTGGGGGCACCCAGACAGAACAAAAATAAGACTGTTTCAAAAATAATTAAGATAAACATAAATAAGTAAAATCCAGTCTAGTATATGCAAGTCTGCAATGAGATGAAATCTCCTACTGAAATCAATGAGGCTGAAGATGCTTTTATAGAAGCTTTCCTTTACAGAAATGAAAGCCTATAGAACAGTGATGGAGAACCTTTTTTTACCATGGGTGCCAAAAGTGCATGTGCGGTGTGTATTTGGCATGTTCAAGTGCCCACACCCATTATTAAATGCCTTGGGAGGGTGAAAACAGCCTCCCCCCCCCTTGGAGGCCCTCAGGAGGCCAGAAATGGCCTGTTTTCCAACTTCTGGTGGGTCCGGTAGGCCCATTTCCCAACTTCCGGTGGGCCTGGTAGGCCCGTTTTTCACCTTCCCCAGGCTCTAGAGGCTTCCCTGGAGCCTGGGGAGGATGAAAATGCCTTTCCCCATTGCCCTGGAGGTCCTCTGTAAAATGAAAATGTCCTCCCATAGCCTCTGTGTGAATCGAAAATCAATTGGCCGGCATGTACATGCACATTGGAGCTGAGCTAGGGCAATGGCTTGTGTGCCAGCAGATATGACTCTGCATGCCACCTGTGGCACCCATGCAATAGGTTCACCATCACTGTTATAGAACAATCGATCAGTGAAGAATAGTCATCACATCACAGGTCAAGTCCCAAATAGCAACATTTTTCAAGGTGCAGCAGTGAACACAGAGGTATGTCCAAACATGTCAAAGCCTTGTGACATCCTGTGGAGGATAAAATGTACCTTCAGCAAAGCTGAATATCTTGCCCAATTCATTTTCAAACAAGGTCATATACTTATGCAAATGAGTCAGGTATATGGCTTTCTCCTCACCATGCTAATTTTCTACACATAAGGGGTGAATCTCCTAATCATGACTGACTGGTGGCACACTACCAAACTGTTGTATGAATATCCAGATGTCAATCTTACCATCTGAAATATAGCAGTGCCAACTATTCTATTGTTCCTCTTAGAAATACATTTTCTAAGCAAAATAATCCCTATCCTTTTGTCCCTTTGTACCTAAGAGATTTTTTTACAGCTGCTGGCCTTGCTGGTTGAAGCTTTGGGGATTTGTAGTTCCAACCCATGTAGAGAACATTTAGTTAGGAAAAGTGGGTGTAAAACATTGGTGGAACAACTTTGTGTGATCATGTCAATTTTCAGGTGAGTGGTAGTAGGAAGAATATTTTGGGATTGGGTTTTTTTTTGGGGGGGGGGAGTTTTTTTATTATATAGTAAATAAGTACACCAAGCAAAATATATGTCCTTTACACAGTCCTTCATACTTTTGAAAGCTTTTTCTATAAATTTTTCCAGGAAAGCTTATTGGGGGATATGGCAGTATTGCATTTTGCCCATACTATGGATAAGGTGGAACCAAGAAAAAATAATTTGCAGTGAACATTGCAAAATACAAACAAACAAACAAAAACCCAGAGATCTTATTTTACCTGCCACCAATCTGGGACTTTAGGAATCAGAAGATTTTGTTTTTTTAAATGAGAGTGATTTATAAATAAATCTGACCCAGTCACTCATAGGAGTCATAATAAAAACTCAAATAAAGATCCCTTTATTTGGTAGAATGGTAGGACTCCATTCTACCATTCTATATAATTGTCTTACTCTTCCTAACAACCCTGGGCAACCAATGAAAGTGTTAGTTTTGGATGTCTTTTGAAGGGTGGCCTTAAAAGCCAAAGAGCTTTATTATGCCCTGTTTTTTTTAATTTCTTGTAATTAAAGTCCAACCAATGTACATTCCATATAACTATTATGACTATTATATGCCTTTTAAGTTTTTTAAACTCTCTCTGGTATCTGCTTCTAGAATATAAATAATTATGTATTAAAGTAGAAATTGTAATGGTCAGTGAAATGTTTTATTATTTCAAAATCAAATGTAAGTACTTTGTTTCATTGGAGAACTGCCATAATCTTGTGACAGTTATACTGTAAGTTATGGGCTGGGAGACAGATCAGTGCATTAGATTAATTCCTTGCCTTTTAAATCTATTAATCTACCACCTTTGGGACAAGTTTTTAAATCCACTCCAGACTGAAGTGACTGAAAATCATTCCCGCCTGACAGTTTTAAAAGATCAGAAATGAAATGCGTTAAGAAGGTCTCCTCTTGGCTGATACTGAACAGAAAGAATCGTATCAAAATAGAGTCAGTATAGAAACTATTTTGATATTTTCGTCTCTGAAAAATAGAGAACCACGTTCGAATACTTTTTTTTCTCTCCCAAGCTGAAGTCTTATCATTAATACCAGGACTGAAATATACCCTATGACATACAGACAAAGAGTATTCAAAATTTAATGATAGATTAAAATATTGAACAGAAAAAAATGATTTTGTGTCACAGATACAGTATTGTTCAGATGTTTGTTTAATTATATCCCAAATTTTCCTTTCCAAATTTCCCTATACAGTAAAAGGGAACAGAATCAGTGTTATAACATAGGATGATTCCTGCTAGGGCATACAAGGCCAGGAATCTTGCATTGTTATTTTGCAAGTTAAAACAGGATCATATACATGTTTAAAAAGGCAGACGTTGATTGTTTGGTTGTGCTCACCATCTTACTATATTTTTTTTAGCTCCTATCACCATGGATGCCCCTGGAGCTGTGTGAATTCTGTTGCATGCAGATAAGCTGCAAGAACAAGTTCTACTATTCATAGAAGGCACAGAGATCCATCAGAGGCTTTCTGTTAAAGAGAGGAAACATTTACAGATTTCTCCTCTTTCCCTTTCCTCACAAAAGCCCCTTTTCTGAAGCAAAGACATAAGAGGAAAGAGGAATCACAACAATCTCCATCTTTTTCCACTTGTGCTAACACAACGTGGATCTGCTGCTTGTGATACATTTTTAATCTAGTCGATGTAAATCCACTGTCAAGAAAATCTAAATTCTGCAGCCCATATATATTGCATAATTGTTCTTGGTATTCTCTTTGGTATATTTTATTCTAAATTTTTATAGTGGTGTTTTTTTTGAATAATTTTTATTGATTTTTTAAAATATGAGACAAACAAAACAAACAACATTTAACATATATAGGAGCTACTATTGCTCCTCTTATTATAGAAGTCTCCTTAATACAAAAGTTAAAAAACTAATTCTATTTAGATCAATACAGAAAAGTTAACTTATCAATAAAATATCTATTTGTATTCAATACTAATGTAAAAAAAATATGCAATTTCAAATATTTTCTATTAATTATACAATTGTGGTTAGGATAATTAAACTCAATTAATAACAATGAAGTTATTCATCAAATGTATTATATTCAACATTATATATTTGCTATCCCATGCTTTATTTTATTGTCTTCATTAATCTTTGTTTTTTATTTTTTTTAATTCCACCATTTATACACTTTTCCCCAGATTTTATAAAATTCAGATTCTACTTGGTTATTTAACCTTCTCGTCATCATATCCAATTCTGCACATTCCATAATCTTCCTAAAAATCTCTTCGTCTTTTGGAGTTTCCTTTTCTTTCCATTTTTGTACGAATGCTATTCTTGCTGCTACTAATACCATGTTTCCCCGATAGTAAGACCATGTCTTACTTTCTTTTTACCCCCAAAAGCCCCACTATGTCTTACTTTCGGGGTATGTCTTACATTACCATCCCCGGAAGCGAGCCAGTTTATGCCCTGGAAACCAGCTACTCTTCCAGCCAAGGCACCTTTTGAGCGGCGTTGCAAAAAAAAAAACAACACATCTTACGTCTCCCCTTCCCCCAACCCCGGCCTCTTTCACACAACCCGACCTCTTTCTTTCTCCTTCTCCGGCAGATCGAGCGCGCGAAGAGGCACCTCTCACCTTCCGCCGCTGCTGGCCGCCCGCCCTTTCGCCCAGCGCCGCTTGAAAGGACACCCCCCCTTGGCTTCTGCGATATGCCGGAGAGCCAGAGAAGGGGGCGTCCGGACCCCCCCACCCCCAGCAGAAGCCAAGGGAGGGGGGTCCTTTCAAGCGTCGCTGGGCGAAAGAGGGCGGGCGGCCAGCAGCAGAAGGCGAGAGGTGCCCCCTTCTCCGGCTCTCTGGCATATCGAAGAGTCACCTCTCACCTTCCGCCGCTGCTGGCCGCCCTCTTTCGCCCAGCGTCGCTTCGGAAGCCGCCGAACGCCGTCAGGGAGGTGCTTGGCGAGCGGCACTTGGCGAGCGGAGAGGCGGTCACCAAGCGCCCCCCTGATGGCATTCGTCAGCTTCCGAAGCGACGCTGGGTGAAAGAGGGCGGCCAGCAGCGGCGGAAGGTGAGAGGTGCCTCTTCGCGCGCTCGATCTGCTGGAGAGCCGGAGAAGGAGGCACCTCTCGCCTTCTGCTGCTGGCCGCCCGCCCTTTCGCCCAACGCCGCTTGAAAGGACCCCCCCACCTTGGCTTCTGAGATATGCCGGAGAGCCGGAGAAGGGGGCGTCCGGACCTCCCCACCCTCAGCAGAAGCCAAGGGGGGGGGGTCCTTTCAAGCGGCGCTGGGCGAAAGAGGGTGGGCGGCCAGCAGCAGAAGGCGAGAGGTGCCCCCTTCTCCGGCTCTCCGGCATATCGAAGAGGCACCTCTCACCTTCCGCCGCTGCTGGCCGCCCTCTTTCGCCCAGCATCGCTTCGGAAGCCGCCGAACGCCGTCAGGGGGGTGCTTGGCGAGCGGCACTTGGCGAACGGAGAGGCGGTCGCCAAGCGCCCCCCTGATGGCGTTTGGTGGCTTCCGAAGCGACGCTAGGCGAAAGAGGGCGGCCAGCAGCGGCGGAAGGTGAGAGGTGCCTCTTCGCGCGCTCGATCTGCCGGAGAGCCGGAGAAGGAGGCACCTCTCGCCTTCTGCTGCTGGCTGCCCGCCCTCTTTCGCCCAACGCCGCTTGAAAGGAACCCCCCCTTGGCTTCTGCTGGGGGTGGGGGGGTCCGGACGCCCCCTTCTCCGGCTCTCCGGCATATCGTACCGTGTTTCCCCGAAAGTAAGACATATGTCTTACTTTCGGGGTATGGCTTATTTTAGCCGACCCCCCTGAAACCCCCCATATGTCTTACAATCGGGGGGGTCTTACTATCGGGGAAACACGGTATGTGAATTATTAAATAATATACTTCTTTTTTATATTTAATATCAGTAATGCCTAGTAAAAAAAATTCTGGAAATTTTTATAGTTTAGTGAGATCTGCTTGAATTTGTTTACCGCTCAACCACAAGGGTTTTTAGTTAGCCATTTTGTATTTTGTGTCTGGGTATTCATTTCCAGCACATTTTTCTATCCATAATGATGGATATACGTGGGGGGGGGGGGGGGTTGTTTTTTGTTTGCAGCTAAACACTGCATTTTGAAAACATTTTGGCTGTGAGCCAATGTGGTGAAATATATAAGGTGTTCGGATGAGGAACAAGGAGAGCCAGGCAGAAAACTCAGCCACATTACTCAGTGACTTTGGCAACTCTCATTGCCATAAGATACTGGAGAAAAGCTAGAATAGAGTACAAATGAACGAATGACTCAAGTGATGAACAAATTGAGGAAATGAAGTTGCTAAACATGTGTCTTACAGTTTGCCATTAAAGTACTTATAAAAACAAGCCCTTAGAAATATCCTGATTTTTTGTGTGTGTTTTTAAGAAGAGATCGGACAGCCATTTTTTTCTCCAGAATGATATTATCAGGTGCACTTCCATTCAAATCCAGGAAAGAAAAATCCCAACTCCATGTTGATAGGGATGAGTACTTTTATTAGACAAGAACTGATAGCAACAAAAGGAAAGCAAGTTCTGAAGCAAAAGGCACATAAATGCATATAGAAATAATCCCCAAACCCTCCCTAATAGCCCCCATGGACAAACCATCCAATCCCCATGCGACAAGTGGTCAGGTGGATGGGCTGGCCAGTTGGGCTTCCACATCTGGAATATTGAAGCTGTTGAGAAGGCTATAAGCATGTCCATGTGGTCTGGCAGTATGTGACGAGAACTTTCCTCTATAACTTCCTAATCAAACACAAAATTAGACATCTCCAGCACACTTATTTATTATTTATTTATTTATTTATTTATTTATTAGATTTGTATGCCACCCCTCTCCGTAGACTCGGGGTGGCTAACAACAGTAAAAAGACAATATGTACAAATCTAATATTAAAAATAATGTAAAAAACCCCACCCCAATTTAAGAAACCAATCATACATACAGACATACCATGCATAAATTTTATAAGCCTAGGGGGAATATCTCAATTCCCCCATGCCAGATGACAGAGGTGGGTTTTAAGGAGCTTATGAAAGGCAAGGAGGGTGGGGGCAACTCTGATATCTGGGGGGAGTTGGTTCCAGAGGGTCGGGGCCGCCACAGAGGGGCCGCCACAGAGAAGGCTCTTCCCCTGGGTCCCGCCAAACGATATTGTTTAGTCGACGGGACCCGGAGAAGGCCAACTCTGTGGGACCTAACTGGTCGCTGGGATTCATATGGCAGAAGACGGTCCCGGATATATTCTGGTCCGATGCCATGAAGGGCTTTATAGGTCATAACCAACACTTTGAATTGTGACCGGAAACCGATCGGCAACCAGTGCAGACTGCGGAGTGTTGGTGTGACATGGGCATATTTAGGAAAGCCCATGATTGCTCTCGCAGCTGCATTCTGCACGATCTGAAGTTTCCGAACACTTTTCAAAGGTAGCCCCATGTAGAGAGCGTTACAGTAGTCGAGCCTCGAGGTGATGAGGGCATGAGTGACTGTGAGCTGTGACTCCCAGTCCAAATAGGGCCGCAACTGGTGCACCAGGTGAACCTGGGCAAATGCCCCCCTCGCCACAGCTGAAAGATGTTTCTCTAATGTGAGCTGTGGATCGAGGAGGACGCCCAAGTTGCGAACTCTCTCTGAGGGGGTTAATGATTCCCCCCTCCAGGGAATCATTAACACTTCCTCCTCCCCCTCCCAAATACCTAACTTTCCCCCGCCATCCCCAGTTTCTGTGGCAGCTGAAGTAAGCAGGCGGTTTGGAGGCTGACAGGCAGTAATGAGCTGCTGCCCTCATCGCGGGGGGGGGGGGGGACACAGTGGGGGTAGTATGTTTATGCACTGTTTATTGAATACTTAGTAGTTGTTTTATTGTCCTTCCTTCTCTGGTACCTTAGTATGATCCTTAATTACTTTTAAAATAGGAAATAATTAAATAGTATGTTTTTACTCATAAACGCTTTAATAATTTTAATCATTATCTACAACTGAGCTTTTATAGCAATTAAAGAAAATTGAGCTACTTGCCTAATCTGTTATCATACTGAACCTTGTGGGTTCAGTACAAAACCTGCAGATATTGCTGTGCTCATCAACAAAAAATGCGGTCTATCATTTGTCCTTTTTGTGGCTATTCAAATAATGTGACTTGATCAAGTGAAAAAGAATCCAAGCACCTATTTGAAAACTTTTTTCAGTGTATTCTTGAGAACATTGTAAGAGAAAACAGAATCTAGCGCTTAGCTCAGAAAGGTTGGTAATAAAGTACAACTCCATCTGCTTTAGTTCTGATCTGGCAATTAATTAATTAAAATTATTTTTTAAAAAATAATGCAGATCAGAAATTTGTTCCTAGAAGCAGATCATTCAATAGAGTAAATCTTTTCTGTTCTGTTAATCTCATTTATTGTGAATTAACTGCACAATGGGTAATGTAGAAATGCATAATATTATGTCCCATCATTCTTTCTAGTCTTTCAGACTAGATGGAATTTAAATGGCTCATGCTACCACTGCCTCCTCCTATTCTTCCTCCACCTCTTCTTTTCCAGTGTAAGCCTCCCTCTCGAATCTGCAATGTAAACTCCTCTTTGTGCTTCCTCCAGCTTCCATCAGTCAAATTTCCCCCTTAGAAAATAAGGGTACATTCATACAAACAAAAGCAGCATTAATTAGTGTTTCTGAATGTCATATTTTAATTAAATCTTTCTTACTTCAGGGAACAATAACAGTCTTCTTTTAATAGGATCTTCCAGATGTTGTTGCTAAGGCTAAGAATAAAAAGAAGACATCTGGACATTAAAGTGTAAACATATTGTGAAGATTTGAGAGAAGGCAAATTCTAGTTTCATGCTATCACAGTAACTTCAAGATAACATTGTAAAAAAAAAAAAGTCAACAATTGTCCCCTAGCAATGAATAAAATTTGATAGTGTTCATGATTCCAGTTCCATATCTTTTTTTCATTTACTACTATACTACTATTACTACTACTACTTTTTCATTTACTACTATTAGTAGTGCTAGTATTTTTTCATCTGCTGCTGTTACTACTACTACTAAGATATAGCTATTATATTGATCTAAAACGTTTCATCTGCATTACATCGGATTTCTCCTAGTTGTATCTTCTTATGTGCTTTAGAAATGTCAAGATTGCAAATTTCAGAATGTCCAATTAATACGATTGCATCTCTCCCTGCCATCCCTGTCATCCAGGCTTCAAGGTGAACATTTTGAAGAGAATACCTTGCTTTACAACTCTTCCCCCTCTTGATAGGACTATGCTGATTTGAAGTTCTATGTACAGGTACGTGTCCCCCAGTTTTGAACAATGGAGAACAATATCAGTGAGGATGGAGCCAGCTAATACACCCTACCCCATTTTTCCACTCACATAATAGTCTGGTGAGAAATGACACAATGTATTATACTGAAAAAATTATTATTTCTTGATCCCACTAATTTCTAGTACATATTTATTTTGTAATAACATAGAATCAAGACATTTAATAGGATTGGTTGGGGAACATATTGGGCAGCAATACACAGAAAAATATTTGGGTCACAAAAGCACCTGACAGTAAACAGTCAATATTAAAATGTTCCCACAAATGAAACAATGCAATCCATAGATACAAGATGTATCAACAAAGTATAGTATCAAGATCAAAATAACTTTTCTTTTTTCTGTATCCTTCATTGGTCAATCTGTATCTAGTTCTGGGCATCATATTTTAAAAATGATATCATCAGCAGGCTGGAGCAGAAGAGATTAACTGAGATGATAAGTGGTCCCACAGGAAAAACTTACAAGGAATGATTGAAAGTGTTGGGGATGTTCATAAGACTTCAGGGAGACATATAGCTATTTCAAGTATACAAAGGGTTGTCATGCAGAAAATATGGCAGAATTGTTCTGCATTGTTCTGGAAGAGTAGAAAATGAACAATGGAAATACAATCACAGAGAAGTAAATTTTCATTGGACCTGGAGCTAATGTTCCTAACAGTAGGATCTGTTCAACAATGGAACAAACTGCCAAGGGAAATACTTAAAAAGAGGTAAAATGGCCTTCTGGGTGAAATCCATATTAGGAACACAGATTATTGCCTTATCCTAAGGCACGTCCTTGGTGTGTCTTGCTCAGAGTTAGTTACATTGATGGGTAGGGAGGCTCAGGTCTTCAAATGGGAGGAGAGATACTAAGAAATGTATTTGGAATGATGATCTCACATTGTGTATGTCAAAATGACCTTGGGAGACTGGGCCCAGATACGCTGTACAGATAAGAGACAGAATGGCCCACAGATGGATAGTGGACAGAGAAAGAGACAGAGAACAGACCTCCTAGTTTCTCAGGATATAAAAGAGACACATGAGAACTGTACTTTCAGACTTGCAAGATTCTGTTAATATAGCCTTACAATGAAATAGAATTAGCTCATCTGGTCATGTTTCTTGTCTAGTCTACCTGGTAAAGCTGACACATTGAGCTACAGCTTTGCCAAGATAAAGCCAATCACCCCCACAACTGCAGATAAACTCCAGAGGGAGTTATTGCCGTCATTATAGTTCTCAATCAAGAATGGTAAATAACAGCAGAGGGATGTGGGAAGGATTGTCTGTTTCTTGGGCTGCACAGGTGGGTTGATATAAAAAGCATTTGATGGCTTTGGCACATATTATTTATTGTAATTATGATAATGTTTTATAACATGTTAGTAAATGTTCTGCAGTGTAAGTAATTATTATTAACATGAGACATCGCAGCAGGCCTCTGCTATTAAATTTCCATCTATTTTCTGTGGCTGAAATTACAGGGTGTGCCTATTAGCAGTATGCAAATGAATGGCAGAATGCAACAAGGAATACATATGCTGCCATTCCCCAACACCATTCTTTGTTTCTCTCCTGTAAACACAGAGGAAGGAACTTTCATAGCCAGTCATCATGCCAGCTGATAGTTACATTTTGGATAAGGTGACCAGACGTCCCGCTTTTCACAGGACAGGCCTGGTTTTTAGGAATGTTTCCCGCATCCCATGTTGTTTTTAAAAAGTCCCACTTTTTTCGGGCGGCCAGTTTGCAGAAGCATGCTCGCTCACTCCGGGTCTGCAGCACCCTACCGCCACTGCCGTGATGCCCCTCGCCCGTCCAGCCCTCCTGCTGCTGGGCTTGCTGCAAGACGGCAAGCCGACCCAAGCCGACCCAAGCCGCTTCCGTGCCTCAAACTGATGGACCAACCTGTCCTGATGCTGCAGGACCCACAATTCCCTCTGCAATCTCCCTCCAGCCCTCTAAGCCCTCCAGCGACTCCTACAAGACTGGGGCCCTCTGGACGCCGTCGAAGCCGTCACCCTCTGCCAGCTATGTTTTCATGGGGAAAAACAGGCAAGCTTTTTTGAGCATTTTGAATTTGTCAGTCATCCATCCCCCCTACCTCCACCGCCAATGGTGTCCTGCCGTACCTAACTCATGATGTGGTCACTTTAATTTAGGAAAATCCCCACTTGGGAATTGTGCAACCAACTTTGAATTAGATTTGTTTCAGCTTTGATACATATGGAAATATTGGCTCCCTTGATTTCTGAGATGTGATTTTTTGCCAGGAGCGGATTGCTGTTACCGGCCGCTATCAGTGCACTGCGCGCACAGCTTGAGTCATCTCATATTTGTGCGCATGTGTCCTCTCACAAGAGTTTGCTTCTGCGCATGCACATGAAGCAAAAAATACAAAAAAATAAAGAAAAAAGATGGCGGCGCCCAAAGGATTGGCACTGGAGCGGTCACGCGCAAATTGCACAATCTGGCGGCTACTATTGGAGCACAGTCGCCTACCACACAGGTAGCAACCCATCACTGGTTGTGGGTGTTGTCTTAATGTATCCTGACATTTGAGCATTTACCCACTGTGGGATTCTAGTGCTACACAGGGTTGCTTTTCCTAAACATTTAGGTACCAGGCCAACAAAAGAAAAGGGGCAATATAGGGAGAGGATGTCCAAATTTTAAGTAGGACAATGGATAAATGCATCATTAACAGGAATAAGGGGAAATATTGGAATGCATGAACTATGGTTTAAAGAACTTTAGTCTTATATATGGCATCCTACAAAAATGCCAACTCAGTTCTCTTAGGTTTTTTGACAGCACCTGATATTCACTGCTCAAAAAAATAAAGGGAATACTACTTTAAAAACAGAATATAACTTCAAGTAAATCAAACTACTGTAAAATCAAACTGTCCACTTAAGAAGAAACATTGATAGACAATCAATTTCACATGCTGTTGTGCAACTGGAATAGTTGTGCAAATGAAATATTCAATGAAAATATTTCATTCATTCAGATCTAGGATGTGTTATTTGAGTGTTCCCATTATTCTTTTTTGAGCAGTATATATCTAAAAGGGCTGTTTATTCCCTTTTTAGCTGCTCATGGAACTACATCAAGTTCTCACAAAATCTCTGCATCCCATGGAACACAGTTTGAAAAACCCTGACTAAAAAGGATGACTGAAACTGTTACTATAAGTGATGTTTCCATTTAGCCTTTTTTCTCCTACACTTCATGAACAAGGAGATGCATAATTAAAGTTATGGAGAGAAAAAACGAATAAACCCAGGGTGCCAATTACACATGGTAACCCAATTTCCTTTTGATACCAGTTTTGTCACTGATTGATTGATGTATTTGGCCAGCTATTGTACAATTTTACCAAAATTTATGTTCTACGCAGCAATGAAACCAAAACCATAAACACCTCTTTCAACTCTTAAAAAGCATCTCTCTAGTTTTCATTCAGAATATTTCATTGTAAGTTGAGGTACCAAGCAAGGTACTCTCCAACTTCACTGTTATTGTTAACTATGGAAACCACCAGTGACCATCTTTTTAAAAAAAATATTTTTATTATTTTTAAAAAGACAAACATTACAGACACAACATATAACATAAAAATGAGCTACATTCGCTCCGCTCATATTAGAAGTCTTCATTGTACAGAAGAAAAGAAAAACTTATTATTATTTAAATCAATTCAGAGAATGTATAAAAATACCTATTACAATTCACTATTTGAAAACAAATCTAGTGATATATTGAACTATATATATTTTCTAAAAAAAAAACCTATAGGGAAAAGAGAGAGAGAGAAATAGAGAGGGAGGGAGGAAGAGAAAAAAGAGAGAGGGAGAGAAAGAGAGAAAGAAAGAAAGAAAGAAAGAAAGAGAAAGAGAAAGAGAAAGAGAAAGAAAGAAAGAAAGAAAGAAAGAAAGAAAGAAAGAAAGAAGGAAGGAAAAGAGGGAGGGAGAGAAAGGGGAAAATAGGGAGAAAGGGGGAGGAAGAGAAAAAAAGAGTGAGAAAAAAGAGAGGAAGAGAGAAAGAGGAAGAAAGGGAGAGAGACTAAGAAAGAATATATTTTTTTGCTCCCTATAAGACCATATTTTTATCAACACCCCCCCCCCACCCCCAGTCAATGGTGACCCTCTTTACCAATGTTAAAATCTGGTGAATTTACACTGGTGGCCATTTTGTCACTAAATTGTGTGAACCAAAATTGAGACAGAAGGATCCCATGTGAGGTGTTGGAGGGCTGCATAGGATGTATGGCAGTGGTGGGTTACTACCACTTCAGACTGGTTCTATTGAACTGGTAGCGGAAATTTCCCATCACTGACCAGCGGTGCATGCTCCTGAACCAGCCTCTGGTTGACACAGATTGCCAAATACCCTCTGTGCATTCGCAAAGGCTTGTGTGCATGTGCAAAGCGTTATTTCCGGTAAGGGAATGTACAAAACGTACACTTCCATCATGATCCGAACTGGTAGGGAAAGTAAGTAGAACCCACCCCTGATATATGAGGCCGTGTTGTGGTTGGCTCCGGGCCAGCTCCTGCCTCAAGGATTGTGGGGGTGGATGTGGGTGAATCCTCCCAGAGTCAGAGGCCAGTTTTACTGCTGACTGCTTCTGACAGCGAAGCGTTTGAAGCAGATAGTGGAAGTGAAACGGGATCCTCAGAGGAGGTAATGGCAGACAGCCCATTAGTGATTCATCATCGTTATCATCACTGGATTCAGAAGGAGAGACATTCATTGATGTGCGCAGACCCAGGGCAATGTCAAGGAAAGAGCAACTGCGTAAATACTACAGGAAATAAGGTAGATCCCCTGTGGGTGGGTGTAATTAGACTAATTGGGGCTGCTGTTAAATAGTCAGCATTCTGGCCTCTGGGTGTAGAAGTTTATCTGTTCGGTAAAGGAGGACGTGTATTTTGAATCAGGATTCTACAAGGACTCTCTTTCACCTGTTTCCAGGACTATTGAACTAAATCATAGTCAAGTTTGTGACTTTGCGAACTCTTGAAAGGGAGTAACTGTGATGTCTTCACAGCTGCTTGTTATCTGCTTTTTGTTTGTTTATCGTTCTTCATGGCACTCGAGGCTGTTGCTTTGAAGGTTAGCATTTTGCCTGACTAAAAGTGTGCTTGGCTCCTATTTTACTTTCAATTAAAAAACAGTGTTATTGACTTATATCTGCGTGTGTCTGAATTCCTACCTTTGAACTTCATTGAGGGCTCGTGCCGAGAAGCCTGGCAGAACAGGGCGCAGTAGCTCATTTTATACCAGAGACACAGACCACGAAGCAATAGCCTGTTTTCTACTGGATTCAATTCTGATTGCATGAAGACATTCAATTACAACAGCAAGGGAAAGGGATTCATGTTGTTCGGCTTATAATCAAATTATTCTTAGCTTTACCTTTTATTAATATAGGTTAATTACTAGAAAATGCCTCTTTAGGAAAAGGCTAGAAGGTGAACAAAATTGGAATAAGAATTTTCTCCCTGTTATCTGAGAAGAACTTTGGTTTGTGTTTCTTGCTAAGCTGCAATGGGACTGGCTGACTGATATGTGAGCCACCAATTATGGCTTGGCATGATGCATAAAACTACATACACATATAACCTTTCCAGCGACCTTGAATTATACTTTAAGTCATGCCATTAGCATAGAATCAAGGCTAATGCATGTCCTCCAATTGGAGTGAATAATAAATCCAGGCAAAGAAAAATGACAAATTTATATTCATTTTAAAATACATTATAACAGTTGATAGTTACTTATGCAGTTTACGTTCTACTTTTATCAAAATAAATCTGAAAGCAATTTATATTAAAAATTAAACAGCAGATTCCCTAGATTATTTTAAAAAAACCTTTCTATTTTTATATAAGGCCACTCCTTAGGTTCTTGTGCTAAAAAAAGCTTTTTTATTTATTTTCCCCCCTCATAGTTTTTTCAGGAAAAATGTTGTAAAGTTTAAAGCAGATTTCTTTCTCCGTTTATATCAAAATGAGTGCACATATGCCATTATGATGTGCCAAAAAAAACCTTTTTTAAAAGAGAGATTCAGTTCTCCTTACTTGCACAGTTCGTTTGAAGGTGCATGTGGGTTGCAGAGATTGTAGCATTGGCATATTATTGGAAATTATGGATTTCATCTGGTCCCATTCTAACACTGTAACATCTACAAGTGAATACATCTGCTGATTTTTTATAAGATTTTTTTATTTTTCTCTACCATGAAATAAAACAATAATTAGTTATAAACGCTTAAAATCAATCATATACAAACTTTTCTTCTCTCATTACTCACTCAATGGAGGGTCTTATCTCTCCCCGTGTAAAATTTTCTGTTAATTTTATACATTATTAGCAATTCTTAAAATTCTAAATTAAAAATTTTCCCTCACCATCTTACTACAAAAGGTTACAACAATGTAAAAAATAATAAAATCACTTTTAGCTAAATTTAATCTTATATCACATAGCTAATTAAAAATTCTCTCTATATATATCTTTAGTAAAATAAACTATTCATAATATATCACCTACATCGTAAAATAAAGTTCTATATGTTTAAGTCTAAACAATAAGTAAGTTTTGTGTTATATCATTATATAGTGCTACCACCATTTCTCATCTTTGCCATCTGGTTTGCAAAGCTTAAATCAAATTCTCTTGTTTCAATTTTTCCAAAATTAACCAATTACTAATACATACATAATGTATCTCTTAATTTTCTATCCAATCATAAAAGTTCCCCCAAATTTCATAATAATCCGAGTCTTGTTTTTCTTTAAGTTTCAAAGTCAATCTACTCATCTCTGCACAGTTCGTTTGAAGGTGCATGTGGGTTGCAGAGATTGTAACATTGGCATTGTTCTGTCTGGGTTCCCCCAGACCTCAACACCAACTGGAAAAAACAGCCAGACACTCTGGTAAAAGCCAAAAGTATTTTATAACTGGAAGAAATAAGCACAGAGGAAAACCTGTTCTTCCCAACAGACAGGTTATAATACGGTACAGCAGGGTCCTGATGTCCAGACAATACAGCAAGCTTCTTGCTGGCACACCCCCCCAAGGTTTCAATAGTCAAAGGCACAAACCAGGATTCCAAGACGCCAAAGTTCACAGTCAGGTCCCACGACTCTCAAAGATAAAACTCCACAAGCCAGGAAGGGTGGGTCTGCCTTTTAGCCTTTCCCAAGAGCACCACACCCAAACCCAGCTGTTGCCACTTTAATGCTGAAAGTATTTAGCCAATTGATTCCGTCTCTGAGTAGCTCTTCGTAGTCGCAGATCAATTATGGCTTGTGCACTTTCCTCTAAGGAATCCAGGCTGCTTGCTGGGGAGAGCTCCCCCTGGTGGGACTCTGGCTGTCCTCCCTCTTCTTCAGCCTGGGATTCCTCCTCCTCGTCTGTCTGCACCTCCTGTTCCTCAGCCTCTCCCTCTGAGCTGGAAACCGACAGAAGGTCAGCCGTTCCCGGAGGGGCCTCAGACGGAACCACAACAGGCATACTATTGGAAATTATGGATTTCATCTGGTCCCATTCTAACACTGTAACATCTACAAGTGAATACATCTGCTGATTGAAGTTTTCCTCCTCCAAAACAACATTGTTTCTATGTCAGGAAAAATATTAACAGAAAGCAGAGTACAAGCATAGACTAAGACTAATAGTTTGTCACTTGATTTATTTTAAACTCTCATGTTCAGTTATGGAATGGCAGGGAACAGGAAGAAAGCAGAAACCTTGCTACAAATTTCCAACTCTTTCAACGTTTGGTGTGCATCTTTTCTGACAGTATATTTCCAAAGCATTACTGTGCTCCACTTTTCCAAACCAGGGCACCCATTTCCTTTTGGGGGTTTCAAATAGGGAATAGGTTGGACAATTAAGGACAGAGACTACTGAGAAATAAATGGTATTGGTCTCAATGGTAGGTAAATTAAACTGACATCATTGGACAAAAGTTTTTAGTTTCCTGGATACTTTTAGGTATATCTTACAGATTTTTGGCTGCTAATCCCAAAAATAACTGTTAACTTAATTTTTCATCTACTATTTTATATAAATCTGTATACCCTTCAGCATCTGCTGCCTTTGCATGAAAGAAATATATGAAAACATGAAACTGTCATTGAAGCATATTCAGTATAATCTGTGGAGATCTAAAAGCAATGGCTCTGCTGTTTGGAATGCAGTCAGATATACCAAGTACGAGGTTGTTACAGATATGTGCATTATGTCCATGGGACAGCCATTCAAGAGAGTCGAATTCCACTCTGAAATAATTTGCTTCCAGGACAGAAAATTATTAGAATAGGATGACTTGCCACAGCAAACTTGCAACTCATAACATAAATATATTTCATTTTATTTTTTAACATTGACATTTATTCTCTCCTTTCTTTTGCATCCTTTCATTAATGATTCTATTTCACTATTTCTTTGTTATTAATGTGTTGTGGTTGGGTCTGGCCCAGCTCCTGCCCCAAGGAATGTGGAGGTGGATGCAGGAGAAACATCAACATGTCATAGGCCTGTTTTATTGCTGACAGAGTCAGATAGTGAAGTTTCCATGGAATCCAGGAAGTGATCAATTTGGCATCCTTAGCAACCTGCCCTATACGTGATGTCAAAGCTCCACCCCTGGAATCTCTTCGTGGGAGGGATTCCCCAGCTCCTTAAAGGGAAGTCTTTTCATGTTATATATATATATATACAGTATTACAAAAAAGGACACCACTGTGGCGCCACAAGCAAAGGGAGGTCCTTTCACATGAAAATTAAAAAAAATATTTTTACATGAAAAGACCTCCCTTTGAAAGAGCTGGGGAAATAAAAGGAAGCTGTATAAAGGAACTGTAAATATATTAAATATTTATAGAACTCTATGGTTAGGAAAGTAAAAGATATTGTTATAAATAAATAGGAAGTAAAAGATATTGTTATAAATAAATAGGAAGAGATAAAGTATGGGAGTGTAAGAGTTAATAAGAAAAGTAACTGAAAAGATAGGTTATACATAAAACCTAATGTGAACCATTTATGTCATGCCCCGTAGAATACTTAAGAGAAAAGGAATATGCTGTCAAATGGGACAGCGGGAGTGGGGTGTTAATATGTGTACTTGTTTTTCTTTTTCTTTTGTTTTTATGTCCTTTTGTATGTCTTAAAATGTAGATGAACTGATGGTTATAATGCAATTAAATAATGAACAATGTGGTGTCACTTTAAATGTATATAAATTTAAT
This sequence comes from Erythrolamprus reginae, assembly GCF_031021105.1. Taxonomy (NCBI): domain Eukaryota; kingdom Metazoa; phylum Chordata; class Lepidosauria; order Squamata; family Dipsadidae; genus Erythrolamprus; species Erythrolamprus reginae. Next base: position 152,395,423 of record NC_091952.1, on the reverse strand, counting down.
AAAAACTATTTAAAGAAAACAAAATTCCTAAATGGCTTTCCACTACCAAAGCTATTATTTATCCCAATGTATTAAATGTAAAAAACAATAGTCACTTATAAACAAATTTTAGATGACCACAACAATCTTAGATCTAGGCAGGAACTTAAAGCTTCCCAGATAGAAGTAGACTGGTGGTTTTATTTACAAATAAGCACGAAGTACAATAAGAGTACAACCTGGCTTTCAAAACAACCACATCCTTGATAAAATTTTACTAGGTCCAGAAGAAAAAATGATTTCTTGGCTTTACAGCTTTCTAGTAAACCACAAACTTTTGGAAAAGGTGGTGAAAGGAAATACGATAGCCTGAGTACAAAACTTTGGCTATTCAATTACACTTTCAGAATGGGATAAAGTCTGGGAATTAAATTATAAGCTTACACTAGCTACTTCATATAAAGAAAACATATATAAAATGTTTTAGAACTGGCACCTCCCCACCGTCCGACTGGCAAAAATATTCCCAACAACCTCTCTCAAATGCTGGGAAGGAGAGAGGAACATACTACAACCAATGGTGGACCTGGCCCGAAGCCAGAACTTTCTGGAACAAAATTAGAACCTGGTTGGGAGAAATACTTCAGAAAGAAATTGACCTAAAGCCTGAAATGTTTTTACTGGGGGTATTGTGCACAAGATACACAAAAAAGGAAAGATACAGTACTTCATTTTACATATAACTACAGCAGTTAGATTAATCTATGCCCCAAATTGGAAATTAGAAAACATATCTACCTCCTTCATGGTGCAAAGAAAAATACTTGAGTGCACAGAAATGTGCAAATTGATGGTGGAGATTCATGGAAAAGATGACACGGAATTTTATAAAATATGTAATAAGATGTATAACTGGATTAAATGAAACCCAGAATTAAAAATTTGGCTATAAGGATGAAGATGTATTGAGAAATATCCATAAATGTTCATACCCCTTCTCTATAAGTTGAAAATAAGTTACGGATGATATACACTGTCAAATAGGATAAGTAGTCTATTAATCATATATATAGCTATAGATATGAAACGAATGTGTTGACAACGCTGTAAATGTATTGTATTCTTCATCATTGTTGTTTGTAAATATTCATTTTTGCTTGTCCCTGCTCTGCGCCTGTTTTGTTTGTAGTCCCTTTTTAAATGTAAAACTTAATGAAGATTATTTTTTTAAAAAGAATGATTGTACCATACAAACTAATTCACATCAGATCATTTTTTTTCAAAATCTGATCATTTGGTACAATACTTTCTTGAATCTACTTGCTCCAGGAGAAAAATTGAAGAAAAGTTGCTTCCTCTTGCTCTTCAGTCCAGTAGCAAATATATTATTACTCAGAATCTGGCAGTGGGATCTTATGGAAGAGTAACTTGCCAGGAATATAAGCAATGTCAAGCTAATGTAAGACTTGGGTATCTGTGGGATAAGCTGTTTTTGCTTATTACTTATGTGGTAACAGATAATAATAGGGTTACTTTCTATTGGATTGGTTCTAAAGTTTTCACCCTCAAATTGTTCTAGTGTGTTACATCCATTTCCTCCAGATATCCGTTGGTTTGTTCAGCAATAAATAAGTTACGATTCAGGCTTACCACCAAATAAGTAGATTCCAGTTTCTTTATAAGTGAGGCACTTGGTTATTTGATTATATATAAATAAGAGAAGAAAATGAGAGCAGCTGGCAGAATGTTCCAGCTGACAGAGACAAAAGCTCACCAGAGAGAGTCAGGAGAAGTTACATGCTTAATCAGTCTAGGTAGAGAGTGGGAAGAAAAAGATGACTTGCTCCTTCTCTCAATTCTCAGTGAGGTACCCAGAGAGGCCAGTGGTCTCAAAATAATCCTGGCCACATTCCTGACTCTTGAAAAGAACATTTCTGTTTGCATTTTAAAAAAAACCTGGGGAAATGATAGGGTCTGTTTGAATGGTCTGCTCGAGACAACTGATTGACTCAATGGTGTTCCAAAGAAACTTAAGGTTTTCTCTGGACATATGGTGGCTGGTTCAGTCTTAGTCTCTGCCTAGAATGGGCAGCTAGCTGGACCCTTGGAGTGCATTGCCCCAATGCAGCCTTTCCTGCGTGCTGAACCTAGCACATCCCTTGGTTTCCTGAATGACTCAGAAAAGATGACTGGAGTGCTGCTGGAGGAAAACTTGAAATAAAGTCTATGAACCCGAAAATGCAGATAGGAGCCCATATTAGGGATTACCTTGTGACAATAAGCACAGTGATGTTTTAATATTTTTCCGCCTTCATTGCATCTGCTGACAACCATTTATTTAGGGTGACTTGATCTCTGCTGGGCAGAGATGGACCTTGGGATCCTTTGCCCATGGGCCACATAATTATTTGCAAGGCATCTGTAAAGAATATCCTAGTCATCTAGGCAGATAAAAATGCTCAGATCTGATCCAAGTTTCACTCAGATTGAACAGGTGTGACCAAGGGGCCCAAAGCCTGGTCTTGTAGTAGGTGACTTTAACCAATGATCCCTTATGAGGGAGGGCTGGATTCTTTGGGCTGTAAGTTTGGTTTCTTCTCTGTTGGATCCAGAATTGTGAAGAAAGCTAAGGAGATAACCTGTGTCAGTTCTATGCAGTGATGATGACCTTTTTGTTGATGGAGATGGTGCCATTGTCCTTGAAAGAGGTAGGGATATATCTCCTTAAGCAGTTATTCTTTGACCAAACAGTCTTGGAAACTAGTCTTCCATTTTCTCTTTCTATGAAAGGTGTTTGTAAAGATGGTCATAGTGCAGCTCCTAAAAACCCTGCAGAAAATGGATTATCTAGACCCAATTCAGTTAGACTTCAGGCTGATATATGGTATGTAGATAACTTTATTTATACTTCTTGATAATTTGTGGTGGTGCTGGGATGAAGGTAGTGCATGCATCTTTATGCTCCTTTACCATTCAATAACGCTTCATACCATCAGCCACAGTATCTTTCTGGACTTGCTCTACATTTAGTATTAAGTTTGTCAAGGGAACAAAAGTAGGACCCACCTCTGACAATAGTTGCACTACAACTATTATGCTCACAGAGAGTCAGAATCCTCCAGTACAGACTTCTTCTAAATCCTTATGAGGGTGTCTCATCAAGCAATCAGACCCAAAGGGAAAACATGATTTTGATAAGTGTAAAATCAAGAGAAGAATCAGAACGAAGTCTAGAGAGAAGCAGGTTGTCTTTTACACAATGGAGTAGTTTTACAGGACTAACTATTTGAGAGACCAGGAGGGAGGGAGGGAGGGAGGGAGAGAGACAGAGACAGAGAGACAGAAAGAGAGAGAGAGACAGAGAGAGACAGAGAGACAGAGGGAGGGAGGAAGGGAGGGAGACGATATAGAATTCAGAAGGCATTTTTGAATATTTCCGATTATTTGAACCAGTTGAGAAAGGTAATCTGATTTGCTATGCTGAGATTTAAAATCCTTAAAATAATGTCCCTGATATCCTTATGGATTCATGAGTGTTCCATTGTTGTAGGTCAATACTTCTCTATACCCCTTGGGAAAAATCTAACAAAGATGCACTTAAAACAAAGATGCAGAGAAGAATACAAAGGAACAAGTATTATAACAATAAGGAATAACCTGTTCGGAGGTTTTTACAGCTTAATTCCTTAACAGAGAAGCTAAAAATCCTTGAAAAAGGGAGAAAGCTATCCTGAAAATGCACATAATGCACATAACAATGTGGTGTGAAGGCAGCCACTTTAGAGAAACATAGCTACAAAGGCTAAAGCAGGCTCTCTTCCTGTGGTCCTTTGGGATCTTCTGGATTTCCTGAATTTTCCTGAATTTTCACACCTACAGAACCAAAGGTTCTGGGAATGGGACTGATCCTTTAACATGACTCCATGAGATGTCATTTTATATGATAAGCTACAGTAGTTAGCAGTAAACTCTGAATCAAGACAAGACACCTAAAAAAAATGCTGAGGAAGAATCCCCCTAATCTGACAAAATTACAAATTAATGCAACCTCTTGAAGAGAGACAGATTAATACAGTGGCTAAAAGAGCTGGAATGGAACCCAGGAACAGAAGGTAGGTGGTGACTTTGGGCTAGTCACACTTTTAGTAGTTCTAGGCGATGGCGCGTGGTGATGGTGAATCTTTGGCATGCGCACCGGGGAGCTGCTCTTCCAGTTTCCGATGCTCCCCAGCCTTCTCCCACTTTGGCACTTAATGCCAAAATAGTTCGCCAACACTGGTCTAGGAAGAAGGTAAATCACTTCAGAAAAATCTTGCCATGAAAACTGCATGGGTTTCTAAACTGCTGGGAGTGAAGACTGACTTGGAGGCACAGAGAAATTATAATTTTTCCGTTTATTTATTTATTCAATAAATAAAAAGTCCTTAAAAATTGTATAGTGCTATTGCTTTGCAACCCCCTCTCCAAAGTATAAATCTCAATGTTTATTCTAATCACATGGATGTGACAGAAAATGAACATCTTGTGTGCTACGCGAAACTGATTTCCATAGCCAAATAAAAGGGATTCCAAACACAGTTCATACGATGTGACCCCAACTGACTTTCGTACAAGATTCTTTCTCTCAACCTTTAATCATCCTTCCTGTTTTGGTTGCACTAGTTCTGATGAGGCAATCTGAAATTAATACTCCAAGAATTTTCCTTGTTAAGAAAGGCTAATAATTCTTTATCTCATTTAAATGAAATGTTTGGGATTAACTATCTAGCATGTAAGCATCCAGTTGGGAAATCTACATGCAGCATGATGATAAACTTGTTCTATGTCTTCAAATGAATGAACATTTATCTTGATATTTGAGAAGGCAAGACAAATCAGATAATTAAAAGGAACTTTCCTTTCCACTCAATATTTTCAAGTTGAAAGAACTTTTGGTTAATAATTTTAAGGAAAGCTATATTTGTGGAACATAATACTGGGTGTTACTTTCTCATAATTTGCTTCTGACGACATGTGGAAAGTATAGAATTACAGAGTATGGGCAGGGAAGACTCACATTTCTAAGACTTTAATAAGAAAATAATGAGTTCAATAAGACTGACAATATGAATTTAGTGTTTCTCACCTACAATTAATTTTGTGAACATATCAAATGGATCATGTGTAATATTGATATTGTGTAAATATCAAATGGATCATTTTTTAAAACTAAATATTTAAATAGTTAGGGCATTTGGCCATTGATATTCAGCATTATTTAATGTGTTGCTATATTTTACCTGCAGAAAGTGCTTGTGAGATTTGCCATACTAATCCTCTTATCAAAGGTAAGATCTGGGTTCATCATTTGTGATATTCAGAAAGCTTTTGAAATGTGGCTTCTCCAATCTGAATTTGGGTATTGAGGAATCCACTAGAGATGGTGAGAAGGTGGAAGTGATGAAATATGAGTCACACATGTTCTGTCTTTAACAAAGATGCAACATTTTGCCAGGTCATATATAAATGGGTGAAGTTTGCGTTATAATATCAACACACACATTTTGTCATTTTAGCATCATCATCACTAGCTGTAGATAAATGATTCAGGGACTGAAGCATGAATAGTTATATATTTACCTGTGACATTAAGTCAAAAGGACTGAGAATATGAATGGCAATTTTAAACAAACTAAGAGATGTGATGATACATTTTAGTGCTATATTTTATAATCAGGAATGATAAGACTTAAACTACTATGTTATGGTATAGTTCTATGATTTGTGTCTACATTTTATGATAATTATATTTTGAGCCAAATTTTGTATTTTTCTTCTTGAGAATTATTTATTGTATGTATAAATACATTTAGAATAAATACATAAATAAATTTTGAACCTGGATTTGTATTTATCATCTCAAATGTTTGTTAATGGGTTGACTTTGTTTTATTTCTGTTTTTCTTTTTTTACAATAAAGCATTACAATTTCACACTTGATATTCAAATTTCTCATTTGAATTGTAAGATTTTGGTTAATGTAAAATATTAATAAACAGAAAAATGGTTTTTATTATTTAGTAACAAAGTTTACGATGTAGATTATTTTCATCATCGGTAAGGAAGCCCTGTGAAGGGATGCTTTGTTATTTCTCATTTGGGATTCCCTGACAATGAAATTCTTCTATAACCATTAATTTTATTGATCCATCACTCTTCTGAGCTCTCCATCTGCTCCATTCCTGCTGCTTTCTCTTGTGAGGATCCTTTGCTGAAGCCAGATGAGCCTCATCAGGAAGATGAAATAAAAGTTCTAATTTTTCCCAAAGCATTTACCATAATGTGCTTATTTTAAGAGCTGTTATGTCTTGTCCTAAATTCCATCCACACTACTGAGGTTCTAAAATCAATTAATCATTACTCACAGTTGTGTGTGTGTGTGTGTGCTAAAACCCATTTCTACTGTCACAGTCCAGTTGTATTGCAACCATGCTCACACAGAATTATTCTTTCACATTTATATGCAGGGGTGGGCTACTGCCCAGATGTGGGGGGATGCAGTGGGGTAGCGAAAATGGAGCTCCACCCCAGAGCACCCAAGTTTCACTGAAAGATATTGAAAGAAAATGCAGGGCATCCTGCATAAGCCACAGTGTGGTAGTAAAAATTTTGGTAGCCCTTCACTGTTTATATGTAATCCTTCCACCCCAGGATCTACAACAACTTAAGAACATAAGAAGAGCCATGCTGAATCAGGCCAAAGCCCATCGAGTCCAGCATTCTGTGTCACGCAGTGGCCCACCAATTACCCATGAGGATCTTGAGCAGAAAGAGAAGGCAAGACCCTCCCTTTCCCCTGACCCCCAACAAATGGTAATCAAGGGAATCCTGCCTGCCTCAACCAACATAGAGGTGGCACATGGACATCTGTTTCAATAACCACGGATACACTTGGCATCCATGAATCTGTCTAATCCTGCCTTGAAGCTATCAAGGCTGACAGCTGTCATGACCTCTTCTGGAAGTGAATTCCATAAACCAACGACACTCTGGGTGAAGAAATATTTCCCTTGATTTGTCCTCACTTTGTCCTCATTTTCTTACCTATGAGCTTTAGGGAGTGCCCTCTTGTCCCAGTATTGTGTGATAGAGAAAATATTTTTTTTAAAAAAGATGGCAGCCTTTAGACCATCACCAACTGAACTGGTTCCCTGATGTCAATATGTTTTATCTATCTACCTTTTCTATCCCATGCATGATTTTATACCCTTCGATCAAGTCACCCCTTAAACGCCATCTTTCAAGGCTGAAGAGACCAAGGCATCGCAACTTGGTATCATAAGGGAGGTGCTCCATTTCCTTGATCATTCTTGTTGCTCTTTTTTGCACCTTTTCCAGTTCCATTATATCCTTCTTGAGGTGCGGTGACCAACTTGCTGCAGCCAACTTTATGTAGCCAACTCACCATGGCCAACTCATCACAAGACAACTCATTATGACTACGTCACCATGGAACAACTCGCCATGGGACAAGAATTACACTAATATTGAAGAAATAGTCTAATACAGGAGTGTCAAACTCAATTTCATTGAAGGCTGCATCAGGGTTGTGTTTGACCTTGGGGAACTGGGCTGGGCATAGTCAGGGTGGGTGTGGCCAGATTGACATCACTCATTTGGGGGTGCCCATGGTGACCTGAGTGGTATGCCAGCAAAAATAGGCTCCCAAGCTCCATTTCCGGCTGCAACAGCCTCCTGCAACACCCGGCCAGCACAAACAGAGCAACCCATTTTTACTGGCAGGGGTACCATGAGCTGGTCCTTCACTGTTTCCAGGGCAGCTCCATGATCCAGATCTAAACACTCTGTTCGCCGGATTCTGGCCCACGAGCTTTGAGTTTGACACCCCTGGTCCAATAGAATCATTTAAGAAAAGATGCCAAAGAAGGAAAAATAAAATGTGAATGACAAAAATTAAAATATTTTTAAATAATTAAATGTAATTATTGAATTGTCCCAAAACGAGTTGCCCCATGGTGAGTTGGCCATAGTGCGTTGTCAGTCTGTAGTGAGCTGGCCTTGGTAAGTTGCAGCAAGGTGTCCCATTCTTAAATCCCATGAGTGTCCACAGAAGTACAATAGTACAGTGTTTAACTTAACAAAAAAGATAGATATCCTGCTAGTGTCTATTATTGTTGGCATCCAAACTGTATAGAATGCACTATTCTCATACTGTTAAATTACCATTCCAATCCACATCATCAACAGCATTAGATTTGACAGAACTGTCCATAAGAGTGGTGATTTATATAGCCAGCCAGCTCCAAAGCAGTGAAATAAAAGGAAAAACATGTTGAAAGATGTCTAGAAATAGAAGCAGCAATATAAACAAATTATCCCTACCCTGTGGAAGTGAGTGAGATTTTTGGAGCTAGTGAAAATATGTTGGGAAGGCGTTTTACAAATAAAATACCATTCCATTGGTTATTATTTAGTTGGTGATTTGGGGATCTTAGAGTTGGGGTATAAGTGTAGTAGAAATGGTCATGGACTCAGAGGGCACAGAGACTGTGAAGGCGCGGTGCAGGCGTCCTATGTTCCTGGCACCTGAGAGTGATAGTGAAGAAGATGAGGGGTCAGGGTCAGAACAACAGGAGGGGGCCTTCTGCACTTCCTGGAATGAGTGAATCAGCACTTCCTGTGAGGAATGACTTTGCATTTCCTGTGCTGAATGACTCAGGAAAAGGAGGAGCCTCTTCTGGATGCCAGAGTGTACAGAGCATCTAGGAGACATGAGTGGTTGGCTAAGAGGAGATTTATTCATGAATAGTACTACTGGCGATTGGGTCATGCCCTCACACTATTTAATGTGGAGGCATGCCCCACCTCGTTGCAGAGAACAATGCAGGAAAGATCACATATCGGTTCTTGGATTCAGTTTGTGTTTTAAAAGAACACATTCCTGCCTGTGTTAATGAGCTTCAGTTTTCCAGTTCGCTTTTGACTTTGAATTTCTGAAATCTTGCTTCACTGGGTAATTACAGCTGTGTTTATCATCTATCTGGGAATCTTGCCCACTGATAAGACTTTGCCAGAACTGTTTCTCCTTTTGAAAAAAGACTTTTAAAGACTCTTAAAAGACTCAGACTGTTGTACACATTAAATCATTTTATTTATTTCTGGTGTGCCTATGATTATTGGGACTCGATGCTAGACAGAACACCAAGGTTCATTACTTTAGTTGTGAAACAATTCTCATCCCCCTTCCCCATAATTCCCATTCTTTTAAACATTTTCCCAATACACAGCAAAACAAAATAACTCTCATTCCAGATAAAAAGCAAATGTTTTGAAAACATGCATTTTCTCATTTTAAATTTAGCTACATCAAGGAGGCCCCAATATGATTACATACTTAACATGGAATTTAATGCTGAATCTCAGGCTGTTGTGACCAGTATTATCCTCAGTGGGTGCAGCACGAATGTTAGGGGCCAAGGGCCAGCGCAACTATACCATTGCATTTAATCTTTGAAGGCAAAAGGACTTGAGAAGATTCAGATAAAAAGGTTTATTGAGTTCTCTGCTCCCAAGCTAAGAAGGATAAAGATAACTCATAATTTATCAATGACAGCAATTAGTATCATTCTTCAGACAAACTGAAAACTCTTGAAAAGTTACTTTAGTGTAGCCATTGTTGAACAAAAGTTTCCAAATAGCTTCCTGAAACTCAGTGAATATCTAAAGGCAGGGGGGGAAAGGCAACACTTGTTGAATAAAGTGAAACATTCAAGTAACTATTACCAGAAATTTTATTACTAATGATTTAGTCAGTGTATTAGAAATATAGGAAACGGGCAGCAGAAAACACCTAGTGATCTATTGATCTGCCTTTGAGTTTTTTACTTATTTATTTTATCTTTTCCATTTTTGTTGAATCATGGACATGTGTTCAATGCATGTTTAAACTGGACATTGGTTTGAAGCTCCCACTACTTTTTCTGCAAAGCAATACCTCCTAACATTACTTTTAAACTTCCTTCCTATCAGTCTTAGCTTATGTCCCAATGTTCCTGATTTTTGTTTAATATTGAAAATACTGCCTTCTAGAACCTTATTCACACCCTTAATACATTTAAAGGTTTCCAGTCATAACCCACCCACCCCACTTTCCCCTTCTGTCCTCCAGGCCAGTGTTTTCCAACCTTGGCCACTTGAATATATTTGGACTTCAACTCCCAGAATTCCCCAGTCAGCAAATGCTTCAAGTGGCCATGATTGGGAAACACTGCTCCAGGCTACACATATTCAGTTCCTCCAGTCTTTCCTGTTATGTTTTGCAAGGTTTCTCAGACCTTGTGTCATTTTTGTTGCTTGTAGGAAATCTCATTGTACAAATCTCATTGACAACAAAATTATAAATTATGGCTTGTAAAGCCCAGCAGTTGGGTTCATGTAACACACTAAGCAACAACCAACCCAATCCAATTAGTTCTTGGGCAAACCAGAGTTTACAACAGATCGACAAGATAAGAATGGAGGCTTAGGGAGATCACAAGTTAATGCCCATTAGAAGAAGGGTAAGATGCAGATTAAAGACAACAGAAGGCAGCGTTCATTTGATGAAGGCTTCATTTTAAAAGTAAATAAGGAAACTTAGAAGGAAAATGTAGACAGAAATTTGTTGCAAAGAAAAGAACAGGAGCAGGTGATAAAGCAGAATGCTGTAGGTTTTTAACTGCCTGCTTCATGCGAGTTATATATTTGAAAAATATCTTTTAATTAAAAGCTGGCATGGTACAAAGTAGCCCATCTCCCCCTTCTCCCTCCCTCCTTCCTTCCCTCCCTCCCTCCCTCTCTTCCTCTCCTTCTCCCTCTCCCTCCCTCCCTCTCTCTCTCTTTCTCTCTCCTTTTTGGACTTAAATCAAAATCAAAATGATGGATGGCTGTTCCTAAGAGAAATTTGCCTCGAAAGAGGACAATATTAATCCACAGGATAGTGGCAAATGGCATTCTGATGCTTTGTGACTTTGTTAGGTTCCCCGTGACCCTCATTTTGCTAATAGGAAATAAACTCCCTTGGCAGCCATTTTACCAAAGTGCCTTCAGCATATACTCAGAATTCTAAATATACCCATTACTAACTAAATAAAAATAAAAATCCCTGGTTTAAGCTATGGAGGTGGCAAGCAGAGGAAACTTAGATAAATGGGGTAGCTCAGTGTATATGTAGGTACCAAGCTTCAAGAACTAGAATATACCTAAGAAGAAGCACTAGAGCAGTGATGGTGAACCAATGGCATGGGTGCCACAGGTGGCAGACAGAACCATATCTGCTGGCATGCGAGCTGTTGCCTTAGCTCATCTCCAACCTGCATGTGTGCGGGCCAGCTGATTTTTGGCTCACACAGAAGCTCTGGGAGGCATTTTTGGCTTCCAGAGTTCCTCCAGGGAGTGGGAGAGGTTGCTCCGGGGAAGCCTTGGAGCCTGGGTTGGGCAAAACATGAGCCTACTGGGCCCACCAGAAGTTGGGGAACAGGCCATTACCAGCCTGCAGAGAGCCTCTGGGGGTGGGGTGGAAGAAGGTGTTTTTGTCCTCCCCAGGCATTGAATTATGAGCATGGACACTCGTGCATGCGCGATAGCATGCACCCACACACTTTCTGCACCCCAGGAAAAAGAGGTTCGCCATCACTGCACTAGAGGAATAGAGCACTAGAAAACTGTCTGCCAAATGCTTCACGTTGGTATGAAACAGCACTCGGTGTCAATATAAATATTTAAGAAAAGGGAAGGATATAAAGATAGCAGGAAAACTAAATTTTGTTTGCATAATAAAAAATGGTTGTATAACATTACCACAGTCAATTTTTAAATAAACCTGAAGTGCAGAAAATTGTGCCTGACCCATTCCAAGCTAAGGGGCTCTCCCAACACAACCAGAAGATCAAAGGGATAAATGCCATTGTTGATCTTGACAGCTACATGCCATGGGGAGATGGAGATCAAGTGTGCTTCGGATGGGAGAGATATCGTCAAAGACAGCTTTTCCCAATCTGCTGCTTTCCAGATGTGTTGGGACTACAACTCCCAAAATTCTGAAACAGAGTGAGCCTGTAGGGAAGATTATGCTAAAATAAGTTTATAAACTCCATTTTGGTAGGGAAAAAAGGAACAATTTTTCATTTATATTCAGAAAGTGTAGGGGGAAATGATATTTATCTGTATGATCCATCATTCCTTTTACAACTTTATCACTTTCAAAAGTATGTATGGCTAGAAACATTTCTATTTTTGAAAAAGCAAATGTGATAAGAGTGGGAAACAGTATTAGAAATCAAAATATAATATATTTCACATTGAGAATCCCACATGACAGCTATAATTTTAGTAGAGCTCCCCTCCAGTTTCAATATTATCAAAAATCAAAATTTTAAGGGAATCTTAGGTCTGAAAACAAATGATAATAATGTAGAACATAATTATAAACCAAAAGAAACGCAAGATAAATGCTTTGGGAGAAAAATGAAATTTTATTTGTAGCTGAAGACCAAATTATTTTATCTTTATAAGATTTAAAAAAGTATGTAAAATGTTCTACAGACAGTAAGGGTGTGTCCGTTTTTCTTTGACACTTTCCCATAGTGTAATGCAAAAATGCTGCAAAAAGCCGTTATAATTTAGATAGAAGTTTCTTAATCCATATAACTTTTTTCTGCTGAAGATTAGTCTCCAAGCTACTTTTCTCTTGGAGATAAGCTACATAAAATGCAACCAATGGCTGTCATTGATGTAACTGAAGATACATATTTTTACTGTACACATTTATCTCTGGAGGTTTCTAGAAGCTAGTCCATATTACTAATAAGCTTCCCACAATATCCTCATTATGTCATTTTATATTATTAGCATGTTTAAATCACTAGAGCCCTATGGACATAGTTAGCGTTTCAAGGTCTATGGAAGAGACGGCAGAGGCATAGAAGTCAAGCACACTTACTGGGAAAGACTGTATTGTTGGAAAATCACAACATAATGGTGGAAAACAATTGTAATAAGCATTAGTTGATATCATTCATCACTATTGGTTGAGGTATCATCAATATGCCGATGATACTCAATTTTACCTCTCTTCATCTGGTGACCTGAGTGATGTTGTCGCTTTCTTCTCATGGTGCCTGGAGACTATAGGGAACTGGATGGGGGACAATGGGCTATGATGAACCCTGACAATATCAAGCACTGTATTTTTCAGAGTATAAGACCCACCTGAGTATAAGATCCACTCTAGTTTTGGGCAGTAATGGGCAGTCAAAATTTTTACTGCCACACTGTGGGTGTGGCTTATTTTGTGGGTGTGTCTTAATGGTCATGTGACTGGGTAGGAGTGGCTTGCCAGCCATGTGATCAGGTGGGAGTGGCTTGAACAATCATCATTGTTCAAGTGAACTGTTAAGTCCTCGACTTACAACCATACCAGTGTCACTCGCTGGGGTGACAATTTGCTTTGCGATTCTCATGGTTTCCTTCCATGGTGGCCCCCCCACCTCAGGCTCGGTAGCTAGGTGAATGGGTGCTGCCAGAAGCATAAATGCTGCCAGCGCCGCTTCCACCCATACCTTCTGCTTGCACCTCAGGCAGAGGTGACCATGTGAGGTTGGAGGGAAGCTGGGCAGGAGAGAGGGAAGCTCATATGAGGCCAGGAAGGAGGAAGGGGAAAAAAAGCAAGGAGCACAGATGCAGCAGCAGCAGGGAAGAAAAGGAGAGCTGAGCTGAGCCAATCCAGGAAGTGACAGCCGCCGATCAGCTGGAGCTGTGCACGCATCTTCATTTCTGCCGGTGGAACTGTGTTCCACTCCATCCTGCCTGCTGCCCACCCCTGGTTTTGGGGAGGTAAATAGAGGGGGGAATCCATCTGGCTAGCATCCTTAGTCTGGTCAGCTTCAGCACATCATTCAATCCCCTGGTTAGGGCTAGAAAAAAAAACTTTTTCGGAGGGAATAGCAATGAAAACAAGCCTGCAAAGACTTCAGAGTAGCAATGAAAACAAGCCTGCAAGCCGGGAATATCATTAATACTTTGTTAGGGCTGGGGGGGGAAAGCTTCAAAAAAGCTACATTTGGAATATAAGATGTACCCAATTTTTCAGCCTCTTTTAGGGTGGAAAAAAGTGCATCTTAAACTCCAAAATATACGGTAGCTTTGAATACATGGAGCTTCAAGATCCAGATCTTTGATTTCTATAGTTCTGAAGAGGGTTGCACTACCCTGTTTAGATCCAGTTTGCAACTTAAGGGGTCTCCTGGACTCGCAAATCCTGCTAGAAGATCAGGTGGCAGTCATGACTAGGTAAGGTTTGCAAAACTTTGGTTAATGAACCAGTTGCAGCCCTTCCCGAATCAGGACTCCCTGCGCTTTGTCACTCAAACCCTAGTCAACTCTTGTTTGGATCACTGCAATGCAGTTTACATGGGGCTTCACTGGAAATGCATTCAGTACCAGCTTCAATAGGTACAAAGTGAGCAGCACGAGAAGTCATTAGGAGCAGTAAAATGACTGTTACACAATTGCTTCAGAAATTGCACTGGCTGCCGGTTGGCTTACAGGTGTGGTTCAAAGTGCTGGTAATGACCTTTAAAGCCCTTCATTGCATAGATCCAGATCCTGCTAAGACAGACCCTCCCTATTTGTGCCATCAGAGATCTGATGATGATCCTGCCAGTTAAGGAACTCTGACTGACAGAATCCAGAAGATCTTTTGTGCTGTGGTGCTGGCCTTCTGGAATATCCTGCCCTCTGAGATTTGTCTCCACTCTCTTATCCTTCTGCAAGTGCCTGCAATTCTGCCAATTGGCCTGGGGACCCAATAGGGGAGTAATTCACTGAAAGTGATTGTTTATTAAAATTTGTTGCAAAATTCAAAACCAGAAGCACAGATGACTGATCCAACTTAATTCAATAAATTCTTTATAACATAATAACAGATGAATTTACAATACCATTAGCAGAGTTCTTCAAGTAAACAGAAGCGGGAGTTAGTTTCATTTCAGCAGAGCAGACAAGCACAGAGGGTACAGAGAGGAGAGTGAGCAATGCCCAGCCTTAAGTTTCTCAGTTTTGATTCTCTGCACAGACTCAGAAGTGGTTAGCTCCCATTGGATGACTTATTTGCTATACCTATTTATTGGCTGACCTTGTTACCATTAGCTCTCCCAGTTCATGAATATCTTAACACTGTTGGACAAATTAGCTGACCTCTTTCTGCACCACCTCTGACCATCTTACTTAATTTCATAATATTGTACTTCCTTTGTTTATTTTTATTGTTTTATTTCTTTGCTATTGTTATCTTTAAAACCCACCTCTATCATCAGGCATGGGGGAACTGAGATATTCCCTTCCCCCTAGGCCTATACATTTATGCATGGTATGTTTGTGTGCATGTTTGGTTTTTAAATTAGGGTCTTTTAAATTATTTTAAATATTAGATTTGTTATATGTTGTTTTACTGTTGTTGTTAGCCGCCCCGAGTCTATGGAGAGGGGTGGCATACAAATCTAATAAATGAATAAATAAATTTTTATATGTTTTCCCATTTTATTGTTATAAGCTGCCCAGAATAGTCCCATGGCAAGACAAGCAGCAAACAAATTTAACAAATATACATTCAGAGGGTTCCAAGTTGTTGAAGTAATAAAGCTTTAGCCCTATTTGACCATTAATGGTACTCCATATAGAAGAGGAGCTGGATCTGTTTTGAACAGGCATATCCTCCTAGTCCTCATTCCTGCAAACACCAATATGGTCACATGACCAAGAGGACGATATGTTCTTTGTACTATTTGCAGTGGGGGGAAAAGTTGGGCCAGTTCTTTTTCTGTTTGTAGGATGGCATCTGAACAGGACTGAGTCCTTGATTCCCTGAGGTGGCAGCTATGTTATTTTCAAAGATTTAACAAACAGTTCTACTGCTTACCATTTCACAGCTTCTGTGAGATCATTTCCATTCATTAATGCTGCTCATAACAATGAGTTTAAACCTTTGTTGGATTTTTTTCCCTGCTGTAGTATATTGCCACTCCCACCCCCCATCTCTCATTCTCCGAGTTCTGCATGGAAGGAGAAATGGGTCCTCCTGACTGTTTAAAGAAAAAGAAAAAAACACGTGGAATCAAAGACCATAATTTTATTGCTACATTTTGTAATATAACAGGCTACGTACACCGCAAACGTTTGGTATAAGATTTTTTATTTTTTCTCCACCATAAAATAAAACAATATATAGCTATAAACACAATAACAATGCTTAAAATCAATCATATACAAACTTTTCTTTTCTCATTACTCCTTCAATGGAGGTTCTTATCTCTCCCCATGTAAAATTTTCTGTTAATTTTATACAATATTAGCAATTCTTAAAATTCTAAATTATAATTTTTCCCTCACCATCTTACTACAAAAGGTTACAACAATGTAAAGAATAATAAAATCTCTTTTATCTAAATTTTAATCTTATATCATATAGCTAATTAAAAATTCTCTCTCTATAGATATCTTTAATAAAAGAAACTATTCAAAATATATCACCTATTTCGTAAAATAAAGTTCTGTATGTTTAAGTCTAAACAATAAGTAAATTTTGTGTTATATCATTATATAGTGCTACCACCATTTCTCATCTTTGCCATCTGACTTGCAAAGTTTAAATCAAATTCTCATTTCAATTTTTCCAAAATTAACCAATTACTAATACATACATAACGTATCTCTGAATTTTCTATCCAATCATAAAACTTCCCCCAAATTTGATAATAATCTAAGTCTTGTTTATCTTTAAGTTTCAAAGTCAACCTACTCATCTCTGCACAATCCATAATTTTTCTCAAAACTTCCCTTTCCGTTGGTGTCCTATTCAATTTCCAACATTGTGCATATACAATCCTAGCTGCTGTAATTATATGTATAATTAAATACGTCTCTTCTTTATCAAAATTATCTGGTAAAATACTCAGAAGGTATATCTTGGGTCTAAGATCAATAGTTTTTCTTAAAATCTTCTGGATCCAATGTTGAATTCATGTCCAAAATTTACGTGCTTCTGGACAAGTCCACCACATGTGATAGAATGAGCCAGGTAACTCACTGCAGTTCCAACAGTTCATCAACAAATTCTGAAACATTTTCACTAGCTTTTGTGGTGATATATGCCATCTATAAAACATCTTATACATATTTTCCTTAAATGCAGTTGATATTGTCATTTTATAATTTCTCTCCCATAATTGCTGCAAACAATCTCTGTCTATTGTATAGCCTAAATTTCTCATCCATTTTATCATTGTGTCCTTAACCTGCTCAAATTCTAATTCAATCGATAAGAAGTATTGGTAAAAATTTTTGATCAAATTAACATCCTAACCCAATAAGATTTGATCTAGTTCTGTTTTTTGTAAGTTAATACCTTTGGTTTTAACGTCTTTCTGAAATCTTGATTGTAACTGTAAATACATAAACCAATTCAATTTTATGCCTTGTTTTTCTAATTCTTGAAGTGGTTTTAACTTCAATGACTGTGTCAATATATCCTTGTATCTTAAAATATTAGACCAGTTTAGTCTTTTGGGGTACATAAATACTTCTATTATCGATATCCAAAATGGTACTTTTGTGTAGTGTTTCGCTTTCATCTTTTCCCAAATTGCCATCAACGAACTTCTTACAATATGTCTCTGAAATTAACTATGTATGTTCTTCTTCTCATATCACATAATGCGTGCCAACCTATTTGCAAGGCATGTCCTTCTAACACCTTACACCACAAACGTTAACTGATTTCAGACATATAGGATAGTACAGTGATGGCAAATCCTTTTGTCCTTGCGTGTCAAAATCATGCTGTCATGCAGGACATTGCACATGTGCATGCGC
Source organism: Erythrolamprus reginae (assembly GCF_031021105.1). Taxonomy (NCBI): domain Eukaryota; kingdom Metazoa; phylum Chordata; class Lepidosauria; order Squamata; family Dipsadidae; genus Erythrolamprus; species Erythrolamprus reginae. The sequence continues at coordinate 152,377,537 of NC_091952.1, read as the reverse complement.
CCAAACCCATAATACAATGCACAGCCCACCTGCATGTACCCACATCCCCCACCCCATTTTAGGCCTAGCAGGCCTACCTGAAGTCTCATGAGACAAAGAAAGGGACACAAGGGAGGAAACAGCCCCCCTCCGCATCATGCCTAACAAGTGTTATTTCGGTTTTGTATGCAGCTTTCTTCCTCTCTAACATTCATCTCCATTGTTCAATGATGCTTTTCCTGTCTCTCCAGGATTTAGCTGTAAACATTGTTGGTAAATCCACAGTAACTGAATTTAAACATGCCTGGGATAAACACATATCCATCCTAAGATAAAATACAGGAAATAGTATAAGGGCAGACTAGATGGACCATGAGGTCTTTTTCTGCTGTCAGACTTCTATGTTTCTATATTTCTATCTGCTCCTGTGAGGCACTTTCTGTTCCTATTGGATACACACACATATACATATACACACACATATACTTTGAATAAAATAGAAAGAAAAATATATACCCTTTCCCAAATCTATTGTTAGATAGCAGAGAAAATATTTGTGGGAAATATAGATGTTCTCCCCTTGTCCTTCCTCTTCTCCTTCCTCTTTAGCATTGCCTGGTTGTGCCCTCAGGCCCTTGGACATGGATCAGCAATGGGGAAAGCACATATCACAGTGATACAATTTTCTGTTAGGTTAGTATAGATGTATAGTACTACGTCGGTGATGAAGAAAGACCATCCCCCCCTTCAGAATGACGTTAAACTTATGTCTAGCTTTTTGCATTTTGTACTCATGTCCTTGCAGGTTTTTCCTCACAAACAAACCTTTCTGCTTACAGAAAAACAAATGTTGCCAATCATCCATAATCCTTGGACCTTTTCTTTGTGTGGCAGCTCATATCTGTGCTTTGTTACATCATATCTGAACTCTTGCAATGAGTTCTGATAGGCCTGTTATTACAGTACAGTATATTTACCATATTTTGCAGCATATAAAACATACCAGAGTATAAGACATACCTTAATTTGGGGGGAGGAAAATAGAGGGGGGGGGATCTACCTACCAAATATTCATCTAGCTAGCATCCTTAGCCTGGTCAGTTTCAGCACATTATTTTATCCCCTGGTTAGGGCTGAAAAAAAATCTTCTTTGTAGGGAGTAGCAATGAAAAAATCCTACAAGCCAGGAAGATCCTTATAACCTTGCTAGGGCTGCAAAAAACTTTTTTGGAGGGAGTAGCAATGAAAACAAGCCTGCAAGCCAGGAAGAGCCAGGAATATCATTAGCACTTCATTAGGGCTGGGGGGAAAAAGCTTCAAAGAAGTTACATTTGGAGTATAAGATGCACCCAAATGTTCAGCCTCTTTTAGGGGGAGAAAGGTGCATCTTATACTCTGAAAAATATGGAATTAGTTAGTTACTTTATTTGTTTATTTATTTATTTAATTTATTAGAGTTTACTTACTACATTTATATGGTGCATCTTATGACTGTAACTCTGGATGTCATTCAGTTAAGATTATTTAATTGCTGAAAAACATTTACTCACCTGTGATATCACAGTCTTATCACTCTAATGCTGCTTTGTAAGGAACGTGTATAATAAGATTTGCAGGAAAACTCTTTCAAGGCCATCCCTAAGCCTATTTGTTGGGCCATCCTGAAAAGGATTTGTGGTCATGGTGCCACATGAATGCCCTTCTTCTAGAGCAGGGGTGTCAAACTCACAGCCTGTGGGCCGGATTCCTCGTGCGCTGGCCATGCCCACCTATCCACCCACCCCAGTTTAGCAAAGGGAGAAAAAGTTGTGATACTTCAAGTGGCAACAACATGTCATCACAAGCTTGACACCCCTGTTCTAAAGTAAGGTTTTTCTTTCAGGTATTTAAGACAGAGTTGAGACACTTCTCTTTAATCTTTAACATTTATAGTTATAATTTATTAGATTTGTATGCTGCCCCTCTCTGAAGACTCGGGACAGCTCACAACATAATAGTAATACAATACAATACAAATCTAATAGTAAAAGTTAAATCAGTTTAAAAACATTAATACATATTAAAATCCCTAACTATACAATCATACACATTCAACCTAATCCATCATACAGTGAGGCTGAAAACATCATAGAAAGGGGGGGGGAAGGTGGTAATTATCCCCACGCCTGGCGACAAAGGTGGGTCTTCAGCATTTTACGGAAGGCAAGGAGGGTGGGGATTATTTGAATCTCTGGAGGGAGTTGATTCCAGAGGGCCAGGGCCGCCACAGAGAAGGCTCTTCCCCTGGGTCCCGCCAGCCGACATTGTTTGGTCGACGGGACCCAGAGAAGGCCGACTCTGTGGGACCTAACTGATCGCTGGGATTTGTGCGGCAGAAGACGGTCTCGGAGATTTAGTAACTACAGCTTTACAGTTTTAATATCCTCTGTGTGTTTTTACAGGTTGTTACTTCTTTGCAGGTAACATTGTTCCTACTTGTGTTCCGGCAATGTTTGTCCAATGTTTGTATTGTATTACTATTACGTTGTGAGCCGCCCCGAGTCTACAGAGAGGGGCGGCACACCATATACTGGACTTCAGCTATCAAAAGGATGCATTCCTTGGTCACTCTCTTGGGGAGGAAACAGGTCCCAAATGACTTCCAGGAAGTCACTGAGGAGTGTATTTGTTTTCTTCCCCCTAAGTACAGTATTAAGTGTGGGAGCAAACTAAGTTTGCCTTGTTGAGCCTTGTAACCCCCCCTGACTTCATCTTGTAAACGTCTGTGTCAGCAGAAGAGGAAAGAACTTCAAAAGGGTCAGCACAGCCCCCCAGGGGAGGTTGTGCAGAGACGCCAGCAAAGAGATCCTAATCAGGCGAGCAAGCAATTGGGGGTTATATTTGTCTCAGAAGCCGGGACAGGCCAAGCCTTCTAAGGCAGAAAGAGGAGCTTGATTCGGCCTCCAAGCCCCTCGGAGAGTATTGGCTTTTGCTGGGCTAATGCCAAGGGATACAGCCTAGCTCAAGCTCAGGAGGCAGAGAGGGAGGGAGGGTGAGAAAAGGAAACACAGGAGCTGTTGGAGATAATGGCTTTCTAACAGGCATGGGTAGACCTTGGACAGAAGCAAGAGATGTTATCACCCAAGCCCAGCATTCCTCTTTGAAAGGGGTGGAGGTGGGGTGTGTGGGTAAGTGATTGACTCCCGCCATCGCCTCCCTGCGTGTATTTCTTCCTAGCTAATATTAACATTCCAGCCAGGGCTGCTAAACAGAATCTTAATTAGAGCCTGATACTCTTGTGCCGGGATTTTTCCTTAACTAATGGTTGCTGTCATCCCGCTACTGCTCTTCTTTGGGGGATATTGTATTCAGCTACCAAAAGCATGACTGAAATGTAATGTGCAGGGCAGAAAAGGAAAGTAAGGCAAGGTAGGGGGAAGGGCAGAAAAGGAATGAAGATCAGCAAAGCAGGATTGGCTTTCCGCCTCCACCTCATGTCAGCATCACCCAACTCTTTCCTGAGAAACCCAAAACATGCTGTTTAATCAAAGAACACTTTGCTCTCGCTCCCCTAAACACACAAAATATCCTCCAGCAGGGCATCCAATCCTGTTGCCTATCAGCCACAGACACATCACTCTGTGACAATAACTTTATTTTATTTATTTTTTATTTATTTATTTATTTATCAGATTTGTATGCCGCCCCTCTCCATAGACTCGGGGCGGCTAACAGCAATAATAAGACAATATAAACAAATCTAATATTTAAGTTAATTTAAAAACCCCAATTTAAGAAACCAATCATACATACAGACATACCATGCATAAATTTTATAAGCCTAGGGGGAAGGGGAAGTCTCAATTCCCCCATGCCTGACGACAGAGGTGGGTTTTAAGGAGCTTACGAAAGGCAAGGAGGGTGGGGGCAACTCTGATATCTGGGGGGAGTTGGTTCCAAAGGGTCGGGGCCACCACAGAGAAGGCTCTTCCCCTGGGTCCCGCCAAACAACATTGTTTAGTTGACGGGACCCGGAGAAGGCCAACTCTGTGAGACCTAACTGGTCGCTGGGATTCGTGTGGCAGACAGATGTTCTTTCTGGATTAGGAGGGGGATTTTTCCCTGGAGCAGGCACAGACCTGAATCCAATACCCTTTCGCAGAGCAAAATATATGTTTTTTAAAATATTTTTTTATTTTTCTCCACAATACATCCATACCGATACCTTAATTCTTAACACAATAAACATAATTATCTTTTTCTATTTGATAAAACATAAACCCATGTCCTAACCTGCATCTTTTATGCTTTAATTACCTGCCTGTTTTTCCCTTTATGCCATATGAACCCCCTCCCTCTATCTTCCTCTCTTCCTTCTACCTTCTTTGTCCTTCTACCCCAATTTCCTACTTCCCTCCTCTCCCCTTCTTCCCTTCCCTCTCTACTTCCTTTTCTCCCTCTTGTCCCTTCCTTGAGAGTATCTATTCATAATCCATCATAAAGTTAACAGACAGGTAATTCATGTCCCTCATCCCATTTACACATCGGTGGTTCTCTTAAATTCATTTTCCCCCAGTATCCATATCTATACTTATTTCTCATATTCTCTAAGTCTATTAACTACTATCTTAGTGCTGCCTCCTCCACTACCTAATTTTGTCACCTGTGTCTACCACCTTCAATTTTCTATTTTTCTCCAATTTAATCAATATTATTTATCTTCAAAAAATTTCATTTTTAACCAATCATACAATTTTTCCAATACATTATCTTCCGTATCTCAGAATCTTCCTCATCAGCAAAATATACATGTATGTCCTTTGGTTCTAATCCACACAATGATTTATAACATGAATTGCCTATCTGGATGACAGGGTTGAGGCCAACTTCGGTGGATCTTCAAGAAGTGAAATACTGAAGGATGTAGTTATTATAAAGTGGTTCAGTTTGATTTCATAAAATTGTGCATGGAAGTATGAACATAGATTTTGTTTGTAACTCTTTTAAGCCGCTGTATCTTTGCCCAAGCAGGCAGTCCCCAGGAGAATGATGTGATTGCTTTAAATAACCTGTAGGTCAGATTTATAATCTTTCTCCGATTCATTGAATGCTACAACAAGATAACTAAATTGGTTAATATTTGGATGGGAGGCCACCACAAAATCCCAGAACTGAAATGTATCTCAGGGGAAGGAATAGCAAAGTACTTCCATATTGCTACCAAGAAAAACACAATAGCACTTGCAGCAAATTGCAATTCCACTAAACTGTCAAAATGCATTCAAGAAATCATTCACACAAGCCTGCATCAGGAGATTATGTAAGTATGGATTGTGCAGTAATGATTGTTTTTAATATTTATGGGTTTTAAATTTCATTTTTTTATCTAATATTGGATTTGTACTCTGTGTATTGTATTGTTGTTGTTGTGAGCTGCCCCAAATCTTCAGAGAGGGGCGGCATACAAATCTAATAAATCTTAATCTATGGAGTGACAGTATTGGCATCAATTGCAGCATTGGCATGGTGGTGTCATCCTGCAAATTTTGTCATGTCCTCTTATCGCAAATGCTCATGCAAAGATGTGCCCATATTTTCAATGGGAATTAAGTTTGACACAAGAAAACTTGCACTTCCATGGCATCATGTAGCAATTGTGATGTGGTATAAAGAGTCCTCACCATTCAAGATGTTTTCTCACTAGTGGCTTATAGGTACCTTATGTTATCAGCCAACTATTGTGGTGCCGATATAACAATAACAAGAGCACACTTTATGTGGCTGAAAGTGTGATGATAAACCCCTGTGCACTCTTACCTGTAACAGAACTGCACCTTGCTACACTCAGCAAGATTCCTGAATAAATGTACTGTTGATTTGCATTGCAGAGCATCTCAGGTTCTCAATGCTGTAGATCTCTTCAGTCCTGAAATCACTAGAGATTGAATTATTCAAATACCTGGTTTTAATATATGGAGAAAATAACATCAATCATCCTTCCCACTGATGTCTCCAAGTCCCGGTTGAACTCCTACTCCCACAGCCTATCTATACTGCAAAGAGACCTCTGAAGTCCTGGTGTGACAGAATTGGAAGTCTTGTAATGAAGTCCTAGCCTTGGCATTTGGGTACTTTGGTGCCAGGCTGTCTGGAAAGCTTGTCCATAGAGGTGTCTGCAGAGGAATCAAAAAAGTCAAGAGGGCGCCCACAGCTGTAGGATCAAAGCCCCAGCGTGGTCAAACGTATTGAGTTTTTTTGACCCTTTAGTGGAGGCAATCCTCGACTTACGACCCCAAGTGAGACCAAAATTTATTTGGCTAAGGGAGACATTTTCTAACCCTGTTTTACGACCTTTCCTGCCATACAGTTGTTAAGTGAGTCCCTGCAGTTGTTACCTTACTAACAGGGTTGTTAAACGAATCTGGCTTCCCCCATTGATTTTACTGGTCAGAAGGTCTCAAAATAGCAAAATAGCTGCCCCGAGTCTTTGGAGAGGGGCGGCATACCAATCTAATAAATAATAATAATAATAATAATAATAATAATAATAATAATTATTATTATTATTATTATTATTATTATTATTATTATTATTATTATTATTATTATTATTATTATTATTATTATTATTATTATTATTATTATTATTATTATTATTATTATTATTATTATTATAGCATTTAGACCTGTATACCACTTCATGGTGCTTTTACAGCCCTCTCTAAGCGGTTTACGGAATCAGCCTATTGCCCCTCAACAATCTGGGTCCTCATTTTACCCACCTTGGAAGGATGGAAGGCTGAGTCAACCTTGAGCTGGTGGTGAGATTTGAACTGCTGACCTACAGCTAGCAGTTAGCCGAGGTAGCCTGCAATGCTGCACTCTAACCACTGTCTCTGTAAAAATGATAATGAGACCCCCGGGATGTTGCAACCCATCATAAATACAAGCCAGTTTGCCAAGCATCTGAATTTTGATAACGGGAGCATAGAAATGCTTGCAACACATCAGGGTGAATAAAAGGTCATTGGTCACCATTCTCAGCGCTGTTGTAACTCTGGACGGTCACTAAATGAACGGATGCAGGTCGAGGACTACCTGTATTGCCCTCCTTCTGTTTCAAATCTTAGGCAAAACCTGCCTCTGAAGATGGCGGTTTCTTCTTTTTCGCCGTTTGATGTCCGCGGTGCGAAGCAAGGGGGAGGCAAGCCCGGCCACCCTTCACCCTGAGAAGCACAGAGAAAGCCGAAGCCACTACAAAGGAACTCGGGCTCCTTGCCCTGGGATCCCATGTCTCGGGAAAGGCTCCAGAACAAACAGCCCTTTGTCTTACCCCAACCAGGCCGTCTGCCACCACCCAGATTTTTTTTTTAAAGTAAAACCAGGTAGATTAGAGTTTGGCTGGTAAATACCATCGACCACTGCAACCCAGAAAGAAGAAAGAGGAGGAGTGTGTGCAAAAGTGGGCTGCTAAACTGGAAAGGTGAGGTGTGCTCGCCCCCGTGCTAGTTGAGTCCAGCGCAATTCTGATGCTGCACCTGGGCAGGGAGCGAAACTGCGCGCGAACCGCGCGCGATTTCGCTCCCTGCCCAGGTGCAGCATCAGAATTGCGCTGGACTCCTCTAGCACGGGGGCGAGCACACCTCACCGTTCCACCTTAGCAGCCCATCTCTCTGTGTGTGTGTGTGTCTGCGTTTGTATGAAGCAAAGCACTTTTCAAAATCCCGGATTTCCCCCCGATCCTCGTTTTAGATACCTGCCTTTCGACGGGAGGGTCCCCCCCCCTTCCTTCCCGTCTGGAACTGGGAGGAAAGGCGGAATTACCCCCAAAAGTCCCTCAAACTTTAGCAACTTTAAGACTGGTGGACTCCAAAGCCCAGAATTCTCCAGCCGCTACGCTAGAGAGACGTCAGACGGACGCCTTTAATCGCCCCCCTCCTTTAAAACTTGTTATTTTGACGAGGTTAACCGGCTAAGTAAACGCGGCTGCCTTTTATTGCCTTGACGTGACAATTTAAAACATACTCCTTCTGAAAAGCGCTATTCTTTGGTGGACGGAGAGGACGGGAATGCGGGGGTGGGGGAGGGCGGGAGTTGGGTTAGAGCTGTCAAGCTGAATTCCTGGAAGGGGGGTGTCGCATACTGAACCGCGAACCAAAGCGGCTGCGGTTTTTGCTGCCGTCGCAAGTCCCCGAACGGGAGTGTGTTTTGGGGGCATTTCTCCAGCTACGCTGGATTTCTGGTTTTGCTCACTCCAGTTTCCCCCCCTCCATCTATCCCGACGTACTGCCTTTACTTCGATGTAGACAGACGAATTAATTGGGAATATTATCCGCCTAATAGATCTAAATGAATGAATGAATGAATGAATGAATGAATGAATGAATGAATGAATGAATGAATGAATGAATGAATGAATGAATAAATGGAACACTCAAATACCCCATCCTAGATTTGAATGAACGAAATACTGTATTCTCATTGAATACTTTGTTCTGTACAAAGCTGAATGTGCACGACAGCATGTGGAATTGATTGTCAATCAGTGTTGCTTCCTAAGTGGACAGTTTGATTTCAGAGAAGTTTGATTTACTTGGAGTTATATTGTGTTGTTGAAGTGTGCCCTTTATTTATTTTTTTCCTCGAGGCCTAAACCTAATTAGAGCTGAGTTAGTAAAGGCTATTGAGTCTAAAGTGGTAGAAGTAAGGAAGAGGTGGAAGTAGGAAGGTCGGCTGAGGTCGCTTCCCGCTTCGTCCTATTCCAGTGGAAGGCGAGGGGAACAAAAAATCAAGATAAAAAATGCTTGCTGACAGAATTGATCCAGAATGCTAAACCTTTTTACAAGGTTTGCCCCTTTCATGGACCTACATTAGAACGTAAGGTTAAGTGCTTAGCAGACCATGTTTTGTTTTGCTCGAAAAACAAACCATGATTTCAGAACGAGGTGTTGACACTATGTGAAAAAGCCAATCCATTTAGGATAAGTGGGTCTAGTTAATCGAATCTGGGGGCACGTTCAATGAAGAATTTAGGACCCAGGTAAAAATTAGGAATGTCAACTTCCTGAGAGGGGTTCCCCTCCCTTCCTCTCCTATTTTCCAGCCTCAGGATTTTCCATCAGAGGGCTCACTACTGGTTGTAGTTACTCAGTGGGCTGATGTTCTAAAGCAGTGTTTCCCAACCTTGGCAACTTGGAGATATTTGGACTTCGACTCCCAGAATCCCCCAGCCAGCTGGCTGGGGAATTCTGGGAGTTGAAGTCCAAATATCTTCAATTTGCCAAGGTTGGGAAATGCTGTTCCAAAGAATACAGTCAAAGGCGCACCGTCTCTTTGCTTTATGGGTGAAGGCTGTCCCCAAGAGAACACATTTTTTTTTGTTTTAATACATAATGGATCCCAGGTCTCTGATTGGGTGATATTGCTATAATTGTGAGAGAACCCATCACAAATTATCATTATAGAAATGTTTATGCCCTTGCGATGCAACTGTGATGATAATTGTGTCTGAAAGCCCAATTGGTTCTCTGAAATTTATTCGGTCCTAATTCATCTACTTGAACTTTAAAATTGTATTGCTTGGTGAATTTCCAAAACCCCACTTGGAAAGAACCCCCTGAGGATCAGTGCCCTGCTTGATTCCAGTCCAAGAGCATTTTCTACTTTCATTCTAAGCTTGGGGAAATTTTCTCAATTCTTCAAAGGGTAGGATAGGATAGGGTTGGGTAGGGGAAAAGAAGGGAAGAGAAGAAGAGGAAAAGGGGAAAAGGAAGAGGAAGGGAACAGAGCAGGGAGAGAAGGGGAGAAAAGAAAAGAAGAAAAGAAAGAAAGAAAGAAAGAAAGAAAGAAAGAAAGAAAGAAAGAAAGAAAAGAAAAGAAAAGAAAAAATAAAAGAACTTTCTTTAGATTGAAAAAATGACTGGACTATTTCACAAAGGATGTTCAACAACAAGGACATTTATAAGGAAGCCCCGTCCATTGGTCCATTGGTGGAAAATGCTTTCTTTTTATCTCTTTCCATTTTTTTCCCTAGAGGGGGTACCCAGGACAGTTTAGCAGTGAGTTCAGAACGCTTTAAAATGCCCCTGTCATCGCAACGTTGTTTGGAAGGCTACCCCACTGTAGCCTGCAACTCCTTCCTTCCTTCCTTCCTTCCTTCCTTCCTTCCTTCCTTCCTTCCTTCCTTCCTTCCTTCCTCCCTTTCTTCCCTTCCTCTCTCTCCCCCTCCCTCCCTTCCCTCCTCCCTCCCTCCCTCCCTTCCTCCTCTCTCTCCCTCCTTCCTGCCTCCCTGCCCCTATCTCCCTTCCTCCCTCCCTCCTCCTTCCTTCCTTTCCTTCCTTCCTTTCCCTTCCCTCCCTCCGTCCTTCCTTTCCTTTCCTTTCCTTCCTTTCCTTCCTGCCCTTCCTCTCACTCCCCCTCACTCCCCTCCCTCTCCCCTCCCCCTCCCCTCCCTCCCTTCCTGCAACCAAAGGGGAGGCTCTTTAATCCCCGAGGGAATGCATTCGCGTTCCCGCCTCTCCTCCGAGGAATGGGTGAAAGAGTCGCCCTCGCCTCTCTCTATTCTACTGCGGCCTGCACAACTTCAGCAGCCGTCCGTCTCCTTTTTAGCAAACCCATTCCGTGAGAAAAGGGGGAAAGAGCGCGGCGCAATCTTCGAGCGGAGGGGAGCGAGGGGCGCTTCCCCTAGACCAGACCAAGCAGAATTGCCCGCCCAGAGGAGGCAGGGAAGCTAGCCGAGGACACTGCTGACATCCGAATGAAATCAACTCGGAGTCCATTACACTAGAGGATTAGCTAATTGCCAGATCAGAGAGACGAGGAAGAAAAATAAATAAATATGCCTTTAAGTAACCGAAAGTAATTATAACCCCATTGTTGACGCTAACGATTAATAATTGATCGGCTGTTCTACACAATGAAATGTCAGTTTACGCTCCTTTGAATGCACATCTGGTTATTTCTTTCAGGGGAGGGGAGGGAATCTGCCCATTCCGGATCCTAAACATTTTATTTGGAAAAGGCAGCCGGGAAGAGAACCTCGGTTTCGGATTTCAAGCAGCTGAATATTCAACTGGATGGCCCCTCGAGGGAAGAACGGGCCTGTTTTATTACCATTTCTACTCAGTTTATTACAATACAAAACTACTTATTTAATTATAAAATCAAAGCTCAGGTTCAGTTCTGACGAGATTATCGTTCTCTTTCTTCTCTTAAGGGCGAGGAAGGGGAAATGCCCTCCGCAGGAAACGACCTTCTTAAAGGATCCTTCTTGTCTGTCTCTCCGTCTGCCTGCCTGCCTGCCTGTCTGTCTGTCTGTCTATCTGCCTGTCAATTCATCGCGGAGACCACTTAACACCCATCATCTGGAAGCGGCGGGAGCAGGTGGGGTTCGCCCTGAGCGGCTCTTTGCTGTCAAGGAAGCGCAGGGAATGATATTAGGGGCTCAATTGGAATAAGCAGGTCGCTAAAGATGTCGGGTTTTTTTTGGGGGGGGGGCGTCTTCTGGAGCCCACGGCGTCCCGACAATCCCCCGGAGGAGAATCCTAGTACAGTACGTATTTGTAATATACATAGTTATAACGCTGTTTATATACATTAGATGGATACGGATAAGAGGGAACAATTGGACAGGGAGGGTAAGCATGGTGGCGAGTTTGTGCGCTCCCCTGGCCCCTATCCCGTCCCTTTTTGAGAGCGCAGGGGTCGTGTGAACGGAGCGGAAAAGCAGGCCGACTCTTGCACAAAATAGGCAGCCGTGGATTAGCCGCGCTTTCGTGGGGGGGGGGGGGGGGGGAGCCGCGGGGTCGCCATCACCAAACGCCCTTCTGTGGAGTTGTTTTCCAACCCTTTTCGAAAAGCCGCACATGCAACTCCAGGCATGGTTTGGGGGAGGGAGAAGGGAGAGGGACCCGACACGTGTCTAGTGGTCAAAATTTCAGTGGTCTGTTGCTGAGATCTGCGGGTTGTCGTCTTCATCACCTTCTGTATGAACACATTTTCAAGCGCATTGGTAAGAGTCCTCTTGGAGTCCTTTTCGGACGTCACAATATCTGGAATCCCGGGTTAAAAACAAGCCCATCAGCCTTAAAACCCTTCCTTTAGGGATAAATTAAGCAACCGGGACGAGTAAATTAATTTCCACCTCGCTTTCATCTACTACAGCAGTGAGTAACGTTTATAACAGATCAATTCATTCTGCATTTGTCCCGCTTCGGGATCAGGTCGGCCAAGAAACGGAGCCATCTCCCCAAAGTTTCTCTGTCTGGTTTATGGGCTGCTTGTAAATGAGGTTCGACGCCTTCTAACACATACACACACAGAGAGAGAAAGAGACAGACAGGCAGATAGGCAGATAGACAGATGACGCTGCGGTCCGCGCGCTTTGAGAGGCGAGATAGGAGCCCTGCACTAATTAAAGGCATCCTCCGAAATAACCGCCACGCACGATCCATTGCGCTCTTGCAGGATCCGATTTTTTGCGGGTATAAGCCTCGACGTGCTTTGCTTTCTCCTAAGAAGGACGCTGGATTTAGGGAAAGGGAATGGCGCGTTCACCTGAAATCCCACCGGGTCAGATCAACTGAGTCAAAGGGACCCAGGAGCAGCGCCGGCGGCTTCCAAAAGCCGCCTTAATGTCAGGCAACCTTCGGCTGGGGAGGAGGGGGGCTCAATTGCAAGCAAGCCTCCTGTTCCCGGCCCTCGCTTGGAAAGCTAAAAATCTTCCACCTCGCAGCGTTCCGGTCTTCTCTCCTCCCCAAGCAAAAGCAGGAAAATAGCAAAGCGATTACAATCTTATCTTACGCTTGGCTGGCGAAAGGGGGGGTCTCTTAACTGCCCCTCTCTTCCCCACCCCGCTACAGTTGAAATGCGAGCGGGACAAGTTCAGTTCTTCCGACTGTTCGTTTCCCAGAAACAAGTTTTCTCTCTTATGGACAAGGCAACGTGGTTGACCTTTGCAGTCAGGGCAGAAAGAGCAGCGAAAATTGGAGGGAGACGAAGCAAGCTCACCCCCTTTCCTTTTGGGACAATCAGCCCAATTGGTCTCACAGTGTGTCAGAAGAAGGAAAACTAGCAATGGGTTGAAACTAGAGGCGCGGGGTTGCGCTAACCCAATAGAAGCAGAAGGCAAAGGAAAATTGGAAAAGGAGAATTGGAAGAACAGCCAGTGAAAGATTTGGGCCACTGTCTGGGCTGTAAAGCAATGAGATACAGTATTCACAACAATAAAACCGTTCCGTTAATGCCATTTAAGAATAGCTTTGACAGCCATTTGTGAGAAATCGTATATAGGGTTTTCCTGCCTGAGCCGAGAGTTGGACTAGACGACCTTCAAAGGTCCCTTCCAACTCTGCTATTCTGTTATCTTAAATGGCTTCCTCGTTGGGGGAGAGAGGAGAAAAAAAGTGAAACCAAAAGAAGCCAAATATGAGGATTTGCCACGCTGTCCTCGAGCAGCGCGTTTTTAATGTTATCTCTATTCTTCCTCTTCCTCGTCTCCAGACTTTTTAAAAGACGAGAGGTCTAATTTGGGGTGGTTGGGTGGGTGAAGGGGGAATCCCTCAGAAAGTTCTCCTGCGAGTTGAAAGAGACCGAAGTGAAACTTCGGGCGATCCAGCGGAGGATTCCTTCAATGAAAACCTTCATGAAAACGCAGCGGAAACACACAACCAGATTGAGCGCATCTAGTTCGGAAGGTCTGTCCGGTAATGTTAGTTGTATTCAATAGGAAATGGATCCTGTTCTTCTTCGGAAGGCGTTTACACCGCAGAATGTCCATTCGGGACCGCCCCGCGTTGGTATTCTTTTTCCTCTTCGACCCCGAGATTACACCAATAATTATATACGTGAATTATGGAGATCCGAGAACATTCGTGAGCGTGTAAACATCAAAGTTAAAGATTTCCTAATCTTTAACATACAATGAATTTAAAATAAAACCAAATGGAATGTGCATGGTAACTTAAAAAAAAATAAGAAGCTGGAATATAAGGGGGGGGGCAAAAAAGGTGGAGGTGAAACTATTATGCAAGTTATAGATCTTGGGGGGGGGGAATGTTTCTTTATAAAAGTCCACAGAAAAAAGGAAAGGGGGCAGTTCGGTCTAGCGATTGAGGCACCAGGCTAAAAAACAGGAGCTGTGAGTTCTAGTCCAAAATTAGCCATATTATATGAAAGTTGACTGTGACTTTGGGCCAGTCACCTTTCTCAGCCCAACTCACCTCCTCACAGGATTGAAGTTCTGAGAAAAATTGGAGGACGAAGGAGTATTAGATATGTTCAGGATTTAGGGTTATTTATAGGAATAAAGGCTGGATTAAAAATAGCTTTTTTTAAAAAAGCTATCTTTCCCATAATAATATGACTATGATAACTTATTTGCACCCTAACTGAGGAGGGAGATTGCAGAGCCTTTCTTCAACATGTTTTAGTCTGGATTTTAAAAAAGAAAACACCACTGTGTTGTGTTAAATATGAAATTATTTTAACACCACGTGTCATTCCTAATAAATCTGTTTTGCCAGCCACACAGTAAGGCACACGGTTGAGTATTATTGAGTATTGTAATCTGAGCTAGTAGAAATATCACTAAATGTCCCATAGTACCAGCTACCACTGAAATGAATGGAAGGCATGCAAACCTTTTATGTTAACCCAATTGGAAAAAATAGGCACATCTTTGATTTCCATTTAGCTGAAGCCTTGGGGTGAATTTCTCCATGGACTGGTTCTCTACTGTTTCCCACAAATCAGTATAAAATATTATGTACTCTAAATTATTTTTAAATTGCCAATAAATAAATAAATAATGCACGGACACCCTACCAAATAAGCAGTGGGGGGGGGAATCTTTCAATAAATGCATTTATGTCTGTACAATGAGCAGTAAACAGTTTTCACTTAGTTGGAATAACTATTAGAAACAAGGATATTAGCCTGACTAATTTAATTAGACATATTTAACTGCCTTATCAAAATCCAAAGATGTATTTTAAAAGGAATTTATTTTGAAACCCAAGTCAATTATGTATGTGGGAACTTCAGGTAAAGAAAGGAATCCCATTTGGTTAGGAAGATTCCATCTCTCTCTCTCTCCCCCTCCCTGCAAATTTGTCAACTTGTCCCAACAGTGTCTCTCATCCTTTGGTTAAGCCGTTCTAAGCGCCAAGGGACTAAACTGCAAATACCTAAAATGTTTCTAGCCTTCCTGTAGCTGTAGCCTTCCCCTCCTTCCACCAGCCCTCTTTCTCTTTCTCTCACCCTCTCTTTCTCACAACTCCACATTTTTTATCCAGTTAACATTCCCTTGGCTGAAGTCTGAACTATCTGAGATCACTTTCAAATGCCCTTTCTAACAAGCCCCTGAGCCAGAGGCCACTAATTTTCAGTGAACAAAAAGCCACTGGAGAGAGTCCCGTTTGTCAATATCAACTGTTCCAGCCATTTGCCATCTTCAGACACATCGGCCTATCTGAGCTGGCAGATGTTTAGACAAGATTTTATAAATGGTTCAATATCAGCCCGTAATGAACCCCAACTGACCATTGCAAAGCAGCTAAAAGCATCCAGGATCTCTCCTGCTGGGATCTAATAATGCTCTCATGCTGGAACATTATTAATCATGGAATAAAATAGATGAGCCTCTTGAAAAATAAGTGTATGATTGATTAAAGGGCAGTCTAAGAAGCTATTATTCTTGTTTCGTAACCGTAAGTTATATTCACTCAATTTATCTTTGGAAAAGAAAATAAATGGTTGTTTGTCTCTTTACTGAAATTTCACTATATGGGACTTCTCATTATTTGCTGGGGTGGGTGGGAAAAAAGAGAGATTGTTGAACCTCTTTTCCCTTTTTTTTAAAAAGCCCAAGGTGGATGTCTTAGGTGATTAGAGCCTTATAAAAATGTGTAGAAAGCACTTAAAATGAGGAAGGTTTTTTTTTAACTCGGAAGATTTCTTACAGTGTTTTTAGTTTTTGATTTAAAAAATAACTGCATTTATTTAAAATGTGGGTTAAAACATTTTGTATGAAAAATGTTGGTAATTTCTGTATTTGTATCTATATAAATTGATTACATTTGAAGCTTTTTTCAATTTTTCCTAATACTGTAGTTTAAGTATAACTAAGTTTTATTTAGTCACATTACTAAATAAATCTGAAAGATATAACATATCTGTAGTGCTTTGCAAATTATCATAAATTACCAAATATGCATATTTATAACCAGTAAAACGGAATAAAAAGGCAGCACCTTGTTGTAGACTAATCTGTTTTATTTACAATTATAGATATAAATTAGTAAAGAATTCTTGTTAAACAACAAGGGATTGTATAACCATCAATGTTTCAAATAAAAACCAGGCATAATTTATTTACAAAAGACTTGGGATTCCATTGCAATACAACTTGCATAAATTACTAGATTTTATATCATTACAAAAATAAATATCAAATGTTTCATTTTGTAAGTACTTGCAGTTTCTTTAATTAACCCCTACTGTATGTATCTTTTACAAAGAGTTTGTACAATAAGTCCTATCACACCTACAGAATATAGATATATAGATGTGTATATATGTATATACCGTGGCAATGAAGTGATCAAGTCAAGATATCCTGAGAAAAAACAGATTTCCTTTTTTGTTTTTGTTTTCCTTTTTTTAAAAAAATCACACATACATTAGGGAAACTAGACTATACCAGCAAACGCACATTAATGTCCAACAAAATTCTGGTTCAATAATTAGAGAGAGTCTGTAGATCTAAGAGTGCTCTGTGGTCTTCTTTTATACAGTGGCACAAGATGTGATCCGGATTTAGAGTTTTGTTAAGAGTTACAGATAGAGATAGATAGATTAGCTTGGGGAGAGATGATGGCTTGTTGACTTTTCTCAAAGCAATTGTGACACCTACCTGTGGACCAAGGAAAACACCAGATCATCCTCAATCTTTCATTTACACAGAATGTGTTAAAACTGGCAGCAAAGTGAAAAGGTTATTCTCCTACCTTGCCTGGCAAGGACTAGGGTGGGTGGGATTTTTTTTTTTTGTTATTTTTAGGGAATAAAGAATATTTGATCATAAGATTTTTTTAAAAAAACAAATTAACTGCAGCAGCTTGGAAATAGATGGGGAATGAACCTAGGTAATGAATGCAGATACTCTTTGGAACCTGGCCAAGATCTATCTCATTGTCTGCCTCTGCTATTTGAAATGTATATCAGTACCCCAGATAAATTAAAGGCTTATTTTGAGGCGCAGTCTTTTACCTTTAAGATCTATGTAGAGACCTTATTGTAAAGCCGCCCAGAATCAATTGGCTTCAGAGGATGCCTAAACTGAATTAACTAAATAAATAAATGCAAACAATTAGAAAGTTCTCCTGCAATTTCCTACTGGTAATATAACAACAAAGGCTTCTTGCAAGTCGATTATTTTTGCATGCTTACTTCAAATAATGGAGGAGGACAATGAGATCCATTCTGGCTGGATTGCAAAGTGAACACCGATTCTCTCTTCCCAGCACATCATTCATTTCAGTGAGGTCTTGGCGCAATAACTGCCTTATATCTTTAACTTGCAAATAACATGTAAAAAGTATATTTTAAGTATCCATTTCAAAATGGATACCCTCTTAGATAAAGATGCTTAAAAAACAGCTGAACCGGTTTTTTTTTGTTTTTGCAAAGTGAAACAAAAGGGTAAACATGCAGGTGGAAGTTCTAGGTAATATAATATTTGATAATAGAGCAAGAAATGGACATTAAGCCAATTTATGGGCCTGGGCAATTTGTCTTAGGACCTGGTGCCAAAGGATCCCCCCTAACTAAGTGCAGCAGAATAAAAGGCAGAGAGAGAAAGAAGGGTCTCACTTACTTGCCTGGCTGCTGTGTGATTGCCCTTCTATAGGTATGGTTGTACTCCTACTGTGCACATTTCAGTGGGGTCTGTCAAAATAGAAGCGTCAGTTAGTCACAGGACACAGCTGGCTAACTAGATTATTCACTCCGGGCACGGCTAGCTTCTCCTTGCACAAAAGCTCAGCGCTGGTTGCTTGAAAGGCCTGCCCCTGTGGCATCATTTCTCAGCTGATGGAGATTTAAGGGGAGGGGTATAATTGCTCATCGGGAGACCACCTTTCCTAATGATCTCCTATTTAAAGCTAAGTACCGCGAGCTCCTAAGGTTTCGTAGGGTGACAGGCAGGACGCCCTTAGATGTGGCCGAGGGTTGACGCTGCGATCCTGGTGCATCCAGAGTTTAATAACCCCCTCTGACATTCTGCTGACTCAATATATTTATGGAGGGGTCTCATGCAGCCTTTCCTACAGAGAATTCACTCCCTCGCAGACTGTCAAAACTTCTGCTTGCTTCAGAAAGTGTCGGCGATGGGTGTTAGCGCTACTAGGCTAGTATCACATTTGCTACTATTATTAACATTGTCTCCAGAATGTGAGATTTATTAAATGGGTCGTATTTACACAAGCTGGCATTCTATATCTGTGCATCTCTCCATTTTTCAGGCATAAGAATTCATGACACAATTAAAAAAACAACAACAAAACGAGTTCTAGCACTGGTTTCAATTAGTTTTTTTAAAAAATGGTTCATTTTTGCTGTTGTTTTGTTTTGTCAATCTAGTTCTCGCAAATTTTGGAAAAGGCACAATTTGCATTTCCTCCCTTAACATATTAATTACTAGAAGGACGAAATCTTTCGCCTTCAGGGAAACGCGCTTCGGGCAGAATCGTGATTAGGATGGCAGCCTCGGGATTATAAGGGCTGCGATCCTAATCAAAACAGACCGGAGGCTAGGCCAGTGGTGTCTCAAAGAGTTGGGGGTGCGGATATGCCCTTTTGCCTTGGCTTCTCCATCAATAGAAGGCCCCCCACCAATCATTGGACGGTCTATTCCGCCCCCCGCCCCCCAATATAATCGGGGTGATCTCGTAGGCTGATCTGGAAGGCCGCCTGCTTTCCCCCCCGCTCTTGGACGAAGTAGGCTAAACGAGTTTTCTATCCTCGGAAGTAAAACGAGAAACAAAATATTTAACCTACCTTTCTTGGGATCGGAACTGGGAGGCTTGTAGTGCTGTTCGAGGTGGCCCGCGATGGTCTTCAGCGAGTTTTCCGAGCCCGCCTTCAGAGCACCGCCGCCGCCGCCGCTTAACACCGCTTGGTTGAGTCCCTCGTTGGAGGCCACGGCGGCCGAGTTGTACCTCAAGATCCCTTGTCCCTGGAGAGCGTTGAAGTTCCCGTAGTTTGTGTAATTGCTATAAAAAGGCGACGTGTAATAAATATGCCTCCCCAAGAGCGAAGAAGGCGAGTAGGCAGTGTTGTGCGGGGCGGAAGGCGCTGGGCCCGAAGGCGGGCAGCTCTGGCCCAGGCTGTGGCTGTGGGAATGCGGGTGGGGATGCTTAAGGTCCGAGGTGGCGATTTCTGCCAGCGACCAGAGCTTGGGCTTGCTGGCTTGCGTGGTCGGGGAGGCCCCCGAGGGGGAGATCCGGGCGTCCAGAGCAGCTTTGGCGGCGTTGCGGGCAGAATCCTGGCCGTGCGGGTGGCCCAGGAGCGGGGCTTCTAACCCGGTGAGAGGAGAGGAGGTGACGGGCTTGGGCGGGAGGCCTCGGCCCGCCTCCTCGTCTTCCTCTTCGTCGTCGTCGTCGTCCACGTCCTCTTCGTCGTCGTCGTCTTCCTCGATCTCCTCGTACTTGTCCTTGCACTCCGAGCCTGACTCGCAGAGCGGGTCGCCCGCCCGGCACAAGGGGCCCTTCTCCCCGTCCGATTCGGCCGAGCAGGAGTGGTCGGTCAGGGAATCCACCTGCAAGCTAATCCCTGCGGCAAAGAACCAGAGGAGCCTGTCAAGGGAGAGGGGGCGACAGGACCCGCTCTCCTGCCCGCCAACCACCCGCCAGGGGACCCCATTGGAATCCGAAGCTCGGGTGACTCTTCTAGCATTCGCGTCCCAGCCACCCTGTCTCCCTAGCCGGCTCCGCGGGCTTTTAAAAAGGGTGCCACCCTCCGCAAGGCCCCAGGCCTTTTGCCCGGCTCTGGTTCCGAAGAATGACCGGGCGGGAAGAATCCCACGGAGTGGCCTACCCTCGGCTCCCCTCTTGGCGCCTCTTAGTTGTAAAGCCGGCCTTTCCTGCCGCCTAAATCCTTAGAACTTTTGGAAAAGTGGCGTGGGGACACCAGAATTGCTACCATTATTCCTCCAGCTCTTCTGTCCTAGGCAGTAAACGAGGCCCTACCGGTGGGAGAACATTAAACTACAGAAACTTCCGCTTAGTGCTGCGCTGTTATGTGTGTGTGTGTGTATGTGTGTGTGCGTTTGTCGACCAGACTGGAGGGGCTAAAGGCCGTCAGAAACTAACTTCTCCCTAACTAACCTCGCTGATCTTGAACTCAAAATGGTCCCCCAAACCAGTGTTTCCCAACCTTGGCGACTTGAAGATATCTGGAATTCAACTCCTAGAATTCCCCAGCCAGCGAATTCTGGGAGTTGAAGTCCAAATATCTTCAAGTTGCCAAGGTTGGGAAACACTGCCCCAAACAGACCGCTTTGTGTTCTCTCCCGCACCCCCCACCACCAACTCCAACCCTCACCTTCATCCTCCGCCGACGTTTCGTTGCCGTCCCGCCCTTTGTCCGAGCCGGTGTCCTCCTTGCTCCGGATCCCGCCGCTCTCCCCTTCCAGGTCCTCGTCTTCGTCCTCGCTCTTGTTGCGGGGCGCCCAAGTCATCTTGTTCTCTTTCTTGAGTCTCCGGCGGGCGTTGGCGAACCAGGTGGAGACCTGTGTCAGGGTCATCTTGGTGATGATGGCCAGCATGATCTTCTCGCCTTTGGTCGGGTAGGGGTTCTTGCGGTGCTCCTGCAGCCAGGCCTTCAGCGTGGCCGTGGCGTCTCGCGTGGCGTTCTTCCGGTAGGCCGGGTCGTTGAGCTGGTAGGGGTAGGCTGGGCTGCCGTAGGGATGGTAGCTGATGGCCCCGCTCATGCCCGTCGTGTGGGCGTCGTAAGGAGAGCCCTGCCAAGCGCCAAAGCAAAGTATATTTACTCAGCTATCTCTGCAGCTGGTGGTCGGCACAAATATAGTATTCTTAATAATAATAATATAAGCGAACAGAACAGAGTAGTATATGTATATATCAATTATATATCAATTCCTACGAATTTTCTTTTATTAAAAAAAAAAGCCCGGGTGATATTGGAATCAGATTCCCTTCGCCTCCTGGAAAAAATTGCTCAAATTTTCATTGACTGTAATAGTTTCAATTTATTTAACGCATTTGTTTATTTTCCTCTATAAGACCTCTTTCTACGTAGCCCCTCCACGCCTACATGAATGGCTAAGATATTTCTCTATTTTGCTGGGGGGGGGGGAGGTAGAGAAGCGGGCGGGCGAGCGAGCGGGGAGGGAGAGATAGGGAGAGAGACACAACAAAAAACCCCACTTAGCAATTCAGCCCGCTAATGCATTGCAAATCCAATTTGCAAACCAGGAGATATGCACCGTTTCGAATTGGTCAAATACGATATAATTAGCATTTTAATTCGCCCTTTTAAACGTTTAAATTACGCTGATTTAAAAGCCTGCGTAATGCGAGAGTGTGGAGACGGGAAGGAAATTAGTTGAGCAACTTGGTAAGTTTTACAGCCGGTTGAGGAAAGAAAACTACATTATGCTCCAAATCTACCTAATGTTCTTAAATAACCCATGGACTGGGGGGGGGGAACACTTGGCAACTTGCGGGTGTTTTTCTTTGGCCACGAGAAAGTCAAACAGAAGAGCATTTGAGATGAGGCTCTCATTATCCTAAATAAAGACCGCCCGGCTGGGAGAAAAGGCGAAGGTTATGGGAGAGAGAAAGAGGGAGGGAGGGAAGGAGAGAGAGAGACGCCAAGCCAAAAACGCTGCATCTGATATCTCATGTGTAAGTGAAAGAAAACTAACCCTTCGCCCCTCTTTCCCAGGACCAATTGGCTCCGCTATCTTTAATCCTTCATCAGTTTGCAATAGCTACAAAATAACGCACGAACGCCGACATTAACATACTTTTGCAGCAATCGGGAAGTGGCGGAACCTCTGCCCGAAGCTGCGCGAAAAGAAGTGGGACCGCGCGGACACACGCACAAGCATACAGACACAGACGCGCGCGGCTCGGGCTCCTTTTAAATCGGCGAAACGTCGGCACTGTAAATTGCACAATCAGAAGTAAAAGTGGAGACAAAAGAGACAAATAAGAGAAGGGGGAACGACAGGAAAATATCGAAAACATAAAAGAGAAAGGAAAAGTGGGAAAGCAGAAGCGGGGGGGGGGGAATTACAGAGGAAGAGGGAGGAGAAAGGGTTTTAAAAAAACACGGGAGGATACAAAGGAGAAAGAAAAGGAAAAAAAGCGAAGGAGGAAAAAGTAGAAAAGCAGCGAAAAGTGGTACAAGAGAAGAGAAAAGGAAGGAAGGAAGGAGAGATAGAGAAGAGAGAGAGAAAGAAAGAAAAAGAGAGAAAGAGAGAAAGAGAGAGAAAGAAAGAAAGAAAGAAAGAAAGAAAGAAAGAAAGAAAGAAAGAAAGCTTCCAGAAAGAGAAAAGCCGACGAGGGAAAGACAGCTATTCCCCCCTTTCCTCGGTTCAAGCCGGGAGCTTAGCTTAGCGCGGGGGTCCATTCACACGTTCCCCCCAGCCTAGCCCAGATGGTCTCGGAGATTCGAGCGGGGGGGGAGCGATGGATGAGGAAGAGGAGGAGGAAGATGGAGGAGGAGGAGGCGGCGGCGATGGTGAAGGATGGTGCCGAGGCGGGTCGCTCGCTCGTCAGTTACCCACCATGTAGGAGGGGAATCCCGTGGCCGGGTCGGTGGAGTACTGAAGCGGGCTGCTGAAGCCGGTGGCCGCCGCTTGGGCCGTGAACGCCGCGGATCCGGGATAAGGGCTGAACGCCGAGCCCGAAGACGATCTGGCCAGCTCTTCGCTCCTGGGCGCCGCCAGCGCCGACGCCCCGTAAGCCGGGCAGGAGTAGAGCGCCAGCGAGCCCGGGGGCTGGTAGAGGTAGCCCTGAGGGTAGGACATTGCTGGCCGGCCGACTGTCAGCCGGGCGAGTGAAAAGGAACGGAAGCGGGGCGGGGGGGCTGGATTGAGCCCCGGGAGGAGAGGAGGACGGCGGGCGCTTCAGCGGCTAAGCTGCCGCCGTGGCCGCCGCCGCTTGCTGAGCACTCCGGCCGCGGAGGAGCTCACAGCGTCCGCTCCATAGGCAGGAGGAGCCGGAGCCAAAAAGGAGAGCCGGGCGTGAGGCGGAGGGAAGCCGCTCTCGTTCTTTCTGGGGACGCGGGCGGGCGGGAGCGCTCTCTCTCCCTCTCCCTTTTCTCCTTCTTCTCCTCCTTGTCACCCACTGCTGCAGGAGGAGGAGGAGGTGGTAGCGGCGGTGGGCATCTGGGCAAGGAGGAAGGCGCGCGGGAAGAAAGAGGAGAGGAAGAGGAGGCGTCTCCCCAAAGCCCGGCAGGGAAGAAGGGAGAGCGGGAAGGGGGAAAGAAAAAAAACAAAACCCAGCCTCGACCGGGCTGCCCGGGGTAAGCAAGTCGCCGCCGGCTCCGCAATTCTTCCCTCCCCTCCTGCGCTCGGAGCCCGCCAGTGAGGCAAGGCGAGCTTTCCTCCCCCCCAGCGCCTGCGACAAGTCTTGGATTTTTGGAGCCAGGCATAGGAGCTTGGGAAGGCGAGGAGTTTTGTGAGGAAAAGGAGTTTCGGAGGGACATTGGCAAAGCGAGCTGTCCGTCACGGCGACTCATCTGCATATGCGGGAAGACACGCCCCTCGCCCAGCTCCTTCCCGGCTGGAACCGTTGGAGGGAAGGAAGGACT
Organism: Erythrolamprus reginae; assembly: GCF_031021105.1. Taxonomy (NCBI): domain Eukaryota; kingdom Metazoa; phylum Chordata; class Lepidosauria; order Squamata; family Dipsadidae; genus Erythrolamprus; species Erythrolamprus reginae. The sequence goes on along the minus strand of NC_091952.1, from coordinate 152,353,738 downwards.
TGGGCGGGACTCCGGGAAGAAAAAAACCCCAACGACACAAAATAAAACCAAGTCCCGCCCCCCTTCCGCCCCCACCCCCCTCGGCGGCTGCGGCTGAGGCTGAGGAGAAAATCGCGCGCGGTGGCTTGAGGCCCAGCGGCAGAGCGCGGCGGCTGCGAACTGAAGAAGCTGGCCGGACGCCGAGCCACGAAATGCGCTCTTGCCTTCCTCTCTCCACCCCCTCCGGTCCCCCCCCCCTCCGCCCAGCTCGGGAGGGTTATATAGCGTCGTCACGTAGTTTCGGAGCTGCCCGCGAGGGAGGCGGGAGGCGTTAAGGGAAGGCGGGGGGGGCAGAGGGGGGAGGCCTGCCAGCCCGCGACCAAACTAAAGGCATTTCCCCATTGGCACCCAGGCTGCGGCTTTGACAACTGGCATGTGGCTTCGTTCCGTTGCAGGCGACAGGCGCGGGTGGAGGCCTGCAACGGTCGCCGTCGCCTTAAATAAATTAAGGGAAGACTGCCGTTCGGGCGGGGTGGGGTGGAGACTCGTTACAGGGCGAGAGACTTGCTCGTGAGAAAGCGCCTCCGGGACCCAAGTCGCTGCAATCCTGAAATCCCGACAGAAGCGCGAATCTTAAGCTTTTTTTTTTGTGGCCCTCGCTCGCGTGAATTGAACGGAGACTGCGCAAAACCCCGAATCTAATTCCAGGTGTTGAGCGCAAAAGCCCATTTGGGATGACTAGGACACGTGCTTAGGGTAGGGTCGGGAAATCTAAAGGAGCAGAAGTATCAAAAATGGTGGGAGCCCCCCAATAAAGCAGCCATTGATCTGAGCTTCGGGTGGGGGGAGCGATAAGACTTATCCAATGGGAAAAAACCCTGCAATTATTCCGTAGACACTTTCCATTGGGACCTCAAGTAACTCCTTCCACCGCCCCCTCCAACGAAATTCTGCCAACGCCTGGTACTTTGGGGGTACAAAGGAACTCCCTCGCCGTCTATTTTACCGCTGACCTCTGGAGGATTTTTCTCACGCTGCGGGAATATCTTATATGGTCGCTAAAGAATAGACAGAGACTTGATGGTATATATAATCAATGGGTTGGGGAAATCGGATCGCTTGTGCGCGTGTGATCAATTTTTGCGCGCTCCTTCCCGGTTCAGTACTACGTTTGGTTCAGTGGGATGGGCGAGGGGACTTTTGAGGTCCCTTTTGAAGCCTTTAATTCCATGTACTCCGTTTTTCCCCTGCAGTCCTTATTCCATCTGGTTTTGAAGGAAGCAGTTCTTTACTCGAGTGTCGCCCTTACGGCCTGCCACAGGCTTAAAGCGCTTGGCCCTATAAAAGCCACTCCGAGGACTTAGCTGAGGCCCTCGCGGCATTGCCATGAATTACGGAGTAGAAAGAAATAGTGTAAAAACGGCCGGCGGTGATTCTGCACAGGCACAACGTGAGGGCAATCTCGATGGGATGTCTTTCCGCTTAATGGCTCAACTCCTGGTAAAGATCTAAAGAGCACCACTACATCCATCCCCGTCTGGTCCGCCGAAGTTGCTCGGAAGCAACAATTTGCTTTCATCATCCAGCAGATGGCGGGGAGGGTGACCTGAGGTTTCGGGGGGGGGGGGACCTTAAAAGTGACAGGTGGATTTACAAATTGTGGCTGAAGCTTCCCTCGAGTCTGATCGATTACCGAATGGGGCAAATCGAATCCGCGCACTTGGGGGATTGGAGCTAAAGTGGCTTAATAGCAATCTGCTTTCTTCCTTCCGCGGAACCCAGTGGCCTGCTACTTTTCTGTCTCTTTACACAAAAGCGGGAAATTCGGTTCGAGATGCGCCACCGATCATTTTTCTTCTCCGCTCCACACCCTTCACATTTGACCGCTGGGAGACCGTTCTGTGCCTTTTGCAATGCAATGGCCAGGCAGTAAGTCCACCTGCTCGTAAAATTGGTAGCTTGACGTCTTCTCTGTATTTTAGATAGTAGCAGCAAATATGCGGTGTCACCCAGATGAATTTAGACAAAACATGAAGCATAGCTCAGCACAAACTTTCTCCCGTACCTAGAATGCCTCCGATTTGAACGCTCGTTGGAATTAAGTCAACCTGCTTACCTGCTGATTCTAACGTTTAGGGCCGAAAAGTGAAATGGCTGTCTTTGCCACGAATGGTGGCCTCTACATGAAAGACCCCCGCCCCCACCCATGAGTCTCATCCTCGACGCCCGCCTTGGTAGGTTGGCACTGCGAAGCGAATAAGGACCGCCACACAGCTTTCCGTTTCTTATCCATACTAAGCAGAAAGGAATGAGCGCCTGTTTCTTTTATTTCATTTCTGACACTTCATAGAGGTATTCCAGATATCCCAGATATTCGCCTTGAAATCTCCTCGAATTGGAGCCAATCACCATGTGGCAAATGGGCTACAAAGAGGAACGTCCTTGTCCTCTCCCTCCCATTTAGAATTACCGAATGTGATAATTAGAATCAAATACAATCAGGAGGGGAGGAGGTGAAACGCGATTGTCTTCGCCAGTCCCTCTGGCCAGCAGCCCCAAATCCTTCCCCCAGAATGGCTTTCCCCATTGCTTCCTCTGGTATGTTGGACTACAGTTCCCATCATTCCTGTTCCTGCTGTGCATTGGTGCAGGATGGGAATTAAATTATGATGGAACATGTGCGTGTGGGGGGCCCGGGAGAAGGTTGGCGAGGGTGAGTTTAGGAGTAGGTTCCAGCGGTTCCCCAAGGATTTTCCTGTGTGTCTGAAACTGAATTCTTAGTCACCGGGCTCGGAGATGGGATCCAAACACATCCCGGGTGTAGCAAATAATTATCAATACATGAAAGGCAATAATCAAAAGGGATGGTAACCCCAGTATCTAGACAGTTTAAATATCAATGCCACGTTCGTCTTCCTTTCTCCCTATTTTGCTCTTTCTCCGAAGAGATAGCGTTGCTTTTCTTGCAAAAAATAAAAAAAATGGGGGAACGGTGGTGGTTGAAGGGGGTGGAGGTGGAAAGCGGCTAGTTTTCCAATAAGTACTTAATGAATAGAGCATTACCATTTCAAAAGGCGATCGCTTGCTTTGGGGTTGATTTGCATAATTTTTCTATGGCTTCAAAACAGCAACACTACGTTGTTGCCATGCATTTCCAAACGCAAGCAGAACGCAGGCGGTGTGACAAAGAAGATTCCCCACCCCACCATACCCTACCCTACCCCCCACTCTCCCACCCACCCACCCACCCCCAATTTGACGCCGGGAAAGAACTAACCGGAGAGCTTAGCCATAAACGGGACGTTTGGTGTCATTTCTGAGGGTGTTTATTGTAATTCTTTCTCTCCCGGAATTGGACTGTGCGGGTTTGTAAGGAAACGGCGCGTTAATCTTCCGTCTCCCACGCTTTCGGGAAATCATCTCTTGAATGGCTAGTTTTTTAAAAAACCAAAACCCTACGGCCTTTCCGAGGCTTTGATTTCTCATTCCGCTATGATTATGCACCCCGTCTTTCCTTTCCCTTTCCAAAATTCGCGTAACCGGCAGCGTTACACTTCAGGGCCGCCTTTGGTGCGTCTATTACTGCTAATAAATGAAAGAGGTGCCAAGCGACCACAGACGCGTCGACCTTGCCAAGAGGATCCTTGTTATTTATCTAAATATTTGTTTCTTAGCAGAGGGCATTCGCCCCCTGCTTCTAAGCGCAATTAACCGAATATCCAACATTTTCCACGGTGCACTTTTAGCAGAATTGAAGAAGGAGCAATCCATTATTTCTCGTCGATCAGATCTAGAAATAAAATCTAGGGCTAGGTGGAAGGGCTAAGCTCCTTTCCCCAATAATTCATCCGCTCTCTGGATGACTTTAGATGCATCCCAGGTATGAGTGTCTATAACTGGATGCAGCCAAAGTACTTAAGATCTCTTTAAATCCCATTGATTTCGGGTAGGAGAGAGCTGACTTAACTCTCTGCCACTAGGATCAATGGGATTTAATAACGCAAGCTGAAGATGGTCTGGGAAGACCATCTCGGGGAAATCAATGTGGTTTATTTTGAAGGGTATCTGCCTCTGGAAAGAATGAGTATCAGGACCGTACAGTTTGAGTGATTTGATTGGCCTTGATTAACATAGTCTTCTGTGATATTCTCTGTGTAGGCCCAACTAGGCATACATCCCATTGAGTTAAATGGGATTTGCACCTCTGTAATAGATCTGTATAGCAAGGCACTGTTTGTTCCCCGATAAAGTTTTGGGTGAATCTGAAAGAAAAAGCAGGTAGGACTTGCTTTCCTTACGAGATTCTCTCAGTGGGATTTCGAAATGCTCTAAAGGAGCTCTTGAAGCATTCTCTCCCCTACCCTACCCTTTAGTTGTTTCTTATCTCAGCTAGTCTTTCCTAGATAGTGTGAGCTGAGGAAGTGGGTGACATAGTCCAGGATGAGTCTTGCCAACCTGATAGCTCTCAGATGGGATGTTTGCAACAGCAAGGAATAATGAAAGTGCAGATCAGGTTTTCAAGAAAATCATAACTTCAAAATCTGGTTCCCAACTCTAGTCCCAGATAACTCAATCCAATTACAGATGTGTAGCCCCTATGGACAACCATGGAACATCAAAGTAAATTTATTTCAGAATGCGGGGCTCAATCCAACACGTGCTTCCTTGTGTTGCAACATTCATTGAACACAGTGAAGTAGCCAGCTGCATCCAATATAATTTCCATGCCAGGAAATCTCTTTGAAAGAAGATGATCAGACTTCCAAGTATATATATTTCCAATCATTCTGGAGAAGCACAGTGCATTCTTTCAAATGTTTACCTAAAAACTGTGTTAATTCGAGCTAAGGATGTGGACAAAGAAATTGCACTCATACTTGCCAGTTTCATGCTTTAGAAACATCCACCTTCTGCTGCACGAATCCCAGCGACCAGTTAGGTCCCAGAGAGTTGGCCTTCTTCGGGTCCCATGGACTAAACAATGTTGTTTGGCGGGACCCAGGGGAAGAGCCTTCTCTGTGGCGGCCCTGAACCTCTGGGACCAACTCCCCCCAGAGATCAGAATTGCCCCCACCCTCCTCACCTTTCATAAGCTCCTTAAAATCCACCTCTGTCATCAGGCATGGGGGAATTGAGATATTCCCTTCCCCCTAGGCCTGTACAATTTATGCATGGTATGTTTCTGTGTGTGTTTGGTTTTTAAATTAGGGTCTTTTAAACTATTTAAAATATTAGATTTGTTATCTGTTGTTTCACTATTGTTATTAGCTGCCCCGAGTCTACGGAGAGGGGCGGCATACAAATCTAATAAATAAATAAATAAATAAATAAATAAATAAATAAATAAATAAATAAATAAATAAATAAATAAATAAATAAATAAATAAATAAATAAATAAATAAATAAATAAATAAATAAATAAATAAATAAATAAATAAATAAATAAATAAATAAATAAATAAATAAATAAAATCTTCATTTAAAAACTGGATCACCCTAATCATCATCACAAACAACTAGAGGGACCATTTCAAGAGTCAGTGGGTCACAAAGAGATTTAGTGAGGTGAGAACACAAAATTCTTGTCTTGTGTTGAACATGTTCAAAATTACATTTCAGTTCCAAATGCAAGACACTTTAATAGCATTTGGATAACAATACTTTATAAAGCTTTATAATCACATTCTTCAGAAAAGACATTTCTGAAGAATGTGATCTGAATATAATACTGTGTGAAGAAAGAAGATAATTTCTCCTCTGCACTACCTTCCCCGAGCATTTTGTGTAAGGAAAGTTCAGTTGTTCTTATTATGACCCTGCAAAGTGCATCACAAATTATCAAATTTACCTTCAAACAATTCCTGTTGAAGTGGAGGTTCTTAATTCCCCCTGTATTGTTTAAATTAATTGATGCACTGCAGTCTCCTTAAATACATTTAACCTAAACACACTTGCTATTTACGCAAGTTTACCTCAGGGCGTGTAGCCACAGTGCCCATCCCTTGAAAAGTGCCTACTGCAAGAAAGCTATCTTCAAGATGTGTAAGTTGCTGGGATGACCTCAGGTGATCTGTGAGGGCTTAGCCTTAGTGGCTCCTTTAGATTCACAATTCTAAGGCTCACTATTAAGAGATCCCTGCATGAATTGGGTCTCCGAAGGTAATATTCACAGCAAGGACTTCCACAGTAACTCTGGCACAACAGTATTCAAGGGAGTCACTCAGAGTCACAAGATCACACAAAGCTTCCACCAGCTCTGAGAAATCTAAGATGCACGTGTGAAACAGCCACTTTGTTCCCTTAGGTGGCAGCAAGTCCCTTTAAATTCAGAACTTAATCTCTCCTTGATGTTATCAGGACTGTCCCTGCAGGCTGCGATCCTTAGAGGTAAAAAGGTTCCCTTCTAAGGAAATTCCATTGCAACAAATTAGGTGTTTTTTAACTGGAGAAGTGACTGTCCTGCAGCCAAATGGGGCTGCGGATGGTGCTGAACTGATAGCGGCTCTGCAGGCATCAAATCAATGCCAATATATATTCACAATTATTTGAATGTATCAGATTAGAAATTTTTAAAAGGCCAATTGGGCTATGGTTTACTGATTTACTGAAGCGGGTGTAAAGGAAGTTCCATTTAATTCAGCCTTCCCAGACTGTCCTTCCCACATGTGCTTGACAATAGCTGCAACAGTGAGTAAACCAAATATCATGCTGTATGTGGGTAATGGGGGACTGTAGTTCACACACTTCCAGAAATAACACAGGGCCAAGGAAATTGGGTTTGGTTCAAAGGGAAGCTGTTTAGATCTCAATCTGAAAAGCCTTTTTGCTTAGAGAACCTGTCTCCTGAAAGATTCACTCTGCAGATGATGAGATGGCTAATCAAAACTCCCAAGTAGATACCTGAGAAAACCCTGGTTTTGGACAATTTCTCAGAAACAGAAACAGTCTTATCACCACCAACAGTAAACTCCCCAACAGCAAAATGGGTTCAGTGGAAAGAAAAACAAGTGGTGATTATGATAATGATGATGTATAATGCTGAGGCTAAACTTTTTAGACAGACTGGTCCACTGCTAAGGTGGATATAGTTATTATATCAGGCAAACAGAACATCCCGCCATTCATTTTCTGATACAACCAGTGAAGGGCTACCAAAATTTTTACTACCACACTATGGACATGGCTTATGCAGGATGCCCTGCATTTTCTTTCAACATCTCTCTGCACAAATTGGGTGCTCTGGGGTGGAGCTCCATTTTCACTACCCCACTGAATTCCCTCCCCCCATCTGGGCAGTAGCCCACCCCTGGATACCACTAACTCACCCCCACCAGAAATGTTTAGTAAATTGGATGGATTAGGTTGTGTGCACATGACAAATCAAATTCTGCCTGGCATGCTGCCCTTCTTAGGCCTCCTAGTAATCAGAATTGAGCACTTCATTAGTTAATTTTGCATAATTGAGATTATAAACTTCTGGCATCCATTTTGTACTCCTATCAAGGCTTCACCCAAAGCAGATACTTAACTCCGTATGTTATGCTTCTGAAGTGTTTTTATAAATTTCATTGCAAACCCATTGAATTTAGTAGGCTTGTTTCCTGTTAAATCCACCTATCACTACTGCATGTTTATCTAGTATATTCCACTGTATTCATTTGGTTTCCTTTTAATAAGTCTTAATGAGGATACACCAAGTGCCATTCAAATTAGATCAAAAGTCTATTTGTAGTTCCATCAAGCATGTTTACTAAAGAACAAGGCTTATTTGTAACTACAAGTACTATATTTTTCATAGTATAAGATGCTCCTTAATTTCGGTAGTGGAAAACAAGAAAAAAAAACTTCTGCCTCTGCCTCCCAGCAAACAGCAAACAGTACAGATGATATACACTGTTTGCTGTGTATTTCTGTGCATATTTGTCTAACCCATTGAAATAACAAAGAATTGGAGAAATGTGCATTATGGTGGTATATAAATGCCAGGAAGTTTTCTTAAATGTAATCATAATAACTCCTCCCAATTATTTAAATAGATCTACTCCAAATATGATTAAGTCAGGATTTAACTCAGCTGCTTTATCTTAATAAATGAGACACAGTTACATTTTAGACTATACTTGTACAGATGCTATTAAAATTGATGTGGCTTTCTTGAAATATACATTACTCTGCTAATTAAAGGAAGATACAATAGCACTGGGCCTCAAGCATTTATTTTAAAACCTTCATTTTGTTAAGATGACAAAACAATAATAAAGCAGTCTTTGAAAAATAAGTCTAATAATTTGAACATTATACAGACATTTATAATTATTAACTTACCTCCTTGCATCCAGTTTCAGCAGTCTGATTAGCACAAAAAATAAAATTCTGCCTCTGCCTCTACCTCCCAGCAATTTGCCTCCTTGCAGCTTTAGTCTGACTTTCAGTTCTAGCACATGGCCTGTCTGCAGCCTCAATCACCTAAAGGTCAGGAAGCTGCTGGTCAGTTGCTTGTTTTAACAGGCTCTGTTCTGTTTACTGCAAGGAGGTAAATTGCTGGGAGGCAGAGGCCAAAGGGTGAGGTGGCTAGACAGAGCTACATTCAGTATATAAGACACACACAAGTTTTCACCCTCTTTTGGGAGGTAAAAATGTTTGGCTCATACTCTGAAAAATATGGTATATAATGGTAATGTTAATCCAGTACTTGGTTTACAAAAGCCTCTGGAAAAAGCCAAGTATGAAATGTCTACTTTTTATCTCCAGCATAGATACCCTACCTCTAAACAAGAGAACTCTCTTTATTCTTTTATATGAGCATAATACAGGGGTCCCCAATCCCCAATCCAACCAGCACTGATCTGCAGCAAGCCAGCAACTGGTCTGTGAAAACAAGTGAAGCCCCATCCATGGGATACAGGCAGCATGCAAAACCACGCCCCCTCTAGTCAATGGAAAAATCTTTCTCCATGAAACCAGTTTCTGGTGTCTAAATGTTTGGGGGGCTGCTGGCCTAATATCCCTTTCAAAGCCAGAATAAGAAGGCAGAAGGGAATTACAGAAATTATGATTTTGCTAACATAGTTTTTCTTTTCTTTTTTTGTATGGTAGGAAAGGAAATCTACTGTCAGACTGAAGCTATTTCATTTGGGATCTTAAGCCTGCCACACTTTATACTATTCTACTATGCATTTTCTATTGTGGGAAAGTAAGAGGGGGGGGGGGTTTGTATGAAGTTGCTAGCATGTAGCCATAACAAATTCTTTCTAGAAAGCCAAGGTCATCCTTTGTTTTTGTACCTCTGCACCTGCATGGAAGATGATGGCTGGATTCTGCCATCTTGGCAATAGAAGATTGGACAGCATGATGGATTTTGGGGTGTGGAGACAAGGACTTGAACTTTCAACAGGGTGGAGAAACCTGGGGATTTCAGATTTGAGTTTCACCTAGGTGTGCTAACATGGCTCTATCAATAAATTGGAACTCTGAGAAATATTTTGCCTTAGACTCTAATTTAATTTTGGATGCTATTTGGAACCCTAACCAGTTAATTTAAATCTAGTGACCCCAGGCTATGGTTTAGGAAAGAAAAGCCCCATAGATGTTTCTGTCCTACTGTTGAGTATCTCTAGATAGGTTCAGGACAATTGGTACCATTTTCCTTTCTTTCATATAGGGAACAGCTCTCTCCGTCCCTCTGGCCTTTTCTTCTTTCTGACTAAATTTCACTTCCTCTTTTCCATCTTTTTAAAAAGTAATAAAAACTGAGCTATTGTCCTCTTTTAGCGCCACCAAGTTCATTGTTTGTACAGTATGTCAGAACTGTTCTCTAATATCTTGTTTTCTCTTTTCTCAGTCTGTTTCAAAGTGTCCACCAGACAGGATTATTAGCAGAAAAGTGAATTAAATATTAAGACAAAATAATCCTTTAGCCACACTTAATAGGTGCCGGTGAGCAGAACTGGATACTTGGTTGTCATCGTCATCATCATTATCTTCACCGTTAATGATAAGTCCTAAATCTGGATGATTCATCCAGAATAAATGGGTTTCCAAATCTTTTTGCAAACCCATACCATGTTAAGGGTTAAGTAATGTCAATAAATCTTTCAAATCAACGTAAAAAAGTCACAGCCAAAAAGCAAAGTAGGGGAAGAGTAAGCAGAAGGTGCAAGGCATTTCTTCACCTATCCATGGACCTCAGCAAAATGCTCAATGTGTCCCACTGAAGGCAAAGACCCATGCCTTCAAAAAAGCTGGAAATTCCCCCAATGTAAGCATCATGCAGGAGCAGCACAGAAAGGAGAAGGTAGTGAGGGTGGAGCTGCCGCTGAAACTAGGAATACCTGAAGGCAGGATGAGGGGTGTGTTAGAAATGTGTGTTAGAAATGGTGTGTGTTAGAGTGTGTGTTAGAAATGGAGCCTTTGGAGCCCTTGATGCTTTCCCAGGTCTCAGATGTCAGGCCTGCTTTGGCTCTTCTCTTGAGATCCTCATGGGACTCAGGCAGCAGTGGTGGGGAAGGAGATACACAAGCCTCTTCCACTATTGCTCTCAGATATTCAGCCCGGAGAGGTGGGTTTGGTCCTGTTTTCCTTCTTTCTGAGGCTGTTTTTGCTGTGGAACTCTTTCACATAATTCTTTATTTCATTTTCTTTCAACTTAGGAGATGCCCATCTTTGGGTGGGTGAGTGGGTGGCCAACAAATTACCCTAGGAAAGCTCAATCATTCTAAAATCAAACCTCTTTGCTTAGTGGTGGCTTGATCTACGCTCTGCGATGAATGAAAGTTCTCCATGTCGATTAGACATATGCTGAAAAGGGTCAAGAGGAGAAAACCAATTACCTTGCATCAACAAGTGGCAGTCTAAAACATCTGGACAACATAGTTTAGCCGTGATTCAGAAGAAACAGAGATTGCACAAGAGTTGGCAACATTGTTTTGTGCTGACTCAAAAATGATGGGAGAGCACTTTAACTCAGCAGTGGGGAAAAGCCATCCATCTGAATCTCAAAATGAAGTTCTAGGCCAGTTTATAGAGACCTGTTGCAGCTGAAACAATCCAAAAGCCATTTTCTTACTAGTGATTTACAGCGTGTGGTGACATTATCCAACTATAGCTCTGCTGATATATCAGTAATGAAGATAGGCTTTTTTATTGTCACAAGGATGGTTGGGTGATAGCATAAGATGCTATAAATCACTAATGAGGAAATGGTCCAAGACTCCCCAGACTATAAAGTTTACACTGCTCTTGCAGTATACGCTTTCATGGACTAGAGCTCACTTTATCAGATTTGGAAAAGATTCTCCCTGTCTCCCTGCCCAGGGCCAAAAAAGCATAGCTTCTTGCATAGAGTTGTTGTCAGTCTTCCCAACTTGGCAGACTCCAAAACAAATTACAATTCCCACTTTCTTGAGGTCACTCCCTTATTGAAGTTGAAGGAATTGTCCTTAAACATATCTGCAGGACCCAAGGTTGAAAAGGCAAAAGAATGTTATAAGGCCAGTGCTGGTGAATCTTTTCTACACTGAGTGCTGAAACGGGAGTGTGCGCACATGAGGGAGCACCAGAAATCAGAAGAGCAGCTCCCCGGCACACATGGATGAGAGCGCCTGAAACCGGAAGAGCAGTTCCCCAGCACGCATGTGCATGCCAGAAAGCTGAGCTTCTAGTTTCCGGCATGTGCACGCACACTGATCACCTGGGCTTCCAGTTTAGGCCACTCCTGTGTATGCGAATATCAGCTGGCTGGCCTGCATGTGCACGCTGGAACCCAGAAGAGCAATGGCTGACGATTGGTGTGCCTGGAAGAGATGGCTCTGCATGCCACTTTTGGCACACGTGCTATAGGTTTGCCATCATGGTAATAAACAATGATGATGATGATAATAATAATAATAATAATAATAATAGTTGTTATTATTATTATTATTATTATTATTATTATTATTAATTAATTAATTAATTAATTAGATTTGTATGCCACCCCTCTCCACAAACTCGGGGCGGCTCACAACAGTAATAATAACAGTATACAATGTAACAAATCTAATATTAAAAGAAAGTATCTAAAAACCCATCATTTAAAAATCATACAAAACAAGCATACCATACATAAACTATATAAGCCCGGGGGAGATGTCTCAATTCCCCCATGCCTAGCGATATAGGTGAGTCTTGAGCAATTTATGAAAGGCAAGGAGGGTGGAGGCAGTTCTGATCTCTGGGGGGAGTTGATTCCAGAGGGCTGGGGCCACCACAGAGAAGGCTCTTCCCCTGGGGTCCGCCAGACGACATTGTTTAATGAATGAAATAACAACAGAATAACAATATAATAATAACACAGTTGGAAGGAACCTTGGAGGACTTCTAGTCCAAACCTCTGCTCTGGCGGAAAACCCTAAATACCATTTCAGACAAATGGTTATCCAATCACTTCTTAAAAACTTCCAGTGTTGGAGCACTCATAACTTCGGGAGGCAAGTCATTCCACTGATTGTTTTAATTATCAGGAAATTTCTCCTTAATTCTTTTGTTTGGATTAGTTTCCATTTGTTGCTTCTTGTCCTGCCTTCCGGTGCTTTGGAGCATAGCTTAACTCCCTCTTCATTGTGGCAGCCTCTTAGATATTGGGACACAGCTATTGGGTCATCTGTAGTCCTTCTTTTCATTAAACAGGTTAGTGATGGCAAACTTTTTTTTGCCTCGGGTGCCAAAAGGGTATGCACATATGTGATAGCATGCATTCATGTGCCCACACCCATAATGAAATGCCCTTCCTTGCGCATATGAATAATCCCCCTGTATATAGGCCTCACTGAAGCCTCCAGATGTCCAGTAGGTCCCTTGGACTGTTTTTCGCTCTCTCCAGGATTCAGGAAAGCCTCCTGAACCCTTGGGACTGTGAAAAATGGCCCAATGGGCCAGCCAGAGCTTTGTTTGGCTCGTTGGGCCATTTTTCGCTGTCCCCAGGATTCAGGAGGGGGGGTGAAAATGGCCCAAAAGGCCAAAAATCAGCTGGCCAGTCCACGCATGCACATAGGAGCTGACATAGGGTAATGTCTTGCATGCCCTCAGGTCTGGTTCCACTCGCAACCTGTGGCACACGTGCCAAAGGTTTGCCAACACTGAACTAGGCATACCCAATTCTAGCAAATGTATACACATTTCCTATCCTGATTATTCATTGAACATGCTGTAAGCTACCCCGAGTCCTAGGAGAAGGTCGGGATATAAGTCCTATTATTATTATTATTATTATTATTATTATTATTATTATTATTATTATTATTATGCCTTTGAGTCATAGTGCCAAGTGTCTCATCTGCAGCTTCTTGCTGTCTTTCCAAGTTTTCATCAGGTTCCAGTTGTGCAGTGACTCCAGATCTTATTGGAGCTTCTACTGGTGCCAGATCAGATTTTGGTGTTTCTATTTTGCAAATTTTCTGTATTTCTTCAAATTCGAGTTCACTGAACATTTGGTTCCTGATTATGAGTCGTCGCTGAACGGCCAGTTGAAGTTCCATTATTTTTGAGTCTGCATGTTCTTGTTTCCATAATTGGTACATCCGTCTTTGATATCCACATTTTTCAGGCTCTGAGTTGTAATAACACTTCATGATTGTGCTATTCTCTGACATTGAGAATTTCTGCCACTTTTTGATTTGTAAGCTTTGTTTGTTTTGTTCCTGTAGCTCATTTGCCGATGGCTGCCCAGGTTCCACAGCAGCCACCGTGGTCCTTTTTATCCTGGGCGATGACCGAGTCAGTATGGACTTCTTTTTGTTTTGTCTCTCCATTAGTTTAAATGGGTTAGGTATGTTTAGTCTGGCTCCTCTGCTTTGACCACTCCGGCGGTGAAGTTAGACCTACCAGTAGTTTACACTACCACCGGCACAGCTCTCAGCTTCATTGAAGCACACATGCTCCACTACCACGACAAGGTGTACCCATCAGTGGGGATTATTATTATTATTATTATTATTATTATTATTATTATTATTATTATTATTATTATTATTATTATTATTATTATTATTATTATTATTATTATTATTATTATTAATTGTTGTTGCTGCTGTTGTTGCTTTTTTATAATAATAATTATTATTATTATTATTATTATTATTATTGTTTGTTGTTTGTTGTTATTATTATTATTATTATTATTATTATTATTATTATTAAAAACATTGCATTAGAGTAAAGGTATGCAAAATATCTTTTGTACAAAATATCCCAAGTTAAAAATATTTTGTTCCAACTTGATAATAGGCCATTTTAAGATACCAGAAGTGGTGTGAGCTTAAAATGGGATGTTCCAATCTTGAAAGACCAGTTGGACCGATGTGTTTGGAAGTTGCATCACTTCTGGTATACTTGGGGTTTTTGGATCCTCTTCATAAGATACTTCTATAAACCTCTCTGTTGTTAAGCCCTCGACCAGCTCTTTTTCCAATTTTGCTTTTTTGTCTGTTTTCCAGTACTTGGTTGAAGGTTTCCATTATTATTTCATTATTATTCTTTTTATGGACTTTATGTTTTATAAGCTGCCTTGAGGGATATAAGTATTTATAAAAATATAGACGTCATTTTTGTGTGCAGTTTTCAATCTGGAACTTGGCAGGTGGCAGCGAAAGAAGGATTTTTTAAAAAAAAAAATTCAATGTTTCTTCTACTTTCTACCCTAGAAAGTTCACTGGGCACAGCTTTTGCTGTTTTCTGAGTATTTGGTAAAAAGGTGATTCTGGTATTTGAAACGTAGTTATGAATAAGTGCATTAATAAATGTATTCATTTTTCAGATGTTTCAAAAATCTTCATTCTTTTTACTGTAATGGAATACTACAATACAGCCCACTCTCCCTGGAAATCTGATATTTTTAATATTTTAAGGACAGATATTTTGGTTCTATAATATTTTTCATTTAGTCTACCAGTCTTTGTAATCTATTACATTTATTTTTATGCTATAGTATAGCTTATTGATGTACTTCTTAAATATTGCATTTTAGCCGGCATGCACTTTTAAAAGTAAGTAACATCTTAAAACAGCATGTTTCAGAAATATTTGCACTGCATATTCTGTCCCATGAGATAAAACGGGAAACATGTTTCATGTTTCCATACCCCATGAATTTTACAAGTGAATGAAGGGTAACACCTTAGAACAATGCTTCTGAACTTTGGTAACTTTATGATGTGTGGATTTCAACTCCCCAAAAATGGTATCGGCTGGGGAATTTTGAGAGTTGAAATCAGACATCTTAATGTTACTAGGGTTGAGAGACTCTACCTTAGAGCAGATACAAACCTTAGGCTTTTGTTTGAATTATTATTTGGGATGTGTTTGTCTCCACATTTACATCCAATGATCCAGTTACCTTTTGATGCAGTGATGGGACAGAGGAATAAGTAGAAAAAAGAACTATTCAAGCTGTTAACTGTGTACAGGAAGAGCAAGTAGATGTGTAGAAATGAGATCGAGGTTGTAGGAAACTTAACATTTTAATTAATTTCTTGCAACATGTTCAATATTTGCATGCTTATTATTTATTAAATCTATTGGGCTGCTCACTATGCAAGATTTTTGGTCTTTTGGGGTTGTTATTTATTTTTTTGCATAATTATGCTGTAAAATTTAATAACAAAAACATTTTTCTGCATTTCTATGATTATACTTAAAGTAGTTAATAAAATACAATCATAAATGCATGTCAAACTATCATAGAATCAAAGGCGGTGCTTTACGATGCAAAATATCATTCTATTAAAATCTCAGTAAAAGAATTGCATGGGAGAAATTAATGGCTTCAAGTAGTTCTTTTGTTTCCCTATTTTCTTTGTCTCATAATTCTCAAACTTTGTCTCATAATTCTCAAACTGATTTATCAAACAGTTACAGATTTATTTACATTTGGGACACTTCGATTTGAATTTACACATAATTCTCCTTGAACTTCATTTTTAATATGGGTTATAATTTATTTTCAAAGTCATTTACCCATATACTCTTTTTCTCTTTCTGTCCCCCCCCCACCATTCTTACCCCCCTCTATTTAACTTCTCTATGAGAATTAGTGAAAATGGATGCATAGCTTATGGAGCAACCTAATCTAAAATTTCTTCACTCACTGAAGACCTTGCTATCTTTAAAAATGTTAACTGCAGTTGACACCCATGAAAAGATAATTCATCCCAAAGATAAATCAAACGTTTACTATTAGATTTATAAAAAAGGAAAGCTGAAATAAAGCATAATCATTCATATTTTAATTTATATAGGACCACACTTCTACAGAATAGGATACTAATGGCCAGTACCTATATCTTTATTTCTTCATGATGTGGATATTGTTGCTTACCTAATGATTACAAGGAAATGCTAACAGCAAAAATTTGAATAATAGCTGCAACACAATGAAAGGGCATCTCTAAATCTCAAATCTCAGAAGGCCTTGGTGGGAGGGGGAATTGCATCTTAAACAATTTGCAAAACTGGACTTGAGCAATGATTCCAGAAACACACAATTTCATTGAAGGAGTTTATTTGCCAAAGTGCTTCTATCTCATTACCTAAGACAAGGGTCTCAAACTCAATTTCCCTGAGGGCTGCATCAGTGTTGTGTTTAACCTTGGGGGTGGGTGGGGCAGAGTGGGCATGGCCAGCTTAACGTCACTCGTGTCAAGAGCACTTGTGGTAGACTGAGCACTCTTCCAGAGAAAATGGTCACTTGAGCTTCATTTTCAGTTATGCCGTGCTCCTGCAATCCTCTGCCAGTGAAAACGGAGCTTGGGAGGGCCACATGTGGCCCTCCCAAGCTTCATTTTCACTGGTAGTGGTGCCCCACCCTAGTCCTTCACTGTTTACATGTCTAAGCACCCTGTGAGCCAGCTCCGGCTTCCGGTCCTTGAGTTTGACACCCCTGACCTAAGATGTTGCTCATTAACAGCATCAAAAATGAAAGAACCTCTTCACATTTTGTTTAAAAATCAAGACATTGTAGAAGCAACCATTATATAAACTTTGGCAAGTACACTCAAAAGTAAACAGTCAGCCAAAGCAAGTTACAATGAATATTTTTTCACTTCCATAGCTATCAAAAAGGGTACGTTGGGAAGAAGTTAAACTAATATTGCTATAACTTTGTTTACCACAATGTCTATCATAGAACACAGAGTAACAAGGTTGGAATGTGTTAATATATTCATGAACTGGGAAAGCCAATTATAACAAGGTCAGCCAATGAATAGGCATAGCAACTAAGTCAGCCAATGAGAACCAAACACAACTGAGTCTGTGCAGAGAATTGAAACTGAAACTAGAAGTCTGGTTGTGGCTCAGTCCACTCTCTACTTTCTATGAACTGTAAACTAGAATCTGCTTGTATTTTGCTGGTAACCGCTACATTGAAGAATTAATTTACTTGTGGTATTGCATATATATTGTTATATTTATTAAAAGGTTAATGAATCCAGCTGAATCAGTTATCTCTGTGTGCTTTTGGTTTTGATTTCTGCAACAAACTTCAATAGAATGGTCCTTGGAGGTCTTTTAATCCAATCTCATGCTTGAACAGAAGACCCTGACCTCTACCAGTCCAGAAAAATGGCTGTCCAGTCTCTTTTGAAAACCTTCAGTGATGGAGCACGCTAACTTATAAAGCTAAGCTGTTCTCACTGTCAGGAAAGTTCTCCTTAGTTCTAGTTAGATCTCTCTTTAATAATCTTCCACTTGTTATGTGTTGTCCTGCCCTCATGTGCTTTGGATAGTCTTCTCTGTGACAGCCCCTGAAGTACTGGAAAACTGTTATCATATCACCCCAATAGTCCTTCTCTTAGCTAGACTATTTATTCCAGTTCTCTACAATTGTTCATCAGTTCAACAAACAGTTCAACAGACTGCTTTCCAAACTTGGAATAAAATCTATAGTTTCTATGTCTGCTTCTTGCTTTCAAGATCTGTGATTTATTCCAATCCTAATTGCCTTTCCAAACTGCCCAGAAGTGATGGCAGGGTCAGTAAGGACGCCAGAAAGGTTAAAGGTCTGTTCAAAAGAAGGCAGGCAGGAAATGCAGCAATTCTCTGAGTGGCAGCAATAGAGACGCCAGGAGAGAGAATGTATAATGCTTTGCTCACCTCTCCTCTTTTTTACAGTGCCTCTGTTATGACATTCCCAAATGAACATGCAGAGAGGACTACTGTTTTAAAGATCGTTACGTAGTGCATATGTTTCCATCCCTCCATCTATCACTGAAGAGAATCTTAAATGCACAAACCTCTTTAAATCTAAATGACAAATTTGTCCCCATCGACAAACAGTGAAGCTTGATATATTAATGGTAAGGCATACTAGATACGGAAAATTTATAGAACATCATTTATATTGCTGTTAGTTTATTATGTTCTTCTCCACCAACACAACGAAAGTTTCCTTTGGTTCTCACATCCCTTGAGAAAAGGGCTCATTCAGCAGGTGTTATCTGTTCCCTCGGGCTCAGCAGACAGAAACTGTATGGGGTAGGCATACTTGAAGATACCCAAGCCCTAAACCAGGGGTGGGCAATTAATTTTGCCATGGGGCCACATGAGAAATTGGGATAGTTTTAGAGGGCTGGACTAATAAAATTAACTCAGTTCTACCCTCTTCCTTCTTTTCTTTCTCCCAAATTACCCACCCAGTACACACAGACACACAAAGAGCGCAAACCTCCCCTTGTTCCTTATTTATTCATTTGTCCCTCTGTTCTCCTCCCCCTCCTCCCTTCACTTCCTCACTCATGCTGCCCCTCCCCAGCAGCCCAAATCCCCCACTCCCGGCTGGCCCCACCCCCGCATTATAACAATAACACTCACTTATGGCACAATAACACCCAATATGGCATGGAGCCGCCTGCCCGCCTTCCTCCCCTCTGTGTTGGCCCAGTAGCCCACCGCCCTTCCCACTGTGGCTGGGCTGCCCTGAGGCTCAGCAACTGCCCCCCTCCCAAGCCGCTGCCATTTGTCCGGCACCGCAGAGAGGAGTGATCCATGAGGAAGGAGGGATTATTGCTTTCCTGTGGCAAAACAGGACTAAAAAGGGTGACCCCGATTTGTACTGCGACGGTGGGGCTTTAAGAGAGTCTTTTTGGTGGGTGCTTTTTTGTCCTGTTCATTCAAGGCGCTTGTTCTCCCCCATACTTCATGGCTTCCTCCTCCAGGAAACTGGTCACAGATAACGGGCAGGCTGGTCACAGACAGTGGGCGGGCTGGATGCAGCCCGTGGGCCACCCCTTGCCCAGGTCTGCCCTAAACTCTACACAGCTTTATGGGTAATGATCAGAACCTTGAACTGCATTAGGAAACCGTGCAGCTCCCAACTTGGCAATGGTATTACTTGGCATTATAAGACTGTTCGGTATGTCTGTGAGCCACTGAACTGTACCCTAACCGAAGTTTCTGGGTGACCTCCCCTTCAAGGGCAGCACCATGTAAAGAAAATTATAGTTATCCATAGGAGAAATAATAAAGCTGCAAGTGACCGTTTAGGCCACACTCACCCACAGTATACAAAGAAAGTACAATACAATGAGAAATGGTGTAATCCTAGAGTTAGTGGGCTTTCAGATGAATAACCAACCAGTCTCACTTGCTGCTCCTCATACAGATCCAAACAGTCACCCAAAAAGTTGTCCCAGCCAAAAATATTTGCTACTTTCAAAGGTCAAGGTCATTCTCTGATATCTTTCTTCTTTCTCTCTCATCCCCTGGATTGCCATAGGTCTAGATAATCTATTTTGCCTGAGATTTGTTACTCGATCAATTACCACACTCTCTTACCTTTCCCAGAAAGGAGAAGTTGGATATGCAATGATATTTGTCTAATATGAATGGCTTTTGCAGATTTTACGTAGAAGGGTTTGATTAGTTCTCCCTATCGGCCCCTGCTGGCATCACCCTCTCGGGGTTGATTACCTGAATCCACTTCCCTGCCCACTCCCATTTGCTTAAATACCCATAAAGGCAGGGGTCAAGTCCCACAGTGGCAAAGTTAAGGTTACAAACCTTAGGAGCCACACCCAAATGCCAAATATAAAAAAGCAAACACCTAATAGTCACAGGTTTGACTAAGCCATCGTGACTTAGGAAAGAAGAAAAGGTAAGCCACAATTTATCGAAGAAGGTGTGGGAGGGACCGAAACCTTTCACATAAATATATCCCAAGTGTTCAGATTCAATGTAACATTAGGGAGCATATCTGCAGTGGTAATTTATAGCGTCACAGAGCCATTGATGTAGTGATATAAAGCCTTTCTCCATTAGTGATTTAGCGCCACAAGGATGGCTGGATAACAGTATAAATCATTAGTGTGGAAATCTTTCTTGTCACCAGCTGCCTCTATCCTCTTACTAATGAGAAAACATCTGTACAAAGGTCCCATTGCATTAATATTGGCCTCTAAATCTGGTAACTAATACAAGCAATCTCACATCTAGAACCTAAACCTGCCACCTAACACTTCACTCTCTACTCCTGCAGCCACACCTCTGTTTCCATGGTCAAAATGTTTAATCTTTTTTTTTCTTATATGGTTAATTTGTTTGGCCAGTGGACCTTCTTTCCTTGCCTAGTGGAAGATATTGGAGAAGTCCCAAAGCAAAGTCTTTGAGAACCAGCCTCCCAAGCTCCTCCCATGCTTGCTATGGCTGTAACATATCAGAAGGGGGAGCTGCTGTTCTAGCTGATTTAATTACACCTTGCAAGGAAGTGTCTTCTTCCCTAAGGAGTTTGTTGCCGATTGCCACATTCCGCATTCCAAAAATTAAAGCGTCTATTAGACGGGCCTCAGGGTTTTAAAATTTACATTTATGGTTTGCAGTCAGTTGGCGAACTGGCTAATAGGTCCCCCCTTGGCTTGAGCCATCTGAGAGAACTGGTGTCTGAAAACTCTGGCCGGTTTGGTCGGCTTAAAGTGAGCCCCAAGCTTGGAGGTTAGCATTGCCCAGGATATGGAATTTGCGGGTTCTGGGTCAGTGAGGGTCTGAGCCAGATCGTAGATTTTTGAGCCACAATAATTTAAAAAGATAGGTCTCTTCCGTCCACTGTCGGTGTCTTTCATGCCAGCGGCTTCCAGAAAAAACGTCAAACTTGGCCATGTAAGTCTGCCAAGTGATTTTTTTCAGGATTGAAAGAATCAGGAGGTATGGCTACCATGGTCAAGGAGCATGTGTAGGTTTGACTTCTTCATTGCCAGTGAAATGAGTGCAAAGGAGGCTGACTCTGGAACTCAAGACGGTTTATTCTGCAGAGTATTAGCTAGCTCTAATCAGGAGTGTTCTAACCAAGGAGGTACAAAAGGTCTGAGGGAAAGTGTGGGCGTCTCTAAGTATTTATACTTTCTCCCCCCAGCAACAGGCATGGGTTGACAGTTGTTACTTTTCCCGCTTAAGACAGGGTAGCCAATCATCAGCTAGTATGCAAATGTGAACTTTAGGCAACCTATGTACAATAACATATTTACATATTCAACAGGAGCATTTCCCCCTTGTATAAAAGAAAGTGCAAATTCTCTTCCTGTTATTCCTTAGAACCAAAAAAATGACATAAGCTTCTTTCTTGGTGCGTGCCAATCGTCTTATCCTACTCGTGTTTTGAAAAAAAATTAATGATAGAAACAATGAAATAGCAAGCTGGTGAAATGGGGACTTTAGATCTAACACCCTCAAACTAATTCATTTTCTGATTAATCAACTGAGGTTTTTAATCAATTAGATTCATGGATAAGTTGATGAAAATTTCCCTACATAGCTGATAATTTACTTTCCTTCCTATGAATTCTGGAATTTAAAATGACAATAATAATTTGGCTACATTAAACAACTTCTCTCTCTCTCTCGCCCTCCCTCCCTCTCACTCTCTCCCATCCTCTCTATCGCCCTCCCTTCCTCCCTCTCTCCCTCCCACTCTCTCTCTCCCTCCCTCTCTTTCCCTCCCTCCCTTTCTCTCTCCCTCTCTCTCTCTCTTTCCTTCCCTCTCCTTTCCTCCCTCCCTTTCTCTCTCTCTTTCTCTTTCCTGCTCCCTGCCCCCACCCCAATATGAAAGAATTTAATCCTGTTTGAAAGATAGTGAAGTCTTTAGAACAGATAGACAATTTGGAAATCAATAGATGGATAGGAACAGAGTTGTCTGTTGCTAATTTTATCATACTTTTCATCATCCTGGAAAACCAAATAAATTTGATCCTGAAATTAAAAATTCCTTTCCCTAGTTTTTGGATGAATTACAAGCCCTGTTATAAATTGTCGGTGGAAGGTTATGTTAAGTTAGTACAGCTATTATGCAGATAAACAACTGAGTGACAATACAGTAACAATAAATTCGACTTGCGACATAACAAACTGAGTGATAAAACTAAAATCGTATAATGAAATAATGAGGACAAGACAAGTGATCAACACATGCTTATTTTGTATACTGTAGATGGTGATGTCATTATTTAGTATTTAAGAAATATGGGAATATTGCCCAAATTCGCTTGTTATTTGGTATTAGAATGCAGCATCACACATGATATGTGATGACATCATGATGTCACAGATGTATACAGGTCCCCCCTTTTTTGTCAGTTAAGGAATGACAAGAAGAGATGGATGTCACCATTTGCCCTCTGTCTCCTTCCTTTCATGGGTGCTCATGATAGAAATTGACATTTGAACATTCTGCAGTTTTGGTTAATATTTGACAGCATTTGAAAACTAGTATGCAGTGATCAGTGTTACCTGACAGTGAGTAACATGGGACAATCAGTGTCATAGAACATCTGGCAGCTGACATATAGCAGTGATTATTGCTTGATCACTTTCTCCCTGACTGCTTTCCTTCTACTGATTTCTGAAATGGCTAACCAGAATACCAGTTATGGATACATATTTAAAATATCAGTACGTTAAACTTTCACAGCAATACTAATTAAGGAGAAAACCTTGCAGAGGGGAAAATAATATAGTCAGTGGGATCATAACTTTCTCCACCTTGAACTTTGGGAGGATTTGTGGCTTTTCTTTATTTTTAAAGACAATTTAAGTATATTTCCCATGTTAATATTTTTTTTGCCTTAACACAATTGGAAATGCCAGTGATCAGAAGGCACCTTCTGATGTCATCTACCAAGGAGATTGGTGGATGACATCTAGCCCTAAATAG
The DNA here is from genome assembly GCF_031021105.1 of Erythrolamprus reginae. Lineage (NCBI taxonomy): Eukaryota > Metazoa > Chordata > Lepidosauria > Squamata > Dipsadidae > Erythrolamprus > Erythrolamprus reginae. Next base: position 152,330,588 of record NC_091952.1, on the reverse strand, counting down.
ACCACTCCGTAATTTACAATTATCACAGATTTAGCAACGCAGATCAATTAGATTTTTTTTTAAATTTAACAGATTTATATTAATAGGTTGATTTATTCATTTTCATGCTGCTCTTCAGGCTGGAAACGAAGTTTAAAAAAGGAAAGAAAAGGATAATGGAAAAAGTTGAAGCCCAAGATCCGTTATTAAATGGTTAGTAGGTGGATTGGTGCATTTCAATTTTAAAATTCAACTGTCATGTTCGGAATGAAGCTATTCCTTTCTCTCTCTTTTTCTTTTTTAAATATAAAATGCTGCATTTGGATTCCCCCCTCCCAGTTCATTTTTTTGGAGCACAGGGTCTATATGAAGACAATCAGAAGCAACCTTTTAGCCATTACCTGAAAAGAAAAGGCCTGTGTACTAACAGCCCCATTTTCAACATACCTTCCCATTGTTCCACAGCCATCTCTTAACCATTGTCTCTTTTTTACTTTTATTCTTTTGCACTTTCTCAGTTCAAATAAATAAGACGCATACTAATTAAATTATGAGAGGGCAACTAAAAAAGTTCCTGAATATTCTTGTCTTTTATATTATATTAATGCATCATATTAGTTATTTTCTGATTCTAACTTAAGTAGAATACTGTTTGATCCCTAATAAAATAAAATAACTACCCAGTTCTGAGATTAGTGTGAGCAACTATGGGCTGCTTGGGGGTGAATTACTTTGTTGAAATCATACTCATGGGATTAAAAATGAGTATATCCTCTGGGAAATCATAGTGCTTTCTAAATCCATTCTGAGTTTTCTTCAAAAGAACTTGTAAGGGAACAAGTAGTGCAGTATATAGAATGATTTCCCATGATCTTTGAGAAGCAATTCATCTAATTGTGTTACATTAACATAACTCCAATGCTGTCTTTCTCTGCTGGGTTCTTTCCCCCCATCCATCTGTCATATTTTATTCATTAGAACAGAAACCACAACAAGCTTCAGAAAGTTTAATGATTAAAACTATTAACAGCACTTTTGCATACAATAGATACAGCCAGTGGTGTAAATATTATCAGGGAACATTGAAGAACCCAGAACAGAAACCAGGAGCTTCAGTTGTGTCCATCTGAGCCTAAGTCAAGGCAACTAGGCATTGATTAGTTCTGCTAAGATACCAAAGTCTGTCTAGAATAATACTTTATCTCAGCAGCAGTTATAGTTGGCAGGTGATATGAAGCTTTTGGATGGACAAGGGGCCACAATAAACATGGTTGCCTATTTTCTATTAAACTTTATATGATAACTGAAAGCTTCATCACTTGCACTGTTGACAGAAGTTGGAGTGACTTCTCTGTGAAGAGGATTCATTGTTGCTCTTTTTACCACCTCAAATCAAACCAAAGATTTATTATATACATCAAGTTAGTTCATTCAAGATCAGAGTCGTGATCTTTCTATAGATCCTATAATAAGGAACATCTAACTCACTCACCATATGTGTACAACAAAAAGGGGTATTCTGAGAGTTCTTTTGTAATGGTGCAGAAAGTTGAAGCCTACTTTTATTTAGGAAGATTTGACACCTGTAAATAGTTTGCCACTTTAATCCCATAATTGGAATTCTCAACACAGATAACAGGGAACAGATTTTATTTGCTTGAGATTTTATATTTTGGAGATCTAAATCCCTAATTCTCTGTGACAGTAAAATTTTAGCCTGATTAGCTCCTGACATTATTAAAACCTCAGGGGGGAAAATGTAGTATGTATATCTTGTTTCAAGGAATTTCATTGAAGCAGAAATGTAAACTTCACTATGTAGTTGACCAATAACCCTTACTGTAACAGAATAACCTGAGGCACAGTAATAGGCCTTAGATCTCACTAGCTGGAATCCAACCTCCAGATTAAAAACTAAATCCCCAACATATCCAAGAAAACCAAGAACAGAGCTGGGGCCAGTACCTGCAGCAGATGGCCCAACATTCTCAATCAGGTTTGCAGTTTCAAATAGCAACTGGATAAGCGACTTAGATTGAACATGTTTGAGTGTTGAGACTAGATGGGACACAGCTTTAGAATAAACAAAGTGAACAATAGAATTTGAAAGCTTTGTCATTCAGCCTGTCACTCTGTGACACCAACATTGGAGATTTAAATGTATCCAAATACAAATAAGACCTTATCAATCACCATACCTTTGCATTGCACTTCCTCATTGTTTAAAAATCTTTGGAAGATTTCGCAATGTTAGTTTCCTCAGAATTGTTTGTTAAAATTGTAAACCCCAAATTATAAAAAAATGGCATTTTGGGGGGAGGAGTGTCAGAAACAGTAGGTAAAAAATGGGTTATCAAACAAAGATGTCCCCCAAATCCTTTTTCTGTGGCTTAAAATGTTGTCAAATAGTCTCACTGTACAATGAAAAGTAAATTTTATCTCAGAAATGAAAAAATATTGTATAACAATTCCTTACTCTCTTTTGATGTCATAATATCTTTGCCCACATAGGGACATAGGGATGTCATAATATCTTTGCCCACATAGGGATTTAGTGTAACTCTTGGTGCAACCTTGATGTTAGAATTGATGATAACCAAGATGATTCAAAGTTTTGCATAACCGTCTGAAAAATGTATGTAAATGAATAAGCACAAAAATGATGGGGGTGGGGGGGGGTGTAGATCCTCTTTTTCATCAACAAAAACAGAGTCAGAAATGTGTTCTGCTTGGCCAAGATGAAAATATAAATTCAGAACTGAAAACTCTATTACTTTTAGCCAGTACCTGAACTATAATAGTACTGTATAGAGGTAGAGATGACTAAATCAAAAGCAGTTAATGCACCTAAAGCTGACCCACCTTTACTCTGCTTGCAAGATGAAACGAAAGGAAGCAGTAAACATAAAGAAAGAATTCTGGTATAAAATCAGTCTAAACCTAATGAACTGCCCTTTATAAATCACTACATGCAGTATATACAATTATGCTATTTGAGGTAAACATGAGGCAGAGTGCAGAAAACCTATAAGAAAGTGTCAGGCATAAGAAATTAAAACATAAGATGAGAAAGAACGGCAATATAGATTAATGTCATTTTAATTTTTTTATACTATCCTTGGAAAGCTTCCTGGCCTCTCTTAAATTCATTCATTGCTCCATACTTTGCATCTTGTTCTTTAATCTTCTCATCTCTCTATTCTTGAGGATTTCATCAACTCCATTTCTCCTTCATCTTCTACCATCCCCTCTTTCTTCATGTGTTTGTTTTGTCAAGCCTTATTCATTGTCTCTACATGCTCAAAACAGATTGAAATCTCCTGGGACAAGGCGACAACAATGGTTTCTTCTTATGAAAAAAAGTAACTTTCATAAATTGTTAAAATGAGTCTTTTGCTGACCCTACAAGCAAATTGAATTCACAATTTAACAATTCTTTGAAGAACTTATATTTAACACTTGTAAGAGCTCATATTAAGACTTACAAAGTGGCGCTCAAGGCGGCAGGATGCGCGTGTCATACCACCTTGATTGCATCAGTGGAATCCCGCCCGGCCGCTCTGTTTAGGGTGACCCGCTCCCTTCTTAACCAGGGGGGAGTTGGGGAGCCCTTGCAGAGTAGTGCTGAGGACTTTAACACATTTTTTTGCTGATAAAGTCGCTCAGATTCAGGCAGACTTCGACTCCGATTGGATAACAGAGTCGACTGACAACGAATCAGTCAAGGTGACTGGGGCCCATACTTGTCCATCTGTCTGGGAAGAGTTTGATCTGGTGACACCTGATGAAGTGGACAAGGCCATTGGAGCTGTGAGTTCCACCACCTGTCTGCTGGATCCGTGTCCCTCCTGGTTGGTCTCGGCCGGCAGGGAGGTGACACAGAGCTGGGCCCAGGAGATTACCAACGCTTCCTTGGGGAGGGGAGTTTTTACAACACTCTATAAAGAAGCGCTCGTGCGCCCCCTCCTCAAGAAGCCTTCCCTGGACCCAGCCGTACTTAATAACTATCGTCCAGTCTCCAACCTTCCCTTCATGGGGAATGTTGTTGAGAAGGTGATGGCGCTCCAGCTCCAGCGGTCCTTGGAAGAAGCCAATTATCTAGGCCCTCAACAGTCGGGTTTCAGGCCCGGCTACAGCATGGAAACTGCTTTGGTCACGTTGATGGATGATCTCTGGTGGGCCCGGGACAGGGGTTTGTCCTCTGTTCTGGTGCTTCTTGACCTCAGCAGCTTTCGATACCATCGACCATGGTATCCTTCTGTGCCGGCTGGAGGGGTTGGGAATGGGAGGCACTGTTCTTCAGTGGCTCTCCTCCTACCTCTCTGGTCGGTCGCAGTTAGTGGGAGGTCAGAGGTCAACTTTTAGGTTACTCCCTTGTGGGGTGCCTCAGGGGTCAGTCCTCTCCTCCCTGCTATTTAATATCTACATGAAACCGCTGGGTGAGATCATCCAGGGGCATGGGGTGAGGTATCATCAGTATGCTGACGATACCCAGTTGTACATCTCCACCCCATGTCCGGTCAACGAAGCAGTGGAAGTGATGTGCCGGTGCCTGGAGGCTGTTGGGGTGTCAACAGACTCAAACTGAACCCTGATAAGATGGAGTGGCTGTGGGTTTTGCCTCCCAGGGACAATTCCATCTGTCTGTCCATAACCATGGGGGGGGGGAATTATTGACCACCTCAGAGAGGGTCCGCAACTTGTGTGTCCTCCTCAATCCACAGCTTACATTAGAGAACCATCTTTCAGCTGTGGCAAGGGGGGCATTTGCCCAGGTCCGCCTGGTGCACCAGTTGCGGCCCTATCTGGACCGGGACTCACTGCTCACAGTCACTCATGCCCTCATCACCTCGAGGTTCGACTACTGTAATGCTCTCTACATGGGGCTACCTTTGAAGAGTATTCGCAAACTTCAGATCATGCAGAATGCAGCTGCGAGAGCAATAATGGGCTTCTTCATTGGTTGCCGATCAGTTTCTGGTCACAATTCAAAATTTTGGTTATGACCTATAAAGCCCTTCATGGCATCGGACCAGAATATCTCCAAGACTGCCTTCTGCCGCACAAATATCAGCGACCGGTTAGGTCCCACAGAGTGGGCCTTCTCTGGGTCCCGTTGACTAAACAATGTCGTTTGGCAGGACCCAGGGGAACAGCCTTTTCTGTGGTGGCCCCGATCCTCTGTAACCAGCTCCCCCCGGAAATTAGAATTGCCCCTATCCTCCTTGCCTTTTGCAAACTCCTTAAAACCCACCTCTGCCGTCAGGCATGGGGGAATTAAGACATCTCTCCCCGGGCCTATACAGTTTATGTATGGTTATGTTTGTGTGTATGTTTTTGCTATTTAATAAGGTTTTTTTTAGTGACTTTTATATTATTAGATTTGTTGTATATTGTTTTATTGTTGTTGTTAGCCCCCAAGTCTATGGAGAGGGGCGGCATGCAAATCTAATAAATAAATAAATAAATAAATAAATAAATAAATAAATAAATAAATAGATAGATAGATAGATAGATAGATAGATAGATAGATAGATAGATAGATAGATAGATAGACAGACAGACAGACAAACAAACAAACAAACAAATACTCTAATTATATCATCTATGCCTGCTGTCATATCATTTGGTAATCTTCTCATAGGATTTTAATTCCATTTCATCCGTTTCATTTCCTTGGACACCGACCTTTTTAATTTTTTTGTTTCAACTCCACTCTTCCACATAGCTCTGTTATCATCACAGAGATGTCTGAAATACTCCTTCAAGCATTCCTTCAATTCAGTTTTATTAAATAATTGCTTTTATTTTTCATTCCATTCATTTTGCTGGAGGTCCTCTCCATACGTATCTGAAACCTTCTTTGTGCATCAAATTCACTCTGGGTTTTCTCTGCCTTTTTTGTCTTACTTCTTTATTATTATGTACACTAAGAGCATATGTACCAAGACAAATTCTTTGTGTGTCCAATCACGCTTGGCCAATAAAAAAATCTGTTCTATTCTATTCTATTCCATTCCATTCCATTCCATTCCATTCCATTCTTTGTCTTAGCTATTCTTTGCTTTCTTTGACTATATTATTTACAGCTACAATCTTTTTCTTTCTATACTACATATACAGCATAGGGGATTTCCATGATTCCTCACTTTTTGCAGGAATTGTTCTCTAATATGCATGTTTTTTTCTCAGCCACAGGCTCCTTTACTTAGTCTTCTAAGTATCCTTCCTTTTTGTGTTTCCAATTATCATCACTCTACACAATTCTATGGTATATTGCAATACAATTCTTATTACTCTGTTCCAAACTCTTCCATGTCTTCCTTCCTTATATTTATTTTGTTGGTTTTGGTACAGTTTTATCCAAGCATGTCCATACTATTCTTTGCAAGTTAGGATCTCCAATGCAATGAATAGTTTGCAAGTCAACATATTGTTGCCCACATCCCACCATTATTAGCCACATAAGATGTATGTGTTGTGCACTACCATTCAAGAGTGATGGATTTCAAACTATTGCCAAACAGAGTTATATAGGAGCTTACCATATTCCCCCTAGTAATTGTGGATAGGGAAAGCTGGGAAATAGTTCGGCGAAACCTCTGGGCTGGCACAGGAGTTCATGGCCACCATGACAGCCATGGACCTGACTCAAGTAGTACAGGGTCCGACTCACGAGGGAGGGCACACACCTGACATGGTATTCCTTTCCGAGCAATTGAAAAATGGTCTGAGACTAAGGGGCTTAGAAGCATTGCCTTTGTCATGGTCAGACCATTTTTTACTACGGCTTGACTTCCTGGCTCCAATCCTTCCCCGCAGGGAGGCGGAACCAATGAAGATGTTCCGCCCCAGACGCCTGATGGACCCAGAGGGCTTTCAGACGGCGCTTGGGGTTATTCCAGAGGCATTCATCCACAGTTCGGTGGAGTCTCTTGCGGAGGCCTGGAACACGGCTGCTGCGGAGGCTCTTGATCGGATTGCGCCTTTGCGACCTCTCCGTGGCGCTAGACCCCGTAGAGCCCCATGGTTCAACGAGGAGCTCCGGGAGTTGAAACGCCAAAAGAGATGTCTAGAGAAGCGATGGAGGAAGAGCAGGTCTGAATCTGATCGAACACTTGTAAGAGCTTTTATTAAGACTTACAAAGTGGCGCTCAAGGCGGCAAGATGCGCGTACCATGCCGCCTTGATTGCATCAGCGGAATCCCGCCCGGCCGCTCTGTTTAGGGTGACCTGCTCCCTTCTTAACCAGGGGGGAGTTGGGGAGCCCTTGCAGAGTAGTGCCGAGGAGTTTAACACGTTTTTCGCTGATAAAGTCGCTCAGATCCGGGCCGACCTCGACTCCAATTGTAAAACAGAGTCGACTGACAATGAGTCAGTCGAGGTGACTGGGGCACGTACTTGTCCACCTGTCTGGGAAGAGTTTGACCTGGTGACACCTGATGAAGTGGACAAGGCCATTGGAGCTGTGAGTTCCGCCACCTGTCTACTGGATCCGTGTCCCTCCTGGTTGGTCTCGGCCAGCAGGGAGGTGACACGGAGCTGGGCCCAGGAGATTACCAACACTTCCTTGGGGAGGGGAGTTTTTCCAACACTCTATAAAGAAGCGCTCGTGCGCCCCCTCCTCAAAAAGCCTTCCCTGGACCCAGCCGTACTTAATAACTATCGTCCAGTCTCCAACCTTCCCTTTATGGGGAAGGTTGTCGAGAAGGTGGTAGCACTCCAGCTCCAGCGGTCCTTGGAAGAAGCCAATTATCTAGGTCCCCGACAGTTGGGTTTCAGGCCCGGTTACCGCATGGAAACCGCTTTGGTCGCGTTGATGGATGATCTCTGGTGGGCCCAGGACAGGGGTTTATCCTCTGTCCTAGTGCTCCTCGATCTCTCAGTGGCTTTCGATACCATCGACCATGGTATCCTTCTGCACCGGTTGGAGGGGTTGGGGGTGGAAGGCACTGTTCTCCAGTGGTTCTCCTCCTACCTCTCTGTCCGGTCGCAGTCGGTGTTAGTGGGGGGTCAGAGGTTGGCTCTGAGGTCTTTCCCTTGTGGGGTGCCTCAGGGGTTGGTCCTCTCCCCCTTGCTATTTAACATCTACATGAAACCGCTGGGTGAGATCATCCAAGGACATGGGGTGAGGTATCATCAATATGCTGATGATAGCCAGCTTTACATCTCCACCCCATGCCCAGTCAACGAAGCGGTGGAAGTGATGTGCCAGTGCCTGGAGGCTGTTGGGGCCTGGATGGGTGTCAACAGACTCAAACTCAACCCGGATAAGAAGGAGTGGCTATGGGTTTTGCCTCCCAAGGACAATCCCATCTGTCCGTCCATTACCCTGGGGGGGGATTACTGACCCCCTCAGAGAGGGTCCGCAACTTGGGCGTCCTCCTCGATCCACAGCTCACATTAGAAAACCATCTCTCAGCTGTGGCGAGGGGGGCGTTTGCCCAGGTTCGCCTTGTGCACCAGTTGCGGCCCTATCTGGACCGGGACTCATTGCTCACAGTCACTCATGCCCTCATCACCTCGAGGTTCGACTACTGTAATGCTCTCTACATGGGGCTACCTTTGAAAAGCGTTCGGAAACTTCAGATCGTGCAGAATGCAGCTGCGAGAGCAGTCATGGGCTTACCTAGGTATGCCCATGTTCCACCATCACTCCGCAGTCTGCATTGGCTGCCGATCAATTTCTGGTCACAATTCAAAGTGTTGGTTATGACCTTTAAAGCCCTTCATGGCATCGGACCAGAATATCTCCGAGACCACCTCCTGCCGCACGAATCCCAGCGAGCGATTAGGTCCCACAGAGTGGGCCTTCTCCGGGTCCCGTCAACTAAACAATGTCGGTTGGCGGGCCCCAGGGGAAGAGCCTTCTCTGTGGCGGCACAGGCTCTCTGGAACCAACTCCCCCCGGAGATTAGAACTGCCCCTACTCTTCCTGCCTTCCGTAAACTCCTTAAGACCCACCTTTGCCGTCAGGCATGGGGAAATTAAACATCTCCCCCTGGGCACATTTAATTTATACATGGTATGCTTGTGTGTGTGTCTTTTAGTATATGGGGTTTTTTTTTAATCTTTAAATATTTAATTAATTGGATTATTATGATTTGTTTCACTTGTTGTGAGCTGCCCCGAGTCTTCGGAGAGGGGCGGCATACAAATCCAAATAATAAATAAATAAATAAATAAATAAATAAATAAATAAATAAATAAATAAATAAATAAATAAATAAATAAATAAATTCTATTTATAGTGTGATTCTAGATATTTGTCCAATTTCTGAGGAATTCTACGTTTTGAATTATAAGCAGACTACATAGCACACACAAAAAAAGGCATTTCAAAGCCCATTTCAAACACAGAACTAGTTTTCCTGTGGTCAGGTTGTCAATATAAAAACTCTGTTTTGATTATCTAAATGCTACAATCTAGCCTTTTGCTTTTGCATGATCCTAAAATGCAGAATTGTTTTGCCTGCTTAATCAATTTATCAATTTACTGTTTGCAGCTCCATATATAATAGCTCTCAGAATGCAGAAATAACATTCCTTTAACAAATGCTTAATACAGTGATCCCCCGGTTATTGCGTCCCCGACCATTGTGAACAGGGTAATTTGCGATTTTTGAACCCGGAAGTCAAAACACCATCTGCGCATGCGTGCCCTTTTTTTCTATGGGCACGCATGCGTAGATGGCGCCGGGCAGATCAGCTGCTGGGCGGCTTCCCTGGGTCTTCCCCCTCTTGCTGGCGGGAGGGCGAAGCCCCCCCCAGCACCCGCTCGCCCGCCCTTTGCCCTTCGCCCGGGAAGTTCGCCAGGAGTCAGCACAGAATGGCGCGCCTGTTTTAAAACGATTGGAGCCGGCCGGCTCCGATCATTTTAAAACAGGCGCGCCGTTCTCCGCTGACTCCTAAAGCGGGGAAGTTCACCAGGAGTCAGCGGAGAACGGCGCGCCTGTTTTAAAACGATCGGAGCCGGCCTGGGGGATCGGAGCCGGCCTGGGGGATCGGAGCCGGCCTGGGGGGATCGGAGCCGGCCTGGGGGGGGCTTTCCCTTTCAGGGCGGGCGAGCGGCGGGCGCGGCAGCAGCGAGGAGTTTGCGTGGGCGGCGGGGAAACCCCAATCTTTGGCTCCTCGCTGCTGGGAAGTAAAAACACCATCTGCGCATGCGCAGATGGTGTTTTTACTTCCGCAGCGCTACTTCGCGAAAACCCGCTCGTTGCGGGGGGTCCTGGAACGGAACCCTCGCAATGATCGGGGGATCACTGTATTAGATTTGCTCCTTCTCCTTAAATGTGAAGACATACAGGCTGGAAATTTGCCATCCAGAACAGGAACTTCTAGCCAATAAAGAAATAGGTGACCCAGCTGTGTAAGGTGGTCCACCCTTTTCAGTCTCTTCATCCTTTGATCTCACATTAATGGTTGCTATGAAACACACACACATTTACTTTCCATTTTTAATGTTAATAAACTAGTGACTCTTTTCCTATGATTTGGGATTTCCCGTGTGCTTTCAATCCAGTAAAGAAAAACAGAAATTCTAATATAGCCTGAGGCATAATTTTGCAATTCAGTGATCCAACAGAACTTCTTCTCCATTTACTTCAATTTTTGAAAAGTTCTCTTGTCTGGACCTAAAGAAAGTACTGGAATTTGTGCAGAAGTGATGGCCGGGTGGATTGTACCCTATATTTATCTTATCACAATCTTCTATGGACTTAACTGCCTTTGATCTTATCTAATAATAGATAAATGGCTAAAATAATCACCATTTAAATATATTAGGTTGTTTGACATAGGTACTACACACAACGAAAATCAATAATGATTATACAATCAGGAGATACAATGTAAACGGCATACCACAAATGCCTTTGCACAGTTAGATAACATCACAGATCTCCTAATGAAAGTCAATAGCTATTTGTTTTCAGAAGCAGCACTTGAACTTTGAGGGTATTCATTTTTGCAATTACTAATCCAGCTGTGTGTGCAAGGTTTTAAAACAAATGAATATCAAAGAAAGAATGACAAGTAGACTCAACAAACAAGTGTGTGAGAAAGAGCTTCGGAACCCTTTTGAAAACCAAGTACTGTAGCTCTATCAGTTTTCACAAGAGAAAACTAGTATTAGCCAGATCACTTGATGATGAATCACTCTCTGGGCACAATATAATCAAAATTATATGCTCACTGTTTTTAAAAGTGAGAATATAAGTGGACATTATTGCTCACAAGGAAGTCAATGCTATCTTTCTATTATTTCCTGCATATCTACCTACCTACCTACCTACCTATAATCCATCTATCTATCATCTACCTACCTACCCACCTATCTATCTATATATCCATCCATCTATCCATCCATCCACACCATACCTTTTATTAGAAACTCACCAGGAGTCGGAACAAGCCTGCTCTTCCAAACACTATTTTCATTGTGCTTAAGAGGATGTAGCTTAGTTTGTTTCTTCTCTTTAAAACAAAACCAAAAATAATGCCTATTGCAGAAAGTCTTTGTTTTTCATTCGTATTATAGGCTTAAAAAAAGCCATGTCCATAGTTTCAAGGTGGCCTAACTTATTGGTCTTTCAAAATGCCTAGAATTGTAGAGATGTTTCTAACTAAGAAACCTCCTAAATCTGTAATTATTTTTGTGAATATCTTTGCAATGTCTCCTTTCTTTCAGTACACCCCTGAAAATTTATCTTTTTTTTAAAAAAAATGATGTTTCGGCTTAATTTCTCAGTCTTCTCACATTATAACCCAAAGAGTGCCCACAAAGCAAAAATAATTGCTTGCTTCCTGCTACTACGCAGTCTTATTCCCCTTTCCTGCTGTCTTTTCATACTGCAGTTTTTGGATTATAAGGTCTTTGCAGACTGTGGTTTCAGTTTTGATTATGGTCTTCCATAATGAGACACGCACATTGATGATGCCATATAAGTGGAGGCATATTTAGAGAAACATTATTTTACTGTTCATGTACCTGTAATTGGAGGAGCTGCTCAAAATTCAGTAAGTAGGTAAACATCCAGCTGGAAAAAAAATATTAATTGGTAATTAATTCTCTTTGAAAATGAAGGACTTCTGAAGGTACGAAACCCAACATTCTGTATCTTTGATCTCTAAGTCTCTCCAACATGGCTGTCACATTTACTGTTTACATTTTTCTTTGTAATCACCTCTATTATGCACTTCATCACCTTCTCCGCCCCCATGATTCGACTTAATGGTTTTAAACGGGAAGGAAATGACTTGTCTTGGCTGCCAGCACTTGACACTTTTATGGGTCATTTGTAATGAAGCCATTCTTTGGTTTTAATGGAGACCTTGATTTGGATTGGTGTGAATAATCATCAAAAGGTGATTAATTAAATAATCACCACAAGCAGCACCCTGTAAAATGAATCAACTAGTATTACGTTGATGTAATACACTGATCCAAAAGTTAGTTTATTTCTGCAGCAGACTTTGAATTCTATGCATTTAAACAAGCTTTAAGCCCAGCTGTATAATTTACTATACATTAATTATACATTGCACGTGTCCAAAGAAAGTGTTTTACACCTTTTTATTAAAGCTTAGTAAAGTATATTGTCACGGTGTTTAATAACAGAAAGCTAGTGGAAAAAAATATAATTCACCTGATCATTAAGCAGAGTCATTTGAAAATTAAATAAAATTCACTTTGATTTAATTTCAGGAAATGTCAGCATGTTTAGAAATGTGATACTTTAACTATTGGAACAATCTATTATTTGCTGAAAGCAACTCCTAAATGTTTACTTATGTGGATTCAAAGACTTTGAGGAAGGATAGTTAAAAGGTTAGTCAGACATGAGATAAATTAATAAGCTCTACAGAATTATCAAGTGGTGTTCTTGAATTCAGGGAGTACTCCAAGGAACCAGGGTCTGCTTTGAATTTTGTTTCCTGAAATTAAACACACACATCTACTCAAAAGATATATAAAAGCACCATTGCCTCTGTTCTATTGACCTAAAGTTATTTTAAAAGGTTTAAATCCTGAGTAAATAAATGTGGTATTTATTTATAACAGCAGTGGCTTTTCTCTCTAAGGAAAAGATTTGATGTTAGGAACAGCAGCCAATACCATTAATTTATGAAGTACAAAAATGCTTCTGTACAGGAAATTTTGAATGAGGGGGCCTTGGTGTGCCTATTCACACTTCACATTCCAGATGGGGAACAGCAAGCAGTGTAGCCCATGGTGTTAAAATTCACAAAGGTTTGTGGCACAAGTGGCACAGACAGGAGGTAAATGCTTGAAAGTCTTCTCTGAAGGATAAACAAAGGGATTCCTTCCTAGTTCATTGGTCTACCTAATTTACACTGGGATGTTTCCCCAGCTCCAATGCTGAGATATGAAGGACCGTACAAGCTTTTTTGCATGAGAAGCATGCTCTCTCATTAAAATATGGCCCTCATTTGCAGCTTCTCATTTCATCCATTTGGCAGTACGATCATTTATTGATGCTCCGTATGGGGTGTCACAAAGATGCTTTTCAAAAGGCAATTGGACTTTCTTGGACATTTTTTTCCTTGAAAACATTTCTCTTCTCATCCACAAAACTTCTTCAGTTCAGATTGAATGATGGGGAATCGAAGGATTGATATTATTATTAATAATAATTTATTAGATTTGTATGCCACCCCTCTCCAAAGACTTGGTTTCTTCATATTCTTCAGTGGTCATCTGGTTGTTAGCACTCTGAAGGTCAGTCGCTAGCTCTTTGAGAGTTGTTGGGGCCACTTGGTGATTTATTTGTACCTCAGGGTCACCTGAATTAGCAAACCTTTTTGGGACAGCTGAAAGGACTGTGTGGCAGACAAGGGATAAGTGGTGTTGTATCCCTCCACCTCTGTTGAGAGAGGGCTGTTCAATTTAAATATAGATGGCCTCTGGTTTACACTTCTTCCATGTAGAGATTGACCACAATGGGAGACAGGTGAACCCATGAGGCAATCATGTTTTTGTCTGTAGAAACCTTCACAGGATTTAAAATAGGTAGTGGTCAGGGAGAGGCCCAGCATGGCACATATATGGTCTGGGCTGAGGTACATTCTGTCATCTAATGTGCTGTCTTGTAGTAGTTGTTTCTTCACTACCATGACAGCTTCAGTTGTGGGAATGCAGGTGAAGAGTGAAATGACATCATAAGAAACCATGGTCTCTGTTAAATCAGAGGTTGGAGGCAGATGAAGAGGGTAACAGCTCTTTTATTTAATAATCAGGAACATTTAAAGTGACCAGCTCGCAGGCAGGTAGTGACTTAAAAACAAGCGGTCAAAATCGCACCTTATATATTACTAGCGCTGGGATTGGTGACAATGTTTCAAGACTTCGCGTTGGGGCTTCCTATTGGTTGCGCCCGGCGATTCCTTATTGGTCGTGCCTTGGCTTCCCATTGGTTGCGCTAGCGGGCTTCTCATTGGTCGCGCCGGCTCCAATCGGCGATCACCTTTATTCTAACAACTTGCAAACATAACAGTCTCATCTGTATCCAATTTAATTTCCAGATCTTACTGTCAAATCCTGTGAGTTGTTTATGTGATGGGGTGTGTGTTGCCGAGTAGAGGAGCTAATGCAGTGGTTATATGTTTTGCAATGTTGTATCTGACTGAGTTGATGCTGCTGACAATTGGCCTGAGTGCAGTTCCCTCTCTGTGGGTTTTGAGAGTCCATATATGCCTGAAGTGGCTTCCCCAGGATAAAAGTGGTAGCATTGTTGCTTGTCAATGGCTACGTCTTTCAGTAGTTGTTGAAGGAAATCAATGACATTTTTCTTATAACTGATGGTATGAGCCTCGTATGTAGTAGTTTCCTTGGCATTGTAGTCCTCTGTGTGTCGGGATAACTGTGCTTTGTCAGCTGGCAAGATGGTGATGTTTGGGTCTCTTCCTCTTATGTTCAATACAACCCCCCCCCCCCAAACCCCAAGGAAGACCAGTTGCTTTTTGAAAAGCACCTTTGGAACAACCATGACCTGGAGGATTGAGAATCCCCATAGACACTCCATATTGGGTGTTTGAAGAGGACTTCATTCTGCACACCACCGGTAGGGAAAGCGTCATGTTTGCTTAGTGGTTTATGCAGTCACAATGAGATTCCATTCTTGTATTTTTCACAGGAGAGACTCCCGAGAGCCCACGGGATTCCAAGATGCCTTAATTTTGAATAAATCATGCCTTTTGCATGCAAATTATTTTCAAGGATAAGGGTAACATTAAAAGTAGGCTGAAGAGGAAATGCCCAGGCTCATGTATTGTGAACCTGTACCTCTGCCAAAGTATAAACATGGAAGGGAAGTGGGGCAGGGAACTCTTAAAGGATTATTATGGGGCATAACATTTCTGCAAAATATTTCTGTCTACAAAATATTTCAGTAGGTTGACAACAGCCCCATTTCAGTCAAACATGAAATAGTTCCAATGTGTTAAGTGATGATGACAGAAAACGCAGCACTTCAGAGAGAAAGGTGGGTGTCTGGTGTACTCTAAAGGCAAACAGCTGTTTTGAACTGTGAAAACTATTTAAAGGTTTAGTGTACACCTTGGATTCCTGCTGTCTACATAAGTACAGAGACCTAAATCCACTGCAGACTGGGACTATCTGATCAAAGCAGTAGTTAAATCTATCCATGGAAAATCTAAGTAGCCTTTGGAGGCAACTCTTTGAATGCAGATTAGCGATTTCATTGAAGTAGTCAATCAACACGGCATCACTCCCCCCCCCCCTTTCCTGGCTGTTAGAATGTCATTGAACAGAGAAAAAGCAAGAGAGAGAGAGAGAAGAAAAAAGAGAGGTGTCAAAGAGAATATGCTTGTATACACATGCACAAATGGACACACACACACACACACACACAAAACCCACCTTGCTCTTCATAAGACTTGATCCCATGAATCTGCTTGAGACTCAAGATCATTTCAGAGGTAGCTATAGGAATGAATCCCACAAAGGGACTAGGTTTAATCATCCAATCTCAGACTGTATTGATTTTGGAACTACTTGCAATGACTATATAAATAAGCCATTTCTTTGCAACTGTATCTGGAGTCGGTCATGAACCCAAAAGCCTTCACAACCTAGTCCAAAGTGAATTATGCCCTGCAGAAATAAATTAATAAAACCAACACATCTAGGTTTCTCAACCAACTTATTTTCGCGTTTCAAGAGCTTAAAAATATAAAATCAATAATCATTTAGTCATAAGGGTAAATGAAGCGACAGAACATCAAAGTATACCCTTTAGCCATTCAAGTCATTCTTGGTAATTTATCTCATCAAAAGGCAGGGGTAATAATCCTTTCCACTCTGAGACAAGCCGCCACACAGCTGCTGTATTATCCCAGAGTAAACAAGTTTGGAGAAAATATTAAAAATCGATATCTGTTTCCTTCTATCAGGCCAGATGGCATCCATCATAAATCTGTTTTTTAAAAGAGTTCTTTAACTTGAGCAGACTGTGAAAGACAACTGCATTAACGACAGAAAACTCTGCTCCATTTAATAGGAATTGACAGCTGGATTTCCTTACACTTGCAATTTGAAGGCAATGAGACAATTTTCTGAAAATTAAACAGACATGCAAAAAACAATTGTTACATTTGCAACACATAAGCACAGGAAGTGTGGCAAGGACTGGGAATTCCGAACAGTCACTGTGGATTTGCAGAATACAGTGATCCCTCGAGTTTCGCGATCTCGATCTTCGCGAAACGCTATATCGCGATTTTTCAGAAAATATTAATTAAAAAATACTCCACTCTTCTCTCTCTCTCTTTCTTCCTCTCTCTCACTCTCTTCCTTCCTTTCTCATCTCTTTCTTTCTTTCCTTCTCTCTCTTTCTCTATCTCTCCCCCTCTTGCTCTCCCTCTTTTTCTCACTTTCCCTCTCTCGTGCACCGAGCGGCGGGCAGGCGGGCAGGCAGGCGGTGGACAAGCGGTGGGCGGACAAGCAGCGGCCGGACAAGCGGCGGGCGGACAAGCGGCGGGCGGACAAGTGGAGGGCGGACAAGCGGCGGGCAGACAAGCAGCGGCCGGACAAGCGGCGGACAAGCGGCGGGCGGACAAGCGGCGGCTGGACAAGCGGCGGGCGGACAAGCGGTGGCTGGACAAGCGGTGGCCGGACAAGCGGCGGGCGGACAAGCGACGGCCGGACAAGCAGCGGCCGGACAAGCGGCGGACAAGCGGCGGGCGGACAAGCGGCGGGCGGACAAGCGGCGGACGGACAAGCGGCGGACGGACAAGCGGCGGACAAGCGGCGGACGGACAAGCGGCGGACAAGCGGCGGGCGCGGCAGCAGCGAGGAGCCGAAGATCGCTGCTGGGCGGCGGAAGGAACCTTCCCTGGGCCAGGTGCGGAAGTAAAAACACCATCTGCGCATGCGCGGCCATGGAAAAAAGGGCGCGCATGCGCAGATGGTGTTTTTACTTCCGCACCACTATATTGCAAATCGAGTATCGCGAGGGGTCTTGGAACGTAACCCTCGCGATACTCAAGGGATCACTGTACTTTCACATCCAAAAAAGGTGAAAAGCTGGCACTTTATAATGTTATTTACATCCATCCACCACTTTCAACAGCAACAAAAAAAATAAGATTGTACAGTTGCACTGAGGAAATTGATAGATTAAAATTCAGCAGTGGTTTCTCAAATTAACTAAGATACAGCATATAATTTTTAATCAGTGGCTAGGCATAACAAATGACTACAGTAAGCACTGTTTCTAGATATTTAATTTGCAATTTCTAGCTACAGTCCATGCTTATTCCATTTCACTATATCCAGGATAGAATATTACTTTCAGCTGGAAACAAGTGGTCTTGGTTGTACTAGAGCAGAGGTCTCAAACTCCCGGCCTGTGGGCCAACTGCAGCCCTCGGGACAATAGTTTGCGTCCCCCACCTCAATATCAAAGTTTAATGTTAGTCCAGCCCAAGTTTGATACAAATGGCACTTTTCAGTGTTTTGTGAGGAGCTGAATGAACCTACCAATCACGATGGGGTATATTGCTCTGGGAGGCGGGACATCAGCCGGGCTTATTGAGAACTTGCACCATTATCCCGGGCTCAGAAGCGGAGGCGGCCATGGAAATTGCTACTCAGCGAGACAGAAAAAAAGCAGAAAAGATGCATCGGCTAAAGTTTAGCCGTTAAACACTGAAACAGTGACACCAAGTGGAATTATATATTACACAGCCCCAAACATGTCTTTTTCAAAGCCTGCAGTGAAGAGAAACATTGGTGATGAGCACAGACAATTTCAGGAAAAGTGGGAAGTGCAATATTTCTTTGTTGAGCACAGGAGCATCCTGACGTGTCTTATTTGCATAGAGAAAGTTGTGGTTCACAAAGAATACAATTTGAAACGTCATTCCACAACTAGACATGCTGAGGAATATCAGATCCAGGGACTTTAAGCACGGAAGATTTTGTGCTTTTTTAGAGGAAATGGAGTCAGAATATGGGGATGTGCTCTACTTCACCAAGGTACGTTGGCTCAGCAGGGGAAACATATTGAAGAAATTTTTAGAGTTGAGAGCGGAAGTGAAACCCTAATGGGGAAAGATAGGGTTGCTGTTCCTATGCTAAATGATCCAAAATGGCTTATGGACTTAGCTTCTTTTGTTGATATTACACATGAGCTTAATGTACTACAAGAAGTTACAAGGCCAGGGGCAACTTGTCAATGCTGCCTATGACAACGTGAGAACATTCTCTATGAAACGTATGTTATGGAAAGCACAGGTTTCTCAGACAAACTTTTGCCATTTCCCAGCATGCAAGGCACTCATGGATGCAGGCAAACCATTCAGTGGTGAGGAGTATGTGGATATCATTTTGAAGCTGCAGGAGGAAATTGATCTCAGATTTGCAGACTTCAAGATGCACAGAGCCACATTTCAAATTTTTGCGGACCCCTTCCCCTTTGATGTGCAAGATGCCCTTCCTGTGCTTCAAATGAAGCTCATTGACCTACACTGCAACTCTGAACTCAAAGCCAAGTTCAGGGAGGTGAGTGGAAAAGCAGACCTCAGGCAATTTTTGAGAAAATTGCCCCCCAGCTTCCCTGAGCTTTCCTGAATGTTCAGGTGGACCATGTGTCTTTTTGGGAGCACATGCTTGTGGGAAAAGCTCTTCTCTACCTAGAACTTCAATAAGTCCAAGTACATGTCCAGACTTACTGATGAGCATCTTCAAGCCCTACTGAGGGTCTCAACTACTTCCTCCCTTAAGCCAAATGTGGCCCGGCTATGCAAGTGTAAGCGCTGCCAGATCTCTAGCAGCAAGAAGTAGGCAGAAGATGCCATGTTCAAAACAGTTTATATTCAATACAGTGTTCCCTCGATTTTCGCGATTTTGAACTTCGCGAATAGCCTATACCACGGTTTTTCAAAAATTATTAATTAAAAAATACTTTGCGGGTTTTTTTCCTATACCACGGTTTTTCCTGCCCGATGACATCATATGTCATCGCCAAACTAATAATTTTTGCAAATAAATAACAAAAAAGATAATTATTGTTAATAAATAATTATGTTTATAAATATCAGGATCACTAAGTGTCTTATTCAATGGTGAGTACTAGTAATAATGGTGAGTAAATGGTTGTTAAGGGAATGGGAAATGGTAATTTAGGGGTTTAAAGTGTTAAGGGAAGGCTTGTGATACTGTCCATAGCCAAAAATGGTGTATTTACTTCCGCATCTCTACTTAGCGGAAATTCAACTTTCGCGGGCGGTCTCGGAATGCATCCCCTGTGGAAATCGAGGGAATACTGTACATGACAGCACAAATGGAAAGGAAGGGCTGGTCTGCTACGGGGAAGTTCTTCACGTTGGGCCATTTCAGATTAAAGTGACATTGTGTCTTTCCTCTAAATCAGGGGTGGGCAATTAATTTTACCATGGGGCCGCATGAGAAATTGGGATGGTTTTAGAGGGCCGGATTAATATAATTAACTCAGTTCCACCCAATTCTGTATATTATTGGGTAGAACTGAGTTAATTATATTATTATTATATTATTATATTATATTATATTATATTATATTATATTATATTATATTATATTATATTATATTATATTATATTATATTATATTATATTATATTATATTATATTATATTATATTATATTATATTATATTATATTATATTATATTATATTATATTATATTATATTATATTATATTATATTATATTATATTATATTATATTATATTATATTATATTATATTATATTATATTATATTATATTATATTATATTATATTATATTATATTATATTATATTATATTATATTACCGTATTTTTCGCTCCATAAGACGCAGTTTTTTCCCTCCCAAAGTAGGATGAAAAATCAGCGGCGTCTTATGGAGCGAAGCTGCAGGCAGGGAGGGGGGGGAGGCGCTGGAGCAGAGGGGGGGGCGGCGATATACTCACCAAAAGTGTCCCGCCTCTGTCGCCGCCTCTCCTCTTCCCAACCCTGAAGAGTCGCGCACCGCCTCCCGGGAGCCCAGCCGACTTTTGGAGCCGTTTTGTTTTCAGCTGGGCTCCCAGGAGGCAGAGCGTGGCCGGGTACCGTGTCTTCGCCTCCGCGCGCTGCCTCCGCCCGGCCGAGAACAAAACGGCTCCAAAAGTCGGCCGGGCTCCCGAGAGGTGGTGCGCGACTGTTTCCTCTTCGCTGCAGAGCCACACGGAGGCGAAGACACGGTGCCCGGCCACGCTCCGCCTCCCGGGAGCCCAGCCGATTTTTGGAGCCGTTTTGTTTTCAGCTGGACTCCCGGGAGGCCGAGCGTGGCCGGGCACCGTGTCTTCGCCTCCGTGTGGCTCTGCAGCGAAGAGGAAACAGTCGCGCACCACCTCCCGGGAGCCCGGCCGACTTTTGGAGCCGTTTTGTTCTCGGCCGGGCGGAGGCAGCGCGCGGAGGCGAAGACACGGTACCCGGCCATGCTCCGCCTCCCGGGAGCCCAGCTGAAAACAAAATGGCTCCAAAAATCGGCTGGGCTCCCGGGGGGCGGTGCGCGACTGTTTCCTCTTCGCTGCAGAGCTGTCGGGAAGAGGCGAAGACAACGGCGCCCTCCACTCTCTCTCCCTCTCTCTCTCTCTCTTTTTCTCTCTGTTGCCGGCGTGGTGAACGAGAGAGAAAGAGAGAGAGAGAGAAAGGAGGGGAGAAAGAATGAGAAAGAAAGCGAGAAAGTAAGCAAGAGAGAAAGACAGGGAAAGAAAGCAAGAGAAAGAGAGGGGGGAAGAAGGGGGAGGGAAAGACATAGAGGGAGGGAAGGAGGGAGAGAGAAAGAACAAAAAAGAGGGAGGAAGGAAGAGAGAAAGGAAGAGGGATGGAGAGAGAGGGAATGAAAGATGAAGGAAGGGAGAGAGAAAGGGGGAGGGAGAGATAGAAAGGAGGGAGAAGGGGGTAGTTAGGGAGAGGGAAAAGGAAGGGCTTGGAGAAAGGCAGGGGGAAAGAAAGATAGAAAGGAAAGAGGGAGGGAGAGATAGAAAGGAAAAAGGGAGGGAGGAAAGAGGGAGAGATAGAAAGGAAAGAGGGAGGGAGAGATAGAAAGGAAAGAGGGAGGGAAAGATAGAAAGAAAAGAGGGAGGGAGAGATAGAAAGGAAAGTGGGAGGGAGGAAAGAGGGAGGAAGACATAGAAAGGATAGAATTATGGATGCAAGAACTTGCTCATGTGTGATAGCTACTTTTTGGCTCAAAATATTTTTGTTCTATTTTCCTCCTCTAAAATCTAGGTGCGTCTTATCAGCAGGTGCGTCTTATAGAGCGAAAAATACGGTATATTATATTATATTATATTATATTATATTATATTATATTATATTATATTATATTATATTATATTTATTATATTATATTATATTATATTATATTATATTATATTATATTATATTATATTATATTATATTATATTATATTATATTATATTATATTATATTATATTATATTATATTATATTATATTATATTATATTATATTATATTATATTATATTATATTATATTATATTATATTATATTATATTATATTATATTATATTATATTATATTATATTATATTATATTATATTATATTATATTAATAAATTAATTGCCCACTGCTTGCTTGCTTCCTTCCTTGCTTCCTTCCTTGCTTCCTTCCTTGCTTCCTTCCTTCCTTCCTTCCTTCCTCCATTTCTCCTTCCATCCTTCCTTTCTTCCAACCTCCGTGGGCCGGTCACAGACAGTGGGTGGGCCACATCTGGCCCCTGGGCTGCCTTTTGCCCAGGTCTGCTCTAAATAGTGTTGCAGGACTGCATTTACATAACCTGTAGGTGAAATGTTCAAGCTATTTCTTGTGAGTATCATTGGAGGTGGTATCTTACAAAGACTAATCCTTAAAGTATACAGGTATGCTAGGAAGACAGTTAAAAACCTCTTAACTTTTCATTCTCACTTATCCAGCATTCTGCATATACTGTGCATCCAATAATGCAAACTTCTGAACCTGATGGCTGAAGTGGTAGAATCTCAGGGTGATTTTGTCATCTCGTTTTTGATGTTTATGTAGTCACAGAAATACATTGATCAGGAGCGACTCAATCACACCCAGGGAGCATAGTTCCTTCCTTCCTTCCTTCCTTCCCTATTTCCTATTGCCTTCCTCCTTCCCTCCCTTCCCATTGTCTGCTTATTTATTCAAGCTGGAATAAATGAGTTTATCTGTAAGGTGCTATAAAGCTCCTGTTGCTTTATTTCTTGGAATGTTTCTCACTGAACAATTGAACATCTAATAGTTCTTTTTGCCTTCCATTTTGAAAAGGTACAGTCAGCTCGAAATGAGGTTCATAGTACTCAAGCTATTCTTCCATCTTCCATTTCTATATAGAAAGTTCATGTTGCCTCCAGTGGCAGATATCAAGGACCAGTTCAGACAGAACCTTGCATACTGCCTGATCTACCCTTCAACCTCAAGTCTAGACTGATATTCTCAGAGGCAGTACCTGACACTACCCCTCTTTGAAAATAGGATTTAGCTGTCAATCCATCTGTCTTTTGAATGTTGGAATTTTATCTATTTCCCATAGTCTTTCACTTCAGGCTGTAAACTATCTTGGTTGAATTCTGATGATGATTTTTTGCTCTGATGTTTTTAAAAAAATAACATAATTCAATGGGAGTAAAACCTGCAGCAACAGTATTGCATCAGAGCTGAAATCCTAGCTCTAGAACAGGGCTGAGGAATTATGGCCCTTTTATGACCTGTCGACTTGAATTCCTGAGCCAGCCATGCTGAATTCTAGGAGTTGAAGTACACAAGTCATAAAGAAGACATACGTAGTTCCCTACCCCTACTCTAAAGGATTAGACCCAACCAAAGCAGGCACACAACATGGATTAAGCATGTTGATTGATCATACCATATAATGTTTATATACACATTTTTTTGATAACAAAGATGCTCTGAAATAATGGAGGTGTTTCATAAAAGAAGTAAAAATGTTTGAAACTTATTGTACAATGTTTTATTTATTTATTTTATTTTTTAAAAAAATTACTTTATTGAGTTTACAGAAAACAAAATTAACAGGGTTGGTTAGGGATAGGTTAACATTCATTTAAATATAAGTCGGTATATTTATTACTTAAACCATAAGAATATCGTACTACTAGGTTGTACAATGTTTTAATTTGTCACCTTGTTGTACTGATTTCTCAAAGCTTCTCAAGGTTCTTTTCCCCCTCATCAGCTTTATGATTAAGAATTATTTTCATGGGGAAACGGGTATAAAGACAGGAGTATAAAGATCATCATCTATAATATGGTCAATGAGTTTTGCAGATACATTTTTTCATGTATATTTTTTCATGTATATTTTCATTGTTAAAGATACTAGAGAAGGATGTAAATACTATGAAGTGGTATATAAGTCTAAGTGTTACTTGTATTGTAACTTTGTAGAAAATATTCATTTTTGAATTTTGAAACAAGTTGTGTTATTTATCACCATCCATGTCTCCTAAAGTACCCAGGACAAATTTCCTTTACAAATAATAAAATTACATTTTGATTGCTTGATATATCTCTTCTAATTATGTTGACTCTGCACAGTTGTAATTTATATTCAATTATCATGGCCTATCTCATTTATGAACCTTTTATTTTTATTTTTTAGGAATATTACAATAAATTGTTTCTGAATTATTTGATACAACATTAGCCATTAGGTTTTTTTGTAGATTAAACACTTCTCTGATGTTCTTCATATTGTGACTGCGCTACTCATAATCTGTTTCATTTTTATACCAGTAAAGCAAATATTTATATCAGGCTCAAACTGGGGGGGTATTTGGTGCTCTCTAAGCATTCTTGCAGATATTTCATTATCAAACTAAGAAACATCTTCAGCACTAGTAGGGAGTGGGGTTTGCTCTCATTTTATATATTAATGGCCTGCCCTTTCTGTATTGGTGGGAGTGGTGTTGGAGGCTCTTTGAATTGTTGTTTACTCTTAACTTGTTTGACTGTGTTGGTAATTCCTTGATTGCAGTATTATTTGCTTCTTGATTGTCAGTCTAATTTTAATCCTGGTGTTAATCTCTGCTCATCTGATTGTTGATTGCTGGTGAGGGAGTGTTTTGGATTTTCTGCTCCCAAAAAATGCTAGAGAATTATTGGAAGCTTGATATTTAGACAAATCAGTCACCAACTGGTAGGTAGAGATAAATAATATCTACATAGCATTAAAAAGAGACAATCAAAAAGCTACATTAATAATTTTTAGGACTTGTTTAAGGCATAGCTGATGACTGTCAACCACTGAAGATTCAAAGGAGATTCAAAGGAAAAGTATTTGAAGAGATGGGACATCATATGAAAGTATTTTCTATTACTTTTTTGTAAATCTGATGTGTAAGAAACGAAACAGAATAAGTACCACTATTTGCAACAAGGTAGATAAAACCTTAATTTGATAAAGGATAATACTGATTGTTTTCTTGTATATGCATCCAAAAACTATTTAGTGCTGTTATCTGAAGAAAAATGTAGTTTATCCTGGAGTGCATGCTGGACTTCCAAAAGAAACAAGACTTTAAACCAGGTAATGTAGATGCTTTGACTGAAAACCAGAATTCATTATTCATAGTAGTAAACATTTGCTTCATTCATTCTTGAGAGCAGGGGTTCTTAACCTTTGTGTGCGCCACAGACTCCTTTGAGAGTCTAGTGAAATCTGCAGACCTCATAAACACATATTTAAATGCATAAAATAAAACATATAGATATATATTGCATTAGAAAAGAAACAAACTATGCTCAAAATACTGCACTCAAATGTTAAAAATAAATATATGATATAAGTATAGGTATTCCGTTATTAAATCCATTAAATTTGAAACAAGACCCAACCCTTTTTAGTATATAGCTATTTTAGATAATGAGATGCTGAGCTCATTTTCATATTTACAGAGATCTTTTGTCTTGTCTTTCTTTGTCTTCTATAGCATTAGGCTCTCCAGCTACTCCAGAATAAATATATATCAAAGCAGTGGTGGGAACACCCTCCTAATTTCCTGCTTTAGGATCTTTTCTATGGTTGTTTAATGGCAAAATCTTGTTTTATGGCTAACTCCTTCCTCCTCATATTTTCCCCACAACAACAATTCTGTGAAGTAAGTAGGTTGGTCTGAGCGAGAGTGATTTGTCTAAAGTAGTGATTCCCAAACTTTTTCAGTTCACTGCCCCCTTGGTACTACAAACTCATCCTCACTGCCTCCACCCCCTTCAGATGGGTTTGGCTTGGTGATCAGGTGACCAGGTGGGCGTGGTGTGGTGAAATTTACTTAAAACACTCTTGCTTAGCAACCAAAATTTTGGGCTCAATTGTGGTCATAAATCTTTCTTTCTTTCTTTCTTTCTTTTTTTCTTTCTTTGCTTTGTTCCTTCCTTCCTTCCTTCCTTCCTTCCTTCCTTCTTTCGGTTGGCCCTAAAGTTATTAACTGGTTTTCCTGGCTAAACTAAGATTAGAACTCTGAGTCTCCTGGTTTCTAGCCTGATGTCTGAACCATGAGACGAAATGGGAAGAAGAAATTCAGAATGTATCACACAAGAGAAGATTATTTAATTCATCATACTTCATATTCTAATATTATTAAAGTGAATATTTTCATGTCTCCTAGAGTGATAATCTTACCATCTGTCTAATGGTGGAAAAAATAAATAGAGTTGTAATTATGCTAAAATTAAATTAAAATTCAGATTTCCATATTCTACTTACAACATGCACAGATATATTTGTGAAATATTGAACTGTAATATCATTACTAGTTTTGACATAAGCACTTTCTCCCCTGCAGTCTTCTACAAGTCAATACACTTTAAATAGTTCACCTTAGAGTGTGCTAAGGTAATGTTAAATAATTTATCAGAAAAGTTTAAATTCAGCCCATGTGTATAGTATAAAGTGTGTGTACAGCTGAGTTGTACCTTTAAAATGGAAAATAAAATATTCATATGGAATCATGAGAAGAAAACAAGGGTTCATATTTTCTTTCCTTTTTCTTCTCTAAGCTATGAACATGTGGCATAATTTTGTAACTCAACTAATTTCTTCCAGCACTGATCTTTCTTTATTTGACATATATTTATATAGATTATTGATATTAAATGGTTAAATCGAACAATTTCAACCCCAGAACACTTCCAACATTATCATGAAATCAACATTCATATGTAGCATTTAGATTCACTGGTTTCTAGGGAAAAGATCATCAGTTCTATGTCTTCTTCCCTCTTTGAAGAAGACCCCAGAAATAAAGTAAGAAGCAAATAATAGGAGCAGACTACCATTTTCTGCCTCATGCATCCCAGCGCCCGGTTAGGTCCCACAAAGTTATTTTATTTTATTTTGGTTTTTTTTTATTTTGTCCAATACACAATACATATTGAGGAGAATAGACACAAAGTATTATATATAAAGAAAAGGATAGAAGAAAAGATATAAAATAGAGGAGAAGATATATGAAAGGAAGAAAAGATATATGATATATAAGATAAGGAGAGACAATTGGACAGGGGACGAAAAGCACACTAGTGCACTTAAGTATGCCCCTTACTGACCTCTTAGGAATCTGGAGAGGTCAATCGTGGATAGTCTAAGGGAGAAATGTTGGGGGTTAGGGTTGACACTACTGAGTCCGGTAATGAGTTCCACACTTCGACAACTTGATTGCTAAAGTCATAGTCAGCCTTCTCCAGGTCCCATCAGCCAAACAATGTCACCTGGCGGGACCTAGGGGAAGAGCCTTCTCTGTGGTGGCCCTGAACCCTATGGAATGAACTTCCTCTGGAGTTATGTACTGCCCCCTCCCTCCTGATCTTTCGTAAAGCTCTGAAGATCTATCTCTGCCGGTGGGCATGGGGACTGTGAGCCACGAGATTGTCCCCGACCAATATGAATGATTGAATTGGATGAATGTAGATGATCACATAGGGTTTTTTTAGGTTTTTATTTATTTTGTATATGTCCTTTTAAAATAATTAGATTTCTCACATATATTGTTTGTATTTGCAATGTTGTACGCCACCCTGTTGAACACTTTTGTGCCACCCGGTTGTACAATGTTGTAGCACCCTGTTGTATGCTTCGAGAAGGGTGGCATAGAAATCTAATAAATGAATGAATGAATAAATGAATAAATGAATGAATGAATGAATGAATGAATAAATAAATAAATAAATAAATAAATAAATAAATAAGTGGAGTGTATTTAGTTATCAGTGAAGATGTAGGAAATTGTTTATAGTCATTACAAAAATTATTTTGCTTTGTAATATATGCAATTGAGATGAAATATTTAAATGATAAAAATATTGTAACTGCTGAATTACAGAGTAAGATCCATCTTCCAGTACACAGGTGATGTGCTCCTGATAGGAATATAACAATTTTCATAGTGCTGCGAAGAAGACTGAGCTGCAACAGTAGATATGGATGGTTAGGGGGAGTTTTTCTGTGAATAATTTAGCCTTTGGAGTAATGTGTGCAAAAAGAAGGAGAAACATTAAGTTTTTCTGAACAACAGAAAGAAGCATTGATGTTATCTCTGAATTGGCTTTCTGAGACTTCATTCAGTGAATTTTATCTTATTCCGAAGTAAGAAACTGGAGCAGTCATAAAATCCTGGGATCCTTTTCAGTTATTCTACAAGATCCTGCTATGGAAATGATGGCTAGTTATTTCTTTTGATTATGGTGTTGCAATGATTACAGGTAGTCCTTGACTTTCAGCCATTCATTTATTGACTGTTTGAACCAATAATGACACTGCACCTGTTCGCCTAGCTACCCAGACTGAAGCAGGGGGCAATCCAGGAAGTAGAGCACGGGAAACGCAAAGCAAATTGTCACCCCAGAGAGCGACACTGGTGAGGTTGTAAGTCAAGGACTTAACAGTTCACTTGAAAGATGATAATCACTCAAGCCACTTCCAGCCCCATTAGCCTAATTGCCCCAGCCATAGGTGTTCTCCCTTATTTCTATAATACTTGCACAGTTGTTCCTTCCTTGTCATAAACCTGCATCTGCAAGCATCTATGAATACCTCCTCTTCTGAATCTAACAATGATGATGATGGTTCACTAATGGGTTAATTAGCTAATGGGCTGCCTGTAATTACCTCCTCATCCTGCTTCACTCCCAGAATCTTTCCCTGACACAGAAGCTTCACTGTCTGAAGCTGTTGGCAGTAAAACCGGCCTCTGATAATGTGAGGATTCTCCAACACCAACCCCCACAGTCCTCAGAGCAGGAGCTGGCTCAGAGCCAACCACAACAATTTTTTTTAAAAAATGTAAAAAATCACAAACAAAGATGGCAGCACCCACGGACAGGCGCCAACCGATCTGGTTCAGTGATGTCAACCGGGTCACTACCGGTTCAGGCAATCCAGTCCAAACCGGGAGGAACCCACCTCTGCACTTTGCTACTACATCACACTGACTTTAGATCTGCTATTAGAGGACTAGAGAAACAACTAACCTAAGCCTTTGGAAGGCATCGGGTGTTTACAACAAAATATTTTTGTCATTGATGTAAGGCTTAATGTTATTAAGGAATAATTAAGAAGCTGAAGTGTGGTCTTTTATGCCTGCTAATCTTGGTCACTGCTGTACATGTGATTGTTTGTTAAATGGCAAAGTTTATTGATTTGGCAAATTCTGCCTTACATTGTATATTTCCACCCAGTCAGTGTTTCTCTTTGTGGTTCAGCATTTTTAAATGTCAACAGCAAAGTATTATTGATCTGTAATTAAAAGTGCAGAGGAAAAATTAGCATAGTAGAAGTTTAAGGTCATTAGTACAAGTACTGTTAGACAATTATTTAGCTTGTTTTAACATTTATTTCCTTCCCAGATATTGACACTCAGTTCAGTTCCCACTGAAACATTTCCATCTTGCTAAAAAGGCACATTTAACAATTGCTACACATTGGCAATTACAGCAGGATTTTGGCATTTGACTTTCAAGCTGATGTGGCAGTTCTTAAAGGTAATCTCATTTGATGGGTCATTTTGAAAACTAAGAAAGACTAAGTGTTTAGTAATATGCTACCGCTAATCATGTGACCATATCGAGACTCCTGATATTTAAATAAGATGCCACATTTCTCTTAGATGGAAATGGTAAAATTATATATTGATTTTTCCTGATGCCAAATGTTCCCGCAATGTATTTTCTCCCCTGGTTTTTTTCCTCTTTTGCTAATATTTCTATTTATTTATTTATTTATTTATTTATTTAATTGGATTTGTATGCTGCCCCTCTCCGAGGACTCGGGGCGGCTCACAGCATATACAAAAAACAGAACAATAATATAAATCCAATTAATACTACATTAAAAACAACCATTAAATTCTATTAAAAGAAGGTAAAAACCTATCAAACCAATCATTCAACACTCATACTTGAAACATTCATTGATCAGGGGGAAGATGTAAGAGTCCCAAGCCTGGTGGCAAAGATGTGTTTTTAAGCTCTTTTGGAAGACAAGGAGGGTGGGGTCAATGCGAATCTCTGGGGGGAGCTGATTCCAGAGGGTTGCGGCTCACAGAGAGAAGGCTCTTCCCCTAGGTCCTGCCAGCTGACATTGTTTGGTTGACGAGACCCTAAGGAGGCCAACTCTGTGGGACCTCACTGGTCGCTGGGATTCATGCGGCAGAAGGCGGTCTCGGAGATAATCTGGTCCTATGCCTATATTTGATATACTCTTGCTAGTAACTAAATGAGTAGAAATGAGTTGCTTTTTAATTTGGTAAATTTGAAATGGATCATTTTAAATACAATTCAATGCCAAATTATATTTGATTTGACTGATTTCATGCTGGACAGTATTTGATAGAGGACACTAACCAAATAACTCTTCCCTTCTGAGGATAAGTCTGCTATTTTCACTAAATGAGCACACTGAAGATATGCTGAGCTTCTGATCCTCACATTTACATTGTACAACAAACACCTATTTTAGAACACATCCAACATTCTCCTGTTGGATCCTCAGTTTTTTTTCCCTTCTAAGAGGAAAATCATATTGAGTGAAGGTTACTTCAACTCTTTCTCTTTCCACTATATTTTCCTAACCTATCTGACCTCAAACATACCAAGAAAAAAAGGACCATCTTCATCCATCCATCCATCTTTATCCATCAATCATTTCTCTCTTCCCCCTCCTCCCTCTCTTTCTTTGTCTCTTCTGCAGCATTGGCAGGATAACGTTTTAAATAATTAAAGCCTCTAAGTAAATTATAGAGATATAGTGGCTCAGTGGCTAAGACACCAAGCTTGTCGATTGAAAGGTCGACAGTTCAGTGGTTCGAATCCCTAATGCCATGTAATGGGGTGAGCTCTCATTACATGTCCCAGCTTCTGCCAACCTAGCAGTTTGAAAGTACATAAAAAATGCAAGTAGAAAAATAGAGACCACCTTTTGTGGTAAAGTAACATCATTCTGTGCACCTTTGGTATTTAGTCATGCTGGTCACATGATCATGGAGGCGTCTTTGGACAGTGCTGGCTCTTTGGCTTTGAAACAGAGATGAGCACCGCCCCATAGAGTTGAGACCGACTAGCACCTTTACTTTTAAGTAAATTACCAAGTTTTAAAGAAAGGATGAAGTTAGAAATACTTTTTAGTTTTGGATAAACACTGTTGAATCACCACTAGATTATCAGCCTGAATTTCTTATGTTGCCTAATGTTTTTGTATTGAATACCATATATCCTCCCATGAATATTGAATAAAGTAAAAGCTTTTTTTCTGAAAATGAGGCATGGATACCATTGATAGATTTGTTTAAACATGGATGAAAAATTATGGGAAGTAGGAATGAGCCTGTCTTACCAAAGAAAACCGAGACCCAAAACAACTATCCATCAACATATTTGTTTGTTTGTTTATATTTCTATGCCACCTAACTCCTTAGAGACTCAGGGCATCTCACAACAAAAATAAACATGGATCAATATAAAAACATTTTAATTTAAAATAATTACAGCCATCCATACATTCATGGGCCAACCTTGCTAGTAACTCCTCCGAGGTCAATGGCCCCAGGCCTGTTGGAAAAGCCAATAAGACCAATAAGGTGGGGGCAGTGTAGTTCTCAGGAGGCAGCTGATTCCAGAGAGTCAGGGCAACCACAGAGAAGGCTCTTGCCCGTGTACCCGCCAGTTGACATTGTTTAGCTGATAGCACCTGAAAAAGACCAACCCTATGGGATCAAACTGGTCACTGGGAGTAGTAGAAGTATCTTCGAGATACTCTGGCCCTGAGCCATGTAGGGCTTTAAAGGTAATAACGAAGACCTTGAATTGTGACAAGAGACTGATAGGAAGCCAGTGTAGCTTGCGAAGAATTGGTGTAATGTGGGTGTATCTGGGTGGGTATTTTTTTAATTGATCTATATCAATTAAAAATGCATATTTGGTAAATAAACTTATGGACTGTTATAATAAAGTGTAAGGTTCCTCTCCTTTCCGGCATTTGAGTTTGGAAGATGAAAAAGTAATCTAAATTTATATACTCTGTTAGAGTTGCTATAAACTGCAGACTTTTATGAACCAATTTTTTCCTGCCTTCCCCCAAAATTAACCAGTGCAATAGCTTCTGGTAGGTTTACACTGATCTTATGTTGTGATATTTTAATTGTCTTCCAGAAGAATATTAATTTACAGCATCTTTGAGATTTTTTTTCTCACACTAAATAATTTAATTCTTCTATTACTAAACAAACAAACAAATAAATAAATCCAAACAATAATCTGAATGATGTATTGTGGATTCCCTCCCTTACATTTTTATTTTTCAATTTCATCCCTTTAAAGATGCACACTTGTCATCACTACATTTCTGCTCTGACTGGCAACCCCCTTTGAACTGAAGTCTGTGGCTTTAGTTAAATTCATAAAAACACAGGCACATACACAAATACAAAAAAAAACCAACACCCAAAAACCCCACAGCCCCACGTCATCACACGCCTTTCCACTTTAACCTTTACACAGACTTTCCAACTTGTCTGGTCTTCCTTGAAGGTCGATTGGGTTTTCAACTCTGCTATCTGCTAGGTGTTTGATGGAGTGGTCCAGATAACAGAGGAGAGAGCAAAAGAAAAAAGGTTTTTTGAAGATCAAAAGTGGCTGTTCATTCTGTTATCTGACCCTATCTGTAGTCATAGTAACAAGTTTCTTTTAACCTCTGCCATCAGATGATTTGTCTCTATCTGTTATGAATTCTACTTTGACTGAGTAGCTGGCGATAACACACAAAGTAAGTATGTGTGTAAGTCCCCCCCTGGGCCCCTCCCCCCAGTTTCCTATTGCAATATTAAACATTGAGAGAAAGCACATGTAGTTACTCTACTACAGGGTTTAAAAATTACCTTCAGGTCATTTAAATCACATTAATTTAACAAATTAGATTTGCTTTTCAAAATGAAGATAAAGGAATTCGGATTGGATGATTTGTGAGAAATACTTTCAGATTCCTGGATTGACTAAACCAGCAATTTATATTAGAATTAGGAAATTAAAGAATTAAAAGCAGCCCAAATGTCTTTTCATCACTTGATGAACAAGGATCAAGTGGTCGTTTGAATGTATAAATGACTGCTACAGTAAAAATAAAATTAACACATCATCTCCAGGTTAGTACAGAATCAGAATAGAATAGAATAGAATAGAATTTTATTGGCCAAGTGTGATTGGAGACACAAGGAATTTGTCTTGGTGCATATGCTCTCAGCGTACATAAAATAAAATATACATTTGTCAAGAATCATGTGGTACAACACTTAATGATTGTCATAGGGGTCAAATAAGCAATGAAGAAGCAATATTAATAAAAAGATGGAGATGATGTGTTAATTTTATTTTTACTGTAGCAGTCATTTATACATTCAAACGACCGCTTGATCCTTGTTCATCAAGTGATGAAAAGACATTTGGGCTGCTTTTAATTCTTTAATTTCCTAATTCTAAGCAACAAGTTTCAGTCATACAGTCAACATGGGAGGAAATGGGTGAAAGGAATGATGAGAAAAACTAGTAGAATAGAAGTGCAGATTTAGTAGAAAGTCTGACAGTGTTGAGGGAATTATTTGTTTAGTAGAGTGATGGCGTTCGGAAAAAAAAACTGTTATTGTGTCTAGTTGTCTTGGTGTGCAGTGCTCTGTAGCGACGTTTTGAGGGGAGGAGTTGAAACAATTTGTGTCCAGGATGTGAGGGGTCAGTAAATATTTTTCCCACCCTCTTTTTGACTCGTGCAGTATACAGGTCCTCAATGTATACATTATACAGGTATACAGTATACAAGTCCTACATTCAAAAATTATCAGGTAATAACAACAACAACAATAAAAAAAAGTTAATACCTACACTGAATATAATGTTGAACTAGATGGACAAAAAGACCTTCCAATTCTAGAGTTCTGTAATTCTGTAATTTCCAGTCAGGTTGTACAACTGTTCATTAATATAATTCATTATTATTATTCATTTGTCCCTTCATTTATCTTCCTCAAGCTGATTTTAGTGGCCAATCTTCTGCCATGCAACATCATAATATCATTTTTTCAACTAATTAATTAATTAATGAGTTTTTTCATGGAAAAAATAGATTGAACGATAATGAAATTGAATAGGTTCATGACAGGGCTAAAAGTCAGCAGGTTCTGACAGGTTCTGGTGAACTGGTAGCAGAAATTATGAATAGTTTGGAGAACCAGTAAATGCCATTTCTGGTTGGCCCCAGGAGTGGGGTGGGAATGGAGATTTTGCAGTATCCTTCCCCTACCATGCCCACCAAATCATGCCCACAGAACCAATAGGAAAAAATGTTGAATTTTACCCCTGGTTCATGAAATCTGCTCCATCTTGATACATATATCTAATTCAGAATTGATCCATGACTGTGACAACTATATAATACAGTACAATTTAAGTACAAGTATATATAAGGTACAATAGGTGGAGTCTGATGTAAGACCCATTTTAGGCTATGTTTATTTGTAATGAACAGGCGGTATGTTTCCCCTGGATTATTGTGGGTACACATTATTGTGGGTATGCCCTTTTCTGTATATTTGCAGGTTAGTAAATTGTTTCACTAACTTCACTTCTAATTTAACAAAGACCACTTTTAGAAATATTGCAGGATAGGTATGTACAGGGTGCATTCCAAAAGTAATGCAATTTTTTTTAAAGTAATTTATTGAACAGATTTGCACAAACACTTAAAATTCTTCAAAGTACTGTCCTTGGGCCTCTACACATTTTTTCCAGCAACTCTGCCAGGACCGGTACGCACCCTGGAAGGTGTCTTCGGGGACCTCTTGCAAGATCTTTGTCACCGCTGATTGAATCTCTTCTATGGATGAAAAATGGGTTCCTTTCAGGGCTGGGAACAAAAAGAAGTCTGCTGGGGTGACGTCAGGACTATAGGGGTGGGGTAGCATTGGCATCTGGTGTATGGCCAGGAACTCGTAGACTCATAGTGTGTTGTGGCCAGGCAAGTTTTTTGTCCATAGAAGAGATCCAATCAGTCGTGATGAAGATCTTGCGAGAGGTCCCTGAAGATGCCTTCCAGGGCATGTACCGGTCATGGCAGAGTCACTGGAAAAAATGTGTAGAAGCCCAAGGACAGTACTTTGGAGAATTTTAAGTGTTTGTGCAAATCTGTTCAATAAATTACTTTTTTAAAAAATAATTGTATTACTTTTGGAACGCACTCTGTATGTTTGTTTGGTTGATTGGATTGCTGGGGGGGATTTTATTATTTTTATTATTTTAATGTTTTAGTATTAATTTTGACTTATTTTATTATTGTATTTTATTGTGTATTATATTGCTGTAAACCGCTCTGAGTCCTATGGGATTGGGCAGCATAGAAGTCAAATAAATTAAATTAAATTAAATAGTTTATTTACAATAGTCATTTAGAACCCCAAATACATTTCAACCCTTAGTTCCTTATGGACTGACACAGTCAAATGAATCCA
The DNA here is from genome assembly GCF_031021105.1 of Erythrolamprus reginae. NCBI lineage: Eukaryota > Metazoa > Chordata > Lepidosauria > Squamata > Dipsadidae > Erythrolamprus > Erythrolamprus reginae. The sequence goes on along the minus strand of NC_091952.1, from coordinate 152,295,033 downwards.
TTTGAATCCAGTTTTCTCAACAATCTTCTGCCACAGTCAATTTTGTCCCATTCCCAATGTTGAGAAACATGAGTTAGAAAAAAATAGGGCTAGATGTGGACATGGGAGACTTCTAACCTCTTATGCTAGCCTGGAGTTTATCCAACGTGGATACGACACTGATGAAAGGTGAGAAAGTTCTTTTGGGGCTTATGTTTTCACACGCAGTGAGGTACCCTTGAATTGAACTTGTCCCTCTTTATTAATTTAGTTACAAAGCATTTGACATTTAAATTGGTCTTCATCTCTGTCATTAGATTAGCTGAAATTTGTCACATTTTCAGGATGAAAGATTGGCATGTAATCTGGAGATCATTAGCTAAGAGAGCTTATAAACAAGGCAAAGGCGAGCACCTATTAAATCCAGGAAAAGGGCTGGATCGGCTTTGCTGGAAGTCCTGATATTTTATGATCTTCTCCCCATCATTTTGATCTACTCTATAGTCACTTAATACAGCATTGCCAGTTTTATAAAAAAACCTTTAGTCTGGGGCATTGTGTTGTAGATGTAGGTGTCAATTCTGAAACTAGACATTGGCCATTTTTCTATTCTACTGTTTTTTTTCTCTCTTCAGAGCTTCAGCACTGACATAGATTGGATGTGAGGGATTGGGAGGGTGTGTGTAGAGATAGCTGGGGTGCTATAACAAAACAACATTCTTTCCCCTGGGAACCAAGGTTATGTGTGCAGGTGGTTGGGAGATGGAGACTGAGGCCACCCAACGTCTGGACTGTATGCTGATTGGACCATGTGATTAATGCCTTTGGGGGGAAGTGACGGACTTTTACTTTACATTAAGGAGGAAATCAGCAAGAACTTTACATACAATTTTCAACTGCTGTCAGTGCTCCAATTAGCATCCAAGAAATAAATCAGAATCCAAACCTTGGTCTTCTTCCAAGTTCTGATTTATTAACAGAGCCATGTTGGTTACAAACTGTAGTCAACCCAATACTAACTTTCCCTACAGTTCTCCACCCTGGTTAAGATTCATCCCTCGTCCCAATACCCACAAGTTCATCACATGGACCACTCCAGTTTTCTCAACATCCACAATCCTCCCCTGTACTTCTGGCTGGTGCTGAACCAAGGATGACCTTGAATCTCTGGAAATAATTTGTTGTGGCTAGTATCTTTCCCACTCATGCAATAACCCCTCCCCAATTCCCACAGTACAATTCTACTTGTGGGAGGCCAAAATCTCTAACTCAAAATGATGGCTTCAGCCTGACACCCACATTGTGCCAATATGAGATATCTTAATAAAATGTTCTTTGAGTAAATCTCAGGTCTCAAAGTTCTTTCGTTCAGGGATGTATTGGAACACTGACAGTAGGTTTATCTGAATTTGGAAATCCATAACATGCTTATATGTTCATCCTGTAATACATGTGTTATGGTCATACCAATACTTTGATGACTCAAGTCTATACTTTTTATATAAGCTTCAAAATACCATTCTGTCATATAACCCTTTTTTTTCCTACAACAGTTTTAAATAGTTAAAATTGTCTTCCCCTTTATAAACTTATATTTGTAGTGATAACTACTTTTTTGAATTTTCATTTTCATGACATCTATTATGTGTATTTTTGTGCTGCAAATCTTAAATTTTAGGCTTCCTTCCAATTTGAAGCCATTGGCTTTATTGCCATGCACTCAAAAGCCCGATTGGGTTTATTATCAGGGGATGTTTTATTTTGGGGAAAACAGGGTAGTAGTCCATTTGTCATTTTTTTTAATGAGGAGATTTTTCAGATTAATTTTAAAAATGTAATCTATTGCAAGATGATTCTGTGCTATGCTTTATATATAATAAAAATTATAAACATAATTCTTATATAGTTCTAGAATGTACCATTTCAATAGAAAATGTATTTTTTAGATTTTTCTTCTGTGGAATGCATTCCACCAGGAGTAATGGTCTTAAAACTCTAGACAGCTCTCCTTTTCTAGCTTATTCAATATCCCATGGCTAGAAGACATGTTCTGTTGCTATTGGATTGTTTTTGAAGGATTGGTCTCTTATTTCTTCTAAATGTTTTCCCCCTTTATATTCAAATAGACTTAATCAAACTTCTATTTTTTTCCTAGCATTCAGGGTCAGAGTTTGCTGTTAGAGAAAGTGATAAATTAGCTCTCTCTTATGTCAAAGTTAAATTTTTAATTTTGGATTCATTTCTCTCTATAATTTTGTATTGATTTCATGCTAGGTATTGAGACATAACTGTAGACATAACTGGCCAATTGGGGGGGGGGATCTTCTATACAGAATCATAATTTCTCTTAGAATAGACTTTGCATGACTTTTCCCCCTAAAGGTTGAATTTAAAGAGCAGATTTCCAAACCTTCCTTTTCTCTTTCTTTCTCTGTGTATGTGTATCCTTTTGAATTTTCATGAAGAGAGAGAGAAAGAAAGAGAGAGAGAAGGAGAGGGGAGAGAGAGAGAGAGAGAGGGAGAGAAATGTTATTGTGGACATCTTTTAGAGAGAATTTTTAATGCGTTTTCAAAAGGAAGCTGCAGTTGGTTCCCCTCTTCAGGGCAGGAGTGGATGGGTCTGATTCCTTTAGATCTGTAAACTGGGAATCTACAGGCAGGTCAGATCTCAAGAGAGAAGTTTGTCATATGGAAATGCTTAACAGTCCAGCTTACATTCTGTATAGTCTTGCTTTTATCTCTTCTGGGTTTGAACATGATCCTTTCAAAGCTAGATAACCCTGAAAAGAAAAATCCTCACTATTGCTTTGCTTGCTACCAGTTCCTATAATCACACTCCACAAGGAATAGGTTACTATGACAATATTGTTGCAAATAGTTGGGCAGAATGTTTCCCCTCCCTGCCAGCCCTCCCAGGCCACAGACTTTTCTTTTTAATAAAAGAAAAAGAAGAGGGGGGCACTTTTGAGAGATACCGGTATTTTCTTAAACAATTTGTTAGCAACCTGAACATACCATTGGCATGCATTTTGCCATCTCTTAATTGTGGAGTCATAAATGTAACACATGCAGATAATGCTAAAACTTAAAATATGATCTGCTTGTAGCGATATAAAGTCTGCTTTCTTTCTCTCTTTCTCGCCTCTATTAATATAATCCTGTAAAACATGGAGTTGTGGAATCATATCACAAACTTCCTTATTTTGTGTCTTACTGTTCTAGAGAATGTCATAAAATTGGAAATGACATGGGAGACAAGAGAAAAAAATCTGGAATTGTAACTTCAAAGAGAAAGCAGGTTATGATGCTTAAGCAAGAAAAGAGCTTGTTTTTGTCATCCCCAACAAAGCATATGCTAAACGATACCTGTGAAACCAAAGAAAGCTCTGCATTTGTACAATCACCAGTTTTGTAAAGGACAATCTTCCTGAGAAGTACTCCATTCTATAAGCAACATTGCACAAATTATTTGAAACTTCATTAGTTTTTAAATCGATTGAACAACAGTATTGCAGGTTGTCTCTGCCCACAGTCTGAGTTTGATCCTGGCAGGGTTTAAAGTTGATTCAGCCTTCCATCCTTTAGATCAGTGAAATGACAACCCATATTGTTTGGGCCACTATATAAATAATGCTTACTTTACTTTACCAGAGAGTGCTATAAAGCACTATGGGGTGGTATATAATCTACAATACTATTGTTATATGTTTTTAGGAAGAGCGGATATTATTTGGACTAACTCAAAGGCCAATGTATCTTAGATGATCTCTGAATACACAAGTTTTGGGGATATGTTTTAAAGGCCTAAATATCTTCTCTTATAGTAAACTTTTATTTAATTAGTTGTGTTTGTTTTGTCTGAACTATGATTTAGAATAGGGGTCTCCAACCTTGGCAATTCTTTGACTTGTGGATTTCATTCTGGCTGATGAACTCTGGGAGATGAAGTCCACAAGTCCATAAGGTTGCCAAGATTGGAGACCCCTGACTTAGAAGACTTCTCAGAGTATACCTTAATCAATTTGTAATAGAAATGGAAAGAGGTCTGAGGACACCTGATCATCTTTATCTCGATAATACTGTCTTGTGGTTTATGTATGACCTTAACTCACAATATTTTGGACCTACACAGCCTTTCACAACATAGGATTCATAATCCAAAGAGGAAACTTCCTTAGTTTGTTAGGCTTGAAACAGTTTGATGCAGATGACCATATCCCAGAGGACCATATCTTCATGATGAGAACTTGCAGTGAACTTAACCAAAATTGGGCATTTACTGTGGTGGCCCTTGAATGACCTGCCTTTGAACACATAACAGAGTCCAGCTGTTTCAAGAAGATAGGCAGACATTTGACTGGCATGGAAGTTGCACTTAAAAAAAAAACCATTTAAAGTTTTCAATTTTATTGTCTTAAGCTTTTTTTGTTTGTTTGCTTTGCTTTAAATAATGTATGTTGTTTTGCTGGGGAAGGAATCAAACACACATTTTTACTGGAAATGTCCATCTTGTAGAACGAAAAATCCATTATGATTCAAATTCACTTGTTATGAAGTACATCAGGGAACACTGTCTAAACTAGAAAGCTTGTTAATCCCAAGGGAGTCTGTCATTGGCTTATTTGTTTCATTTATTTCAAAAAGGGGATGGCTAGGTTGCCTTTGGGGCTGAGCTGTCCCAAGTTTCCTTACAGTGTATTAAAAGTATTTTTTTTTTAAAAAAAATCACTGTTGAAGTAGTCATCCCCCACCCCCTACCCGCATCTTGAAAGCATAACCGGAATTGTTGGGATAATTTAGGCATCATTTTACATGAACTCAGCCACCCTGCCTGGCTCTATGCTTTAAAATGCAACCAATCTGTCAGGTTTTGGTTGTGTCTATACCTGCCTCTTTGTTTTCCCATTCATTTGCTTGAAGACAGGGGAAGTGGAGCAGAAGATTTGACCTGGGAGATAAGAAGAGCATTGCTTGCCCTCCAGGGAAAATACCATGCTGTGGCAGCAGGTTTATAAAAGGAGGGGGAAAGTCTCTTTAACTCTCCTTTAGTTAGAAAAAGTGATTTTGTTCTGTAGCAATCATCTCTTTATTATCTTCATGTCACAGTACCAACACTCTGGTGGGTTAAATCTTATAGAAAGGTTTCCCATCATCTAAAGTGGCAGCTTTTCTGTTTTCCTTCTGACATCTGTAGCTGGTACCATAAAGGGGGGAAATGGAAACTAAATAAAAGCAGAAATCTAAGAGAGAAATAGAAAATAACAGGGCTGGGAAACCTTTTCCTTTCCCATATCAACCTCAGAGAAAAGGCCAATTTAAAAGATAGTTCTTTTTTTATTTTTCAATAGAAAAAAGTTTGACTTTTCTTTTCAGAACCACCGGGAATATTGTGAATGAATCATCTAACAATGTACAGACAGAAATGGAATCATCAATCATCCCCATCATCACCCGTGTCTTAATTCAAAAACATCATTGCTAAGATAAAACAGAAATTAGATTGTCCAAGAACATTTGATTACCTCTGTGTATACAATTTCTGTACAGCTTTTCCTTCAGTTGAGACAGTTATAGGAATCAGCAATATTTATTTATTTACTTCCTTACTTGCTATAATATGCTGCTTTAATCCAAATGAAGTGGCAAGTGTTTTTCAAAATGATATCATCATTACAATAAAATCATAGTAAAAAAAAGTAGCAGAACAAAATCACAGCATCGGGAGGAATACCCCACAGATATTCCCATAACCCATAGCAACACAATCCCCCTCATCATACAACTATTTCCCAGAGTCTCTAGAACAGCTAGATTATAATGTACTAGCTGGATACTCATGCTTCACTATGAAACTATGTGATCGGGCTTGATAAATTGACACTTAAAGCTTGAAAATTAATGAGTAATTACGATCAGCCTCTCATCTCCCCTTCTGTCCCTCAGGCTTGCTCCACAGAAGCCTCTAGTCTCCCCTTCTCTCTCCTTCTCTTCCTCAGGCTGGCCCCATTGATCCTCTCCTACCCCCTTCTCTCCCTCAGGCTTGCCCCACAGAAGAAGCCTCTCCTATTTCATCCCCTTCTCTCCCTTTCAGTTGAGAAGGGAGAGTAGAATGTCTAACTCCTTAGCATAATGTCTAAACTGCCAGCCTGCAGGCCAGATGAGTCACATTCTGGCCATACCTACTGGTAGTTAGAACAGGGTTTTTTTCAGGTGGGGAGGGGGAGTAGAACATCTTAACACCTTAGCATCAAAGTGTGTTAATTTCTATATAAGAATTACTAATGTTCTGGTGGTCATTTTGAAAAATATTTTCTTAGCAAGCACCTAGAAGACAAGAGGAACATTGGTGCCAAGTTTCAAATTTGTAGGCTTTACGGTTGTGGAGATTTCATGATGAGTGAGTGGATTTCACTAAACAGGACAAAACCCAAAATAAACAAACAACAACAAAAACAAAAAACAAAAGAAAAAGGATGGGAGCCAACTAGATCTGGAGAGGAATGTTATTCCATCAGAGGGACTGCATCTCAGACAGTTTCCCTCCCCACTCCAGGGGAAGGTTACTGCAAAATCTCCATTTCCTCCCGATCATCTGGGACTCAGGAGGCAGAGAATAGATGGGGTGGGGCCAGTCAGAGATGGTATTTACTGGTTCTCCAAACTACTCAAAATTTCTACTACCGGTTCTTCAGAACTGCTGAAAAACCCAATTCTTCTGCCCAGTGAAAGTCTGCAAAAAAATTTTACTACCACACTATGGGTGTGGCTTATTTTGTGGGTGTGGCAGGTCAACCACTAGAGCTATCAATGTGATTTTAATATTATATGAAGACCTGCAATGCACTAAGGGATCCAAGGGACTTGTTTTCTCCAGTGCTCTTCTTTTCCTGAAACATTTTCTAAATCTAAAATGATCCAGAAAATGAAGATTGAATCCAATTGGATCATGGCATGTGGCATTACCTCCTCTGATATTTATATATACTATAAATGCAAAACTATGGCTAAGTGACTATCAACTTTTGAGTAATCATGGCTGGGCTGAAAAGTGGAAGCTAAGGAACATTAAACATGGGCTGTTCTTGGATGGGAGACTTAAAAGTAATTCCAAGGCAAGGAAAGTTGAAAAAGCATTCCAGAAGACAATGCCAAAGTGCTTCCATATTGGGGCTAAAAGGAGTCATCACATTTACAGTAAAACACCACAATGTATCACCAGGTACAATTATTCTTACAACGTGTTTGTTCCCTTCAAAGAACACATAATGCCGAATGTCTTCATGAATTATGTCCTAAATTTTCAAACAAATTTTCTCTTGTTGAAAGTGCTGGATTTTAAGGTTTTGGAGGGACATATTGCTAAAAATCTTTACTATGTAGACATGATTTTTTGAGTAAAGCTTTTATAAAAAAGAAATACCGTACATAAAGTTGTTGCCTGTTGCATCGGGTGGGAAATGAACACTCAGACACCAAGCTGGATAATAAAGCTGTCACTTTATTAAATATATACAGAAATAAATCCGCAGGGGTTGCTAAATGGGGCAGAATTTCCTGAACACAACATGCTTGGGCAACCAATGGGAGTAGGCGAAAAGACAATCTGAAATAAGTGTTCTAAGATTGCAAAAAATTCCTACTCGGACCCCACTTGGGCAACCTTTCCAAAAACATCCTGTATTGAGCGGAGCGGGAAATGGTAATTTAGGGGTTTGAAGTGTTAAGGGATGGCTTGTGATACTGTTCATAGCCCAAAATGGTGCATTTACTTCTGCATCTCTACTTCGCGGAAATTTGACTTTCGCAGGCGGTCTCGGAACGCATCCCCCATGGAAATCTTGGGAACACTGTACATTGTTTTTCCATTATAGGCTTAGAACATGCAAAAAGCTTCATAGAACAAGAACTCTTAATGTCCAGAGTATTGTGGGAAATGTAGTTCTCACCTCAGTTAAATATCTTTAGTGCATGCCAGAGTTAAAAATGGCCTTCAGTTCCAGACTAGATTTTTAAGCCTCAGAAGCTAACCTCTTGCCAGTACTCATGTTGTTATCTTAAATGCCAGTACCAGTGCCATTAACCCTTTTGTGGAATTTATATGAAACTGACAAGAAGAAGAAGAAGAGGAAGAGGAAGAGGAAGAGGAAGAGGAAGAGGAAGAGGAAGAGGAAGAGGAAGAGGAAGAGGAAGAGGAAGAGGAAGAGGAAGAGGAAGAGGAAGAGGAAGAAGAAACTTAAAAAAACAAACAACCCAAAGGCAAAGGTTTGCTTCAAGCTGTGAAGAATCACCAGCTAAAGCAGAGATTGGTTTTGTATACTTGCTCAGTGATTTAAGAAAAAAAAATCATGATTCTTTGGCAAAGAACAATCATTAGGAAAGAGTACTATTAAAGAATCTGTATTCTTTCAGTCTATATATCCCCCAAATCAGGGGTCTCTAAGCTTGGCAATTTTAAGACTTGTGGACTTCAGCTCCCAGAGTTCCTCAGCCATCTTTGCTACCTAAGGAACTCCGGGAATTGAAGCCCACACATCTTAAAGTTGCCAAGGTTGGAGACCCCTTCTCCAAATGATTATTTTGCATCATTTATGCTAACCTTTTCTCCCCTCTCCCCTATTTTCTGAGAAGGGGAAGATTTAACACAGAAAACCGAATCCAGGTTTCTAACTGCCGGGGGGGGGAAACCATTTTGTTATTGCCCATTTTTCAAGATGTTTCCACTCTTAAAGAAGTGACATTTGCAGTATTCAGAATGGGACAACTTGCCACAGGTAGCTCACCGTGACTAACTTGCCCCAGTCATGACCAACCATGGCCAACTCACTGTGGGATAACTTGCCATGGTCAACTTGCTGCAGAACAATTTAACAATTCTATTTAATTATTTAAAATAATTTTAAAAATATTTTAATTTTTGCCATTCACATTTCATTCTGTCCTCCTTTTGCATCCTTTCTTTAATTATTATATTTTCACTATTTTTGATATCAGTGTAACTCTTGTTCTGCAGTGAGTTGGCTGTGGTGAGTTGTTCCACAGTGGGCTGGCCATGGCAAGTTGGCCAAGACATTTGGCCATGGCAAGTTGGCTGTGGTGAGTTGGCCATGACAAGTTGACTGTGGTGAGTTGGCCATGGCAAGTTGGTTATGGTGAGTTGGCCATGGCAAGTTTGCTGTGGTGAGTTGGCCATGGCAAGTTGGCTGTGGTGAGTTGGCCATGGCAAGTTGGTTATGGTGAGTTGGCCATGGCAAGTTGGCCGTGGTGAGTTGGCCATGGCAAGTTGGCTGTGGTGAGTTGGCCATGGCAAGTTGGCTGTGGTGAGTTGGCCATGGCAAGTTGGTTATGGTGAGTTGGCCATGGCAAGTTGGCTATAGTGAGTTGGCCATGGCAAGTTGACTGTGGTGAGTTGGCCATGGCAAGTTGGTTATGGTGAGTTGGCCATGGCAAGTTGGCCGTGGTGAGTTGGCCATGGCAAGTTGGCTGTGGTGAGTTGGCCATGGCAAGTTGGCTGTGGTGAGTTGGCCATGGCAAGTTGGCTGTGGAGAATTGTCAGGTATGGCCCTATTCTGGAAGCAAAAAATGTTCAGTAAGGATTGGTATAGTTTATAAAATAAATAATGCTGAATAAAACTCTCCCCTTTCCTCTTCTAGATTGTCTAATCCTTCACTAGGCATGTGGTTTATCATATTAATGATGGTTCAAGATACACTGAATTAAAACAAAGCTGCTTATGACCTATTCTCTAAGTTTTGACTGCCACCCCTACAGAATCATACAATCACATTTCAGGCACTTGGCAACCACATTGTATTTACAATAGGTCACAGTATTTTGTCTCCCATGACTGCTGTTTGCTATTTTTACGGGTACCTCATGCTTTTTGTCGATTTAAGGCAAACAAGGGTCATTCGGAAGATGTGCTGTCCTACTCAATCACCCACAACACAAAAGTGTGGTTTCAGAGAGTTTATTAATGCTCCCCAGAAAATCCTTTCACCCAGGCTCAGAACTGTCCCAAATAAATCCAGCCAGAAACAGGCCAAGGTCAGTCCACAAAGCAATAGCAAATAGCACATAAAACAATGGAAAGTTGCCCCAATAAATAAGTCCACCAAACAAAGTTAACTCCACCAGGCCAAACTAAAATACTCTCAAAGAGTATTCTCACTTGGCAAGAAAATTTCAGAGTCTCCAAAGCTCAAAGTCAAGCAGGAAGCACAAGGAACACACAGCCACAAACCAAACACGTTGTTCCTGGCAATGCCTCCCTCTGCCTCCCATGATAAATAGCTTTCTAGTGCAGCCCATTAAGACAGGTGGGGGCTTCTCCTAAGTAATCTAGCAGATCTCTGTTACTCTTGTCTTTTCTATGTCCTATGTGCTCTCTGATCCACCATGGACGGTAACTTCTCCCCCTTCTTCACTGTCCTGCAAGCAGTCCCCAGGTGAAGCCTCCTGTAAATCTCTTTCGGCCAGCTGTTCAGAATCATTAGTTAGTTAGTTAGTTAGTTAGTTAGTTAGTTAGTTAGTTAGTTAGTTAGTTAGTTAGTTCATGAATTAGTTAGTTACTGTCATGCCAGGAATGAACTCATCCTCCCTAGCGTGGGCCTGCAAGGGAGGCATCACAAGAGAATGGATTCACTTAATGACAATGGTGACTTGCTTTACATCATCATAAAAAAGATATAAAATTGAGTCAGGTCATGTAGTGACTGGCTTAACAATCTCAATGACTTACGACAAAAAGGCTGGGCTCAGTTGTGGTTGTTAAATGAAGACTACTGTAGTAGCTGAAGTTTGCCATCAAGTTGGATGTGGCTCTGTGCAACTGACTTTCTACTTTGGCAAATCTTTTTTCAGGATTTTTAGAGGATTTGTTGGGGTTTGTATTCAATGAGGGATACTAACATAAATAATAGATTCCCCCACTTCCATTTAATTGTATCTTTTTTCACAGTATCCTTGGTCAATGTCTCTGCAGATTTTTTGGCAAGGTTTTTCTGAACTAGTTTGCCATTGCCTGGTTCCAAGGGCTGGGAGAATGTGATTGGCTCAAGGTCAGCAAGCTGATCTTGTGCTCATGGTGGGAGTAGAACTTAACATTTCTTGGTTTGAAGCCTGCCGCCTTATCCATTACACCATACTGGTTCCCTTATATACAAACATTTAATGATATAGGAGACCATCTGAATCTGAGCCAGCAGATGTTTGCTGTGGCACATTCTTTGGGGAAGGACAAGAGAAGAGGGGAAGAAGAGAATAAATCTGAAATATGTTTGAATTATTGATATTTACCTGTTCAAATGAGAGTATGGAATTATGGAGATTTTTTTCCCTACTAGGCTTTTAAGAAGCCTGGCTTAGAGCTGCTTATGCTTAATGGGAAAAAGAATTAAAGTCTATTGTGTGGCTGCTAACTTGACAGCTATAAGAAATGTTTCTCTATGCGGTCTATGAATTGCTTTTTCAACATTATTTTATGAGGATTGGTGTTTATTCTCCCCATTTTCCTAACTATATTTTATCCTTAAATGGGTACCTCTAGAGATGACTCACTCTTCAGGCACGTTTGATTTGACAGCATAGCATCAATACAATGTTCTTAATAAGTAATGTTTGGTGATGCTGTCAGGGCAGAAATTCAGGATGCCTCAGTGGGAGACTTCTGAGAGACTTCTGCCTTATCACATGTTGATGTTAAAAATAAAACAACACAACACAAAACACATTGCCATTAAGGCCAGAGGCCAGAAGGCACAAAGCAGTTGGAAAGTAATGACTTCACGCTTTCATATTTTTCTTCTTTTTAAGAGAGGAATTCACATAAAGACTTCATCTACCCCTTGAAATAAAAGTAAATTGGACTGTGCCCTCAAAATGGCTTTTCAATAAAGCAAAGATAGGTGCAGCTAAAAGTTTAGATTTATTTGCATTTGAAGCATCAATTAACTGATAGGATGATAGGACATACATTTTTTTGGGGGGGGATCATCAAACTTTGAACTTTGACACCTCTTCCACTGCACTTCCACATGTCCTACTGTGCTGTTTCCTTTCCAGGGTACTTGTATTTAGGGCATAGGCTCCAATAGTTCTCTCTCTCTCTCTCTCTCTCTTTCCTCCCTCCCTCCCCCACACCTACACTCACACCCACATAGGGACTTGGGCAGGAGTGGGTTTTAACTTACCTCCCCACTGGTTCGCTTCCTCTCTTAGCACTTGGCTACGTATGCAAAAAACAGCAAAAGAAGAAGAAGAAGCCAAAAAAAGATGGCGGCTGGAAAGTGCCAAAAACCCGGCTTCTGCACATGTGCAGAAGCAAAAACCAGCAAAAAAAGGCAAAAAAGAGAGATGGTAGCCGTCATGGACTGGCACTGACAGAACTGACTCCATGACATCACCATCTATAGAATCAGTTAGAACCAGTAAGAAGCCACCTCTGGACTTGGATGACTGCTTGTCTGATATTCCATATACATGTAGACATAATGCAAAACTCTATGTTTTGAAATGTCCATCTAGGAGTCCAGATTTACTTTTTCAAACATGCATAGTTTTTTATAGCCTTGTTTCTCACTCTTTTTCTCCTCCCCTCCTTCCATTCATTCGCACATACACATTGTATATTAAACTCACACATGCAGACTGACATTCATTTCCTAGCCTCTGTTGTCCCAGATTATTTGTTATGCTGGCTGGGGCATATAGGAGTTATAAACTAAAACATCTGGAAGAAGCCAGATTAGGAAAAGCTCCATAAAGTATTGGTGCCCTGCATATTTTTAAAGAGAGAGAACCAGCTCACCATGCAGTGATATTGTGAAGAAAAATTCTGGACATGCCATTTGAAAGCCTATAAATGCAGTTCCAACAAGTCTGATTATTCACGAAAAGGGAGTGTAATGATGTGTTTTCATGGTATCGATTGAAAAAATATAGTGATCCCTCCCCACTTTTTCTGGTTGTGATTTGGGGCAGGGGGGTAAAGGGCAATGCCATCTGTTTCCTAACAGGACAGTTGGTGTAAGATTTGCAAGTCCTACAGGTACCTTTCAGCATGGATAAATATGCACTCCAAGGTTCAGCCTGATAGTTTTTCACCACCAAAGGATGATTATGTTGTGTGCCTTGAGACACTGGCTATAATATATTTCCTGTCCTTTTATTGCATTTTGGAATCATAAACAATGACTGTTTGGCTCAAAGCCATTTATTCAGCCCAAAAAGACATTATTTGCACAACAAAAATCAATAAAAATGTTACTAGGTCTGGCTGGATACTTTGCTTAACTGTGATATTTGTCTGTCAGGGATGGCATGCCATCTCTCGTAGGAGACTGGGGCCAAAACACATCTATTGATCCAGTCATCAGTGATGGATACTGGCATTTGGGAAAGGGCTGCTGCAGAGAATCTCGATTAAAAAAAAATAGTTCGACGTTTTGCCTGCAGCAGAGTCAAGATAACCTGAACAAGGAGATTTTTTCCTTTTATATTGAGTTTCTCCCTCTTGCGGTTGTTAAGTGCTGTGGACCAAAGTTCATCACTGAAAGAATTAAGTCAATCTATGTTTTGCCAAAGGCTTTGACATCATATCAGATTTTTCTGATTTAGACAGAATCAAGTTGTCCTTTTCATCACCTTAAAAGCAGAGAGAAAGACTTTTATATATATCAGTGGTAACAGTGATACGCCGGAGGATGATTATTTTACTTCCCCGACATTTTGGGGGGCAAGACATAAAACTATGTCTAACAAAAACAAGGCAAACTGGATTATTAAACAGAATTACATAAGCATGAGCCCCACAACAATAATTCCTATCAACATTTACTGTCTTATAGATAAGGTCTTAGTGTCATGGTTTTTGCAAATAGTTTTTGGCAATGGTAAAGAGCATTCTTGCTTTAAACATTTTTTAAAAGTGTTGGTTATTCTTACTCCCATTGCCGTCATAAATCTTCATCTCAACAAAATTGCTCATACAAATACGTAAAGCTTCTGTAAGCAAATGGCAAGTTCTAGGAATGAAATACACACTCAAGTTTGGTTTCTCTTGAAGGGCAACAAACATTAATCTGTTACATGTAAATCATGACTCTCATAGATCTGTGAAAGGCCAACTTAACTTTTATAGTCTCAGAATCCTGCTATGCCTTTGTTGCCTTACATGTGGTGGATTTAGACTAATGCATACATGAATGAGAACGTAGAGTTGTCCTCTTCCAGATGTTCTGAGACTACTCTGAACGATCAGCCAACAATTATTTCCTATTGTCAAGATATTATCTCTAATAATCTGGCCAGGCTGCATCAGGTCTGTTTAGGGAAACAGCCTGTTGTAAAAGATTCTCATCCAACCCAGAGAAATTAAGAGAAATTAAGCTGTGCTATTAATTGGGTTAAGTCATAGCATGTCTTTTTTATTTTTTGTCTTCATGCACTCTAGAAACCCAGCTATTATATTTTGTTGATCATGATTAGTGGTTATGGTAATATGGATTGTCTAACAAATTATGACTAAAACAAACCACAATTTAGGGTTTAACCACTGAGTTAAAAGGACCCCTAATTGCTCAAATTTCTTTTCTTTGTTATTTTATGAAGTTATGTTCATGTTAATATTGTAGAATAGAATAGAATATAATTTTTTTTTATTGGCCAAGTGTGATTGGACACACAAGGAATTTGTCTTGGTGCATATGCTCTCAGCGTACATAAAATAAAATATACATTTGTCAAGAATCATGTGGTACAACACTTAATGATTGTCATAGGGATCAAATAAGCAATGAAGAAGCAATATTAATAAAAATCTTAGGATATAAGCAACAAGAAGTGATGTGCCGGTGCCTGGAGGCTGTTGGGGCTTGGATGGGTGTCAACAGACTCAAGCTCAACCCGGATAAGATGGAGTGGCTGTGGGTTTTGCCTCCCAAGGACAATTCCATCTGTCCGTCCATTACCCTGGGGGGGGGAATTATTGACCCCCTCAGAGAGGGTCCGCAACTTGGGCGTCCTCCTCGATCCACAGCTCACATTAGAAAACCATCTCTCAGCTGTGGCGAGGGGGGCGTTTGCCCAGGTTCGCCTGGTGCACCAGTTGCGGCCCTATCTGGACCGGGACTCATTGCTCACAGTCTCTCATACCCTCATCACCTCGAGGTTCGACTACTGTAATGCTCTCTACATGGGGCTACCTTTGAAAAGTGTTCGGAAACTTCAGATCGTGCAGAATGCAGCTGCGAGAGCAGTCATGGGCTTACCCAGGTATGCCCATGTTTCACCATCACTCCGCAGTCTGCATTGGCTGCCGATCAGTTTCCGGTCACAATTCAAAGTGTTGGTTATGACCTTTAAAGCCCTTCATGGCATCGGACCAGAATATCTCCGAGACCGCCTTCTGCTGCACGAATCCCAGCGACCAATTAGGTTCCACAGAGTGGGCCTCTTCCGGGTGCCGTCAACTAAACAATGTCGGTTGGCGGGCCCCAGGGGGAGAGCCTTCTCTGTGGCGGCACCGACTCTCTGGAACCAACTCCCCCTGGAGATCAGAACTGCCCCTACTCTTCCTGCCTTCCGTAAACTTCTCAAAACCCACCTTTGCCGTCAGGCATGGGGAAACTGAACATCTCCCCCTGGGCCCGCTGAATTTATGCATGGTATGCTTGTGTGTGTGTATGTTAGTATAGGGTTTTTAAAAAACTTTTAATATTTTAATTAATTGGATTATGTATTGGATTGTTTTTTCACTTGTTGTGAGCCGCCCCGAGTCTTCGGAGAGGGGCGGCATACAAATCCAAATAATAAATAATAAATAATAAATAAATAATAAAGTTACAGTCATACAGTCAACATGGGAGGAAATGGGTGATAGGAATGATGACAAAAACTAGTAGAATAGAAGTGCAGATTTAGTAGAAAGTCTGACAGTGTTGCGGGAATTATTTGTTTAGTTGAGTGATGGCGTTCGGAAAAAAACTGTTCTTGTGTCTAGTTGTCTTGGTGTGCAGTGCTCTGTAGCAACATTTTGAGGGGAGGAGTTGAAACAATTTGTGTCCAGGATGTGAGGGGTCAGTAAATATTTTCCCCGCCCTCTTTTTGACTCGTGCAGTATACAGGTCCTCAATGGAAGGCAGGTTGGCAGCAATTGTTTTTTCTGCAGTTCTGATTATCCTCTAAAGTCTGTGTCGGTCCTGTTGGGTTGCAGCACCAAACCAGACAGTTATAGAGGTGCAGATGACAGACTCAATGATTCCTCTGTAGAACTGTATCAGCAGAACATTCTTTGTTGTGCTTTTTTGATGATGTTTTTGATGTTAGGTGACCATTTTAGGTCTTGAGATATGATAGAACCTAGAAATTTGAAGGTCTCTACTGTTGATACTGTGTTGTCTAGTATTGTGAGAGGTGGAAGGGTGGAAGGGTTTCTCTTAAAGTCTACCACCATTTCTACGGTTTTGAGTGTGTTCAGTTCTAGATTGTTCTGGTCACACCACAAGGATAGTTGTTCAATTTCCCATCTGTATGCAGATTCATCATTGTCTCGAATGAGTCTGATCACTGTTGTATCATCTGCAAACTTCAGTAGTTTAACAGATGGATCGTTTGAGATGCAGTCATTAGTGTATAGAGAGAAGAGAAGTTATTACTTTTTGTTCCAAACTCTCATGGATTGAGTAATTGTTTTTCAGATTATGTTTCAAGATTAGAACCCAAATTTAAACATAGTTACCTGTTAAATATACAATGCAAACTTTGAAAAAAACATCCCATACCTAACCTCAAAGTTCATCACATTATCATTTTATTTTGCAGAGAGAGAGAGAGAGAAGGAGAGGGAGAGGGAGAAAGAGAAAATCTCTATTATATACTGAAGTCAGAGGTCCTGGCCCCACCAAAATGAATTAAATATACACTCAAGTAACGTGGTTTGCTTTTGACCAACATGTTAATGTTTTGGTGTGTACAGACAGTTTAAAAAGCACCCTGCTCAATAAGTTGTGACTAAATGTTTTAATAAGTACTCTATTTAACAACTATTGTAATCCTTGAAATGGTGGGATAAACCATTCTGGCAATGCTCTGATTTGAAAGTTGGGTGGTCCAATATCTGTCAGTTTAAAAGTAAAATAAAGTACCCCAAAACAACACTGTGATATTTAAAAACAGGGATTGAATTTCTCCCCCTGCCTTCCTTCCAAACCTTTCATGTTATGCCTTAATGTGAAGTCGGAGAGCAGATTCTGCCTTTTATTAATCTTTCTAAGCCACTCTGGATAACTTTTTCGCTTAAAAAAAACTCTTCAGAAAATGAATAAAATAAAATTCTGCACACTCAAGAGATTTTTCTCAGATATGTAGAAGTATATTAGCTATAAAACCAAAAGGAAAAAAATATCTCCACACAAAATCTCCAAATGGTCTAACAAGAAACTGGTTTATTTTTCTAAGCGGGAAGATGTAAAGGAAATACCTCTTCCCATTGTTTTTATTTTTGTGAAACTCTTTAGATCAGCTCTATCTAGCTGTTCCCCTGACATTAAAAAAATGTTGCTTTTGATTGAAGAAAACTACCAAAATCAAAACTAAAAAAAATGTAGAGTTACAAAGGAAATGAAGCAAAAAAAAATCAATCAAAAGTAATGTGGGAGTGTTTGTACTTTATTTATATGTGTTGGTTTGTACCTGGACATATTTCTTCACAATACACACTTTAAAATTATAGTGCATTTTGTATTTTAAGGGTTTCTGTAATGCTGGATTACCCTCTGTTTGTGACATTTTTCTCAGTTTGACACTGATAGATTTTAAAGGTTCCCACACTATGTTCCTGACCAATTTTATCTTTCTTCTTCAGGCCCATGTCAAGAATCAACCTTGTCTCAGATGTTCAGCTAGAGATCTACACTTCATTCCCTCTTATTTATCAATCTTGTACTTTGGACAGTCTTTTTAGCACAACATTCAGCTTCACTGATCCTTTTCCTCAGTCACAATGTTCTTACCTTCATGTCATTATTTCCTACCAGGGATTCCAGAATCAGCATTCTGCCTAATCTCAACAATTCTGCTTCCTAGATCTTCCTAAAGCTTTGATGCTGACTACAGTGACAGTTCCCTATCTTTTCCCCAGGTTCTCCTAGGAGTATTCTAATATTTGAATTTATTACAATAAGAATATTTACTCCAATGAGTATCAGCAGCTTCCCACTGCGAGTAGACTGCAACACAGAGGGGATCAAAACATTTCACTTTTATTGGCAATTTATATGATTGGCAACCTTAATCATATAATAATTAAAACATCCTAATAATAACAAGTAATAAGCAATAATTAATGCAATTATCTGCCATCCAGAGTCACTTGAACCACAAAATAGCTGGCAAATAAATTTGATCAATAAATAAGTAAGTGAATAAATAAATAAATAAATGAGTGAGTAAATAAGTAACTAGATAAACAAGCAAACCAGTGGTGAATTCTACTTGTTTCCCACCAGTTCGCATTGTGATGGAAGTGCATGTTTTGCACATGGGTGCGTGTTCCCCTTCCCTCAAGATAATTTAAAAAATAACTTCTGTACATGCACAGAAGCAAAATCAAAGATGGTGACACTGACAGAACTGTCTCCACAACATCACCACTGGTTTACTAAAGTTTTATAGAACCGGTTAGAGCTGGTAGGAACCCACCTCTGAAGCATGCATGCAAGCAAGCGAACAAAATGGTGCTTGAAAGCAATTGTTATCTGAATATTCAAATTTTGGTTTCTAAAATAGTAACGTAGAAAACTAGTTGTCCTTGTGTAAGTATTTCTAATGCAGGCACACCGTAGTTCTTTTAGGCTTACAGAAGGTTAAGGAAGACTCATGTGAGTGATATTGACAGAGTTTTAATGTAATTGCCAGATGGAACCAGGCCCAAGATGTTTAGTCTACAAAGGTCTGTGTCAATTGTATGGGTTACTTTGTAATTTATTGTGTAGATTTTTCATTCTTATGGTACACATGTCTTCATCTCCATAAAGGAATGTTTAAAAAAAGCAGAAACGTGTTAACCAAAAGATAATTAACAGAGACTATGAAGAGATAATTAAAACTTAACACATTGTATTAAAAGTTGCGACCTATTAAACCAAATATAATTGCCACATGGAGCCCACCAGATGTTCCCTAACCTTTCTGTACTTGTTGCTTGCACTGGATTGCAAAACCAGGTGACTCGTCAGTCATCTGTCAGCAAACATGCATGGCTGATCGTCCTCACAAATCATCCAAAGCTGTTGCTTGCTGGATGTTTGCCAACCTCCCATTTTTTGCAGTCTTGTGTATGGATCGAAATGAATTTAGCATAGAATCCCGATGGAAGCAAATTTTGGAATTTTGTTTCCAGCGGATCCTTGCAGTATGGAAATTAACCAAAAGAAATTGCAGTTAGGGTTCTCAGAAAAAGAGTGCATGGAGATGGCAAACAATTTGTAACACTTTGTAAGCTTTAAGAGTTGATTAAACAGATCTGTTGTTTGTTATTGTTTAAAATGGTGGTTGTTAGAGTGTTATACTGTGCTGTTCTTTCTCATTATTTCTGGAATGACCGTGTGCCTATCAATTTTGGAGGCTCCAGACACATCCTATAAAGTATAAAAGCCTTATTTCGGTCTGGTAATCCCTAGCAGCAAGTCTTAAACATATTTATTAGCTTAGTTTAAGGAATCTAAATTGTTTTGAGAAACAAGATTCAAAATCCAGAATATTCTAGGTTAGCCCTACAATGAACAATCACATTTTTCCTAAGGAAAATGGACTTTAAAATCTTATGCACATGAGAGGGAGAACAAATAAGGTTTCATGGGAAAATGGAATTGAGCAGATGAAAAGACAATGCATCATCTCACAGGATGTGGCATTTCAATAATTATTTGTCCTGAAGTTTCTGTACATGAATTGTAAGACACAAGAGAGTGACTCGTAGTAGAAGGAAAATAAAAGTTCTCTAAGTAGCAGAAAGGTTAAACATGAAGGGCAGTAGGGTGAAATGCAACTAAGATTTACAGGCCTCAGAACAAATGTGAATAAATGTTAGGCCTCTGGTCTCGAGTGTGCATAGAAGAACTAATTATGGAGACATAAATCTGTCATTGCTGCCCTTTGTCATTAATATAATATCTGTTACAATTGGCTGTAATTACTGCAAAGCAGACAAAAAACACAAGGTATTTAACAAGAGGAATCCCAAAATACTAATATACCAACCAGTCCTTCAGTGCAAAAATTGGGGAAAGGGGAATAAATGATGGGCATAATATAAATATATTTAAAAAGGCAAAAATATGAAATATGTCTGGGCACAGACGGAGTTGTGGGCAGCATGGCTTTCCAGAATGTGGGTATTCATGCAGTACAGGCAGTGAAGGGCTCCACTTACTTTTTCTTCCCGGTACAAGATTCTGAGGCCGGCACAGGCAAATACGTGCCCGACAGGTGTGCACGCATCCCCGTGAGTTTTGCTTTTGCACATACACCCAAAACAAAATCTCACGTGAGGAAGCTCATGTGGTAAGATTTTGGCAATTTTTGCCCTTTTTTGCCCTTTACCCAAAAAGAGGGCAAAATTTGTTGAAATCTCATCCACACAAGCGTCCTCGTGCAAAAGTTTGCTTCAGGCTCATGTGCGAAATCTTACACCTGTTGGATGCATGGCTGGGCCGTCCTCCAGAACCCATAAAAAACCCCACTAATGGATTGCCGATCCCATCCATACCAGCTGGGGCCGATCACTGAGTACAGGACAATGAAATGTAAATCTGCATTTAAAAAATTTCTGTGTAATTAACATTTAGAGAAGGGGTGAAATGCTACCTGGCCTGGCCTGGTTGAGTCATACCGGTAGCAACCGCCGCTGGTGGTTCAGAAAACTGGTAGCGGAGGCAGTTCGAGGCTCTGCCCATCTTCCCAGGCAACTCCATTTTCTTATTTTTAACCCTCTACAAATGCACAAAATCTTCGGTGCATACGCAGATGGTGAAAAGGCATGTGCTACAGTGATGCATGCACAAGGTGCACACTTCCAAACCGTAGGGAAGGTAAACAGATTTCACCACTGATTTAGAAAGTTTGGTTCTCTTCCAAAAATGAGTATGGGAGAAGTAGGAGCACATACTTCCTGTTTTACCCTTATGGTCAAGCAAATGTGTACTTGCGTTCATATACTAATATATTTCTTTTCTTTTCCTCCCTCCCTCCTTTCTTTCTTTCTTTCTTTCTTAGAATAAACTATTAAATCATTTCTACAAATGCTAAACTATGAAGAAACAGGAAAAATACGAATTAGGAAAAGGAAAAGAAAAGCTTTATTATTATTATTTTTAAAGACCAAAATTAGGAAAGCAGGAGAGGGAAAATGGATGGTGAACCTGAAGGAATTGGCAGGGGTGATGAAAGTGACTATTTTGATTAAAGAAAAGAATATGACTAGCTTTGGTTCTACATGGAAACCACTTTTAAACTTAAAACTGAAAGAAATAATACATTAATTTGGGGCTTTCATGATAGAGCTAATTATGATTAGAGAAATACTATGGACTAATGTGGCCTCTTGAGTAAGTGTTTAATTTATTTTACATTTGTATATGAAGAAAGTTGGAAGTTATATCACTATACAGTGGTACCACTACTTACTAACTTAATTCATTCCGTCACCAGGTTCTTAAGTAGAAAGGTTTGTAAGAAGAAGCAATTTTTCCCATAGGAATCAATGTAAAAGCAAATAATATGTGCAATTGGGGGAACCACAGGGAGGGTGGAGGCCCTGTTTCCTCCTAGGAGATTCCTAGAGAGGCCCCACAGAGACTTCTTCCTGCCTTTTCTGGCCCCATTTCCTCCCAGGAGATTCCTAGGGAGGCCCCACAGAGGCTTCTTCCTACCTTTTTTGGCCCTGTTTTCTCCCAGGAGATTCCTAGAGTGGCCCCATGGAGGCTTCTCCCTGCCTTTTCCAGTTACAGTTTCGGAGGCTCGGGTTTGTAAGTGGAAAATGGTTCTTTAGAAGAGACCAAAAAATCTTGAAAACCCAGTTCTTATCTAGAAAAGTTCGTAAGTAGAGGCGTTCTTAGGTAGAGGTACCACTGTATCCATATATCCCTTGCAATAATAATATCTTAAACTAGCATTAAATTACATATAAAATAACAAAATACATTCTGAAAAATAATTAGAAGTAACAATTTTAAAGGGCGAAAACTTAAACAATTTTAAAGGGAGAGGATCAGACAAAAACCTGAAGATAAATTTGTTATTATTGAGAATTTGATAGTTGCAGAAGTTCTTACTTGACATGAAAGAGAGCATAAAGATGATGCAATTTGGTAGAAGCATAACTATATGATGGATAACATGGATAATCTTTTAATTCAGGTCATTCATTAATTATCTAATTTAGAGCTGTTCAGAAATTTAAAGGTTAAAACCAACACTTGACATTTGTCCTGGATATGGTTGAGAACCTGGACAGCTGACAAAATAAAACCTAGCATCTGGTTGAATTTACAGGCCCATTGACTAATTTAGTAAACCAAGTGACATTTTGGTAGCTATTGAAAGACAGAATCATCTAAACGCAGTATTACTATCATGCAGGATTTATTCGTTTGGTTTGTTTGTTTGTTTGTTTGTTTGTTTGTTTATTTATTTATTTATTTATTTATTTATTTATTTATTTATTTATTTATTTATTTATTTATTTATTTATTTATTTATTTATTTTTATTTATTTATTTATTTATTTATTTATTTATCAGATTTGTATGCCGCCCCTCTCCGTAGACTTGGGGTGGCTAACAGCAATAATAATACAATGTAAACAAATCTAATATTTAAGTTAATTTTAAAAAGAACCCCAATTTAAGAAACCAATCATACATACTGACATACCATGCATAAATTTTATAAGCCTAGGGCGAAGGGAAGGCGGGAAAAAGGTGCGAAGAATGGAGCTCTCCTTCTTCTTCCTGCCTTCCTTCTTTGGGGCCCAGCAGGAGAGTGCCGAAAACCGCGGCATCGAGCAGGAGGCGGGGGACAGCTGCGAGCGGGAGCCCCAGGACGGAAGTACCGGCAGCGCCCCACCCAGCTGAAGCTTGGCGGCACACCTGGCCATGTCTCGCGGCACACCGGTTGGGAAACGCTGGTTTAGTCGATGGGACCCGGAGAAGGCCAACTCTGTGGGACCTAACTGGTCGCTGGGATTCGTGCGGCAGAAGGCTTCCCATTGAACACCCACATTTGTAGGAAGGTCCACACATTCAGGGCTTTCCAATTGGCTAAGAGGGATGGGGTTAACCTCACTTTGGGGAGGGGAAGGGGAGGATGTTCCAGAGGGCAGGAGCCAAAACAGAAAAAGCAGCCTTCTGAGCCCTGTCAGATGGATCTCTTAAGCAGAATGGGACCAACAACATACCACCTTCTAGCTGTAATTGCTTGGGATTAAGTCTTTTGCTTAGTTCTAACTGCAAAATAATTCATTTTTCTTCCAAACCCTAACATTGGAAAACAAATTTAATATTAATAATTGAGCTAACCTCATAATGAGGACCCGGATTGCGGGGACAATATACTGGCTCTGTTAAAAAGTACTATTGCTAACATGTTGTAAGCTGCCCTGAGTCTAAGGAGAAGGACGGCATAAAAATTAATGAATGAACATACATACATAAATACACAAATAAACAAATAAATAACTATTTTGAGGATGTCAGTAATCCCAATTCGTAAAAACAAAAATATTCAAACTTTACAAATGGATTTGGGAGCTGGAGCAAATATTTTTTATTGATTGATTGATTTTGTCCAATACACAATGAGGGTTTTACTGGGTATACACATAGTAAAATACATAATGAAAGTTATAGAGGATATACTCATAGTAAAATATATCTAAGAAAGAATAGAAGAGAAGATATAGGAATAAAACATATCAATGAAAGAATAGAAGAATAGATATAGGAATAGAAGAAAGGTATAGTTTTGAGAATAATCGCTGTTTCAGAGCTCTGATGTCTTACATTGAGTAAATTATAAAAAACAGAGGGGGGGGAATCAATGTACAACAAAAGGATGTTTGGGAATTGAGAGAAACACAACTAGTGACCCCTGGCAAAATTGCAAAAAAAAGTAGTTGACTTGCTGCTGTTTAGAGGTGTGGTCCATGACTCCAACCATGCCTTGCTGAAGATGGTGTAATTTGTAGTTCAGTATACAGTGATACCTCGTCTTACAAACGCCTTGTCATACAAACTTTTCGAGATACAAACCCAGGGTTTAAGATTTTTTTTGCCTTTTCTTACAAACTATTTTCACCTTACAAACCCACTGCCGCTGCTGGGATGCCCCGCCTCCGGACTTCCGTTGCCAGCGAAGCACCTTTTTTTGCACTGCTGGGATTCCCCTGCAGCATCGCAAAAATACGGAAGTCCAGAGGTGGGGTTTCCAATGGAGGGGAGCCTCAGGGGAATCCCAGCAGCGCAAAAATGCGCACTTCGGCTGGTAAAAGGGGTGAATTTTGGTCTTGCACGCATTAATCGCTTTTCCATTGATTCCTATGGGAAACATTGTTTCATCTTACAAACTTTTCACCTTAAGAACCTCGTCCCGGAACCAATTAAGTTTGTAAGACAAGGTATCACTGTACTTGGGAAGGCATTGTATAACATGCTTGTATAACATATCTGAAGCAGATGGATGCAGAATTCTTTTTATAATAATAAGGCTACCAGTAATACATCCTTTTTCTGAAAGAGAAACTAAATCTTTGAGTATCTACCATTACTATGTAATAATGCCATCTTTAATGGCTTTCATTTTTTTTTAAATGAAAGCATTTCATTGATGGGAGAAGTAACAAATGGTAAAGATTTGACATATGTATTTCACATTCCTGACTCTGCTTCTTGCAGGCAATTAAAATACTTTAAGCATGTGTAACATCCCAGCGATACTTCAGGAATCTAAATAGGGATTGTAGCACACAGTAAAGATGTAGTAAATACTTTTCTAGTCCAAAATCAATGCCATCGATTGCCATTAAAGCAGAAAGCTAAAACAATGAAGAGGCTTCTAATTTTCAGGCTCCTAGTTGAGCTGATTATCTTGCTGCCTCCTCTTCCTCCACCCAGTGAAGAACATCATTAAATGGTAAAAGCAAAGAGCATATTGAGAGCCTAAGTGTTTTATTAATTCATCATCAGAATTATCTTGTGCATTAATATTAATAGCATCAAATTGGATTTCATTTAGAGGGTGAAATAAATATGCTGTAGTAAAAGCTTGTAGGCCCAATGAATCTTAAGGAATGGGCACTTAACACAAAGCAAGAATCAAAAATAGATTTGATAAGTTGTGCTGACTTCCTTTAGCAGAGGGGCACCTTATGGGTAGAGTTTCAGACAGTTTTGAACATCACAGGAAATTTTAACTTGGAAAAAATGGAGCCTTCTAAAAGTAATAGGCTAAATAAAGTAACAAATATATCATTTCCCACATTTTCACAGTATGTATATACCATACTACAACACTTGTACAGTGGTGCCTCTACCTACAAATGCATCTACTTATGAACTTTTCTAGATAAGAACCGTGTGTTCAAGGTTTTTTTTGCCTCTTCTCAAGAACCATTCTCCACTTTTAAACCCGAGCCTATGAAACTGTAACTGGAAAAGGCAGGAAGAAGCCTCCATGGGGCCTCTCTAGGAATCTCCTGGGAGGAAACGGGGCCGGAAAAGGCAGGGAGAAGCCTCGGTGGGTTCTCTCTAGGAATCACCTGGGAGAAAACAGGGCCAGAAAAGGTGGGGAAAAGCCTCCATGGACGCAACCCAAAATAAAGGAGGGATAAAAACAGTTAATACATACTGTAGACTAGTTATTCCAAGTTATATGATACTGAAGTCTGCATACCAAAGCATTAAATTTTACATACACTGAAGAAACAAACAAAGGAATGGAGGCACAGAGGATAGGAACTGAATGAAAATAATAAAAGATTTTTGATGTTTCTACCTTTATTTTCTCTGTCAGTATTACCATACTGATACCAGGCTTCAATACTTCGGGATTGTACCTGCATTGCAGGTGCTAGCAGTAACCCTGTTTCTAAAGTCTTTGCTTTTCCAAAAATCTCTAGCCAATAACTGCTTTGCAATAAAGAAATGCCTCCTCCTTCTGAATTCCTCTTCTGAATCCTATCTTCTGTCTCTCAGTGGAAGAAAGTTGTGACTTCAGAGTCAAAGAAGGCTTAGAGTTGCAAATTTGTCGCCAGACTATTTAAATAAATGTCTGCAGCTAGCATGCAGATGCCATAACCTGCATAATTGAATATGTTGTGCACTTGGCATTAGATTACTGTATCAGAACTATGAAGTGGCTACAAAATATTCCAAGCAAACTAAAACCTGAAGCAGGAAATAAAGCAGGAAGTCCAACTGCTGCCTCTGTGTTGGTTGAGGCAGGCAAGATTCCCTTGTGTACCATTTGTTGGGGGTCAGGGGAAAGGGAGGGTCTTGCCTTCTCTTTCTGCTCAAGATCCCCATGTACAATTGGTGGGCCACTGTGTGACACAGAATGCTGGACTCGATGGGCTTTGGCCTGATTCAGCATGGCTCTTCTTATGTAAACTATGTCTACAATCACTAAAAAACAAAATGTGATTTGTTGGTGGAAGAAGTTGAAGAAATAAGCAGTACAAAGTTTTATTGAAAAGGTTGCAGAGAGGAATATGCTGTAGGGTTGAGTAGCGAAGATCAAGCCTAAATCTGCAACCATCAATGTAAGTGAATCTGATGAAAAGAAAAGAAATTCTGGGTGAAAAAAATAGATCACATTTCAATGTGGGAAGAGAATAAATGATACATTGGCTAAATGCTGGTGTTTTTCTCAGTCTCCTGGAGAAGGAAGTATAGTAGCTATAGGAAGATCTAGAGGAGGAAACACCAAAGGGGCTTTGCAAAACCAGGTGAATGAGTTACTCACTATCAGATAATACTCAGTGTTGACAAAAGCAAGGCAATGCCCATTTGAAAGAATCATTTGAACTAATCTCATGCATTGGTGGGTTCTAAATTAAGTGTAACAACTCTGGGAAAAAGCTCTAGGCATAATTAGATAACTCAATGAAAACAAGCAGTGGCCTAAGAAAACAGTCTGGGCACTCTTTAGGAAGGTATAGACAGGGACTATTATGCACACAGAATGGAAACAAAGAGGTATGGAATAGCTGTTAAATGTATTACATGCCAGAAAAGGCTGACCTGAACAACAAAACATGGTTTCTTTTTTCCTTAAGTCAAATCAGGTTTTTCGCCCTCAATTATATTAAGGAGATGTGATGGCCGCCCAGTGCAGGAATGGCCAATTATTCACTACGAGGGCTTTAGAATTAAGGTTCTGTTGATCTAACAAAACTAATATAAGACAGAAAGAAAAATAAGTGCTTTGTTTATTTTCTTTTAAAGACCTTAGCTAATCGTCAGCCAAAGCTCTGCAAAAGTGGTCACCATTCATTTGCTTTGGTAACTCAAGCTCTCACAAAGTTCAGAAGCCTAGAGAATATCTTACTGAGAAAGTAAATCTTCATTTCTGATTTCATAACCTACAAAGATTGCCAGCCAATTTCTTTAATTATCTTCCATGTTTTAAAGAATTTCAACCTTTGGGGCAAGTATTAGACAAATCAAAATAAAGTTTGCTTCCTTCCTAATCTTTGCTCTACTACTTAATTTAATTTATTTTACATTTTTTAAATTTCTCTATTCAGCTAGAGCTATTCAGGATTTCAGGATTATTCAATTATTCAATGTAACATGGTTGCTGGCAAGTTCTCCCCACCCTTCTATTTGCTTTACCAAGGTAGGATGGCCAGCAATGGGATGAGTTTGACTAACAGAGCTGGTTTTAGATGACAGCAAAAAAAGTTAGGTTTCTGGGTATGTTAGATGTTGTCTAAGGGGCGTCCAGATATTTGCATTCCTGATGGTAACATTGTTTTAGATAACCCTGATTCACTGACTTAACACCTGGTGATCACAGAAAAGGAAGTGCAAAACCTATTTCACAGAGAGAAGCTGTGAAAAGCACCAGGCCCAGACAAGATAACTCTTTCTTGCTTAATAGTTTGTGCTGACCAATTGCCCCCCATCTTCATCTAAATCTTCAACAAATCACTAGAGATGTTCTATGTTCCATCTTGCTTCAAATGCTCCACTATTATCCCAGTGCCGAAGAAGCCCTCCATCAAGGAACTGAATGACTACAGACCAGTTGCTCTAACATCTGTAATTATGAAAACCTTTGAAAGGCTAAAGCTGTCCCACTTGCAAACTATCACAGATCCATTGTTAGGCCCCCTGCAATTTGCCTACTGATCAAATAGATAGACAGATGATTCTGTTAATATGGCTTTGCACTACATCCTACAACAGGGGTCCCCAAACTTTTTACACAGGGGGCCAGTTCACTGTCCCTCAGACTGTTGGAGGGCCGGACTATTAAAAAAACGTGTGAACAAATCCCTATGCACACTGCACATACATTATTTAAAGTAAAAAACAAAATGGGAACAAATACAATATTTAATATTTATTCTTCCTCTTTCTTTCTCTCTCTCTCCCTTTCTCTCTGTCCTTCTGTCTTTCTAGTTCTCTCTCTTTCTCTCTGTCCTCTCTCTTTCTTTCTCTCTCTTCTCTCTTTCTCTCACTCACTCTCTTTATATCTCTCCCTCTTTCTCTCTCCCTCTCTCTGTCTCCTCCTTTCTCTCTCTCTCCCTTTCTATCTCTCCTCTTCCTTTCTCTCTCCCTCTCTATCTTTCCCTCTTTCTCTCCCCCCTCTCTCTTTCTTTCTCTCTCTCTTCTCTTTCTCTCACTCACTCTCTTTCTCTCTCCCTCTTTCTCTCTACCTTTCTTTCTCTTTCTCTCTCTCCCTTTCTCTGTCCCTCTTTCTTTCTCTCTGTCCCTCTCTTTCTTTTTCTCTGTCCCTCTCTTTCTTTTTCTCTGTCCCTCTCTTTCTTTTTCTCTGTCCCTCTCTTTCTTTCTCTCTGTCCCTCTTTCTTTCTCTCTGTCCCTCTCTATCTTTCTCTCTGTCCCTCTCTTTCTTTCTCTCTGTCCCTCTCTTTCTTTCTCTCTGTCCCTCTCTTTCTCTTTGTCCCTCTTTCTTTCTCTCTGTCCCTCTCTTTCTTACTCTCTGTCCCTCTCTTTCTTACTCTCTGTCCCTCTTTATTTCTCTCTGTCTCTTTCTTTCTCTCTCCCTCTCTTTCATTCTCTCTGTCCCTCTCTTTCTTTCTCTCTGTCCCTCTTTCTTTCTCTCTGTCCCTCTCTTTCTTTCTCTCCCTTATCTCTGTGTGTGGGGGAGGCGGCTGCTTGAAAACCCCTGACCTCCATCGCCTCCCCCCCATGGCACAAGGCGAGCACACCTCGCCGCTGACACAGGTGGTGGGGACTGCCCTGTCCCCCTGTCCCCCCTGCGCAAAACTACACAGCCCCAGATCGCTCGCTTCTCCAGCCAGCGAAGCTGACTGCCCGGCTTTGCTGGC
Source organism: Erythrolamprus reginae (assembly GCF_031021105.1). NCBI lineage: Eukaryota > Metazoa > Chordata > Lepidosauria > Squamata > Dipsadidae > Erythrolamprus > Erythrolamprus reginae. The sequence goes on along the minus strand of NC_091952.1, from coordinate 152,265,484 downwards.
TGATGCAGGAAAGGAAAGCATCACATTTAAAAAGCACGCCACTTTCTGGGACTGCGGCGCCGTGGTGGCCTTCAAGCGCGGCCCTTCGCGGCGCCCCACCACCCGTTCCTGCAGGAAGAGATCGGGCACTTTACCGGGAGGTGGAGGCAGCTGGGTGCAGGGGAGGGCGAAGGAGTGGACGCGCCTCTCAGCTGCAGAGCGGAACGGGGGTGGAAATCAGTGGCGGAGTCCGGCGTTGGGGGCCTGGGGCCATGCGGGACCGCTCATCCAGGCTTGCCGGTCCACGCGCGCCTGGATGAGCGGTCCCGCATGGCCCCAGCGCTGGACTCCGCCGCTGATTTCCACCCCCGTTCCGTTCTGCAGCTGAGAGGCGCGTCTACTCCTTCGCCCTCCCCGGCACCCAGCCGCCTCCACCTCCCGGTAAAGTGCCCGATCTCTTCCTGCAGGAACGGGTGGTGGGGCGCCGCGAAGGGCCGCGCTTGAAGGCCACCACGGCGCCGCAGTCCCAGAAAGTGGCGTGCTTTTTAAATGTGACGCTTTCCTTTCCTGCATCAGCCAGCAAAGCCGGGCAGTCGGCTTTGCTGGCTGGAGAAGCGAGCGATCTGGGGCTGCGTAGTTTTGCGCAGGGGGGACAGGGGGACAGGGCAGTCCCCGCCGCCTGTGTCAGCAGCGAGGTGTGCTCGCCTTGTGCCGTGGGGGGGAGGCGATGGAGGTCAGGGGTTTTCAAGCAGCCGCCTCCCCCCCACACACAAACTTAGCCATGGTGCACTTAGCTGTGACTTTCAGTGGACAGTTTTTCAATTGCCAATCGCCTTTTCATGAATTTCGCGTCCACTCACCGCGGAGGAGGAGGGGAGGAGGAGGTGGAGAGGCAAGGGGGCGGGGAGGAAAGCGGGCCTGCAATTGGCCAATTTCTTTCTCGCCTTTAGGGAGAGGAACTGTTGCTGCTCTGCCATAGGGCAGCAACAGTTTCTCTCCCTAAAGGCGACAAAGGAAGGGGCCAATTGCAGGCCCGCTTTCGTCCCCGCCCCCTTGCCTCTCCACCTTCTCCTCGCTGAGCAGCCGACCGCGGTGAGTTGACAGGAGATTCGGGAGCTTATTTTATCGACCAGTAAAATCTCGTGAGCTTGCCACGGGCCGGTTAAAAGACCTCGTTGGGCCGCATCCGGCCCGCGGGCCGTAGTTTGGGGACCGCTGTCCTACAACATCTTCAAACTCCAAAGATCTGTGCTATCCTTTTTGTAGACTTTAGTTCAGCAATCAACACCATCATACCAGACATTCTTCTAACTAAACTAAATCAGCTAGCAGTATCTGAACACACTTGTAAATGGATCACAAACTTCCTAACAGACAGGAAGCAGCAGGTGAAGCCAGGCAAAATCACATCAGAGGGCTGTAAAATTAGCACACAAACACACCAAAGGATGTGTACTCTCACCACTTCTCTTCACTAAATATAACAATGACTGCATCTCAAACGATCCATCTGTTAAACTACTGAAGTTTGTAGATGATACAACAGTGTTTGGTCTCATTCAAGACAATGGTGAAACAGCATAGAGACGGAAGGTTGAACAACTGACCTTGTGGTGCGACTGGAACAATCTGGAACTGAACACACTCAAAACTGTAGAATTTGTGGTAGGCTTTAGGAGAAACCCTTCCATCCTACCACTTCTTGCTATACTAGACCACACAGTATCAACAGAAGAGACCTTCAAATTTTTAGATTCTATCATATCTAAATGATCAAAAATGGTCACCTAACATCAAAAACATCATCAAAAAAGCACAACAAAAATATTATTTCTGTACCAACCCAGGATACTCAAACTGCCCAAGGAGCTGCTGATACAGTTCTACAGAGGAATCATTGAGTCTGTCATCTGCACCTCTATTATTGTCTGGTTTGGCTCTGCAACCAACAAGACAGACACAGATTTCAGAGGATAATCAGAACTGCAGAAAAAACAATTACTGCTAACCTGCCTTCCATGGAGAACCTGTATACTGCACAAGTCAAAAAGTGGGCTCTAAAGTATTTATAGACCCCTCGCATCCTGGAGATAAATTGTTTCAACTCCTATCTTCAAAATGTCACTATAGCACACTGCACACCAAGACAACTAGAGCATGTGGAGTACACTGACATGTATGCCCCAGACCCATCAAACTGCTTTAAAGTTAACAATAGAGAAAAATGCCTTATCTGATATCTCTTTGGGTTAGCTTCCACAACTCTGTTGTTGTTGTTGTTGTTGTTGTTATTTACTATTATAAATTTCACAATAGCTCAAAATAAATATAGATATATCGGCAGGACATCTGTAGGCAGAACTGGTTACCTATAAAGCTGGGATAGATGCAACATACCTGGGGAAAGCCTTCCTATAGAGAAGTATTAAAAATGAATGACTAGTACCCAGTGGAAAATATTAGAGTCATTTGAGTCAATATAACTAAGAATTAAGATTCAGAAAGTAAGCACTGGAACAAGATGATTAGGGGAGGTTAAAACATATGAAGAATGGTGGCAGGAACTAGGTATGTCTAGTTTAATGAAAAGAAAAACTAGGGGAGACATGATAGCAGTGTTCCAATATTTCAGGGAGGGAGGTCAAGTTAGTCTCCAATGCACCTGAGGGTAGTAACTTAGAACTAAGGAGAAATTTCCTGACATTTAGAACAATTAATCTGTGGAACAGCTTAGCTCCAGAAGTTGTGAATGCTCCAACACTGGAAGTTTTAAAGAAGATGTTGGATAACCATTTGTCTGAAGTAGTGTAGGGTTTCCTACCTAAGCAGGGGGTTGGACTAGAAGACCTCCAAGGTCCCTTTCAACTCTGTTGTTGTTGTTATTTACTATTATAAATTTCACAATAGCTCAAAACAAATATAGATATATCGGCAGGACATCTGTAGGTAGAACTGGTTACCTATAAAGCTGGGATAGATGCAACATACCTGGGGAAAGCCAGGATAATTTTTGCCTGCTCCTTTCCACCCCAAAATGCTTTTTAATTACTTTTGTCAAAGCAGAAATTTAGTAGCACACTAGTGATGCAACCAAGCTAATGCTCATCTTTACATGATGAAAATAAATAGCAATATCCAAACTACTCCCAAAAGGGAGATGCCAGCTATTTGGAGATGCCAGCTTTCTGGAATGCAAAGCTTTAGAAGAAAACTAAGCAATACCATGGACATCAAGTGTGTTGAATTGAAGTAGGACATGAAAAACAGGAACACTCTACTCCCTGAACCATTTATCTGATTCCTAAATTTTCCAGCTATCCTCAGTACTCATATAATAATAATGATGATGGTAGTTGTATTTATTTTGCAAATCCTTGAAAAATGCTGTTAGACTCACTACTATAATTGGAGACAATCTTACTTTTGGATTTGAAAAAGCACCATCCTGTCAATCTCCTTTTGATTTTTGATACAGTTCTTTCACTACTAAAATTTTAAGGGAGAGAGCATCAGGGAAAAACAGGCTCCAAATGCAACAGGCTCTTCGCATAAATGTATATTTGTACCATGTAATTTTATAGTTTCAAAGTAATTGATTTTATGAGCTCACACTATTCCGAGTTACTGCCTTTGCCTTATCTGTGCTATTTCTGAATTGTATTTTATCATGGTTACTATCCTGCTTTCCCCATTTTTAATATTTTGGGAACTTTATAATCTTCCCATGTTAATACAGTAGTCCCTCACCTATCGCTGGTGTTACGTTCCAGACCTGGCCGCGATAGGTGAAATCCGCAATGGGGAATTTATCGACTGATAGTACTTATTTAAGTATTTATATTGTAATTGTTTGGTAAGTTTTCATTGTTTTAAGTGTTTATAAACCCTTCCCACACAGTATTTATTTTAGATACAGTATTTAAATACAGTATTTACAATTTTAGATATTTTTTTAAAAAAAACCCTGCCGATCGAGTTCGGCGGGCTGTTTAAATCTGCCGATCGACTTCCTCAGAAACCCGCGATGAAGTGAAGCCGCAGTAGGTGAAGCGCGGTATAGCGAGGGACTACTGTATATAATAAATACTAACAATATCATCATATCCAGAGAACATTTATCCCAGACTGTTTCATCCAGGAGACTATAAACATTGAGTATGAATAAATTGCAGTCTGGAATCGCTTTCTCTGACCTGCTCACAATATTTGAACTTCCTGTTTCCCTGGGCACCACAAAGAAGCTTTGCCTCCTTTGACTTTTGAAATAAAAAGCAATGTTCTTTATGAATTTTTAACCCAACATACTTCTTTTCCCTCCCTTTCTTGCTAATGCTCTCAGGCAAGGCACGTTAGTAGTGTCTGGACACTTGTGTGTGAAACTCCAAGCCTGACTGCCTCCATTTGTAAACAAATGTGAGCAACATGAGCACATTAGTGTCACTTCTCAGCAAATTCATGGCTAGGAAATTACAAATGTATGTGTTACGAAACAGTTTGGCAAAGCTATATCAAGATACATTATTCATAGTAATCTTTCTCAAAATTTGACATTTTGGAAAGTTTTCCACTTTGTGCATCATAAAATCATAATGCAGGTTGCAAATCTGATGCTTGGAATGAGGTAGAGGAGCAAGATTATGAAGGAAGAAAATTCTCTGCTGCTATAGTCTTTTGCAGAAGCTTCTTTTTTTAAAAAAGCTGCTTCATTGAAACATCAAGAAATGTTATTTTGTGTTAGTGGTGCAAAATATCAACTTAAAGGCAGGCAACCTATTTTCTTCTTTTATTACAAAGTTCCAACTTTATATTAGTGTGTGTGTGTGTGTATGGTCAGAGGCAATAATAAGTGTCAAGCCAGGCTTTTAAAATAACTCCTAGGCCTTTTAACCTTCAGTAGAGCCCTGAATAAGTGAGTGAGTCTGTGGAAGTTGACATTTATGGCACAGCAAAAAATAGATGCCTATTGATGGGCATATACCACATCTCTGACCATAGTTCATATCCACTTTCAGAAATAGGTTTAACAGGACCCGGCTGAGGTTAAGGCTGTGATGGAGATTGCTAAGAAAATGGCAGATCTCTTTTGCCAGTGAAGATCATTTTATTCATATGGTCAGTAGACTTCAATTCCTACCATTTTTCAGAGCCAATAGTCATCACATGCCATAGATGCAATTGGGAGAAATTCCTTGCGCGTGGAATCAAGCAATAGAATCCATTGGCTTCACCATGTATTTGCACATAATGCCGGTGGATTCTTACTTTCATAAATGCTCACCAAAATTAACCAAACTACTCCAGTCCCTCTCTTCTGAATACAGATCATTAACAATTAAACTTATATACAGTGATCCCTCGATTTTCACGGGTTCAAACTTTGCGAAACGCTGTACCACGGTTTTTCAAAAAATATTAATTAAAAAATACTCCGCAGTTTTTTTTCTATACCACGGTTTTTCCCACCCGATGACGTCATACGTCATCACCAAGAGTCACTTATCTCTCTCTTTCTCTTTCTTTCCTGTCATTCTCTGCTTCAATCATTTTCTCATTTCTCTTTTTTCTCCCTTTTTCTATCATTTTTCTCTCTCTCTCTCTACCTTCCACTCTCCCCCCTCTTGCTCTCTCTCTCTTCCTCCCTCTCCCTCTCTGTGAGAACGCCTGCCCCCACCTCTCCTGCAGCCCCCTCGCTGATAGCTGGGACGAAAGTGCTCTCAGCTAAGGTGAGGCAGGCATTCTCAAAGCGCTCAGAGCGGCTACTGGCCGAATGAGGAGGATGAGAAGCCATAGCCGCCAGCACTGCTGCAGGAGGACCCATGTCCGAAGAAAGCCGGTGAGAGGGGTGGATCGGGCAGGCGGGCGGTAGCGGCGAGGGGGCCGGAGGCGCTGGGGGGCGGGGACAGCCGACATTCAAAGCAATCTTTGCCGGCCTCCGCACTTTCGTCGCTCCCTGCCCTAATTTCAAGCCCGGCTCCTTGCGCTGCCTTGAAAAAGGGTGCGTGGGGGTAGTTTTTGGCTGTCCATAGCAAAAAATGGTGTTTTTACTTCCGCACCGCTACTTCGTGGAAAATCGGCTTTCGCGGGAGGTCTTGGAATGTAACCCCCGCGAAAATCAAGGGAACACTGTATTTCTTTTCCTACATGTATTCATCTGCTGCATTGCGCATGATCTTTCATTCAGCTCTTTTATATCCTTCACCTTTCTCTCAGTTTCACAGAGAACATACCTTCTTTCTCATTCATTAAGACATGGTCTTTGAAATTTATGACTTTTACAGTCTATTTTGAGATCTTCTGGGTGCCATGGTCATCATCAGAGAAGATCATATGTATTGAAATCTGAAAACCATAGTGGTTTTGCCAGCTGACATATTGCAGAATTTATTAAAATTGAGAAGGCGTGGACTTTGTTGCAAACTGTAATCATATCTTTGACATATGCAATATTCTTTGCTGACAATAAGAACAATACAAATCAGTTTTGGTATGTTTGGACTAGTTTGCTACCACGGGTAATCAAAATCCAATTTAACCCCAAGCATGCTTATATTTATCTTTGCATATATATTTTTTAAACCAGATCTCAAAGTCTCTTGAATCAAATCAGTTTCCCCTGGGGTTTTGAGTTGCATGGTCAAATTGATTCCTTCTCTCTTTGAATCTTGAATCTCCAAGTGGAATTGAATCCTGCCTGATTGGCTCAGGCTAAGAGACTGTATAACATGAAGCATAAAATAAGATAAATTAACAAAACATCTGGTATCTGGACCATTTGAGTTTGATTAAGTATAAGTGTTATTGGAGTGGGGATATTTTAATGTCAGCTTGCTATATATTACATATATTTTGCAGATGCTATGCTGCTGAGGTGAACATCTAAAATAAAATCTTCAAGACAAATTCAATGACTGGTGAATTCGTGGACATATCCAAGTACTTTGCTTTGCAACCATAGGAAAATTATTTGCTTTCTCTTCTTCTGGATTGTTCTTCTAATTCTCTACTCTAGCCTACAACCCTAATATTCCCTATTGATTTCCTATAAATCTATGCATATCAGCAGTGGGTTTGGCCTGGTTCTGTGAACTGGTAGTGTTGGTGGCTCTGCCCACCCACCAGGGACGCCTCTGCGCATGCTAAACCTAGTTCAGAACTGATTCGTGGAAGATGAAAGTAAATTCACATTATATTTAAAAGGCAAATTGTTGATGTTCTATTTTGGATATAAAGTGGAAATACCAGATGGTTGTAATTAATTTTCTCGAGCCCTTGAGCTTACCCTGTTCCACTGGTCCTTTGGTGGGTTTTTTTGGAATATCTATTGGAAATTAATATCTTTGGAAACTATGAACAACTTTAAACACATATTAATTTGAGTGTGTTTTCTTTCCATCTTTCTGTTTACCTCCGCAGCTTCTGCTGTTACCTCCATTTTCTACTTAAGAAGGCATGCTCCTTGGGGGCAGTACTTTGATTTATAAAACTCTATATGCTGATTTCCCAAGTGTGATATTAATCTATTGCAACTTATGGCTCATTAAAAAGTATCAGAATTATTATGGCTTATGATTTTGAGTACAGCAATGGACAGGTATATCAACTTTGATTCTGTTATTGAAAGATTTTTCTAACATTTTTTCCAACTAATTTCTTCTTCACTTTCTATATGCATATATATACCGGTACATACCGGTACATAGGTACATGTGTGTGTTTAAAAATACAAGACTTGTACATTTTTATACAGATATACTATAAAAAAAACCAATCAAAACTAGGAAAAATAGAAAGTAAAATGAATAATTGCAGAGAAAAGAAAGGGGAAACCATGACAGATAGAACAAAGAATAAAGATATATAAAGAAATGGCTTTCCCACTCAAGAGAAGCATAATTTCAGTAACTTACCACTTTCTCTAACATTTCAACCAAAGATATCTTCTTCCTATATGTTATTTCTTATCTGTAAACAAATTACAAAGTCTCATAATTCAATCTTAAATAGCAGAAGTTTATAAAGTTACCAGAAATAACAATATACCATATATACAGTATATTAATCTCAATTGAATAAATTAGTTTTATATTGCTTTTCTTTTGATTCTACGTACGTAGTATCTTATCACTTTCTCAAAAGTTATCTTCCTATATCTTATCTCTTATCTCTAAACAAATCTTTAAACCTTGTCATTTTAACTTAGTCAGGAAAATCCCATTAAAACGTATCAATAAATAAAAAATTATTATATTTAATCCCTATAAATAGTGTTCCACAAGTTAATTTTTTATCATTGTCTTGTCTCAGAAACTTGTTTGCAAGTTTAATACATACTAAAAATAACATCTATATTGTAACCTTAATCAAGTAAACCAATTTTGTAATCTTTTCCTTTTCTTTTAATGCCATTGTTAATAACTTTCTCTTAAAATTCCCCCCAATTCTCCTTCTTTGATCTCAGACACACCAATAACAGCCAAACCTTCTACAACTGACCCCATACAATTGGGTTCACAATCCTTAGTGATAAAAGAAAAGGAAGTGCAAGACCTATTTCACAGACAAAAGGCAGGCCCAGACAAGATAACTCCTTCTTGTTTAAAAGTCTTTACTGACCAATTGGCCACCATCTTCACCCAATCTTCAATAAATCACCACAGATGTGCTATGTTCCTTCCTGCTTCAAATGCTCTACTATCATCTGGTGCTAAAGAAGCCCACTATCAAGGAACTGAACGACTACAAATCAGTTGCTCTAACATCTGTAGTTATGAAAACCTTTGAAAGGCTAGTGCTATCCCACTTTTAAATCATCACTGATCCACTGTTAGAACCCCTGCAATTTGCATACTGAATAAAAAGGTCAACAGATAATGCTATTAATATGGCTCTGCACTACATCCTACAACATCTTGGCTCTCCAAAGACCTATGCAAGGGTCCTTTTTGTAGTTCAGCATTCCAGACACACTTTTGATTAAGTTGAACCAGCTAGTAGTACCAGAACACACTTGTAAGTAAATCATAACTTTTCTAACAATCAGGAAGCAGTAGGTGAAACTAAGCCGACTCACATCAGATACTTGTAGAATTAATACAAAGGCTCCCCCAGGGCTGTGGGCTCTCTCCACTTCTCTAATGATCCATCTGTTAAAATACTGAAGTTTGCCGGTGATCCAACAGGGATCAGACTCATTGAAGATAATGATGAATTTGCATACCAACGGGGAGTTGAACAACTAACCTTGTGGTGCAACTGGAACAATCTGGAACTGAACACACTCAATACCTTAGAAATGGTGGTAGACTTTAGGAGAAATCTGCCCATATTTCCACCTCTCACAATACTAGACAACACAGTATCGAGAGTAGAGACCTTCAAATTTTTAGGTTTGACCATAGCTCAAGATCTAAAATGGAGACCTAACATCAAAAGCATCATCAAAAAAGCACAACCAAGAATGTTCTTTCTGTGCCAACTCAGGAAGCTCAAACTGCCCAAAGAGCTGCTGATACAGTTCTACAGAGGAATTGACTCTGTCATCTGCACCTCTGGTTCTGCAACCCAACAATACAGACACAGACTCCAGAGGATAATCAGAACTGCAGAAAAAAACATTGCTACCTGTTCTGCTTTGAGCCTAATCGGATCGGAACAAAGGAAAACCCACTCGCAAAAAATTCAAAACAAAGACACCTATATTTAAAAATTATTTGTACAAAACAAGGTCAGGCTTTTAGTCCATGTTGACAGCGTTTCTGGTTAAATTTGTTTAATAGATAAGGAGTGGACTGCGGCTGGGAGCCAGATTTAATTTAGACATTCCTTAGTGTTCTAATGTTCTTCAAACACACACACTCACGAATCTTCAGGTTTTCCTCAGACAGCTGCATCTCTTCAAATTACTTGTGTGTCCAATCACACTTAGCCAATAAAATTCTATTCTATTCTATTCATTAATTTCAATTTTGAAAAAGCCTATTGAAAGCTATTAGAAAAATATTTTATATATTTCTTAAGCTTGATCAAATAAATCAACTTTATGTTCCTCCTTTTTGCTTTTAAAAATCTTGATGTTTATTCCTTTTAAATAGTGTCCCAAATGGTGATTTTTTAAAAAAAATCTCTTTTTCTTTTCTGAGGAACTCCTTGTCCTTGAGCAGCAACAGGTGGTTCTACTTCTCCTCCTCTTCCTCCCCTTTCCCCTCCCCCTTCCCCCTCCTTCTTCTTTTTGTAAATCCAGGGTAAGAAAGTTGTTAAAGGCACTCCTGTGATTTATTACTTGTATGTCCCTTTTAGTTAAGGCATCAGCCATTTTCATTTGTAAGTTATATGTAAGATTTTTCCCCATTTCATTCTTGTCTATTATCATTTTTAAATTCATATCCAAAACATTCTGGTTCTCAGTTGTACTTTTTTTTGTCTCAACTTTCAAGAACTGTGGTAGCACAATGGTCAGAAAGCAATATTGAAAGCTAATTCTGACAGCAGTTTGGGAGTTCAATTCTCACCGCTCAAAGTTGACTCAGCTTGCCATCCTTCCGAGGTGAGTTAAATGAGGACTCAGATTGTTGAGGGGCAAGTTGCTGACTCTGTAAACTGTTTAGAGAGGATTGTAAAGCTACGGTATTGCTATTTCTAACTTCTGGGGAAAAATTGGCAAATTGAAGATAGCTTTGCAAAAACAAAAGCAACATTTCGGGTCAAGGACAGGGAGCTGATGAGAAGACTTGTTCCTTTGACCCTCTTTGGAGAAAGAAAGGTTATCAGATCATTCACATTGTGAGCCACATGATTTCTCCTCATGAGGAGACTGTAAGGCAGCAGTTTCTGAAGGGTGGGGTGGTTTCAGTAGTTAATGGAGTTTGCCATACTTGTTCCAATTGCAAACAGAATCTTTTCAAAGGATATTAAGTTCACACTTCCTTTGCTAACCACTTTTGAAAATTGCTTATGAACTGCTTAAAATATGTTTGAACACCAGGTGAACATCTTCAATGTTTGATATAAGGAAATGAAACTATATCTTTATAAGTTTTAAGAATTCAAAATAAATAGTGGAAAAGCAAGGTAATGTTTGGCTATAGAAAGTTGCATGCAGATTAAGAGCTCAGAAAATGTTTGGATTTTGAATATGAAGACTTTGAAATTAATTTTAAAGAATAAATGAATTTTTTGGAAAAGAAAACTGATTTGATATTGGAATTAAGTAATTTATAATGGCATTCAGATATATTTTGAAAGAACTGCACTGGAACTTTGAATCAATTTCAACTATGTTGGAAATGGTTTGTTTTCAGAAGAGAATGTTGCAAAAAAGATATGTAACTAAGTCCAGCTGAGATCAACATGAATGAGAATTTTAATAAGAATTTGTCATCAGGTAAAAAAAATGGATGAGACTTACAAATTCAGAAGGAATGAAAATTACAATCCCAAACAGCAACTACAATTTTTTTTTTTTGCTGGACTTGCAAAAGAAGATGCTTCTCCAAGAAATTTGAAAGAAGAATCAACAATCATCTGAAATGATTAAAGAGTAAGATTGTTTTACACAAAAGGAAGGAATACAAGGTTTATTTGACAGGGTTTAAATTGACATGTTATTATTTTGGGTGGTCTATTGTGGATTATCTGGACTGGAAAAACATTGTGTATTGGATTTGTTTACAGCTAATGTGGTGTTTTAACCTTTCCTCAATAATTACTGTAAGTATCTTAATTGATATTATTAAAATTGGCTTTGTACTGCAAATATTTTTGTGAGCTAAGATGTGTAACATGGAGCTTTATATATGTAAATTAATGTTACTATTTTAGAATTCTGTTTGGATTTTTTGCTGACCCTTGGATTAGAGAAAACATTGCTTATTATATTTGCCTACAGTTAAGAAATGAGTAATGCTATGAAGTGTTTCCTATCTATTAATTAAAAGAAGGTTATGAGATTATAAAATTGTTTATATTTGCAACGAGGATGGGAAGTTACTTTTTAAAGCGTTTTTTCTTGCTCTCTTGCATTTTCTTTCTTTCTTTTTTAGGAGCTGGCCTGAAGCCAACCACAACAGTTTGTACTATCTTTTACCATTGTAATTAAAACTTTTAATCAATTAATACAAAAATAAAATAAAAAGAAGTCACCATGAAAATAATTATGCTCATTTCTCATGTATACTTTTTTGTACAACTGGTTACATAAAACAGCATTCCCTAATATAATGGATTGTTTGCATGATTTCTAACTTGAAATTTGTAGAAATGCTTCCAGCAAAAACTTTTATTAGAGTCCATATCATATTTGTAGTAACATGAGAATCTGTCACTATCTGTATTTGAGAGATGTTTGATGATGTTGCCTCCATTGTAAGTTGTTCCAGCCTAGAAGTGATTTTCTTCGTCCCTCAACATAAAAATTTCCATGCGGACAAACTAGGATCCCTTAAGGATAAGCCTGGAGATGATTTAGGGAAACAATCTACTTAGCTTCAACTGGCCTAACAAATGACTTGTGGAAACACCCTCTCAATGTGGATAGCTTTGACTGTGAGAGAAATTGGACACCTGGTCTTGTTCTCTACACACTGCTGTGTCAAACTCTTGGAAGATTGACAGATCTATCAGCCAAGAATAACCCTGCTGTTTGAGGAATGTGTACATTATATGTGTGTCTTTGTATGCTGAGCTCTTACAGTAGGGAAAGTGTCTTCACATGCACACATAAAAATATGGAATGTGGAAATGAGAAAAATTAGTTCTTCAGTGATCAAAATTATTAATGTGGCAGATTGGCTTAAAAAGGAGAAAGGAAGGAACAATTTATTGAGTGTTAATAGGCTCAGTCTCAATCCTGACAAGACGGAGTGGCTGTGGGTTTTGCCTCCTAGGGACAATACCAACTGTCTGTCCATTACCCGGGTGGGTGGGGAGACTTTACCACCCCAAGAGGGTCCACAATCTGGGCATCTGCCTTGATCCACAGCTGAGCTTAGAAGACCATCTCTCGGCTGTGCTGAGGGGGGCGTTCGCACTGGTACACCTTGTGCACCAGTTGTGGCCCTATCTGGACAGGGAGTCACTTTTCACAGTCACTCATGCCCTTATCATCTCGAGATTTGATTATTGCAATGCTCTCTACATGGGGCTGCCTTTGAAGAGTGTTCGGAGACTATAAATTGTGCAAAATGCAGCTGCACGAGCTACAGTGGGTCTACCAAGATCTACCCACATTTCAACATCACTCTGTGAGCTGCACTGGCTGCCAGTTGATCTCCGGGTGCAATTCAAAGTACTGGTTGTGACCTATAAAGCCCAACATGGCTTAGGATCAGATTATCTTCGGGACTGTCTTCTGCCTCATGCATCCCAGTGGCTGGTTAGGTCCCACAGAGTCGGCCTTCTCAAGGTCCCGTGAGCCAGACAATGTCGGCTAGTGGGGCCTAGAGGAAGAGCCTTTTCTGTGGCAGCCCTGGCCCTCTGGAATGAACTCCCTCTGGAGTTACGTACCGCCTCACCCTCCTGGTCTTTCGTAAAGCTGTGAAGACCCACCTCTGCCAGTGGGCATGGGGGTCAGGAGTGATGAGATTGTCTCCGACTGATATTATGAATGATTGGATTGGATGAATGTGTATGAAGGATGAATTAGTAATTTTTTAATAATTCTTTTAAAGTAATTTAGATTTCTTTTATCTATTGTTGCATTTATAATGTTGAACTCTGCCCTGAGTTGCCTCAGGATGGGCGGCATAGAAATCTAACAAACAAACAAGTAAATAAATAATCAATTCAGACCCATGACAGCACCAAGAACTTCCAGATTCAACAGTCTCTGCTTAGCCTTTCCAAGCAATTAAAGCAGCCAATTTTAACATGGCTATTGTTCTGACAAGATTATCGATCTCCTAGGAAATCAGTACAGGTGGTCCTCAATTTACAGTCACATCTGAGCCCACAATTTCTGTTGCCAAGTGAGACATTTCTTAAATGAATTTTGCCCCATTTTATGACCTTTCTTGCCACAGGTCAATTCACTTAAAAAAATATTTTAAGTAAATCACTGCAGTTAAGTTAGTGACATGCTTTTTAGGTTTCTCCATTGACATTGCTTGTCAGAAAGTTGCAAAAGGTAAACTATAAATGGTAGTTTTCTTTGTTCATGAGGAACTGTAGGGAGATATGATATAAAAATATAAATGTCATGTGAAAATATTTCTGTAGCTAAATAACTAAAAGATCCAAACAACTGCACTTAAAAAAAAATTACCCTCGCCCTGGGGCTCTAGGCTCTGCTTTCACCCTGCTTAGTAATGGGGAAACTTTTGGATTTAAGAGAAAAATAGAAATTGAATATATTAAGAAGTAGTTGTTGAAGTAGATGTTATAGTATAGTAGTATATTAAGAAATTTTAAGGATAAGTTTTATGTCTTATTAATTGATTCTAATTATTTTAATTATATTGTTAAAATGGAAATACAGAAGTAGATGTTATATTATAGTGGCATATCAAGAAATTTTAGGGAAAAGTTTTTAGTTTTATTAATTGACTCCAATTATCTTAATTATAATCTTCAAATGGAAACATCGAAGTAGATGTTATATTATAGTAGTATATCATGAATTATTTTTCTGTATTGATCTGAATCACAACTAGTCTTCTTTTTTGTATTAGCAAGACTTCTATGCTTAGTGGAGCAATGGTAGCTCCTTTAAAAAGTTAAATGTTAAATGTTGTTTGTCTTGTTTGTCTTAAAGAAAAATTAATTAAAAAATTATATTAAAAAGAAAAATATGATATTTTAATATTCAGAAGAAAATTTGATGATGCAGAGGTAATTTGAGTGCTTCATCTGAAGACTGAAAAGCACAGCAAGGATGAGCAATTCACACTTCATCACATTTTTATGTGACTTCCATTCTGTCCCATCTCCCACAGCCACCCTCCCCCATTGCACAGATAAAATTCAGCAGTACGATTCTCCATGTTAAAAAAGACATTAATTTTAGACACCCGTCTTGGATCGGCATCTATTTTACTAACTTTCTGAATTTTCAAAAGCAGAAGAAAACATTCAAATCTTCCAAGCCAATTTCCTTTTGGGCTATCACTGTCCTGTCCCTCTGGCCTTAGGAACTCAGATCAGGAAAATCAACATGTATTCTTCTGCGACAAGCATTGTGCAGTTCACGCTAGTTTGTTGTTAGATAGAACTGAGTGGGGATTTGTGAGCTCTGCCAAGTGTGCCACCACTGTGACAAGCATATTGAAATGACTGCCAATCACCTTAGAAGAGCTTGGCATCTCACCAAAAATGTGTTGATAGCCTATTCTTCTTCTGTCCTTTGGCATATAATAGACATTTGTTGCATGGATTACATTGGCTCTTTGGCATAGAGGAAATTCTCACACATAGGAAATAATGGTATGTCAACATCGGAGACCAACATCCATAATTAGAGACAGAAATAAGAATGGAATAATAAAATTAGTAGTAATTAATAATACTGATCATGTTTACATGATTTGTATTGTATTTTTACCCTTTCCCTAGACAAGTGTACCCTCATAATTAATAGGAATTGAAGACAATTGATTACATACTTCTGTATGGCTTATTTTTCATAGACATAAATTGGTTTTGCTTATATTTTTTTTGTAAAAAAACACCCAAGCTTATCCATCTTATTTATTTTCTCAGGTAAAAATGGAAACATTTTGTATCATATTTCTAGGTTTCGTGCATAGTTTGTAAGGATAAACAATTAATTAAAGGGATCAATATTTAGACCAGCAATAAGAGATAAAAAGGATAAATGAAACTGTAATGATAGATAGAGTATCTCTCTATGATCTATCTATATCTATATAAACATATAAACATAAAAACACTAGTTTCATTTATCATTTTAGATAGATAGATAGATAGATAGATAGATAGATAGATAGATAGATAGACAGACAGACAGACAGACAGACAGACAGACAGACAGACAGACATATATTGCACTGCATGCAGGACACAGTCATGCTTGGAGGTGTGACTTCAAATCCCATTCCTCACATTCTGTTTATCATTGATACCCCTCCCTTTGAGCACTAGTTTGGTCTAATGATTAAGGCATCAAGCTAGAAAGTGGGAGACTGTGAATTCTAGTC
Organism: Erythrolamprus reginae; assembly: GCF_031021105.1. Lineage (NCBI taxonomy): Eukaryota > Metazoa > Chordata > Lepidosauria > Squamata > Dipsadidae > Erythrolamprus > Erythrolamprus reginae. The sequence goes on along the minus strand of NC_091952.1, from coordinate 152,249,357 downwards.
TCAATTTATACATGAAAGCCAGCTGGTAATTTGGGGCCAGTTACACTCTCTCAGCCCAGCCCTTCTCACAGTATTATTATTGTGGGGAAAATCGGAGAAGGGAGTTGTATGTTCATTGCTTTGAGTTATATGTACTGGTATAAAAAATAAAGGGAACATTCAAATAACACATCCTAGATCTGAATGAATGAAATATTCTCATTGGATACTTTGTTCTGTACAAAGTTGAAGTGCACAACAGCATGTGAAATTGATTGTCAATCAGTGTTGCTTCCTAAATGGACAGTTTGATTTCACAGAAGTTTGATAGTACTTGGAGTTATATTGTGTTGTTTAAGTGTTCCCTTTATTTTTTTGAGCAGTGTATATGAGCTAATAAAAACAGGATAAAAATATTTTTATACCCTTAGTAATATCATGAGGACCTTTGCCAACTCTTTCAATGCTCTCCTGTGCTTCTTAAAGTCCATTTCAAAAAGCAAACAAACATTTTGCTCTAAGCAGCACAAAGTCATTATATACATTTGGTTCTAGTTTTGGTTTAACATGTGTGAATCCCACAATCAGGGTTGATTCAACAAATCGTAATTAAGCAAACTGTGGCTTAGCCCAATTTCACTTATTGTTGGATTTTTGTATTCTTTTGCAACTAAGAAAGGGGCATTCAAATTGTAATGCAGTGTTACATTATATCTAAAATGAAGCTGAGGTACATCTATTCAGATGACACACAGGCCTATTATATAGGCTCTTGTAATCTTGCTTAGCTATGATAAGCAAAATATTTCATCATTCCAACCCTAAAATTGTTCTATGAAAATTGTACATGGCAGCTAAATACAAAATGGTTGATACAGTAAAAGGTATCTCTGCCTCCATCAAGCATTTGGAGAGAGAAAGAGAAAAAGCTCCATTTAATGATACGAGCAAGATGAAAATTATTCCAGCTATCTAATTTTAGAGCAGTGCAATTCACAACGCCTGAACTGAGGCTGCTTTAGCCTGCTGGAATTTCAGCTTTTGATTGTCAGACCTGTGCTGACTTTAATATAGCACGCAGATTGTTTGCTAAATAATGATTAAGAGCAACAAAAATGCGTCCACTATTTACCAAAGATAAGGGCCCTCCGCTGATTGGTTTCTACGGCGTTTGATCACACGGGACTTTTAGCCACCTGCTTGGTTAAATAAATATTCATCTGCCTTTTTCATCAAACCAGGTTATCATAGGATGGTTTGGCAAAAATATTCCCTCCTCTCCTCCTTATGTTAACCTAGCCTGCTGGATCCTTTCTTTAGTTTTAAATGTGATGATGCTAACTCATAAAATTAATTCCCATTTTGTGGAATTGTCAGAAATGAGGATTGTTCTGACCCCGGTTTGAACTCATCAGCTGAAATGAAGTTGTTCAGTGAGCTGGAGAAGACAAAGCGGAGTCCTTAGGAATTAATCAACACCATCAGCCTTCACAAGAGGCCTGAAAATGGCAGGCGCCCGGCTGACCCTGAGCAGCTCTAGATTCCCTTTGTAAATGAAAGTCATCATTCTTGGCAAGGAAGATACTAAATTATAGGCTTTTAAATTTAATTTTCAGTTTACTTGTGTTTTCGATTAGGGTGCCATGTTTCATAAAGACAGTAGTACCTTTAAGTAGGAAATGCTTTCATTTACCATCGCACGGCCTTTGTAATAAAATGTAAATATGAAGTGAGAACAGCAAATGAACCCAGCATGCTGTGTCCACCCCCAGTCCCATTCCTCGGTGACACCCTAAGCAACAATACCAAATTATTTTTCTTCATACCAAAATCAATAACAGGCTTGGAAATAAAAAGTAGCCCTGGAGCCTCAGGCCACAGATTTTCATGACAGGCTACTAAAACTATCTTTTGGTAGCCTGAAGGTCTCCAGCTAATCATTCACTTTCCTTTCACTACTTAGTTGTTGGATCTCTCTCCGGGCTAGTAAAACTTAAAAGCTATGTGACAAATTGTCTGCTAAAGCAACGTTGTCCTTTATTTTATTTTATTTTTAAAATCTTTGTGGAGTCTTGCCATCTTTTACCAGAATATCACATCGCTTTTGTGGAAACAAAATAATAGGGGCTGTTTAGGGTTTTGAAAAGGAACATAGAACAAACATTATTTCTGATTTGTTAAAATCATTTCTAAAACTTGCTTGAGTGTATGAGTTTAGGACGGAGGCTTCCTTTAAAAACAAACTGCAATCTGAATCCCTCTCCTCCATGCTGAAACATACATTTACTCATTCACCCAGGGCCCTGCATCTTGAAATGATAACAGTATGTTCCTTTAAAATGCAAAGATTTTAATAATGTGTGATGTTAATCCATGTATCATTTTGACTAATCAAGGAATTTGAGATGGTTGAGTATTTAAACGAATCTCTTTTCAAATGCTACTTGAAGAAATAATTCATCTCTTGTAGGTTCCTTGTTTCTCTGAACTTTTTCAAATCCTGCCTCATTTGAGGTTTGTATTTGTATGCCTCTACCTCCACACCCATCTGCCTGGCACACACTAGTGTAAAGTGAAGTGGTCTCTATCCATGGTAAATGATGCTGAGACCTTGGTTATCCATTTACAAAACTGCCACCATATTGAAGCATGACTAATAATGGCTTGCACATGTATTCCCCATCCATTTAGTTCATATCTTAACAGAGATTTCACTATTCTCCACTATTAATTCATTGCACTTATATTGGGCATACCAAAGCTGAGCTCCAAAACCTCAGTACTAAATGGCAGCAAAGAATTATAAAACTCAGTAAAAGGTGTTGCCATCTAAAGTTTATCTTGATTTTAATTGCCCAGATTTATTGAATATTCATAATCCAACACAGGCTACTTATCCTCTTTGTTTTGGTAATCTTGTATCCATTTTTAGAATATTTGTAGGGGGGTATTTTCCCCTTCTAAAATATTTACTCTGAGATCCAGCTTTCACAGAATTATTGCAAAGAAAGAAACAAGGAAGGAGGGAGGGAAATGAGGAGGAGGGAGGGAAAGAGGACAAGAGAAAGAGAAACATCTTCACCTAGCCTTTTTTCTGGCTGTACATCACTTGTATCATTATTGGCAGTTGATTGAGTGGCTGGCATTTGTTTAATGACGCATGGTTGACTTAACCTTCTAGACTGTATTTCCTGGAGGAGAATCCGCTTTCTCCTGGAAATTGAGTCGTGTCAGAGCAACATGTTAATTATTATTGTAGTCATAATTCTCCACTCCATCGTAGGTACAGTTTGATACTTTTCACTTGCTGTAAATAAGGTGCCTACATTAGAAAACCTTGTCTTGCTACTGCACAAAATCACAAAGTCTCAGTCATCTGTGTAATTACAATACTAAAGTTCCAGAAATGAAACTACACTCTTTTTAAATGTGGCAGCATTTATAGCTGCTAGTTGAAAAATATATTTCTCTGATACCATGTCAAAATATCACTAGTTCATTTAAAAAAAAACAGCCAACTGTTCTGTCTGGGTTCCCCCAGACGTCAACACCAACTAAAAAGAGTATCCAGACACGCTGGTAAAAAGCAAAGTCATTTTATATCTTTGAAAACAAACACAGATAACAAAAACTGTTCTTACAAACTGGAATGCTATGAAGCTTCACAGAAAAGTCACGACGGCCAGACAATACAACAGGCTTCTTGCTGGCACACACACCACTGTAGATAATAAAACCCACGCCTCTCCCAAGTTTTCAGCCTTCGAGGCCACAAGCCAGAATCAGAGATGCCAAGGATCGAAGCAAGGTCACAGGACTCCCAAAAGATAACTCTCCACAATACAGGAAGGGCAGACCTCCCTTTTCAACCTTTCTGAGGAGAACCACACCCAAACCCAGCTGTTGCCTATTAGGGATGGAAATACCTGGCTAATTGTCCCCTTCGTTGTGCTGCCCTTCTCTGCCTCATATCTATGATGGCTTGTGCATTCTCATCTAATAACTCCAGGCTACTCGTTGGGGAGAGCTCCCCCCCGGGGGTCTCAGGCTGTTCTCCCTCCTCCTCATCCTGACATTCCTCTTCCCCATCTGCCTGGTCCTCCTCCTCCTCCTGTTCCTCGTCCTCCCCCTCTGAGCATGGAGCCAGCAGAGTTCCAGCCGTCCCCTGAGGAGCCTCAGACTGAATCACAACACCAACCAACAAAAAAAAGAAAAAAGGAAGAAAAAGAATGAGCTTGCCATGTCCATACAAAATATGTGGCAATATTGTAGTCTATTCCAAAAATGCTTCTATTTGTGATTGTAATGAAAATCACCTAGTAATATAGAAGATGTTCCTTATGTACAGAAGGTGTCCAATTCAGCTGTTAGTATAACTAAAAAGATTTTGGAGGCAAAGGGTTGGAAACATACTCCATGAAGAACTACTGTCTGTTGAAGAAGACACTGCTTGACTAGGCAGATCTGCCATTTATCTTGATTTGCCTAGTCAAGCATTGTCTTCTTCAACATAGAAACATAGAAACATAGAAGACTGACGGCAGAAAAAGACCTCATGGTCCATCTAGTCTGCCCTTATACTATTTCCTGTATTTTATCTTACAATGGATATATGTTTATCCCAGGCATGTTTAAATTCGGTTACTGTGGATTTACCAACCACGTCTGCTGGAAGTTTGTTCCAAGGATCTACTACTCTTTCAGTAAAATAATATTTTCTCATGTTGCCTTTGATCTTTCCCCCAACTAACTTCAGATTGTGTCCCCTTGTTCTTGTGTTCACTTTCCTATTAAAAACACTTCCCTCCTGAACCCTATTTAACCCTTTAACATATTTAAATGTTTCGATCATGTCCCCCCTTTTCCTTCTGTCTTCCAGACTATACAGATTGAGTTCATTAAGTCTTTCCTGATACGTTTTATACTTAAGACCTTCCACCATTCTTGTAGCCCGTCTTTGGACCCGTTCAATTTTGTCAATATCTTTTTGTAGGTGAGGTCTCCAGAACTGAACACAGTACTCCAAATGTGGTCTCACCAGCGCTCTATATAAGGGGATCACAATCTCCCTCTTCCTGCTTGTTATACCTCTAGCTATGCAGCCAAGCATCCTACTTGCCTTTCCTACCGCCCGACCACACTGCTCACCCATTTTGAGACTGTCAGAAATCACTACCCCTAAATCCTTCTCTTCTGAAGTTTTTGCTAACACAGAACTGCCAATGCAATACTCAGATTTAGGATTCCTTTTCCCCAAGTGCATTATTTTACATTTGGAAACATTAAACTGAAGTTTCCATTGCTTTGACCATTTATCTAGTAACGCTAAATCATTTACCATATTACAGACCCCTCCAGGAATATCAACCCTATTGCACACTTTAGAGTCATCGGCAAATAGGCAAACCTTCCCTACCAAACCTTCCCCTATGTCACTCACAAACATATTAAAAAGAATAGGACCCAGAACAGACCCTTGTGGCACACCGCTTGTAACCTGTCTCTGCTCAGAATACTCGCCATTAACAATAACTCTCTAATGTCTATGCTTCAGCCAGCTTGAAATCCACTGAACTATCCAGGGATTAAGTCCAATCTTCACTAATTTATCTATCAGCTCTTTATGTGGAACCGTATCAAAGGCTTTGCTGAAGTCCAGATAGGCAATATCCACGGCACCACCTTGATCCAACACCTTTGTGACATAGTGAAAGAACTCAATGAGATTAGTCTGACACGATTTGCCTTCAGTAAAGCCATGCTGATTTGGGTCCAATAAGTTATTGTTTTTTAGATGCTGATTTATCCTCTTTTTGAGTAGAGTCTCCATCATTTTAACTACAACTGATGTCAAGCTAACTGGCCTGTAGTTACCAGCTTCTTCTCTACTGCCCTTCTTGTGGATAGGCACAACACTGGCCATTCTCCAATCCTCAGGGACATCTCCTGTTAACAGGGATTGGTTAAACAAATCAGTCAGGGGGGTAGCAATGACAGATCTGAGTTCTTTAAGAACTCTGGGGTGGATGCCATCTGGACCCATTGCCTTATTTATCTTTAATCTTTCAAGTTCTTCTAAGACATCGGCTTCTAAGATCACTGGAGCTGAATCCGTACAGCTGGAAGCAATGCTATATCCCTCTATAGTATTATTTTGTAAGGTGTCTTTTGAGAAAACTGAACAGAAGTAGCTATTGAAATGGTCAGCGATCTCCTTATTCCCATCAATGCATGTATTATTCCCGGTACTAAGCTTTGTGATGCTGCAGTTTTTCTTCTTCCTATCACTAATATATCTGAAGAAGGTTTTATCCCCCTTCTTTACAGATTTTGCTATTTCTTCCTCTTTTGAGGCTTTAGCAGCATATATTATCTGTTTCGCCTCCTTCTGTCTCATTTTATATACCTCTCTATCAGCTATACTTCCAGACTCTTTATACCTCCTATAGGCAGCCTTTTTTTCATTGACTATAGCCCTTACATCATTGCTAAACCATAGCGGTTTCTTCTTCCTTTTACCTTTAGTTACTTGCTTTACATAAAGTCTTGTGGCTTTTAAGATGGCCTTTTTTAATACAGTCCACTGGGTGCTCGCTCCTGCCAATTTATTCCTCCCCTTTAATTCATTATTTAAATATTCCCCCATTGCATTAAAATTTGTTTTTCTGAAATCCAATACTTTGGTTGCAGTATAGGATTGCTCACAATCAGTTTTTACATCAAACCACAAACATAGATGGTCACTGCAACCTAAATTTTCTCCCACCTTGACCTCTGAAACCCAATTCCCATTTGTAAAAACTAAATCTAGAATATTCTCCCCTCTAGTTGGTGTCTTAACTAGCTGTGCCAGAGCTGCTCCTGTAAAGGCCTCTACTATATTCTTACTTTTGCATGTAAGGGCACTGGGGATATTCCAGTCAACATCAGGCATGTTGAAATCACCCATAACCACAATATCTCCCTTTACTGCCATTAGGGTAATCTCATCCACCATCTTGTTGTCATGTTCCTCAGATTGCCCTGGAGGCCTATAGATCACCCCAATTCTAATGACAGAACCGTCTTTATTTTGTATGCAAATCCAGAGGGTCTCCAGATCTTTACATGTATTTTGAATTAGTATTGTTTTTAGACTTTCTTTAACATAAATGGCTACTCCACCTCCCCTTCTCTCTATTCTATCCTTCCTATACAGTGTATATCCTGGTATGGATATTTCCCATTCATTAGAATCCTTAAACTATGTCTCAGTTATGGCAACCAGATCCAAATTATCTCTAGATATTATGGCCATTAACTCACAGAGCTTGTTGCTCAAGCTTCGAGCATTCGTGTACATTACCCGAAGAACATTATTTTCATTATTAGTTTGCCCCTTATCATCAACAACTACATCTATTTTATTTACAGCTCCCTTTTCATAAGCTTCCAGAAACTGATTTATCCTCATTGGTCGGGGACAGAAATCCTCCACATCTGGTACATCTCTGTCCCCTTTACCTAGTTTAAATGAGTGTCCAAAAAAGTTCTGAATTCCTCACCGAGCACATGGGTACCTCTGTATGATGGATGCAAACCATCCCTCTTAAACAACTCCCTATTAGACCACCTACTGACATCATGACTTACATAACCAAAACCTTCAGCTTTACACCACTGCCTTAACCACACATTAAACTCTCTGATACAACTTGTTTTACCCTCCTGGCCACAAACCGGTAACACCTCTGAGAAAGTCACTGAATCAGTTATTTTACCCAGCTCCACACTTAGACATTGAAAATCTCTTTTTACTACATTAACATTTCTCTGGGACAAATCGTTTGTGCCAAGATGCACCACCACATCAACTTTATTACCTTTACTCACAGCCTTGACAATGTTTGTAATCCGCCTCCTGTCCCTGTGGGCAGTGGCTCCTGGAAGACACCTCATCACCTTCACCATATCCTTCCTCTGTCCCAAATCAACACCTCTGACAATCGAGTCACCCACAAGAACATGTGTCCTCTCTTTATTTCTACTAACTGGACTTGGTTTGGTGACACTATGCTCCTCATTTACAACAACTTCTCCTTTGAACATCCCCTCATTCTCCGCCTGAGGGGCCTTGCTAATATCTACAACATCCTTACTATTTAAATCTGCAAGAACATTATAGGAATTGGATGCAGAGAGACCAAAATTGTTATGTTTTTGTTCAACTGCACGTAATCTTACTGAACCAACAGTTGTCCAAACAGCCCTCCTCCTCGGGGGGTGCTGTGGAAGTGGAGGCGGCACACATGGCTGCATTACAGCATGTGGCTGGGACAATCTTTCCACTTCTGACTGCAAGCTACAAACTAAGGACTGCAATCTAGAGATCACGCCCTCTAACCTAGATGTCCTAATGCAAAGAGGGCAGTACCCCAAGTTCCACAAGGTACTATGGAAGACAACAGCCAAACAAGTGTTACACTGCACCAAGCCAATCATCTTAACAATGTATTGAAATACAGGTACTTAGCAAGAAAATGAACCCCTATTGCTACCAAACTTTGCTGATTTTGGTTTATAGTTATATAATTCGCGCGCCGCCAGGCGCGCGGGCCACTAGTTATCTATCCTCTTCCTCTGTGTTCTGGAAGTGCAGTTTAAAATGTTTTTTCTCACTCTGTTAAACTTCCCAGTCTAGTCCCCTCCTCCCTGAATTCAAAAACACAATCAGCCAATAGAATTTCCCCTTACAACCAGTTATATCCTCTCCCCCTTGAATTCAGAAATACAAACTGTAACAGAGCACTAGTTATCTATCCTCTTCCTCTGTGTTCTGGAAGTGCAGATAGTGGTTCTTCATGGAGTATGTTTCCCACCTTTGCCCCAAAAATCTTTGGGTCTTGTTCTGATCAGTGTAAATGATGCATCGTGATTTATATCTCAATGATTCTAAGAAGAAACTCAACCCAAACCTATTAGGTTTTTTGAAGTGTATAAGCTTAGTTAGAGGCCATGTAGTAGCAATGAACATCTCCTATTCATAAAGATCTATGATATGACTGAAGAAGTAACTCTATTGCAGTTTGCTAGGAAGTGTAGAGGTATCCATAAGCAATAGGATAGGGGAAACTCACTCAGCCCCTTGGGAATTGAATTGAAGGTGGTCAATATGGTAAGCAGAGTAGATGATCCATGGTGAGACAAATGCCACCTGTGATATACATCAGACAAGCAGACAAACAGAAGGTAAATATGATATATAGATTGTTAGGCCTTCACTCACTTATTCATTCACATACATGCATACAGTTAGTAAATCTCAAGACAGTTCAAAGTTACCACATTGCAAATGGCTCAGCATAAATGAGAAGTTGGGTGAGTAAGACACTGTGAATAGCTTCTGGTTGCTTATTCAGTACCAGATTAAATAAGGAAAACCAAAGTTTCCTTAAACAATAGGCTTACTTCTTGAGTAAACAAGCCAAGGCATAACAGTATGAAATCCTTTTTTATTTAAAAAACAAAAATCTTTTGGCACTGACCTTCTCTATGATTATTTGTAGTTGAATATTCCAACATACCATACCTGCAAACGTATTGACTGGAGCATTTTGCCTGTCAGGATTAAGTTAATGTTGTTATCTTTGGCTGTAATGGGTTTTGAGCCTGCTCTTGCCTGCCTGCGAATGCAGCCATAAATTACTTTAGTAAGACATGATGATCTGCTAAGTCTCTTGATAGGTTCTTTAGTCAGATTTAGAATAAAATGTGAGGTAGGAAAAGTTTTGAGACACTAGATTTATATTCAGAAGGTAACATTTCTGGAACCTTTCTAGGCCTACTCTCCACTGACAAAAAGTAGTTTATATAGTTGAAACTATAACACCATTCAAAACATCTGAAAATACTTTTCTGTGAATTATGTAGGAAATATTTCCTATTCTTCTCTTCAGGCCAGTCTTTTGCAGCCTGGTCTCCTTGAAATGTCCTGAACTGCAACTCTTACATTGCTACTGCTGAAATTGTAATATGACACCTCAGACAGGCTGAGAATTTTTGCCTGCAGAAATATTCTAACTTTTGTTTCCTATTTTTCTTAGATATGTAGGAACTCGGGATTCTGAGCTGTATCTTAAAATATACTTTGATTTACTATTATTTGAGTTTTGGCTTAAGGAGTCATCAAAAGTCTGATGAATCAGGATAGTATTTTTATTACTTGAAAACATCAATTTGGGAAGCTTTCCTGACCCGCTCCCAAGTTGCCATTGGTAGGGGGATGAGAAATGTTGCCTTGCAGCTGCACCAAGGAATTTGCACCTCAGTCAAAACAAAATACAACCTAGCTGGCCAAAGTCAAGGCCATCTGCAAGGAGACCTGCAACAGCTAGAGGGAGTGACTTCTATGACCCGCAAAATGGCTTCATTGAGAAATGTGACTGGTGACACATGTTGGGGGTAGGGGAAGACAGGGTCAGAAGCAAGACATAAACTGGGTGAAGTCAGTGCAGAATTCACTTGGTTCATGCTGACATGGTGCTTCTACCAGTATATAAACAACTGGATTTGAAAAATGTCTTGAGGCATTGGTAGGACATTGATCAAAACCTTGATAGAAACATTTTAAATTTATTTTCAGATATTTAAACCTCTTCCATCACATTTTCCCCAATATGGCTCACAATAATGAAATAGAAATCTTAAATAAATTTAATAAAATGGAAATAATAATAAAAAATATATTTTATAGTAATTTTATTAAAGACTTAAATTCAGCAATGAAAACCAGTACAAACTTTAAAAAAATAAAAGTAAAAGATAAAAAAAGAAAAGAAGAAAAAAATAAGAATATGCAAAAGAAAAATTAAGCAATATATAAAGAAGTGATTTCCCCATCATAACAAATATAAACATTTTTCATAACTTATCATCTTTTCTTAAAATATAACAATCTCTTCTTCCCCTATCCCATCTCTTATTTATAAACATTTAAAAAAAACTGATTTGATTTTCATCCTGATCAGCAAAAGACCATTAAGAATTATCTAAGATAATGCATCTATTTTAATCTTGATCAAATAAACCAACCTTATATTCCTTCCTTTTACTTTTAGCAACCACATGGAATACTTTGGACAATCTCAAGTCATCTTTTTGTCTGGAGAGGAAGTCTCAAAAACTGGTTTACATGTTGGCTCTTTATTCTATCATCCACCTATCAGCTCTGCTTTTTACATCTTTTCCCTTAGAAAAATGCTTTAGACAATTCAGTTAGAATTATACCCAAAGGGAAATTCTTACCAAATAAGAAGATTATTGACTGACATCAAAATGTCATCAAAGTAGGCACAAGACATTACCTCTGAACAGCATTTTGGCTAGGGATTTCTGGTAGTTGAAGTTCACACTTCTTAAATTGTTGAGAATGAGAAACACTGACCTAGAAAGATTGTTCCATTATTGCAATGTCCCCACTGAGAAGATTTTCAGTTATCATCCACATATCAGCACTGGCAAAAGAGAACTTAAGTAGGAGCAAGGCTCCACAAAGTACTCTAATTTCATAATATGGGTGTATTAAAATTTAATATCAGTATTCTTCATTGAAACTGGCTTGGCGTATAACTGTATAACTTGTAATGCTAATGAGATGTATAACTTGTAATGCCTATAAGATGCATTCTCAAAGATGGGGCAAGGTAGAAAAATTGTCCAGTTCTCTAAACAAGTTAAAATAACTTGTTTAGAGAACTGGACAATTTTTCTACCTTGAGGTAGAAAGAATAACCTTGAAAACAAATCATTTTGTGTTTGTAAACATGATTCTACTCTAAAATAATCCCATTTTTAGTCTTCAGGAAGTGGTTCATTATATACCAGCATTTTATTATTTTGCACTAATTAATTTCTGAATTATTTTTAGAGAAAGATTCACATGCAGTATATTGGAGTAATCTAACTGGAGGATTACCGAGACATAAATGATCAAGTCTTGGGTGCTTAACAACAAAGGTATAACAACCAAAGCAGGTAATTACAATAAACATTTTTAGACTCAGGAATTGTCACTGAGTGAGCGTATATGCTAATGGCAAGGACAGGAGGGATAAATCAATTTAGTTAATATTGTCCCTAGAATAGATACAGTTTTTAAAATTTAACAGTACAATTTTACTAACCAAAAGTACATGCCTTAAAGAGGAGTGAATATAAATGAGTATATTTGGTACTAGTGAACATAATCTACAAATCTATATTATATCTTCTTTGATATAATATGATTTGATAAAAATGTTTCTATTAGAAACCCTATAAAGAGAAAGAGGTATAAAAATATACAATACTTATTTTAAATTATATTTTCAACAATAGATACTTTTAAAAATCAGAAATAAGATAAAAGCTATTAGAATATCAGAAACCATGCAATATTAAACCTGAGAATTTAAAATGAATCTGTACTGCTAATACTCCAGTTTAAATTTCTTTATGTGACTTTGTGTTACATTGAAGGAAGCATTTAATAAAGATCCATTTTTAGATTTTACAATATGCCCATAAAGCAAGTATCAAGAATTTCCAGCTTCTAATTCAAATCTCATTCAAAAAATGAGACTATTGTCAGCATTTATGAATGAAATACAAATTGCAATTGGACATGTTTCAAAGTCTTCTAAGGTGTGTATGTGGGGGAGGGAAACTCACCAAATTTCCAGAGTTCACCTACAGAGGGCTCCTGAAGTCTGCACTTTTTAAGGTAAATATGTTCTTTTTCAAACATTTGGTTAGGCTAAAATGTTGTTATTGGGAAATGTATTTATTTTTAAATAAAAGTGATTTTAGGAGGATGTCTAACCACATATCCTTGGAAAGTGACAACAAATATCAGCACATTTTTATGATAGAATTTTTTAAATCATTCATTCCCTGAGCCAGAAACATTAAGGTTGGGAGCTGGGGATTGATTTAGTAGGATTGTGTTCTTGAGGATATCAACAGATATAGAAGGAATGTCCATCATACAAGCAATCAGTGTGAAGATTCACAGTTTGGTATTATATAAATACCTGGATTATGACTTGGCTTTCTCCATGTTTTTCTTTAACAAGGATATTCTGGTCTTGTAGCTTTGGATAAATTAGCTTCATCTAAATTGAAATATGGCATTACTGTGGACAAGGGATTATCATATTGTTTTCTAGAGAGCCTTAATGTTTTGTAGGAAAAATCACCATTGTCCAGTAGTAGAGATCAATCTTCCAGAACAGATAGTTGACCCACCTTTCCTCTGCAATATACTATTGGATTTGGCTGCTACATGATGAGATCCTAAAATAAAACTGCTTAGCTCTCCTGGACCCAATATAACATTTAACAGTTTAGTTGTACAGAATTGAACTTCCTTCAATCTTGTATGTTTGATTATGGGACATATTCAGTATAGGAATCTTATGACTTTGTGAGTCTTAGCAAAGAAGTAGTGTAAAATTTTATTCATGTTCTCATCCGAAAACTTTAATTTGTTAATTAAAGGGATGAGTTATGGGACATAAATGCCTATTCATATCATGTTATGGGACATAAATGGCTATTCATATTGCCACTAGTGTAGGGGTCTCCAACCTTGGCAAATTTAAGACTTGTGGACTTTAACTCCCAGAGTTCCTCAGCCACTTTGCTGGTTGAGGAACTCTGGGAGTTGAATTCCACAAGTTACCATTGTATAGGAATTGGTATTTCCATCTAGATTGGAATAAAATTTTTGAATACTTTATTACTGAATTATGCTTACCAAAATATGTATAGAACTAGAACTAATGGATGCAATACAATATAATGGCCATAGGGAGTGCCTCTGTATGTAAGTGCTTACAATCTAATAATTATCTCTTAGTTTAAATAAGGTCATATTCATTATCTTTGTTTACAGATATCTGTATATTGCTATTGATTTTCTATAACTGTTATAAATGACAACAAAGGTAATTACATAAACATCAATTATGCCCAATATTTACAAAGAATTTTAATCCATTCAATTTTAATTGATCCTATTTAATTCGCATGTGTATGAATACACACAGAGAGCATAAATACACCCTTGAAAACACATTGTAACAAAATTATTTGTGCAATATCACACACACACACACACACACAAAGTATAGTTATTATGGGCAATTCAATAATATACAAAACACAATGTCTGTACTTAGAAAAGTGGGCAGGACCTGACTAAAAACAGCACTTGATGCAGTTGTATTTAAATCTAGTTTTAAAATGAAATGATTAGTTCCCAAGAATTTAATAATTTCCCATTCTTATCATCATAAAAATTTATCATTCAGTGGCAGCTTTTGGAGATGCTGGGAACTACACATAAGACTTAGAGGAATAATCTACGCCTATAATACCCTAGAATCTGTTCTTAGAAACATGCTGTTTTGGAGCATTTATAGCCCTAGATTATGCCTCCTATCTATACAGCCTGCTCTTCAACTTCAGCTACTACTTAAGCTGTCTCACTTTTACAAACCATTACAAAGTGCATGCAAATAATTCAGATTATTTCTGTAGCCTGCACACTACATTGTTTTACGATGGTTAATGTTTTATTTATGAGGAAAATAAATTGTCAGAGTTAAGAAACCGAGCATTTTGTTCTAGGCAACACATTGCTTTTATCACACAAATAATTTATTGGTTCTGCTTCCAGATGAGTTCTCTGCTGACCTTTCCAGGTATACTGAATATTGCTGCATAATTCGTCTTGTTTGGAAAGTGTATTTAGCATGGCCATTAATACCTACTGTCATAACCTTTGTGTTCAGCAGAGAGTTTATTGCATTGAATGCTGGACTTGCTATTTAGAGATGTGCCAAAATCAGAACCTTCCACTCAGCTCATAAATTTAGAAGGTAGTACATTTGAATGCCCAGATTTAACTATTATAATTTAAATGACTGCATAGTTAAAGTTGCATCATTTTTTAAAAATACTAAAGATGTGTGGCTATGCTATCAGTGTGTGTGTGTGTGTGTGTGTGTTTAGATCTTAATTACTTCCAAACATTGTCAGACTTTTGTGTGGACAAGGAACAATCTGTAAATAGAAGAGTTGATTGTGAATGATTTAAGTACATAGATGATTGGTTTATTTCATATCTATATAAGAAGCACATATATAAATCTCAGAGTTTTCCTGTAAATGATTGGTGCTTAGCTTTCTGTACCACAAAAATAAGGAGCCATATTTAGGGCATTACCATAGTAGTGGTACTACTCTTCAATATTGGTTGAAATTTACTTCCTGTTCTTTCATTTTTCCCTACATACTTGCATTCTAAGAAATACAGTGAGAAAATGTAGATCAGATGGAACTATTTAGATGAACATTTAGCTACAAAATATTAAAAGAAGATACAAAGTATAAAATATTTCATTTGCTTACAATAAGGGATAGAAATAAAGATAAAAAAAGAATTCATCCTGGGTTGGTATGTACTCAGAAATGGTTGAGGTGCATTTCCACCAAGCTCATTGATGGCTTTTCTTGGTCAATAATGTACATGAATTATATTTATATATTTCCTGAAGATTTTTACATGGCCCTGAGAATATATGAATGTATATATGCATATGTATATATAATATTTGTATTTCTGCCCATCTCACCAAAAAAATAAAACCCACAAATGATATATATAATGAAAAAAGTCTCTATTAAGAAATAAATAGTACTGCAACTTCCCAATAAAGTCAAATGATCTTAACAATTTCTAATAATAAATAAAGGCAATTTTATATCCAAAAAATGTATTACATTCGTAAAATTTGGATCTGTTTAAATTAGGACTATTCAGTTAATGGTCAATTCTATAATATTCTTTATTTCAGAGAGCTAGTGGGTTAGCACATAGGCCACCTCCATTTGATTTTGAAATGAATTGAAATCCCAAATAAAAAATAATCCAATATTAGCAACTGAGATAATGCCACAGTTTCCTCCTTATGCTAATTACTCCAATTTACTTGTGTTTTGCAGGAGCAGGAATTCATAATTGAAGTGCATAAACTCATGGGAAAAATATATTTTGCTTTTGTTTTATTTAGACCAGGAAAAACAGCTGTTTTAAATCATAAATAGAGACCCTGAAGCTATGTTTACATCTAAAAGGAAGTTCCTTGGACCGGATGTCTCTATACAATCCTTCATTCTACCTTCATTATTACTGTATCTCAAATGGAATTAGCAAAGTAAATCAATATACAGTAATTTATGAAACCATTTATTGATTCCTATAATTCAACCAAAGTGATAGTTGAGTTGTAAGAAACAATGCAATTCTACAAAATATAAGGTTATATTTTACATATCATATATTTGACATATTTATCCTGGAAGCATTTGAAATATAACCAACATTCTTATTTCTAACATTAACAGGTCACATTTCTAATACCTTTTAGTCACTATCTAGAAAACCAAATGAAATTTAATTTAATTTAATTTAATTTATTAGATTTGTATGCCGCCCCTCTCCGGAGACTCGGAGCTCAAGTTGTCTATCTCTTATCTAGAACAAACATCTTGAAAATTCTCATTTGTAGGACTCTCATTATTTTTTTAAAGCACAATTTGATGAAACTCCCATAAGCACCATGGCTCCCTCTATGCTGGTAGGTGGAACCTTCCAATCATCAGTTAAAACAGTCCAAGTTTAAGAAGATCTCCAAATCTCACAAGATTTATGTATGCCAGTGTGTGATCTTGAGTTTTTCATTGGTTATTTTTGAATTTCCTTTTATTTTATCTCTTTTTAAAAATTATGATTTTTTTCCTATCAGGAACTTCTGGAAGACCATATGCGGTATGAGGAGAATCGCCAACAGATCATGTTGCAGATCTCAGGTGGTTTGTGAGTAGCAATAAAATACATCCGGCACTTTCTCAAAATGAAACAGGCTATCGCTTATAAAAGCCTGGTAGACTTTATCCAGCAAAAAATGACCCAGTGTCCATTACCAAAGCTCTCCCTACCTTCTTTGTCTCCTCTGACCAGACTGAAGCATTCAGGACCACACATTTCCGATCAATTCGATCTTGCACATAAAATAAGCTGACATTGTCTGTCAATAAGAAACACTATTCTGTTTGTTGTCAGGCAAATACAGCTCTGCTTAATCAGGCTACTGCCAGTCATACAGCATTGTTCTGAGCCCTCTTGCTAATTTGGGAATACGGCTCACTCTTCTCAGCCTAATTTTGAAAACATTAGATTAATTTGAAATGAAAAGGGAATGTGTTCAGATAGAGTAGTTTATAACCTGAGGCTTCCAGCTAAGTTGTTGCCGTTGCGACCCAGTGCGACTGTTGAATCTACAAAGCAAACACACTAAGCCGGAGTGAGCAATGCAGTCATTCTTTAGTACTCATTGAAAAAATGTTTGTGCATTTTGCCAAGAATTATTTTTACCATATTAAGCAAGTATCAAAGCTTGCGTGGCAATAAAGGACATTCTTTTCACCTTTGCATTATTGCTCAGCAGTCTCTTAATCACTCTGCTCCAATATTTGATATGTGGCAGTAAAATGTTTATATTACAAAAACGTACAGTAAATCTTCCAGTTCAGAAGCAAATTAATAGTCTGGTACTGTGAGAATCTGACTATATCTGAATATTGATGATCTCCCTTTTCGAGTCTCCCTGGAATTGGGACTGTGAGGTGTGATCATTGCTTCTCGCTGATAAGCAAAATATTTCCAGAGCGTGAAGGAGTCTGTGGTGTGTGAGAAGGATAACCCATAATCTGCATCAACACACTAACTTCTCCTTTGCCATTTGCATTGAAAATCAGGTAGAAGTTATGCTAAGCTCTCTATTATAGCCTCATGTATGTGAAAGGTCTCCTCCTTCATTTGAATAAGGCCTCTTCTGCAGGCAAGGAGAAAAAAAACCCACACATTGAAAAGCAAGCGTTCTTTTAATTAGGATGGCATTTAAAAGCCAAATCCTTGAATGTTCATATTTTTGTGTGATGCTAAGTTGCAAAACATTCTCCAAGTGCCTTTTAGCTTCTTTCCTCTTCTACTTCTTTCTTTCATTAAGCTTTTTTATTTTTATTTTTTTCCTGCCTCCCTAGTTGAAAGGGAGCGACATGCATTACAACATGGAGTAGATTAATATGATGAGCAAGATTAAAAAAAAATTAAATCCAAATGTTTGATGAAATGTAGGAAAAATGTTTAAGTAGAGGATTAGGCTTACAATATAAGAAGCAGTCAAGGAGATCAAAAGAACCCTGTTCAGAAAGTGCCATTTAAAAAAAAGAAAGAAAGAATGAGAAATTCTATTGAGCAAATTTGTACAGTGAATAATTAAAGATTTTGTTTTTACTTTTTTAGAAAAATTACACTGAATATGACATTATAATAAAATAAACAGAACAGATAATGTATGAATTAAACTGACAGCAAAATTACTTTTTCTATATAGATTGCACCAGTGTTTAAAGAGAGAGATGTATGGATACATATTTACATACATGAAATGAAAAGATGACATATAATTTAAGTTTAAAGGAGAAGAAAAAATGACCTTAACATGCACTTTTAAAATGAAAGATGTTAACCGATTTCCATTTACATAAAAATCCACCTTTGATTTCCTTTTCTTTTAAAAAAAATCAGATGGAACAATTTAACTGCATTTTAACAAATGTTTGGGGAAAAGTTTAATCTTGCAGTTCTAAATGCATTAAAAATGGATTTGTGATTTCTCTGCAAAGGACGATGAACCACATGATGGTAAATGAATTGGAGGAATGCGAGTGAATTTCATCAACATACATTTATTCCTGATTTCTATTGTTAGAATGTGTTGATATCACAATTCTCCTGAATCGCTGAGCTTTAGTATGGGAGGTAGCATCTTATTCAGTGGTAAAGGCAAGGCAAGGCAAGGCAATAACTGATGCATGGAATTAGCTAGAAAGTTTTTCACTGATGATATACAGGTCCCTGCACCAAAGTTACATGATGGGAACACATTGCAAATAAAAAGTATTCATGATAACTTTATGGACATTTGAATAATTCATATTAGATGAGATTTTATGAAAAATGTTTTATGAAAAATGTTTTACATTAGGAAAGGACAATGTCTTTACAGTAGAATTAATTTGTACTTGAGGACAATTGATGTTGAGCAATTTACCACAAGCCAATTGAGCAAAAAGCAAGACTACTGATAACAACCAACTGTTGTTAATAGAACTGTTGTTCTATTACAAAACAAATTGTAATGGGTTTTTTTTACAAGTGATTACATTTATAACTTATTTTTCTCAGTGAAAATGATGCTATCGAATACCTAATTATAAAATGTAGATGCACCAATAAACTTTTATTTGTTATATAATTTAATCTTTTAATTCCCTTTTACAGGTAGCCCTTGACTTACAACTGTTTGTTTAGTGACCATTCAATGTTACAACGGCACTTAAAAAGTGACTTATGACTATTTTTCACACTTACAACCATTGCATCAAACCATGGTCACATAATTTATAATTCAGATGGTTGACAACAAATGTGGCAGGAAAAATCATAAAATGAGGCAAAATGCACTTAAATTTCTCATTTAGCAACATAAATTCTGGGCTCAATTGTGGTTATAAGTCAAGGACTATCTGTGTAATATGGGACATTGTATAGTCCTACTCTAACATTTCTTTTCAGAAGTAATCCTATTGAGTTCAATGGGAATTGCTCTTGGTAAAGAATGAAGGCAAATGACTGAGTAAACTCTAGCTAAAATGCTCCAGTATATAGGTAAAGGTTATATAGGTAAAGGGTATATAGGTAAAATTTACCTCCAGTATAGGTAAACATTGAAAACAATTGAGCAATGAGAATCAACACTAATCTTATTAATATAACTTTGGCAGCAAATCAAAAGTCCAGATCCTATTTGGATTTATTTGTTTGTTTGTTTGTGATATTCATATGCCACCCAATTCCAATAGGACTCTGGGCAGCTCACAATAATCACAATAATTAAAAATAATATAAAATGTAACAACAGTAAAATAACAAGAACAATATAAAATACATTACTAACCCTTAAAAAGCCATGCATACTATCAATCATTCATGTTCCCAGGCCTGCCGGAAGAGCCAGGTCTTAATGGCTTTCTGGAAGACTTGATTCCAATGGCTTGGAGGCCCTTCCCCACTTCCTCACTAGCCAACATTGTTTGGCAGACAGGACCTGAAGAAACCAATCCTATGGCCCCTTATTGGTCACTGGGAGATATAAAGCAGAAGGGGATGCCATAAATAGTCTGGTCCTAAGCCATGTAGGGCTTTAAAAGTGATAACCAACACCTTGAACTGTACCTGGGGACCAACCAGTAGCCAATGCAGCTCACGAAGAGTTGGAGTAATATGAAGAGATGGAGTAATATAAAAATATTTTTGATATTATTTCTCATATCGATGAGATGAAGAAACCGTCAACTTTTCCCAAGGATCATATATGTGAGCACAGTTTTTTTGTCTGGTCCAAAATAATATCAGATGGCTGAGTTCAAACCATTGCTATATCTAGAAACGTATTTGTGAAGTTGAAATTGGTGAGAAGATATGTGTTACTTATCAAGAGATTTGGAACTGTCAGTCTTGTGAGATAGTCCTGACAAGATGCACACTGGGTTGTAAGGCTATATGAACAGAGTAGAGTAGAGTAGAGTAGAGTAGAGTAGAGTAGAGTAGAGTAGAATTTTATTGGCCAAGTGTGATTGGACACACAAGAAATTTGTCTTTGGTGCATATGCTCTCAGTGTACATAAAAGTAAAGATACATTTGTCAAGAATCATGAGATACAACATGTACAATTGTCATAGGTACAAATAAGTAATCAGGAAACAATCAATATTAATATAGATCATAAGGATACAAGCAACAAGTTACAATCATAAGTGGGAGGAGATGGGTGATAGGAATGATGTGAAGTCTAATAGTAATGCAGCCTCAGTGAATAGTATGTAATAGTATATAATCTTTCAAGTCTGAAAGGACATCTCTCCTCCACGTCTCTTTACTGTCCAAGAAACCAGAGCGGGAGCCTTCAGAGATATTTGTCATGCCCACATTCCTTGTGAAGATTCAACTAGACCAGGGGTCACCAACCTTGTGGACCTTAGGGACCACTAAATTCATAATTTTAAAACCCATGGACCATTAATATGATCTGCCTAATGACCAGCTGGGTGGGCATGGCTAAATGGCCATGTGACTGGGCGGGCATGGCCAACTCAATGTCACTCCCTTCAAGAGGTGCATCGCCAGCTTCCACTTACCCCTCCCCTGCCAGCTATTTCTCACCTGCCTGCCCAGGCTCCTTAGGGCCCCAATAGGAAGCAGTTGTTTGAGCTAAGCAGCCACCATGAGAAAGAGTTGGCAAAACAGCTGGCTCAGGTCAAATTGGATCTGACTGAAAAGGAGGCTCAGCAGAAGCAGCTCATGGAGCACTACAAGCATAGGCTTTCCAAGCAGAAGGAAGACCTGCGGGAGTGATAGGTCAGATGCTGGCACCTGGAGGCTCAGTGTACTCAGTTCTAGGCCATGATGCAGTCCCACTGGAACGAGGCCTTCTGGCTCTTCGCTACCAGAGGCTCTTATCTTCAGCCTTCTCCCAAAGCATGACACCAGGAGGCCGAAGCAGATCTCAAGTTGGAATTTGACCAGCACAAAAAGACTCCAAAGGGGGAGACTCTTTGCAGCAACACAAACATTCATTACACATATCCAGCCCATGGGATGTAGTTTGAGGAGCCTTCTGCCGCACGAATCCCAGCGACCAATTAGGTCCCACAGAGTGGGCCTTCTCCGGGTCCCGTCAACTAAACAATGTCGGTTGGCAGGCTCCAGGGGAAGAGCCTTCTCTGTGGCAGCCCCGACTCTCTGGAACCAACTCCCCCCAGAGATTAGAACTGCCCCTACTGTCCCTGCCTTCCGTAAACTCCTTAAAACCCACCTTTGTCGTCAGGCATGGGGGAACTGAAACACCTTCCCCGGGCATGTACAACTTATGCATGGTATGTTTGTGTGTGTGTTTTTCTTTAGTAAAATGGGATTCTTTTTAAATATTTTAAATAATATTTGGATTTGTCATGAATTGTTGTATCTTGCTGTGAGCCGCCCTGAGTCTGCGGAGAGGGGCGGCATGCAAATCTAAATAATAAATAAATAAATAATAAATAAATAAATAAATATAAAAAATGCAAATAATTTTTCTGTGGACCACCAAAATTTTGGGGCAGATCACCTGTGGTCCCCAGAGACCACCAATTGGTGACCCTTGAACTAGATCCTTGTCTACATGTGTGTGTATGTGTATGTTTGTATACATATATATATCACGTGTGTATGTGTGTATGTGTGTGTGTGTGTATGTATATACACTGCTCCAAAAAAATAAAGGCAAAACTCAAATAACACATCCTAGATCTGAATGAATGAAATATTCTCATTGAATACCTTTTTCTGTACAAAGTTGAATATGCTGACAACAAAATGAAATTGATTATCAATCAGTGTTGCTTCCTAAGTGGACAGTTTGATTTCACTGTTTTCATAGATTTTCACAGGTATATGTATGTAGATTGTTATGAGTTTGGGTTATTATTATTACACGGGGAAAAACCTGAACTCACAACAATCTACATATACACCTACACAAAATTTGTAATGGAATGCCTTGAGTTCTGCACTGAGATGTCAGATAGATAGATAGATAGATAGATAGATAGATAGATAGATAGATAGATAGATAGATAGATAGATAGATAGATATAAAAGAGTTCTTAACAAATGCAAACCATATCTTACTATGGATCTATACCTTCCAAAGCCTTCTGATAAACCTTGGACACTCTCCCATACACACCAAATCTGAATATCATGTAAATTATTTCAACTTCTCTAGTCTGTTTCTGGATATTTGTGTCCCCGTGTGTAATATGTGTGCAAATGCTAATACATCAATGACATCATTGCACAAAAGTGTTTTAGAGCTGGACATCATTACGCCATTGCAGATTATGTGACTGCATCATTTGTTTGATTACAT
Organism: Erythrolamprus reginae; assembly: GCF_031021105.1. Classification (NCBI taxonomy): domain Eukaryota; kingdom Metazoa; phylum Chordata; class Lepidosauria; order Squamata; family Dipsadidae; genus Erythrolamprus; species Erythrolamprus reginae. The sequence goes on along the minus strand of NC_091952.1, from coordinate 152,226,260 downwards.
CACAATACACAGTGCACATTTTGACATCCTTGTGTGGCTCGTGGGAGATGCAGTGGAGGCAGTGTGTACGTGTGTGTGTGTGTGTGTGTGTGTGTGTGTGTGTGAACCTTTGCAAGCAAGATTATACATGCACAGGTTCCCATGAAGACAAGAGTCCTGTATTGTGAAAGTCCTTGTTCACCTAGAAATCAACATGAGTACAATTGTACATGTGAAGGATTTTCTTTTGCAGATTCCCTACCGCATATCTAGATATTCTGTAGAGACAGATGTCATTTCAGTCTCCACAGTGGGGGCACAGTACTTGTTGGGAGTACTCATATGGTGTGTACTTTCCATTCCTGAAGTCCCAGCAGGGGATTATATGTTCAGTTGTCCTGTACACAGTCTTGCTTTAAACTATAAGAAGCTCCTTGCTGGGTCAGACCAAGCTTGAAATTCCATTAGCAACTGCCTAGGAGTTTAGCCAAGAAATTCAGAACAAAGAAAAACATCTTCATGCAGATTTTAGAAAGTAGGAGTGAGTGGGAAACAATTTGCATCAAAGATGGCTAACCTTATTAAATTGCAAATTAATACCATGTACAGAAAACCATCTCTTTGCACTCCATGTAAATGAAATTGGAATAATAGTCACATGTTGAATGTATGAATAGCATCAACAGGGCCGATTAGAATCTTCTCTTTCACCACAAAAAATAAAACTAAAAAAGGGGTTTGATTGTTAGAAGAATGGGAGAATTAACAGGGATTATAGGACTGATTTTTTTTGGGGGGGGGGGAAATCAAAGTGATTTAAATTAATAAGGAAAATTAATAAGGAAAAGGGCTGATTTAAGCAGAGTTTTGTATTTTGCCATTCATTTCTTTCCTTAAACATTGCTATTCGTATTAGTTCTGGAATTCCAGCACAATAGTAAGCTTTTGCAATTTTTATTAACTCATATTCATGTGGTAGTTTAAATACAGTAATCATTGGGGTAAATTAAAAATAGATTTTAAATGGGAATATACTTTCTCTCTGTGTGTAGACATTATATTATATATTATAGAGGTTATTTAATATAGAGAGATTTAAAATGGGAATATACTCTCTCTGTGGGTAGATACTATATTTTATATACACACATATACATATACATATACATATACATATACAGACAGAGAGAGAGAAAGAGATTATATTCTCATTCTCAAAGGAGGGTTTTTAAAATTTCCCTGATCCAGCTCGAGTTCCTGTAGGTATGCATGGCTAATGGTGCCAGGATATGAATAAGGATTCATATTATGATACATATCTGGATGAGGATCCAGTTGAAAGTAATTTTGTATGGACCAATGACCTCTGCATTTGGATGCACTGCATAATTCTCAGATGACTGATGTCTGCAGTTCCTGATCAAGCAACTGATATGTACATGGAAACCTGCACTCCACAGATCTGTTTAGGTAGTGAGTGGGTGAGCTCATTTTTCCTTTCATAGGCAATTAATTTCTCAACAGTTAGAAATAAAGAAAAAAAATATGCAATGTAATTAATTGTAAAGTGATACACATTGAAGACATGTTGGAGAATCTCAATAGTGCTTGTATCTTGGTAGAATTATTGGTGATGAATTAAGAAAGAGATTTTGCCTATCTGGTACATGTTGTGGTTAGCTCTGGCCCAGCCCCTGCCCCAAGGAATGTGCAGGTGGATGTGGGGGAAACATCCACATGCTGCGGGCCTGTTTTGCTCCTGATGGAATCTTCCGACGAAGCCTCCTCTGACCAAGGAAGTGTGAGTGACAGGGAAGAGGGGAGTTTGGCAGACAGCCCAGGAGGAGATCAATCATCTGTATCATCCCTGGATTCTGAACAAGAATTAATGACACATCCACGCATGCGTAGAATGATGCATAGGAGACAACAACTGAAGGATTATTACAATAGAAAATGAGGCCACCTGTGGTTGGGTGGGACTGCTGTAATTAGTGCTACAGATAAAAGTGCAGCTTGGTGTTTTAGCCTCATGGCAGTTTATCTGATTCATTGTTTCGTCAAGATCATGGCTTTTGGGCTGTTCAAGATTGTGTGTGTGGACTCTCTGGACTCAATATTGAGTGAGCAATTGGATTGCATTTAACCTGTGCCTTGTGTGTACCAGAAAATCCCTTTGACATTTAAAAAGGGAGCTGTTTCTGTTTTTCTGTTTATAAAAACTTTTGGGTTTTCCTTTTATCATGTGGTGTGTGTCTTCCTGATCTAATTACCCTGTAATTACAGGCAGTTGAAACATGCTGGCAGAACAGTACGAATGCTATGGTGCCAGATCTGGGGTGCAGAATTCCAGGTGATCATTGGATGGCAGAAGTGATATGGAAAACTCTGCTCATTCTAGAGGTCTTCTGGATTTTTGCACCCTACATTTGGTAGGCATAGTAATCCATAGCTGAATCTAAGTGTTAGCTTAATGTACTTTAATTGAATGTGTGTGTGTGGGGGAGCATACTGGGCACTGTCAGATAATTTTTAATCATTTTTAGAGCAGCTTTAATGTGCCTTTTTGTTGTTGCTGTTGTTAATGTTCCTTCAGTTACAACAGACTACTAAACAATACAATTATTGCACTCCAGAAATCAAGAGGTATCTTCAGTCATACCGTTTATATATTATGACTGCTATGTCATATAGCTGCGGTGGCACAGTGGTTAGAATGCATTACAGCTGGCTACTTCTCCCAATTGCCACAAGTTTGGCAGTTCAAATCTCACCAGGCTTAAGATGGACTCAGCCTCCATCCTTCCAAGGTCATTAAAATGAGGACCCAGATTGTTGTGGGGCAATATGCTGGCTGCGTAAAATGCTTAGAGAGGGCATAAAAGCACTTTGAAGTGGTGTATAAGTCTAAGTGCTATTGTTCAATAAGAAATATTCTTGGGTGAAATAAAGATTATGACTTGTATTTAATTATTTATCAAAATCAAATGACCTTTTACAAAATATTCAGCATGGTAATTTCCAGTCCCTTATTTGTATCATGCTAATAAAGGTCCATTACAGTGTCATCATGATACAAATCCCCAAATGACACACACACAAAAAAAGCCATGCCATGCCATAATTTCATTAATTGCATCCTTCTGTTATTAATTGCATCCTTCTCTCAGCCCTAACTGCAGAAATTATGCATATTTATTTATTTATTTATTTATTCATTCATTCATTCATTCATTCATTTTATTTGTATGCCGTCCCTCTCCAAGGACTCGGGGAGGCTCACAACATATCAAAACAATATACAACATACATATCTAAAAAAATCCAATTAATATAACTAAAAAGCTTTAAAAACTCTAATAACATTTAAAATCATTCATTCCCATTCACGCCTACTATACTCTACACTCGTTAGCCAGGGGACTAGGGTCTAATGGCCCCAAGCCTGGTGGCACAGATAGGTCTTTAAACTTTTGCAGAAGGCAAGGTGGGGGCAGTGTGAATATCTGGAGGGAGCTGATTCCAGAGGGCCAGACCCCCCGAAGAGAAGGCTTTTTCCCTTGGTCCCGCCAAATGACATTGTCTTGTTGACGGGACCTGGAGAAGGCCGACTCTGTAGAACCTAACCGGTTGCTGGGACTCATGCGGCAGAAGGTGGTCTTGGAGGTAATCTGATCCATGACTTCTCCTCCTCAACAGATACTTACAAACAATCCTACTCATGAAATGACTCTTTAATGCATAAATTAACTACTTTTTCTTCCCCCAACATTATCAATAGTTTAAGCAGTACTGAAAGATCATACGTAATATGTTCCATGGGGTTGGCTGTTTAACTGATCCCATTTAATTTGTGCATTAATATTATGGGGTAGATGATTCAGCTTGCAAGTGACATCTAATTCTAGCTTTTAAATTAATGTAAGCATTCTTAGGTCCTTTCTCTATTTCTGAGTTAAAATGCTGTCCCTGCTTTCTGGAGTTGAAAAATAATAATAATGGCATAACATTTGTTCTGGTTTCTGGTAGAACTTTAGCTATTAAAAATAACTCTTACTAAATGCAGTATTTCATAAACAAAGAAATTCAATCTTTATTCTCTTCACTTCCGTATTCAAAATGCAGTTCATACTAGCACATTCCTTTTCTTCTTTTTATCTCTCTTAATTACATTCCACGTGCATTCCTCCCAGCCTTCTCCATCTACCAAGATTTATGTACTCACAGTATGATTCAAAAACAGCAGAAATGACTGTAAAATAACACAGAATGAACTTGCTCACTCAGGGAGCTGAACGAAAACATCTTTCATTTTAGCACTACAACATTGAAACTTCACCCTTCTTCCCCACTGGCCCCCTGACATACCAAATACATCACTCCAGTATTTAACCCATTCCTCCCTTTAATATCTTCTTCCAAACACCTGTTCCTTACATTTTTGGACCCTTCTGAATTTAGGATTGACCCAGCGAATGTCTGTTTCTTCCTCACTAGATTCTGGACTCATAGCAACATCCTGTGGCTGGCCTCCCACCTGTTCTACTACCTGTAACCCAGGGCCTACCACTAATTCATAAACACTATCTGTATCAAAGTCCTCAAGTTCTTCATCATCCTCCAACTGATCAGGAGTATGTACAACAACATTTACTGTCCTTATTCTATCTCTAACATTATTGTCTCTATTGCCCCCACCCCCAGTCACTTCCAATCACTTAACTTTTATTCAAGTAATAGGTGACAGCATCTAAGCATTGCTGGTGTAGGTTTGGTCCTTGGTTAGGTCTATCTGGGGACATAATCAGAGACTACTGTGTTATTCTACACATCTCCACATTTAGAAACTGTGATCAGATTAAATACATTGTAACTGAACCCAGAAAAAAACCCATAAGGGTCAGAGGTTAATCTTTCCTTTCTGGAAAATATTATGATATCTGATCATGCTCAGGAAAAGAAGTCATAGATCCTACAGCATCCCAAATAGTTTCATTTGTTACAGGCTCCATTTTCTTAAAAAAATACACATTGTGTATTTAAATTGACATTGTCATTTGGTGTGTGATGGCTAAAGTGTTAAACTAATTGCACTAACATGAAGAGACTGAAGTTCAGTCTCAGACCTTCAAGTCCCCTTGCAACACTATTATTCTAGTTCTATGTTCCATGTCTGCACTTAACCATGGAAATGTACTTGGTAAATTTCTCTCAGTCCCCCTCTCTCAATCTAATTTCTTCCAGAGATTTGGAGCATAGGAACATGGAATGGAGAATAGAATACAGAAACAGAGGTCAAGATGAGGGGGAAGGAGAGAGAGAGAGAGAAGAATGTGTGCCAGTTAAGGGAAGAAAGGATATCAGCCAATCACTGATTCAATCAATGGGCTTCCCTCAAAGTAGAATCTTTAACCAATGCAGAATACTGCTACTCACCACTTGTTAAAGGTAAGAGAACATGTGTAACATCTCCAATCTGTTTTATGACAATTACTGCAATGATTTCAGGAATCATACCTGGAAAGAATGTCAGAATCTGAGGTATATACTTATCATGATCTATGTCCACATGAGTTTAGATATTGCCTATATTCTGCAGCACAGCTTTGCTCTTCTCAGGAATGATGGGAATTTGCGGTGGGTGCAAATGTGTGTTACGGTATCAGAATGCCAACTGTTTCTCTCATTCCTGTGTTACAGCATTGTATACAAGGGGCACAAGTTGTATCATAATGCTATGACACACAATTCTTCACTTTGATAAAATCTCAGCCTGTCATGGTTGCCCCTTTGTGGATTTCTGAGATAACAAGAGGAGTTTTGTTCAGTGGTATCAAGAGTCTCATATTATTTGGTACTATGAGGTTTGGAATTCATAGGTTATATGAATTTTTATTCAGACAGAATTTAAAACCATTCACATATTGAAATGATATAGACAACAAACATTCTTGTTTATAATAATAATAATAATTTTATTATTATTTATTAGATTTGTATGCCGCCCCTCTCCGCAGTTAATAATTATTAATATTAATAATGATTTATTATCATTATATATCAATTATTAATATTGATTTGCTGCAATTATTTTTGAAAAGTAATCTTTTGGAAATGATCCTTCAGCTTTGAAGAGAGTGAATACAGATTTTTAAAATAAATAAATACTAACAGCAGTGGGCTTTTTTTTTTTAGAATACCCATTTAGGAGAAATGAGCTATGTGATAGAGACAATTCCACTTGTTAAATTTACTGTTCTTGACTGCTTCTACTGATATATCATGAGAAGGTTGTTGAAACTGTCAGTGGGGTATCATTTAGAGGATGTACATCGCATCCTTCATTCAAATTGTTTCCCAGATCAATCACTCTCATCAGAACTCTATCTTCATTGGATTGCTGTAGAACAAATGCCTTGACTTATAAGAAGGAAATTTGGAAGAACCCTGACTGGAAAGCTTCAAAGACTTAAGTCTGATAAATTAGGTTTATTAAAGCACTCATTTTTGCTTCTCTACTTAGATAAAATGTATGTGTGGGAATTGAGCTAACAATTTTCTTGTGCATGCTTACACTCTTAAAACACTGTAAATGTAAATGAAATGCTAAGTGATAGGGCTTAATCCAGCATAAATAAAACAGGTTTTTTTAGAGGGAGAAATATAATTAGCACCATTATGATGTTATTTAAGTTTTATCCTATGAGTTAAACTATAGCAACATTTGGTTTTATCCACTTTATGGATATGCAGATCTGATCTCAGGTTACGGTCTGCAATGTTAGGACAGTATTTCTTCTTCTTTAACAGGTTTTTAGAGAGCAGTAGGGATTTTTGGAATTAATTATGTTTGCCAAGTATTCTAATTTCATATTTATCTTCCCATAATTTGCACAAAAGCTAATATAAATGGTCAGGGAACCTAAAATATGAATTTTATTCTTTGGCATATACACTTTGGTGATGCAAGCTTCTTTGATGTAAATTTCCATAATATAAGTACCATGTTCTTCGAAGTATAAGGCACACCTTTTTCCTCCCTAAAAGAGGCTGAAAATTCAGGTGTGTCTTATATTCTGAATGCAGCTATTTTTGAAGCTCCCCCCCCCCAGCCCTAACTAGGTGCTAACGATCCTCCTGGCTCTTATCTTACAGGTTCTTTCATTGTTACTGTCTGCAAAGAATGTTTTCCAAGCTCTAATTCTTTGCAGAGTTTTTTTTCATTACTTTAACTTGGTACAAGTAAGTTTCTTTCCAGCCCTAACTAGGTGCTAACTATGTCCCCAGCTCTTACTGCTTGCAAACTCTTGCATTGTTACTCTTTCCAAATAAGGTTTTTTAAAAGCCCTAACCAGGGGATCAAATAATGTGCTGAAATTGACCAGACTAAGGATGCTAGCCAGATGAATATCTGGTAAGCAGATTCTTTTCCCTATTTTCCTAAGGTGTAACTTATACTCCCAAAAATATGGTAGTTTTTAAAATGTAACTTCTGCCATTTTTACCTGCTTTTGAAACAGTATTTCATAACATTTTGCTTAGGGAAAAAATAGAAAATAGAATGATTATTGAACTCAGTGCAACTGTTCATACTGACTTAATATCAACATCCATCCCCAGGAGACTGCATAGAAACAATGACATCTATTTACCTTCTATTCTTTGGGCCAATATAGTGAAGAACCATTCCCTTTCCTAATCATGCTTGAGATGTCACTGATGAATCAGTCTTCATGTTTATAGCAGGACTCCTGGAAGACAGGAATTTAGCTCTCTAACCAGTCTGTCACTTTCATGTAACATTGAACCCTGATAGTTGGGGGCTGAAGGTCACATCTAGAGCTAGACTCCCCAGTGCAGACATGTGTGCTATAAGCATGAAAACCCTCTCTTCATTTATGTCATGACCCTTTGTGTGTTGGACTGAAGGTGAAAAAATCTATGCTTGAACATGCCTGCCTATCCATCCATCCAATAGCCAAGTGTGTCTTTATACTAGGAAACATGTTTGCTTGCACATACCAAAGAACTTGGCATTCACATATGTACCCTAACTATTACAATCTATTATGACTCCAGAAAAGCTGTATGTAAGAATTGGATCCCATATCCCACAGTGTGGGATGTAGGATAGAGGACTTCTGTAAGCAGTGGGAAGTGCAGAGATCAAATATTTTCATCTTGAGCAAGTGGGGAAAAAATTCACTGGTGCAAAGTTGTTATTATATATGATAACGAGGATGACCTCTTCCCAGATGGCCTTTCCAGAAAAGCATTCAAGACTGTGTTTTTCTAATGGGGATTCAGGGCAGAACATGCAATTAAATCAGCAAAATCATGGAGGAAGTACTTTGAAAATTGGATCCATGGGATGGGTTTTCTTTGTTTAATGAAGTTATGGTGGTGTGTGCTGATTTTATTATGTGCTTCCTAGTCTCCCAGGAGGAGGTGACAGCACATAAATTAGTGAAAATAAAAGAGGAAATAAATGAAACTGATTAGCTAATTAACTTACTTTGGGTCTTTAAATTGTTATGTTCTAAATGTAACAATAAGGAAGACAAAGGAATGAAGGAATGAAAAAAGCAAAGGAGAATCAATATCGGTAAGTGAGGTTGAGTTTATTTACAATTGGTTTCCATAAATGGAAAACGAATGTTAATGAATCATAAAAGTAGAAAGTAATTTAATTTAATTTGGAGTCAATGCCTATTGGAGTGCCATTACACTAGGTGACATTTAGTTCCATTTTTGAAACTCCTAATCAAAAAGATAGTTGGAAATCAGGGTGTTCCATTGTCAAATTGCTCATGGTATAAGGAAGTTTCTCCTGTGGGTTGAATATATTTTTCTTTCTTCCAGCATTTAAATGAATTGCTTCAGGTCCTACCTGCTGTAGTAACAACTAATTTGCCACCATATTCTTGTCAGTGCCCTTCAAATATTTGATTTCTTTTTGGTATAATTCTTAAACTACTTCTTCATGTTAAATATGCACAGCTACAGTACTTCAATCTTTACTGATTTTTCTACATCTAAATGACTTTTAAAAAACTCTTGTCCTCTGAAATTTAATTAAATACTTCACAGAAACATAGGATTTATTTCACTAGACAATTGGAAGTAGAAATAATTAATAGTGCTTGACTTTGGCGGAATCATACCATCACTGTTAAGTACACAAATTGAAAATTGGACACTGCTACCCTCCAAAAAGACCTTGACTTTGTGTCAGAATGGTCAAACCTCTGGCAACTCCAAATGTTATAGCTATGTATACTGTTCAAAAAAATAAAGGGAACACTCAAATAACACATCCTATATCTGAATGAATGAAATATTCTTATTGAATACTTTGTTCTGTACAAAGTTGAACGTGCAAAACAGCATGTGAAATTGATTGTCAATCAGTGTTGCTTCCTAAGTGGACAGTTTGATTTTGCAGAAGTTTGATTTACTTGGAATTATATTGTGTTGTTTAAGTGTTCCCTTTATTACAAATACATACTTGACAAATAAATAAATAAATAAATAAATAAAAAATAAAACTTGGTCTTCTAGCAAATACTGTACATTCCTTAAGCATTTTATTCAAAATTGCATAGTGTGTATCTGCTAGGCTGGACACTGCTCTAATTAATGAAGTTCTGAATGATTTGTTTTACTGGGAAATCTGCATATAATTACTAACAGATTTAGAGATTTTGTTTATTTGGATGGCTACCTTATAGTTATCCTGGTTTGGGAGTCTCTTCTTACAATCACTTATGCCTAAGTCACGTTGCAAATAGAGTACCACAATGTGTTCTTTATGGAGCTTCCCTTGGAGAACATTTGGAAGCTAAAGCTGGTCCAGACTCAGCAGCATGAGCAGTGATGGGCATGCTTCCCTATGGCCATTCTGACATCCCTATTATGAAGTTGGATTGGGTACCAATAAGATTACAGGTGCAATTCAAAGTGTTGGTTATCACCCACAAACACACTGATGTCATATAGAACCTAGTTATCTTAAACAGCATATTTTCCTCTGATTGTTCATAGTTATAAACTTTGCTAATGTCAGTCTGGATGAATTTTGGATAAAAGAGAGTTTCCCAAACAGTTGGACTGAACTATTTGAATGAGCTATATGTTGGATCATTCCAGGGGTGGGTTCCAGATCAGACCAGATCGCCCAAACCACTAGTGACCCATTGGTGATGTCAGGATAGCGTCATGGACCTGGTTCAGTTGGTGCTAATCTGTGGGTGCCACCATCTTTTTTTTTCAGAATTTCTGATGATTTTTTTTTTACTCTTTGATTTTTATTCCACTGCTGCTATTTGAAAAAGGGCCCTCCCAGCCACCCCCAGGTTGAAAGTGATCTTTATTCCTTCACCCAAAACACAGCTGATCAGCTCCTCAACTTTGTTTCAGGTTGATTCCAGCTACTAAGAATGTGCAGAAGCCAAATTGGATAAGGGAACATGTGTGAATGTGCAAATGGAGAATGTGCCCCTCACATGAAAAATGCCACAATTTGAACTGGCAGCGAGGTGAGTACTTATTTATTTAATTTAATTCGACTTCTATGCCGCCCAATCCCGAAGGACTCAGGAACCGTTTACTGAGTCATTCCCTTGTTTTGATCAACTTTAATATTTTGAGGGGGAGAGGGATGCTCTGTGAATTTGATTTTAATTTGTGAGCATCTCAGAGGCACTGTTAAGTTGAAATACCTTAGAAATAATTAAGAAAAAAACAAGCAAACAAAAAACAAATTAAAAGTCACTGAGTTATGTACAATTGTAGCATCTACTGCATACTCTCAAGTCCCATTCAGTAAGTAATGTCTCAAAGACTGGCTGATGGATTTACCTGGAACCCTTATTAACTGGCAGAATAATAAAAAAAGAATTGTTATGTTGTTATCCTTTTTTTTAAAAAAAAGTAGTTTTGAATGGAGCCTCATTTACAACTACAGTACTTGCATGTTGTTCAAAATGGCAGAATTAATTTATGATAAGAATCGTAAGTGTTATATGAAAGTATCCTTCTTTTTATAAAAGCTAGTAGTAAAAACCTGCTTTAGCCAAGAATTTGCCTGTTACTTTACATCAGTATATAGGAATGTCATCTTTATATCTACTTGTTTCTCTGTATGTAAACATCCCTAAATGCAATAGCCAAGGCCTTTACATATTTGTTAGCTTTTATAATGAGTTTGTATAAACTTATTTCCAATCAATATAGTCACTGGCTTTTAGTGAAGAATTTCTTTAAAACTTCATTTGATTAAGTCTGGATTCCCTAAGCTTCTCTAATGTGATGTTTCTCATATTCTGCGTGCATACACACACACACACACACCACAAGAGTTTCCTCTGGTGAAATACAGCTCTGTTTTCCCCATGTAATTGAAAACAAGGACACAAAACTCATCCACTGTTATACAACAGTAATGTGATGTACTAATCTAGTTACTTAGTATATGATACAAAGGCAGTCGGCAGAGTCTTGCCTTTGAAATATGATTTAAAACAGAATTTATAATGTTGCAGAATTACATAAAACTGTGTGAAATTGTGCAGATAATCATTTAAATCTCCCTACATGGAAAGATAATTGCTCCCGAAATTAACTGTACCTGAGGTTCATTCATTTGGTCATGGCTAGTTTCTTATATAGAGATGATTTGATATTAGAGCTAATTAAGATCAGGTCAGAGTTGCTGAAGGTCAGAGATTAATGCTCAGGATCATTGAAATGATAATTATAAACAGATTAGGAAGTTACGGTCTTTTATAAGGGGTTATTAGATAATTACTGTGAGAGTGTACGGCTTACTGTAATAATGGATTATCGACTACTTACAGCGTTTTAAGGGTGAGAGTATATTACTTCCTCAAGGACTAAGAGGAATAATGTTGCTGGAAATGTGTGCTCTATAAATAAAAATGGCACCAACTATGTTTCACTGTTTTGTTGTTGTTCTTTATTCACTGCAGGCTCATCAGTTTACTTTGGTGATTTTTAATCTATTGAAAACTTCTTGCATGATTGTTCTGCATTGGGTTACTCCTCTTTAAACCCTCAACAGCATGTAGAAATCAAAATGTGTAGTGGTGAGAGCTGATGGAAGCTCTGATCAGGATGAAGGAACTAGCTAATAAAACAGGGCCATTGGTTGTAAGGACTGGAATCGAATCTTAATGAGGCAATTCCTAATCAAAAGGAAACATCAAAAGATCTGGCAAGCTACAGAAAAGGCAAACTGAAATTATCAAGGCCTGGAACACCTTCCCTACAAGCGGCTTGGTTTAGAAACAAAGATGGCTATAGGGGACAGGTTTATAAAATTATGCAAGGTGTGGAGAAATATTTTTTTTTAATCTTTAAATCTTTATCTCCCATAGTAGGACTGGGAACCTTTTCCCCATCAGACCTGCTGGAAGTAGATTCAAGAAATTTTTTAGAATAAAATGGTTGAATTTCATGCTAATAAGAATTGAATATAGATTTAAAAAGAGCCAGGTTTACAAATTCAGTACTACATGCTGAGGAATAAGCAGGAAAATATGATAAGCTCTTTTTTTAAAAAAAAATGTAAAACTCCTATTACTCTTAACTCGTAGTTATGATGCATAGAAAAGATGGAATTTTAGTCTAATACATTTAGAAGGTATCATCTTGAAAGGGGGTGATGTAAACAGTAATCTGTGATTAATCTTTGTTTAGGATCACCTCCCTAACACTTAATTATCTCCACATTATTTGGCTAGGGCAAAGAAAGAAAAGGACAATCTAAAAGGCCATATACTGTATATTTCCCCTCAGATTTTTCCTAGAACAACAGCAAGATACTGCCCTTCTTCAACCTTGAAAAATAATCCTCTTTGACCTAAAGGACTGACAAAAATGAACCTCTTGGAAAGAATCTTTTGTTACCTGGAAAACACCCACTCAAAGAACAATTATTTACACACTTTAGATGGAATACACAAATGTGGGAGTTTCTTTTTTCCCTCCATTTAACCCTAAGCCAGATGGCATGGTTCACTAATTATTGAAGGATGCCTTGAATACAGTACAGAGTTTTCAACAGCAAATTTAAACTGTTTAATCTTCAAAGTGCTGTGAAAAGCAAGTAATTGTCTCCCAGAAAGGTTTAACAATAATATGCAATAATATTGTCATTGGACAGAGGTTCTTTCACCATCCCCATTGTAAAAACTGTGATATTGGCATGTGTGTTGGACAAACTTCAGTATCTCCTCATTCACAGTTCTGTTCCTCCACTAATGCATTCAAACCTTCCCTAAGGTCTATTTTTTGTTTAGCAGATGTACCTACCAGTCTTATAGGTGTGCAAAAACCTGAGAGGGATTTCAAAGTGGCAATTTTGAGACAATTGGGAATTCCACCCAGTAAGGGTCAGGTCACGCACTGTCTAGAGTAGAAGACAGATTTTATTGCCTGCACTAATCATTTTTTCCAGGAATAGCATTTTAGTTTTTCCTATAATAATGAGTACATTTAGAAGAACATTGATATACATGTGACTGAGGAAATTAATATTATCTTGCACCTCTAAAGATCTTGATCATATACATTCATGTGCAAATTTGCATACATATTGCTTGTAACACGGGTAAGCTGGGATAAGATTTTAGGAGGCACAGTATTGTGACTGAAATGTTAATTTTTGTTGGGATTCATTCATCAGGATCAGGAGGTAGGACTTCATTGAAATCAATGAGACTTAAACTATGAGTTTGAAACAAAACCAGATTGATTTGAATGGGTCACTTCTAGGTATCATCTGAATCCAAACCATGATTCTCACAATCAGAAAATGAACCAAATAAGTCTCTCCTTTCATAACTCAATGAATGATGTTGAGCCAGTCACTTTCAGTCCAATCTATTTCATAAGATTGCCCTTGTAGAGAAAACCAAGAAGAAGTGTTATATAAGCTACCACAAACTTCTGAATGAAAGATATATAACATATAAATAAAAAGAGAGAAATTGATATATCAGCCTTTGTCTAGAATTCCATCAATTGGAGAAGATTGGACAGGAATATATTTTTCAGATGCCCAGATAATTTATTCTTCCAGGTGTGTATTGAGTGTTACGGTTCATTACCATAACATCATAGTAAGTACAAAGTATATAACTTGAGAGAAATTAGATGCCCTAGCCTCTTCATCTCAGTCAGAATCAGTTTGGTGGAGTGGTCCTGACCTAGAAACCAGAGGCCCTTGAGTTCTAGTCCTGCTGTTGTTGTGGAGGTAATAGGATTATTAGGCAGTGAGTTATTTTTTATTTTATATATGTATATGTATATGTGTATGTGTGTATATATACTGTATATAATTTGCTATGTATATGTATATGTGTATGTGTGTGTGTGTGTGTGTGTGTGTGTGTGTGTGTGTGTGTGTATATATATATATATATATATATATATATATATATATATATATATATATATATATATAAAATTTGCTATTCTCATATAACAACTCTCAACTGAAATCTTGCTCCATTTGTCAGTGGAGATGTGAACTGAGTTAAGAATCATAACTTAAAACCAAAACAACATTAATTCTGGCAGACGAAAAAAAGAATACTAATGTCAATATGATTCTGCTAATATAAAGTAGCAATCAGTAATACCATTGATTCAACTCATCACTAGTCATTCAATTAGAAGGGGGGGGAGAGAAAAGGAAAGTTCAATAGCTACGATTCTGTTCAACAGCTTTGCTGAATTTTTTAACCAGTGTGAAAAATGTCTATAAAATCTAACTATAACCTTGATGGTGTCATTCTGATTAGATGCGGTAGAGCAATATTAGCTTTTAAAAGAGAATAACATTGAAGAGTCATATAATGACTTTAGTCAATCATTCCAACTGTAATTTAATTCTGTAAGGTTTTCATTTGCATCAATCCTTTTTTTTAAAAAAAATTTAGAATGTTTTGGAAAAGGTTTCAAGAGTTTTATACAAAGTATATTGCTACATATTATGGGGGGAGAATGATATATCCAGAGAGTTCCAGAGTGTCCTGGTTTTGTAAAAACACTTTAATAATCACAGGATGCCAAGTAATATTCACTATCCACAGTGCTTGTCAATATTGACAAGGTTTCAGCTTGATTTTTGGTATAATTTTGGAGAACAATCTGTGATGTTTTCTCTTGCCTCCAACAAAAACAACCCAAATTGTTGTGGGTGCAGAAACATAAATATACAATTCTTTAAAATAAGGTTGATAATAAACGAATTTTACAATTGGAAGGTCAAGATTTAGATAAAGGTTGGCATGCCTACTTATGGGACATAGGAGATAAAATACCAAAATATTTTAATAGGCATCTAATCAGACAGTCTTTACTCAAAACATGGAAAGAGATAAGACATAAACAGTATATAAAAATACCAAATTGGCTATCCACAATGGAAGCTCAAATATACCCAAATACAATAGAACTGACAAAAAAAATTAAATATAAAGAAATATTAGATACAAACTGTAAACTCAAAAGTAGGGAAGAATTAATAATACAAAATATAAATATAGATTGGTGGACATACCTACAAATTCAATCTAGATATAAAAAGGATATGGAACAATCAGGTATAGAAAGAATTACCCAACCACTAGATAAACTATTGACAGGCCCAGAAGAAAAAGCAATATATAAAATATATAAATATCTGATGGAATATGAAAGACCAGAGTTAAAGGTACAATGATTGCCTGGGCGAAAAATGTAGGCCATAATATATATATATAGAGGAATGGGAACAGATTTGGAAAGAAATATTAAATTAACAAAATCCACAATATATAAAGAAAACCAATATAAAATGCTATACCATTGGCATCTTCCACCCAAAAGACTAGCTAAAGTCTTCGGAGAGGGGCGGCATACAAATCTAAGTAATAAATAATAAATAAATAAAATAAAATAAAATGCACAAAAATTACAGCCCAATGTGTTGGAAATGTAAAAACACTCAAGGCACCTTATTTCACCTATGGTGGTTATGTCCAGAGACAAGAAAATACTGGAAAAAATGAATAATTGGTTGTGTCAAATAACAAATACAAAAATAGAATATACGCCAGAATTTTTTTTATTGGGTATTATGAGAGGTAACTATTCTAAAAATGTAAAATATTTAAGCTTGCATATTACAACAGCTGCAAGGATTGTATTTGCACAGAACTGGAAAAATCCGCAAATACCTGAAGACAATGAGATTATCAAGAAAATATACGACTGTGCAGAGATGGACAGATTGACAATGGAACTTAATAATCGAAAAGAATCAGACTATTATGAAACCTGGACAAAATGGTACCAATGGACAAAAAAAAAGGAACTTAAAAGAAGCATTGGAATAAAACATCAAGAAATCTAAGAGTAATTAGAGGACAATGTCGATAGGAATGTATATACGATGTAGATTCATCTGTAAATATGACTATGTATTTTTTTTAAAAAAGGAAAAAATTAATAAATATATATTTAAAAATAAAATAAAAAATAAAATAAGGTTTTATTGTGCAAAGTAAATAAACAAATAATGTCCTTTTCATTCATAGAATTTTATGGCATCAGAGGCAAGAGGACATCTTCTGGGGCTAATTATGTCCATTCCATTTTCTGTACCATTTCTTACATCATTTTTCTTACCAGCAAAATAAGAAAAAAGAAAAATACGTGTTAAGAAAGCTGGAATAGATGCACAGGGTTTTTTTTATTGGCTGGGTTATGAGCCCATAATAACAAATATTAAATTTTTTAAGGTTCTCCTCCTAAAAAACCCAAATCAGCAGGAGAGATGAAAACCCAGGCATATCTCCCCCTCTAAAATCAATGAAGCTTAAAAGTGTTTAAATTTGGGCGGATCTATCCTTATTTACTCGCCATGTCAATGTGAGATGCTTTTATAGAACAGGCTTTCATCTTGGAGAATCATGATGTCATTTTTTTTAAAAAAAGATATGTAGTGTGTGCCTATTCCAAGATACCAAAAGTTGAAACAGGCACATAAATGGACATCATGTTTACTCTGGTTAAAGCAAATAACCTTTGAAGCCTCTGTGAGCAAGGGGAGAATGGTGGATCCACAGATAAAGAAATATGCAGCTGTTGTTCACAATCTGGTGCATCATGCTATGCAAATATATTTGAAATGTTCTAATAGCCCATTTAATGGTTTTATCCCCTATTAACATCTTTCTTCTGGGAAGCATAACAGGGTTGCTGGACAACATGCAATTTACTGTCTTTCTATTTGCAAGCATTGTTGAACTACGTATGGCACGCCTAAAGAAACTAGTATTACAATGAGCATATTCAACTGTTTTACTCTGAAGCAGAGTATTGGCTTATCCATCTCAGATGTCTCTCCTCTAGCCAAGAACAGTTTCTCCCAATTTTACTGTCTGAGGGATATTTTTAACTAATAGTATCCAGAATTCATCTTAATTTAAAGGTGGTTAAAATTATAGGAAACCCCCCACCAGCAATGGATAGAAATCTAATACTGTAGCACCAGTAGCAGAATACAGTGGTACCTCTACTTACGAACTTAATTCATTCTGTGACTGGGTTCTTAAGTAGAAAAATTCATAGGAAGAAGCAATTTTTCCCACAGGAATCACTGTAAAAGCAAATAATGTGTGTGTGATTGGAGAAGCCACAGGGAGGGTGGAGGCCCTATTTCCTCCCAGGAGATTCCTAGAGAGGCCCCACAGAGGCTTCTCCTCGCCTTTTCCGGTTACAGTTTCGGAGGCTCAGGTTTATAAGTGGAAAATGATTCTTGAGAAGAGGCAAAAAAGTATTGAACACCCAGTTTGTATCTAGAAAAGTTCATAAGTGTAGGCGTTCGTAGGTAGAGGTACCACTGTATCTGTCAATGTACCCTCTAATTTTTTTTCGGTGTGGGCGGAAAAGTATAGTGTCTGAGCGACAGTCCCTTTGGGACTGGGCAGCATAGAATAATAAATAAACAAACAAACAAACAAACAAACAAATAAACAAATAAATAAATAAATAAGAAAAAAATCCCTTCTTTTTTATTAAAAGAAATTAATAATTAAAAAAACCCAAAATCCATTACTATTAAAACTAAATCAACCAGCAAAACCAAAAACATAACTATTAATAAAAACAGGTGTTATTATTTAAGTGCTTTTACCATATGCTTTAAAGCAAGAGTCACTTCTCTCTCTGTTTCTCTCTCTTTCCTGTCATTCTCTGCCTCAATCATTTTCTCATTTCTCTTTTCTCCCCTTTTTTCTATTATTTCTCTCGATCTCTTCCTTCCACTCTTCTCTCTCTCTTGTTTTCTCTATCTCTCTTTCTTGCTTTCTTCCTCTCTCTCACTCTCTTCGTTCCTCTCTCATCTCTCTCTTTCTCTCTCTCTCCCCCTCTTTCTCTCTCTTCTTCTCACTTTCTCTCTTGTTTTCTCTCTCTCTCTCTTGCTTTCTCTCTCTCTCACTCTTTCTCTCTTGTTTTCTTTCTCACACTCTTTCTCTCTCTTGTTCTCTCTCTCTTGCTATCTCTTTCTCTCCCCCCTTTCTCTCTCTCTCTCTTTCTCACTTTCTCTCTATCTTGCTGTCTGTTGCTCTCACTCACTCTCGTTCTCTCTCCATTCTTCTCAGCGGTGACGCGTGCATACCCTCCCTGTCTCACCGTTGCCGAGAGCACTTTCGTCCCGGGCTCTCAGCAAGGGGGTTGCAGGAGAGACGGGGCAGGCGTTCTCTCAGCGGAGGCCGGCGAAGGTGATATTCAATGTCGGGGGCACACGGGCGGTTGCGCGCGCTCCCTATCCCCCTGCTAGCCCACTCAGAATATTCAAAATAAGAAAAGCCTTTGCCGGCGAAGGTTTTTCTTATTTTGAATATTCTGAGTGGGCTAGCAGGGAGATAGGGAGCACGCGCAACCGCCTGTGCGCCCCTGACATTGAATATCACCTTTGCCGGCCTCCGCTGAGAGAACGCCTGCCCCCCTTGCTGAGAGCCAGGGCTGAAAGTGCTCTCGGCAAAGGTGAGATGGGCAGGGCGTGCGTTCCGGGTGCGGGAGGAGCTGCGCTGAAAGGCAGGAGGTGGCAGAGGAGCAGAGGGGGCAGATCGGGCGGGCGGTGGGCAGCGCGGAAAGGCCGAGGGGGCCGGAGGCACCGTGCAGAGGCAGGGGCAGCCGCGGCTCCCTTCCCTTCTGCTGCCAGCGCCTCCCCGCCCCCGCCCCCCACGGGCTGGCAGGGGGATGGGGACTGCACGCCCATGGAAAAGGGTGCACAGGGTGGTATTTTGGGGTATGCGCGCACTCACATGCGCAGCCTACGGGGAACGGTGGTATCTGTATTAGAACAAGGAGTGGGCAAACTTTTCAGCTTAGATTAGCAATACCATTTAGACTTATATACACCTTCATAGTGCTTTACAGCTCTCTCTAAGTGGTTTACAGAATCAGCATATTGCCCCCAACTGGCCCAACAACCTGGGTCCTCATTTTACACACCTCACAAGGATGGAAGGGTGAGTCAGCCTTGAGCCGGTGGTCAAATTTGAATTACTGAACTACAGCTAGCAGTTAGCTGTAGCCTTCAGTGCTGCACTCTAACCACTGCACCACCCCATTTTTAACCCAATTATGTAACTGTAGCTAAGAATATGCATACAGAAATTGTTCTGTCGGGCTCTCTGGTAGAATCCTCCCAAAAATTCACAGGTACAAATTTCAGACACACACACGTTTGAAAATTCAAAACAATGTTCTTTATAATGAAAATTCACTTAAACTAAGCCCTCTTTGGTATAGCAAAGAGCACTGGTCTCCAAACAAACTGGTAATTTGTACAAGTCCCTTATCAGTTCTGTGATACTTAGCTTGCAGCTGTGAGGCAATTCACAGTCCTTCTTTCACAAAGTGAAACACACTTTGCTCTGGTTTAGTTTCAAAGCGGGGAAAAATCAGCACACACAAAAAGTCAAAGTCAGTAAAGCAGTCACGAAACACAAAGATCAGATAATCCTCCACAATGGCCAAACCCACAGGCTGCTATTTATAGCAGCCACACTAATTACCACAGCCCCACCCAACCACAGGTGGCCTCATTTTCTTTGATAATAATCTCTCAGTTGTTGTTGCCTATGCATCGCTCTCCGCATGCGTGGCTGTATCATTAACTCTTGTTCTGAATCCAAGGAGGAGCTAGATAATTGATCTCCTTTTAAGCTGTCTGCCACACTCTCCTCCTCCATGTCACTCCTCATGTCTTCTTGATCAGAGGAGCCTTCATCAGCAAATTCCACCAGGGGGGCAAAACAGGCCTGCAGCATGTGGATGTCTCCCCCACATCCACAGTTCTTGGGAGACAGGAGCTGGGCTAGAGCTAACCACAACAGAAACTTTCTCATTAGATATATAGCTTGTGGTTAATTTGAAATACATACAGTTTATCACAGAAGTGAGAACATCCCATCACATTTTGTAAATATGTAAGTATATCTTTTCATGTGACAACTGATGAAATGACACTTGGCTACAATGTAAAGTAGTGTGCATACAGCTTGTATAACAGTGTAAATGTGCTGTCCCCTCAAAATAACACAATACACAGCCATTAATTAATGTCTAAACTGCTGGCAACAAAAGTGAGTACAACCCTAAGTGATAACTAAATTATGTATCACAAGCTTCTTTAATTCCATATTATTTTGTGACTGCAAACTTTTGGGAATATATTTCTCCCCTCTGCATTTTCTCCTCTGAGTTTCATCTTTCTCATATTATTCTAGCCAATCAGGGATCACATATCAACTGGATTAAATGACAATGCAATATGACTGATCAGATTTTGGTTTCTGATTTCATCGGTCAGGTTAAATTAAATATTTTGGATAAAAGTAAATGCTTGCTGGATTAACTATATTGATTATTTTAGTTAAAACCATTTTAAAAACAGTTTCTTCTAAAAAATTCCTCCAATTTTTTTAAAAAGTAGTATTCTTATTTTACTACCCTTTTTGATCATCCCCATTTCTGTTTGGTCTATGATAAATAAAGATTACTATACCTATTATGATAATATGAATTCATAGAGATAATTGTTGAACAAAAGAAATGCCAGAACCCTTTTTAATTCTCAGTACATCAGGTAAATTTTCCCCCCAAAAGATATATTTTAAATTGTAAATTGTGAGAAAGGAACCCAGATGTTGATCACATGATATAGATCAGGTAAATATTAGGTTTCTTTGCTAAATTTCCCAAAATTGTCTTGAACTTTTAAGGCATTGCAGTTTCTGATTTTCAACAGCCCTGCCGTTGAGGTGAAAGTTGATTCGGTAAGACTGCAGGAAGTGTTCTTTTGCTTTCAGTCTAGTCATGAAAACTACAACTGCGGTAATAATTTGCTCCTAGCAGTCGTCTAGCAGCTGTCTAAATTTACAAGGTCACTGCCAGCATAACCTATGCCAAACTTCTAGAGACCTTCCAGAGTCAGGTTTCACATAGCTGCACATTCTTCCTTGAACCAAGGCTCTGTCTCAGAAAACCTGGCATGCTTTAAAGGTGAACATTTTTCACTTCTCACATTTGCAGCTTCAAAGACCCAATTACTACTGGGCTGACACAAGATTGTTTGATGATGCTTCCTGCACAAAGTGCTACCTCTCTACACTTTGAATTTGGGATGTGTATGTTTCTATTGGCCTGTTCCTCTTTACAAGGCAGAAATCAATATCGGCTTTCTTCTCGCCTCCACCTTGCTCTTGTTTAAAGCAATTAGTGTTAGTATCTCTACCAACACTCTGTAATGTTTTTACCAGGACAAATAAGTTTATGTCCTTTGTAATGGCTACAGTTATACTGAATTATTTAGGCTGTTTCACCATTAGCAAAAAAAATGGAAACATCTGGCTCTTGAATTTGAATTCACTTTTTTTCTCAATGCAGTGGAATGACAGGGATCTCTTTTCTGACATTTTCAGCATGTGGGATTGAAATGGAGAAGACTGGATAATCCACTCATTAAAAAGTTATTTAGAATGTACTGTACTGAAGGAGGAGCATTCACTACAGATCAAATTTAAACTCTTGTGCTATTCAGCAGGCCAATCTAGTCATTAAATTTTATTTAAAAGTTGTTGGGGAGAGATGCTGAGAGAATAGAATACAGGGATAGGCTGCAGCTGGTGTGCTCAGGTGCTCCGTTCCGGTTGGAAATTCTGGGATGCGTGTGCAGCTGTGTGCCCCTGACAGGCCCCCGCATGCCCCTGTGTGATATTTGGCTTCTACTCATGTACAACAAGAAAAATGGTGCGGGAGACACTCGCTCAAGTGAGATTTTGTGATTTTTTTGCTTCTGTGCATGCAAAATATCAGTGAAAATTCCCTAAATCTCGCTTGTGCACATGTCCTTGTGTGAGATTTCACTTGCTGTGCATGAGCAGAAGCCAAATCTTGCGCTGACGGACACGGAGGGCGCAGCAGTAGGAGGTAAGATGAGCGGCCCTTCACTGATAGAATATATTTTAAATTAAAATCACAATATTTTAATATCAGTTGTTGAACTACCGTATTTGTAATCCTGGTCAAAAAGCATTTGAGGAACTGAATCCCAAGCAATATTCCTTCCAGCTCCAATTTAGTTTAAACAAGGATATTGACAAATCTTCAATCAACACAGGATCTAAGAGACAATCCTCATTTGTGGGTTGGGGCTGGCCACCATTCAGGGCACTATAAGAACAGTCCAGGAGCGCACGCTTGTCGTGAGATTCAGCTTTTGCGCATGTTTAGAAGTCAAATTTTGTACGAGATTTCTGGGTGTGAGATTTCTGGATTTTTTTTGCTTCTGAGCATGCGCAGAAACAAAAAGATCCAGAAATAGGACAAAATAAGGTAAGTGACCGCCGCTGCCACTTCCCCCTCTCGCCGTTGCTTCCTCCTTTCACCGCCACTTCTCCCTATTACTGCTGCTGCCCCCAGCTCATGACGCCTCTTGCCACTGCCTCCCCCACTCACAACACTACTCGCAGCAGCTCCGTTTCACCACTCGTGGCAGCTCCACTGCAACCCACCCACCGCCTGCTCTGCCACCCCACCCAGCCGTTACCTTGCTCCGGCATGTGACCTCCTGCAGGGGCACCATGATGATGGGCCATGGTGCAGGGAGCAGGCCAGATGGCTCCAAGCTCCAGCTGCATGGTCTCTCTGTGCTCTCCCACACCACAGGCATCTCTCTCCTGCAGCATGGGAGAACAGAGAGCAGGCCACGTGGTGGGAGCTCAGTCAGGCCACTTTTGCTGCTGACCTCAGCTACCACTCTAGGCACCACAGCGAGATTTGGCTGCTGTGCATGTGCAGCAGCCAAAATCTCACCACCGGACATCCTTCTGGCAGCAAAAATTGCCGGTTTGTTTGCATGCGCGGAAGCAACCCCCCTGAAATTTTTACCGGAATTAATAGTGATTTTCCCCAGGTTGTGAGTGCACGGGTGGCGACAATGGAGCTAACCTACATGCTCCATTGCTGCCACTGGAATGGCATTCTCACCATTCTGGCTTATAGCCCATTTCAACAACCTCCCTTGAAAGAATGACTGATACAGAACTTCCATGTAGCAGTTGTCTCACTCTTCTCTTGGTTGCTAGCTCCATCTTGAAACTTCTTATCTTAGCTGTTTTGAATCCAGCCCACCTTTCCAGACTGGTTTATCAAACTTCATTTCTTCCTGTCAATTCTCTGGATTATTTTCTTGGTGGTGAAACTTGTCAGCATCTTAACTTTTTCTACTATTTCCATCCAAAACTCTTGGCACCAAGCTATTTGTCTCACCTTTTTAGTGGAAGTGGAGACCCAACCCAGGCATAGAAGAAATGTCTTGTGCTTTCTTCCTTTTATCTTAGAGAAAGTAGTTTTTCCCTCTCCATGCACCTGATCTCTTTCTGCTTTATTTCCTTTTGTTGTTTATATAAGTCAATTTCCTTCTTGTCCCCCTTCTTGATGCCAGATTAAATGTGTCCTGCTCCTCACATTTTTTCTCTTTCTCTCTCTCTCTTGCTCCCTCTCCACCCACAATGCTATAGTTTTTATAACTCGATTTCATTTTTAATGTCTGCTCCCTGAGGCAGATCCTTTCCCCTGCCATAAGTCCCCAAATTTTGATTTCTTTACTGACCCTGAGTTGTCTACTAGCAGCCACTTTATCATTTATCTTAATCTCTATCTCTATTTGACCTGACCTGTCCAAGGAGCCCATTTCCTGTGTTTCTATGTTCTTCCAATTACAGATCTGTATAACCAGCCTTTAACTTCAACTAACTTCTTTCTTTCTTTGTGGCAAACTCCTGCCAGTGTGAAGCAGATTTTAATCCTTTTTACCTGTCAACTTCTACTGCAACCTTCTGGAATGCATATTGATTAGATTTGTCATTTGTTTCATCTGTTTTGTAATTATCGATTGCAAAGTGACAAAAGTTTATTGAGGATTGTCATTGCCATGTTACTTGGAAGATTCAATGGCTCAGAGACTTACTCCCAAGTAAAATCACACAGTTACGATGGCCTAGCTATCTAGATGGAACACTTAACACATTTTAGAAATATTTTGATTGTATCAAAGGATGGGATGGGGAGAATGGAGAAAGTCTAGTTCACTAAGACTAGAAAAAAAACCCTGATTAGCTAGAAAAATGTTAGTGTTTTGGATTTTGGCTTAAGTCATATTGATAAATAGTATAAACTGAAATAGTTTAATTATCTTGTGTTGAATTTATTAGTTTTAATTAAATGAACTGTTTGTTTGCGCTGTTATGTTTGGAAAATAAGGGATGTGAGAGAGTTTACTGTAGTGATTGAGAGGATCTGAGAAGGGGTTGTGATTGATCTAGTGTGAGAACATATATAAGGAAACATGAATTTTTAAAAAATGACAACACTAATTAACCTTTCATATTTTATAGCCTTGATTGGAATCCAGTTTCTGATTCAATTTTAGGTTCATGAAAATATCAGTGCAGACATAACTTAAACTAAGTACTGTATGTGCCTAAGGAACTAGAAGGTGAATGTTTCACATTACATTTATTTTATTGAACATGTTCCTATGTTGTCTGCCCTATCATGCATCTCCATCATAGGGCCATAACATGTACATTGAGAAATATATTTAAAAATAAAATATAAAATAGGTATGATGACATAGAATAATACAAGTCTGCCTAATGAGCTGAAAAAGCAGATAACCTTTTCCACTGAAAAATAGCCATCCATTTTTTACATTTCAAGGCTGAACCTGGATTTCTGAAACCTTTTACCAGAGTCAGTCAAAATGCCTTTTCAAGATGTGTTCCCTTCAGGCTTTGTCTTTATTTCCCTCAAAATGTGTTGATATTTTTTGAGCAAAACAATGTACTTGACTGCACTCCAAAGGTAATAATAGCTAGGTGAAGCCATAACCTGGATCAATGCCAGGACAAAATGTAAAATGAATAGATTTGCAACTAGTCCTTGTTTAGTAAACAGAACTGAGACTTGTAACTTCATTGTTAAGCAAAATAGTCAATTTGTGACTATGTTTATGATCTTATTTCAGCTTTCCTTTGCTTTATAGATTTGAGAAGGCTATAAATATGAAGACTGAACACACTTCTCTCTCTTGGCTTTTTCTGTTGAGTTACTTTTCTCTCCATTGCTTTTCCTGTCTTCTTTAATGCATGTCTTTCTGGGTTTCTGCAGAGAGGAGTCCAAATCTGCAAGAAACTATCTGAAACTTCATAATTAAAAAGTCACGAAATGAGTCATCTAGTACCTTTTGACTCACCACCTTGTAACCCATTGTTTCCATTTCTGCTCCTTGATTGGCCAATTGATTGGCCAATCTCCAAATTGATCTCCTTTTGATTGGCCCATTTCCTTGCAGGAATGTCAAACAAGGGTTAATTCCAAAATAGGAAACAAGAAGTGCTGTGGGAAGCCACAGATCAGCCAGCATTGCATCTATGCTTGTCCCCAACACTGTGATCCAAAGCAGCTTATGGCAAGTGGGATAAACAATAAATATGAATATTTTTAAAATGCAAAAAGGGCAATTGGAAATAAACAGTGTCAGTGGAGGCATAATGAAGTCACTGATAGATCAGTTTGCACTAGATTCAAAATCATAATCTTCAGCATCAAGTCAATATTCTTTTTTTAATGGATTCATTTAAATAACCCATATTCTCTGGATAAATTACACAATGACTATCATACAATTAGTAAGTAGCACAGGGAAAAGGGAACAGTTAAATCTGTTAAACCATAAATTTAATGAAAAAGTTTGTAATATAGCATTATAAATATATTAATAAATAGTAAATACAAACTTATATTAAAAATAAAACCCAAAATCAATTATGTTAAAGCTTTAACTCTTCTTATTAGTAGCAACCTTTAGAACTATTCTAATTGATAACCTTTAGTCATGCACATCTTTTGAAATTATTTTTGCAATAACCAGGATATTAGATATTTCCAGCAAAATGTTGTAAAGTTCAGTTCAAGACAGTTGCACATTGTTTGCCCTGCTCAAGTTGAATGAGAGGAAAATAATTATCAGTAACATAATATCCTTAAATGGCTTATATTAATATGCTACACTCTCCATTCAGGGGATTTACCTAAATGATATCATTCCTGAAGAATCTGCTTTAGATCCAATAAGGTTAAAGATCAAGGCTGTCAAAAGATTATGTCACCAGTTTCCATTACTTAAAGAGATGGGTTCATTTTCAGTACAGAAAGCAATCAGTATACCTGTGATTTACCTTTCAGTTTTGTGATATGTGGCACCATCTCTGAGAAATTTCCTCTGAACAATTCTCGGTGAAATAATTGAGAGGGACTGAGCTCCTATTCATTTCAGTGGGAATTGCTGCTTCCAGGGAATTATGCTTTTATCCAACAGAGTATAAATGGAGGCTATTATTATTATTATTATTATTATTATTATTATTATTATTATTATTATTATTATTATTAAAAGTGATTTTTCATCCATCTGCTTTCTGATAAGGAATACAGCACCCTCCTTCCTTTCCTGAACTGTTGGTCTGCAAAACTTAATTGCAGTTTAAAAAGTGCTTTGGAGTGATAACTCTGTCTACTGGATGGAGAACAAAACAACACTCATTTACTTATATACTGATCTCCATTATCTAGCCAAAAATGACAGCACAACGCTATATCAGATGTAGGATAGAAACAGATGCTATGAAATAGAACCATCACTGCCAGACTTGGAGATACACTTTGATAGAGTAGGGCCTGAAGTTTCATATGATGTAGGAGGATGTTATAACTTCAAGATATTAAAAACAGAGCTCAGAAAAAAGTCTCCATGCTTGTGGTGACGCGGATTTGACAGCCCTGATCTGGAAGAAATGGAACTACTTTAGGTGGGGAATTGGCTAATTCGATTAGAAAAATTCAATTGATAGGGGACTGAAAAGCATTCCCTCTGAACAATTAGATCCATAACTTGGTGGCAGTGGACAGGAATGCCTTTCATCAGCTTAGATAACAAGGATATCAAGGAAATGGACAAAAGGGGATAGATGATAGCATTTTAATAAATCATATTTTTAATTGGGTGAATAGAAAACAAAACATGCCACTACATATTTCTAAAGTGTATCTGCTTTAACATCGGAAAATGTCTGGTTTGTTTTTGCAACCCAACAAGACCGACACAGACTTCAGAGGATAATCAGAACTGCAGAAAAACAATTGCTGCCAACCTGCCTTCCATTGAGGACCTGTATACTGCACAAGTCAAAAAGAGTGTGGTGAAAATATTTACTGACCCCTCGCATCCTGGACACAAACTATTTCAACTCCTACCCTAAAATCGTCACTACAGAGCATTGCCACCAAGAACAGTTTTTCCCCGAATGCCATCACTCTATTAAACAAATAATTCCCTCAACACTGTCAGACTTTTTACTAAATCTGCACTTCTATTTCTACTAGGTTTTTTCTCATCATTCCTATCATCCTTTTCCTCCCACTTAGGACTGTATGACTGTAACTTGTTGCTTGTATCCTAAGATTTTTTATTAATATTGATTGTTTCTTCATTGTTTATTTGACCCCTATGGCAATCATTAAGTGTTGTACCACATGATTCTTGACAAATGTATCTTTTTCTTTTATGTACGCTGAGAGCATATGTACCAAGACAAATTCCTTGTGTGTCCAATCACACTTGGCCAATAAAATTCTATTCTATTCTATTCTATTCTATTCTATCCTATCCTATCCTATTCTATGTGTTACTTTAACATTGTACTTTATTAGACTCTATTAGACTGAATTTCAAACTATTGATAGTATTATTTTATTATGCAACATAGTGTTTTTTATTTTGCAAGGGAAGACTAGGGCCATTAAAATATTTTTATAACGTGGATGTAATAGCAATAATTGCAATTTTGAAAAGACATGATTGTACATGTAAATTAATCACTTGATTTCTCACAAGTTGAATGAGTGAACTGATACTCCTGAAAGCTCACTAGTAAAAGCATAAACTAATTATTTTCAAATTCATTGCAAGATGAGGTACTTGCCTAAGCACTAAATAAATGTATCTGTTGTCAATAAGGTTTGTTCTGGGTCCTTAGGTGTGAACTGAAAACTTACTTTACAACAATTCTGCTCAAAGCTAAGCAGGCTTGGATCTGGTCAATATGCACAATATGCGCAAGATTAAAAGCCAGTTTGTGTTTTATTCCACTTGGTTTTATTCCTTTGTTGAGGCAAAAAGATCCAGCTGAATTCAGAGAGCATTATACTTGAGTAAGGTTAATCTATTTAGGCTCAGGTGAGTTCAGTTTAGTCTTGATTCATTTCAAGGAACAGCTGTAATGGTTATTAACAAGCTTGAGGGCGTTTGGGAGTTTATAGATAGCAATGAAATACCATGGAAGGTAGAAAAATCATTATGCTAATATAGAGTGCAAAATAATTTGAAGTCATGGGTAATTTCTGTACTAATCCTTGGTGCTGGGACAGTTCAGAAGGTCTACAAACTCCTCCTCCTCCCCTTCTGTTCCCCTTACCCTCCATTCTCTGCCCTCTCCCCATTCCTTCCGTTTCCTAAAGAGGGTAATATGTAAGTTTCTGGCATCATTGAACAATACTTAATAGCCCTTAGTATGCATATATTTGAAAACACTATCTATAAAATGATTTCTCTTTGGCCCCATTGTATTCATTCATTTTTTTATATTCTTTGACAGGATAATTAGTATGTAAAGCCTCGAAGTGCTCAGGACAAAGGAGCTTTGATGAACAAAAGTGTTTTCTTTCATTTACAGTTCAAAACTAGGAAGCATTGTAAATTCCAAAGCAAGTTCAAATTAGAAGTTTGTTTTCTGGACTTTCTTTAGAGTTCCCTACAAAATATGAAGTCATCAGTACAATCATTCTCCTGGGCTGGAGGTATTGTCTTCTTTTTACAAAAAGAGTTCTGTAGAGAATGGTTACTTCTATGATATTAAAATGGAGTAATATTCTCCTTCACTGTTATTTTAACAATGCTATATGAAAGAAATAATTGGGCAAAAACTGATGGGGGCTGGAGAGGTAGCTAATGTGTTGATTTTATCTAATAAGCTAATTTTGCTCCCAGATTTCTTTGAAAATGTTATATTCAAGAATTACTTGAAAATCTAAAATTAGAAAACATGAAAGTTTGGAATGATTTGTATTTGAGGGTTGTGGGCACAAACAAACAGAAGGAACCAATGACAAAGCTGCATTGAATTGATGCAACATAAAGTCTGCTCTTTTTCTCACAGCTCTCCTGTGTCATTTGCATCATGAGAGCACAATGCTACCTTATAATTTTTACTAAAGCACTGTTTTCTGTGAATGTCTCTGCTTAGACCAAACTTTTTTATTTCTATTTGTGGATGCAATCTTGTGCACACATAAAGTCAGAAAGCATCTTTGGATTTATTGACAATGATTAGTTACTGGAAATGACTTTTAAAAAGTACAGTGCTGTGGTTAAATGTAAAGAAAAGAAGAAAAAATACACAAACGCTGAAAACTGATTCAAAACTGTGATGACTTCAAATTCTGGGAACCGTAATCTAATACAGTGGTACCTCGTCATACAAACCCCTCATCATACAAACTTTTTGAAATACGAACCCGCGGTTCAGAATTTTTTTGCCTCTTCTTATGAACTTTTTCCGCCTTATGAACCCGCCGCCACAGCTGCGATGCCCCGCCTCTGGAATTCCATTGCAAGCGAAACCACCCATTTTTGTGATCCTGGGATTCCCCTGAGGCTCCCCTCCATGGGAAACCCCACCTCCAGACTTCTGCGTTTTTGCGATGCTGTAGGGAAATCCCAGGAGAGGAATCCCAGGATCACAAAAACGGGCACTCCGTTGGCAACGGAAGTCCGGAGGTGGAGTTTCCCAGTGAAGGAAGCCTCAGTGAAATTGCACCATTACAAAAAAACGGAAGTCCAGAGGTGGGGTTTCCCATGGAGGGGAGCTTCAGGGGAATCCCACCAACACAAAAATGCTTGCATGCATTAATCGGTTTTCCATTGATTCCTATGGGAAACATTTTTTCGGCTTACAAACTTTTCATCTTACAAACCTCCTCTCGGAACCAATTACGTTTGTAAGACAAGGTATCACTGTATATCTGAAGCGCACCAACCTGGAAAAAATTATGATATATCATAGCCAGTCTTTCTTTGATACTAAACATGATGAAAAGAAAAAGTCACTATGAGTGAATCATGATGGAGAAAAATTGCTTTTGTTCTACCTCTGGTTTATGCATTAATCCTGAACCTACTGGACAATCGCTGAGAATGGAAAACCTCTTAAAATTATCCTTTTAAAAACAATAGCTCTATTTTCAAGGAATTTCTAGCAATTATCATAACAGTTGTTTTCTTGTTCTTCATCCTGGAGACCATGATAGATGTGATGAATGCTTCTGTGAGATTTTCCTCTTATAAACTACAAGTATTTGATCCAAAATCCAAATAAGACAAATATATACAGGAAGGGTACATGTAAATATTAAAACTAAGAATAACTAGATGATACCAGCAACACCACTTTTTTTTTCCTTTGGCAATGAAAACTTCCCAGGAGAATACCTTCGAAATGAGCTGAAGTAGAAATGTAAAATGTGTTTAGCCAAGTATTGGATGATATTTTAAGCAATCACAGATGGTGGTGCACTAGCTGGTTACTGACAGCAGTTATCAGCTTTACAAAAGGTTTTGACAGGTCTCATAGTAAATGATTAATTACTGTAAGGCTTCCAATTTCCTCTTTTTTTCCCACTCATGGCTTAGGGTGAAATCTGGGCTCCTATTACACTTCTCACAAAACAGGAAATGTCTTTTCACTGCTCTGGCCAAGAACCAATCACCAGTGCAAAAGTGGGCTAAATATACTCCAGTGTACGCATGTCAATTTTGTTTGGTAAAAACCTTTCCTCAAGGCCCAAGGAGGGATAATCTTTTATTGTACTATAAGGGCTGTTGGTCAACTGGATCTCATGTCCACAAGAAGAGAATGAGATATTGAAATATAGAGTAGGAATCACTTCAGACATCTATCTTTTTTGTTCTCACTGTCTCATTGAAAATACTTTAGTCATTCTTATCTCTGCTAATATAGGCAAACATTTCATTAATATTGGTAATACACAGACTCAACAAAAATCTCATAAAATCCATGCCAGTATACTAAAAGATTAAACAGAAATTTAGAAAAGCTAATTTAGAAAAGAAATTAATTATAGGGATGTCCAGTTATGATTGCAATACAATATATATTAAAGTGTATTTAAATTAATTACACACACACACACACATATACAGTGGTACCTCTACTTAAGAACTTAATTCGTTCCATGACCAGGCTCCTAAGTAGAAACGTTCTTAAGAAGAAGCAATTTTTCCCATAGGAATCAATATAAAATAATGCATGCAAACCCATTAGGAAAGAAATAAAAACTCAGAATTTGGGTGGGAGGAGGAAGAAGAAGAGGAGGAGGACAGTCGCTGCCAAAGGAAGAAGGTGGGGTGAGGGGAATAAAAAAAATCCAAAAATTTAAGGCTTAAAAAAAAGAAAGGGACTCTGAGGCGTCAAGGAGCATACGCCTCCCATACATCCAGCGTGAAGCTGCCTCCCATACACTGCGCCAGAGAGAGAAACCCAGGGGGAAATGGCAGGAAACTGGCCGGGCCTTCGTGCCGCTCTCAAATTTCCTGGGAAGTTTTTCTGGGCTCAGGTTCTTAAGTAGAAAATGGTTCTTAAGAAGAGACAAAAAAATCTTGAACACTTTTGCTAGGATTGATTGCTAAGGAAAGTTAAGGAAATTTGTTTAAGCCTCTCTTAAATTAAGTGATCTCTTTTGAGTTCAGCAGATCATATCTTCTACAACTGAAAGTAGCAAAAAAAAATATCTATCCATTTCTGCCTGCATAACTTAAATATAGTCACAGATTGGTCATTACTGTTGGCAACTTGAAGAAGTGTGGTCTTTAATTCCCAGAATTCTCCAGTCAGCAAGATTGGCTAAGGAATTCTGGGAATAGAAATCCACGCATCTCCAAACTGCCAAGTTTGAGGAACATTGCTACAGTAGATTGCTCCTCACGTTGTCACTGTTCTGTTGGGGTCTGGATGGGTGTCAACAGACTCAAACTCAACCCTGATAAGACAGAGTGGCTGTGGGACAATTCCATCTGTCCATCCATTACCCTGGGGGGGGGAAATCACTGACCCCCTCAGAGAGGGTCCACAACTTGGGCGTCCTCCTCGATCCACAGCTCACATTCGAGAAACATCTTTCAGCTGTGGCGAGGGGGGTGTTTGCCCAGGTTCGCCTGGTGCACCAGTTGCGGCCCTATTTGGACCAGGAGTCACTGCTCACAGTCACTCATGCCCTCATCATCTCGAGGTTCGAGTACTGTAATGCTCTCTACATGGGGCTACCTCTGAAAAGTGTTTGGAAACTTTTGATCGTGCAGAATGCAGCTGCGAGAGCAATCATGGGCTTCCCTAATTATGCCCATGTTACACCAACACTCCCCAGTCTGCATTGGTTGCCGATCAGTTTCCAGTCATAATTCACAGTGTTGGTTAAGACCTTTAAAGCCCTTCATGGCATCGGACCAGAATATCTCCAGGACTGCCTTCTGCCGCACGAATCCCAGTGACCAGTTAGGTCCCACAGAGTTGGCCTTCTTCGGGTTCCGTTGACTAAACAATGTTGTTTGGTGGGACCCAGGGGAAGAGCCTTCTCTGTGGCAGCCACGACCCTCTGGAACCAACTCCCCCCAGAGATCAGAATTGCCCCCACCCTCCTTGCCTTTCGTAAGCTCCTTAAAACCCACCTTTGCCATCAGGCATGGGGGAACTGAGATATTCCTTCCCCCCTAGGCCTATACAATTTATGCATGGTATGCTTGTGTGTATGTTTGGTTTTTTAAATAAGGGTTTTTAAAATAATTTTAAATATTAGATTTGTTACATGTTATTTTATTATTGTTGTTAGCCGCCCCGAGTCTATGGAGAGGGGCAGCATACAAATAGATAGATAGATAGATAGATAGATAGATAGATAGATAGATAGATAGATAGATAGATAGATAGATAGATAGATAATCATATGTTTAATGTAGACTTCATAAGAACATAAGAAGAGCCATGCTGAATCAGGCTGAAGCCCATTGACTCCAGCATTCTGTGTCACACAGTGGCCCACCAATTGTACATGGGGATCTTGAGCAAAGGCAGAACCAGAGGCGGCACATGGACATCTGTTTCAATAAACACCGATACACTTGGCATCCATGCACCTTTTCCACCTTCCTATTAACAAGCCAAAAATAACAGTACAAGTTTGATCAGGCTACCTTATAAGGTTTCTGGGAAGAGCTCAACCATTTCCACAGGACATATTTGCATTTGTTTCACTGAAGTAGTTCGTTATGAACTATTTATTTTGAATTAATTGTCTGCCATTTTCTAGCTTGCCTTATAATAATTATGTCAAGGAATAGTTCTGAGTTATTTCCAGTGCCCACTGTATCCCCATTCCCATTGCTTTTGAAATTATTCTAATACTTTTATGTCTGGTTTAACCTGTTTTAAAATAACATCAATTGGAATTACCTCCACAGATAACAAACTATTCTGCATTAGAAGAAAAGCTAAACCCCAGTTATTTAGCTTATTCATAGAAAATGAAACTACTGTTTAATAGTTTGATATCTAGAGGATTAGAATTTCCCATTTCTGTAGAGGCGTTTTTAAAAATCCATTTGTCTGTGAAAGACAGCCTGGCCCCCTGCCCAACACTGGCAAATAAATGAATGAATGGCTATTAACCATATCAAGTTGTACTTTGAAATCCAGTGTCCGGCAACAATAACAGGCTTGTGTTATAGCACCTGGTAGAAGCTATATGTAGTGAAAAGCTTGCAAATCTTTTTCCTTCCTAAATTGAAGACACTGCTGGGAATATTTTGGAATGAATTCTGTCTGAGTGAAAAGTAATAAAATTGCTGGGAGCATTCCCATGCTGTCTGAGGGCCGGGCAGAAGGGAGGGAATATGCTTAGAAGACCTTGTGTAATTTCATTTGGCAACTGGATTTTCAGAAGTGTTTCTCAACATTTACATACTCTCTTAGGTGCTTACCTGCCATTGCTAACATGTTGTAAGCCGCCCTGAGTCTAAGGAGAAGGGCGGCATAAAAAATAGAATAAATAAAATAAATAAATAAATAAATAAATACTTTACCTTTGCATCTGTACTGTTTCATGAAAACAGGACTGCATTGAGACAAAAAAAAAGTTTCATGGGTATGTAACGTAAGAGCTTAATCATTCAAGAGAGCTGGCATTTTGATTTTCAACCACAGATAACTTTACACTCCAGAATATCTCTCTCTTAAAGCCTAATTTCTCTGAAGTTCCAAGATGAATATGAGATGTGTGCAGATAGAGTTAGGAAAATGGAGTGGGGGTCAAGCAGTGCAGAAACATGGAAGCAAAAGCCATACATACGTTTAAGATAATAAATGGGCACTGGAATATCACAATACAAAGACCTGACTTCTGGTAGTACCAGTGTAGTACCAAACATGCACAGCTTGTGTTGCAATGTCAGGAAGCACATTCCATTACGTTCCA
Organism: Erythrolamprus reginae; assembly: GCF_031021105.1. NCBI lineage: Eukaryota > Metazoa > Chordata > Lepidosauria > Squamata > Dipsadidae > Erythrolamprus > Erythrolamprus reginae. The sequence goes on along the minus strand of NC_091952.1, from coordinate 152,191,034 downwards.
TGAGAGAAAAACAAGGGGAGTGTTCCCTATTCATTATCATTGGCTTTCAATTAATTTATTTTTGAACGGCCATCAAGACCTCTACCCAGGCATTGAGGTAAAGTGATGGAAGCATATGGATGGCTGTTGGGGCATCCAAGGATATGATTTTGAGGGTTTTATTCTGTTTTTGATTTTTACTATCTACTTTTTATGGTTTTATGATTTGTATGGGTTGCAATTTTATTATTTTTATGAGCCACAGAGGTGCTCTTAAAAAGGGCAACCATACAAATCTTTTAAATAATCAAACAAAAGGTAATTTTTTTGTGGTTACAAAAACATCTGTACTGAGAGCATGTATAAAAATCCATACATTAGTAAAATATGCATCATAGCCAGCCAAACTGTTGACAAAAAACACTTGTGAAATGTGGCAGGTAGAAGATGCTTATACAGCACTCTTTTCTTTCCTTGTGCATTTTTGATGTTTTATTGCAGAAGTGAAAGCTGTTTATATTACATTTTATTATATTGAGATCTTATGTCTTTGCTCTGCTAGATGGCAACTTTATTAAAGCTTAATGATTCTCAAAAAAGCTAAGCAGGGGTAGATCTAGTTAATGTGTAGATGGGCAATCACCAAGAACACCAAGTGCTGTGCGTAAACTAAGAAATAAACTCCTAAGCAGTTGACATTCCTTAGAAAAAGTCAGTGCCAACCCCGTCCCCTCTGTATACGCATACATGTGATGCATGCATGCATGTATACATACATGGAGTCACCAGCAGTTGGCCTTGACCCAAAGAACACTTTATCCGTTAGTGCTTTGAACCAGCTCTGAGTTATTTTAATCCCTTTTATATCTTCACTGGAGTCATTTTCATCATTATTGCCTTTGAAATAATTGTTTAGTAAATTCGTTTTAGATAAGTGCATTAAAAAATAGTGATTTTAGAAGCTCATTAAATTTGTCTGAAATTCTCAAAACTCAAGGAAGAATGACAATATTCACCAGCAGAATTCTTACAGTAGCAATCACTACTGTTGGTGAATGCTCAAGACTCAGAACTACTTTTTTTTTGGACAATTATAAGGAATGTTTCTTGTCTGAAATTATTGAGCTATACTAATGAATAGAGTTACCTGAACACTTTATTCTTTTAAAAATTGTAAGTAGCCCATTTTGGGATTACCAGCTTTTCTTAGGAATGCAAAGTGTTTCATATATTACATGGAATTTAGAACTTAAGATAATATTGTAATTATGAAGGATTTTCTTTTTCTTCATTGTATTGGAGAAAAACAAGCCCCAGCCTTTCACATAATTTTCTTGTTTCCCTTGAGTGGAACTCATTTTCAAAGGTATGCTTTATTTGCTGTAGAGATAGTAATCTGCATACTAAAAAGAAATCCTAGAGAAGAATTCAAAATCTGAGGAGAATCTGAAATTTCTGCATGGATCTTTAGTCTAGATGACTGATGGCACTTGCTTAAATTAATATTTTTAAAAAGAGCTGGAGAAGTACATGGATAATAAGACATGCTCTAGACAAGGAATGAGGACTCTGTGACCTCAGATGTTTAAGTACAGCTCCCAGCATCCTGTATTGATATGTTTACAAGCCAAGAATGTTGGCTTATACCATTGTCATTTGGTATGATTGGTAGCCAAGTAGAGATTTCCCTGAATTAAGCAACTATCATCAGGGATAGTTGTAGCAAGTGGCATAACCTGGCTTACTATATTTGACTATTCCAAAGTTAAACAGGATCACTCCTAGTTAGTATTCCAGTGGGAGAATAGAATAGAACAGGACAGAACAGAACAGAATTTTATTGGCCAGGTATGATTGGACACACAAGAAATTTGTCTTGGTGCACATGCTTTCAGTGCACATTAAAGAAAAGATAAGTTTGTCAAGAATCATAAAGTACAACACCTAATGATAGTCCAGGTACAAATAAGCAATCAAATCATATTAGGAACCAGTCAGTATAAATTGTAAGGATACAAGCAACAAATTACCAGTATTATCACTTATCCAAAGCTATAACCTAGATTGGAACTCAATAATTACTCTGGAAACAGTTAAGGACAAACTCTGCTTTATTATTACAAAAATAAGATTACCTATATGTCCATGGAATAACTACAACTTGGACATAATTTGAGGAACTGTTAAATCTAGGGCGCAGATCATAGGCATGCAAGATTAAAGTGTTTACACACATGCATGCACGCACACACACTTTATATACTATATAGGTGCACCAGATATAAATATGTACTATTTTAAATGAATCCATATAAAGATGTTCCTCTTTGTCAAATAAAATCTTATCTTAGCTGTTCATTTTTTTATTGAGATATTATTTGTCCTCTTCTGTGAAAATGAAAGATTTTGTCTTAATTTGGACAATTACTTATTTAGATGAAGACTGTAAAACCAGATTTGAGGGCAAGTTATATTAGAGCATTAGTAGTAAATTAATGATACCAGTTATCTTCCTTTTAACTGCTTTCCAGAAAGTTAGCAATGCTAATTGCTCACACTTGAGCCTTGGGAGTCTCTGAACAGGAAACTATGAAGATTGACGGACTTTTGCTGTCAGCAACTCCCCTCAGATCTTGCTATATTTCATTATTTCAGAAATAATACACAGTTATCTAGAGATTCTTCAGTTTCAGTGAGACACTGACTCTATTTCTGCTAGTATTCATTCACATTATTTATTCTTACTAAGGGAGAAGGTTATTTATGTCACATTCTCAGGAAGATTTAAAAAGTGGTAGCTTTAGCTCATTGGAATAAATAATTTTTATGTTGGGAAGACAGGAAATAGCACATAGAACTCTAACTGGAGGTGTGAGTAGAAACATAGAAACATAGAAGATTGATGGCAGAAAAAGACCTCATGGTCCATCTAGTAAAAGCTCCAGTACAGCTTTCTGGACCCGAGGCATTGCTGCCCCTGTTTGCAAGAGAATTTAGGCACTAAACCCTACCCTAGTGACAATAATTGTAATGACCTTGGGAGACAGGAGGAAGAGCTGCAGACTAAACAATTGTTATGCAAAATATATCTCAGTCCACTGAAGCAGCAGTTTAGAAGGAACTTTCCCTAAAGGAGGGGAGAAATACTTTCAGGCTTACAAGGTTCTGTTAATGTAACCTTATAATAAAGATAGAGTTAGCATTCACACGTTGTGCTTGTTGTTTGAACTATCTGGAAGGACAAACTTCAATTTTACAAGTCTCAAAGTATTTCTCCTCTCTTTTCTTTCTACTCTCTTGAAAATTAGGAAGGGTTCCTTCTAAAATGCTTCCCCCACTCCTTTTTCTTCTGTGGGCTGAGTTATTTTTTTCATGACAGTTGTCTAATCTCTATTTTTTCCTCCTGTCTCCCAGGATCATTCCTACACACAGTACAGTAATTGAGGCCAGGTGAGGAAAGGAGAGCCGCAGAGAAACTACTTCCTTGCCATTGCTGCAGCCAGTGTTCCCTCTAATTTTTTGGGGGGGTGGGCGGAAAAGTATAGTGTCTGAGCGGCAGTCCCTTCGGGACTGGGCGGCACAGAAATAATAAATGAATGAATGAATGAATGAATGAATGAATGAATAAAATAAAAAACACACCCTGTTTTGCCTCAGAGAATTTCAAAATAAAATACTGTACTGTGTGTCTATAACAGTGAGCTCATAATAGGGCAACTCTATCAATATCAAAATGCCACTTAAATAGTTGAGCTTGTTTCAAACTAGATTTTGATTTTCTTTCTCTCTTCCTTACTCCCATTCTTTTTCTTTCTCTTTTTCTTCCTCTCTTTTTTCTATCTGTTTCTCTCTCTTCCTCTCTTCCTCTCTCTCTCCTTCCCTCTCACTCTTTCCCTCTCGGCTTCTGGGCAGGTTTGGAAAACTCTGAGTTGATGATGATTTTTAAGTGAGCGATTGCTCACTGCTCAGCTTAGAGGGAACTATGGCTGCAGCCCCAGGCAAGAACTCGGAAGAATAGGAGGGCTGGTTAATAAGAGACAAGACCTGCTAGGCTTCTGCTTCTATTGTATAGTCCAAGGGTCTTGAACCTTTACAACTTTAAGCCTGGAGGACTTCATCTTCCAGAATTCTAGGCTTAAAGTTGCCAAGGTTTGAAACTCCTGGTATAGTCTTTTTCTACTCCACCATATTTACATAATATCTGTAGTAGCAGCACTGAGGCATTTTTCCTCTCCTACTTCCCCCTTCCTTCTGTGCTGCTCCTTCACTAGAGCTCCTATTGGGGCCCTAGTACCATGATCAGATGTTTTGCTGCATCTCAAAGAGAAGTGGATTTATTATGGCATACAGTGAGCATTTGTAATTTGTAAACCATGAAAACTAGAGCAACAAGTACTTTGTTGGCCATCTAGCTGTCACATATCATACAACTCCTTGCTAAGCTTGCTGCAACAACAACAACAACAACAACAACAACAACCTGATTACTTCTCTGAATGTGTTGGCTCTAATCCCTACCTGCAAAGCACATATATGACATAATCAATGGGTTTAATTGTAAATGCAATTATTTTATCAGTTCATTATCCGCTAATTATATATAAGGTGACCATAGTTGACCATAGTTTAGCTGCAAAAATGAGGAGGTTACTAAATACAATACATTGTGTTGTCTTCTACTTCCTTCTATGTCTTACCTTTCACCAGCTGGTTAATGGGGGAAAAAAACAGATTTTTTAAAAAAGATAGGATTCACTTTTTTGTATGAAAATGGGCTTTTCAGCTTTCTTGCCACAGTTACTAAGTGAATCACACTGCAGGTGTTAAATTAGTCACATGGTTGTTAAGTGAATCAGATTTCCCCATTGGCTTTGCTTGTCAGAAGGTCACAAAGGGTGATCACATGACCCTGGGATGCAGGGTCATATATAAGAGTCAATTGTCGAGCATTTGAATTTTGATCATGTGAAGAGGAGCATGCTGCAACAGCCATAAGTGTGAAAAATGGTCATAATCGGTGGTAGGTTCCTACTGGTGTGGTCCTTTGTGGGTTCCTCCGGTAGCGGCCCACTGATTGCACAATTCTGGCATGATAGTTCCAGTCTGTCATTGTGGGTCCATGTGCACCACCATCTTTTAAAAATAATTTTCCATGATTTTCTCTGAGCATGTGCAGCAGGAAAATTCTGCTGGGGCTGCACGTGAACATGAAACGCTGCAATGTGCACACAACACATCGGTGGGAAAAGGTAAGCAACCCGCCCTTGGTCATAATCCATATTTTTCAGTGCCAATGTAACTTCAAATGGTCACTAAATGAACTGTTGTAAGTTGAGGACTATCTGTATTGTATACAGCATACAATCAATAATAATAATAATAATAATAATTAACCTTTTAAAGTTACTAGGGAACAAGAGCCAAGGAAACATTCATCAGGAATGCTTTCACATATATGATTGCTAGTATTTACATTTTGGTGCTGTTTTATTTTATTTTATTTTATTTTGCTCTGTAGCATGGATGTTCTGGCCAAGTGGGAGGAGACAAAAGGAAAAAAAACAAAAAACCCACAAGTCTTCTTTTCAACAGTGAAGCCTGTGGCCTTCAGTCACAGCTCCCTCCAGTGGAGGAAAAGCTGAAAAATGTGGTAGAGGGTCTGCATTGTTCAGCTTTTGCAACTGTCTTGGTCTCTGGACAAGGAAATGACATGCTGGAATTTCCAAGCCAAACACAATTTTTAGAAACTCTGGAGTTCTGAAGTGAGATTAATAGTTTTCCCTTTTGCAAATGATCCTGCATGTGGTGGAAACCAGGAGGAGAAAAGAAAAAGATGAAAGAAAAAACAAACCATGGAAATATTTTTTTTGCAAGATGCCAGCTAGTAAAATAACTAATGAATGAATTAAGCATTTTTATTTCTTTGTTTTTAATTTAACCAAATGTTAACTGTTGCTCAATATAAAAGTTGGACTGAAAGCAACCTTAAGCAAAAGAATGTGTTATTACAACGGTGCTAAAAACATAGAATCCAAATGCTGAAGAAACATAGATGCAGAAAGGGATTAGGCCTGCCTTATAGTGAGTTAGAAAATCACAGGGTCAGTGACTTTTTACAAAACCTTCCAGAAAGCTAAAGTTTGATTCTCTCCAGCAGTTGAAAAACAGTTAAATTATTTCTACTCGCTGTAATTATTATTTTTTAATATATTTTAATATATATATATATATATATTATATATATTATATATATTATATATATATATCTTTGTCACCCACCTTTTGGTCAAATCAATAGCCTTCTCATTCAAAAGCCATGCTTAAAAACCCTTAGACAATCTCTGGCTATAAAAAAAATGCAGGGTTTGTAAAAGCAATAACATTCTAGGGATTTATTTCTGAAGGATGTAATCTCATCTTTCTTTCAAAACAAATTTTTAAATTTTATCTTCTGTGTCTGACCTAGGGGCATGTAACCAAATACTCGTGTACAGAAATTACATATAAATGAATCTGGAATTATAAAAACCAACCTTGGAATTTCTCTCTCTGTGTTTTTTTTTTTAATTCCACATGATTGTCAGAGAGCAAAGGGAGAAAGGAGGGGGGAAAGCCTCTACTGATACTCCTAGTTTAATGCTGCTTACTGAGTGACTGGCATAATGATAAGTGATAGTAATTTCCCTTAAAAACCTTAATGAGCAGATCATTACTATAGAGGAATGGGGAGAAAACTTTAATCCCGCAGAGGCAGCTTTCCATGGTTGGCTGTGCAATAACCAGACCGAACTCTCAATAAGATTCCCAAGCTTGCGTTCCCTAGATAAAATTTTCTCTCACTCCACTTTTGCAAAGGTAATGAGGAGGTAATGAGGCTTGACTTGACCCCCCCCCCTCCTCTCCATACTTGATTCTCTCCATTTCCCCAGCAGGTTCCCATAGGATAGAGTAAGATGTTGGATTTCTATAAAAGCTGTGCTGAAAGATAGGTAGGGAAGGTGAGGTTGCCACTGACTTTGGCTTCTGCCTGAATGAAGCAAAGGGGCTCAGACAAAATTCAAGTCCCTTTCAGGTCTGTCAATTCGGTCTGATAGTTTCTACTAGCTAAGACAATCTGACACCGCACAGATCTTGTCAAGCCTGTTGACTGTTTATTTTGTCACTCGGCTGACATTAAATACTGATATTTCCATCCCTCTGTCCCCACCCTCCTGGCTTCCCTTCACTCCCCCACCCGGCTACATTGAATCAAAATCAATAATAAAACTCTGAAAGGTAGGCAGAAGTGTTACATTAGATCATTAGCTTAATTTGAGCTGAAAGGTCTTTGTTGTAAGTTGGGGGCGGAAAGGGACCTGGGGACCTCAGCAAAGTATTTTGCTGGCAAGCTTGTTGAGATTTGATTGCCTTTGTTGTGATAATCTAAAATTAATTTGCACTTGAACCCATCTTTCTTCTGGGCTCAATTTAAACACTGTTATAATTATGCACCCGGCATGAAATTGAGAGCAGACACTGATATGACAAGTCTGATTTTTTTTTAAATTCCCCAGGTACTAAAGGCTTTTTCCCTCACTTATCTCACAAGGTAATAAAACAAAATGTTCCAGTGCAGCTTATGCTTAAGAGAGGTATTTGCCTGAGGGGAAACAGTAATAATCAGTGTATTGCTACACATTTACTCATGTAGTTTCTCAGTAGGTCAATCTCTTTCTTTTAAAGTGATGTTAAACTTCTGCTAATATTAGTTGATTTGTCCCTGGTACCCTTTTTTCTTTCCTTTCCTTCATTTTTTTTTTTTGCAAAAGTAAAATGGTTAGAATGAGAGGTTTCATTCTATTTTACTAGCTTACCATTGAAAATACTTTTGTCTCCAACATCCATTTTGTTAGATATGGGGGGGAAGGCCATTAAAGCACCCTTCCTAATAGCAACAGTGATCTGAGCCAGCCATCTTCCTTGTTCTTCCTGTGAGATATAGGATCCTTATCAGCACTCTTTTCCTTTTTAACCAGATTAATGATTTTGGTGAAGAAACTCATTAACTATAGGTGACTTCCTCCCCCCCCCCTTTCTTTTCCTAATGCAGGTTGGCTTCCTCTAGATTTCTGATGCACAGAAAAAAGGCTGACAAACTCAGTATTCTGAGTCCATGTGCCTTTTGAAATTGGCTTAAATGAATGGGACTTTTTTCCCAGAGAGATTTTTGAAGATCTGGATTCAAAATTCCATTTATTGTGCTCAAGAGGAAAATATATATAAAAAACAAAGGTCAAAAATCTATCTCAGACATAGAACCAGGGGTGGGCTATTGCCTGGATGGGGGAGAACCCAGTGGGGTAGTGAAAATGGAGCTCCACCCCAGAGCACCCAATTTGCACTGAAAGATGTTGAAAGAAAATGCAGGGCGTCCTGCATAGGCCACGCCCACAGTGTGATAGTAAAAATTTGGTAGCCCTTCACTGCATAGAACACATGGCAAAATGAAAAAAAAATCATGCCTACAAATCTGCAAATGATGATACAAAATATTTTTGTCTGAAGCCTCCAACTCTTTAGTCAACTATTATAAATGGTACTGATTTAGAAGAACTTGAGTATATGCCAGTTACCTGCATCCTGATAAAATTACATGATTTTAACTTACTCAGGTTTATAGGAAGTGCATCAAATATAGTGTTTTTTAATATTTAATCGAAGCATTAATTCATTTACCTTGTTATATCCAGGAGAATGCAGTAACCAGAATAGTATCAGGAAAAGAGCATGATGAAGCTAGCACCTCATTCTCATTACAGTTCTTTGATTGCTATGAACAACGGTATACCCACAAGTTTTACAGTTTTACTAATGTTAACCTATTGATTTCACATTTTAACTTCAGATATCAGCATAGATCATAGAAATTGAACAGGAAAAATTTAATTCCTTACAGCAAAGATTCAGTGACCTATAAGAGCAAAAAAAAATTGGCTTCCATTTTATCAGCAGCCACCATAATTCATATTTTACAAATTAAAAATGCAAAATAAAATGTAGTTGCATTTTGAGCAACACATCCAGGGGTGGGCAGCAGGCAGGATGGGGTGGAACGCAGTTCCACCAGCGGAAATGAAGATGCGTGTGCAGCTCCAGCTGATCGGTGGCTGTCACTTCCAGGATTACTGGTCTCATCTCGGCTCTCCCTTTTTTTCTTGCTGCTGCTGCACTCCTTGCTTTTTTTCGTCTTTCCTCCTTCCTGGCCTTGGACGAGCTTCCCTCTCTCCTGCCTGGCTCCCCTCCAGCCTCACGCGGCCACCTTCCACCAGAGGTGCACGCAGAAGGCATGGGTGGAAGTGGCGCTGGCAGCATTTATGTTTCTGGCAGTACTGGTTCACCTAGCTACCCAGCCTGAAGTGGGGGGGGACCCAGGAAGGAGAGCGCGGGAAACACGAAGCAAATTGTCACCCCAGCAAGCAATACTGGTAAGGTTGTAAGTCGAGGACTTAACAATTCACTTGAACGATGATGATTCTTCAAGTCACTCCCACCTGATCACATGGCTGGCAAGCCACTCCCACCCAGTCACATGACCATTAAGCCACACCCACAAAATAAGCCACACCCACAGTGTGGCAGTAAAATTTTTGACTGTTCATTACTGAGCACATGTCATACTATTGTTAAATGCCTCAATTTCTTTCTGAAACAACACAAATCTATCCAATATATGCAAAACCATTTTGTTAACTGTTATTTCAAATCTATAGATACTCTTAAATGCCCATGGAAGTGCTAGACTCTCAGTTTTTTACTCTATGCCTTCTTATACTCTGGAATATATAGTATTCAAAACACGTAAAATTGTTGTTGTGAGCTGCCCCGAGTCTTCGGAGAGGGGCGGCATACAAATCTAATAAAACTAAACTAAACTAAACATAAAATTTCATTTCGTTCTAATAATCATGTGGAGATAACAATACAAAGAAATCCAAATCCAATAGTGTAAAGCAATGTCTTGTTTTGTTGCTACAGTGATCCCTCCATTATCGCGAGGGTTACGTTCCAAGACCTCTTGCGATAATCGATTTTCCGCAGTATAGTGGTGCGGAAGTAAAAACACGATCTGCACATGCGCGCCCTTTTCCCATGGCTGCGCATGCGCAGATGGTGGAGCCGGGGAGCGATGAAAGTGCGGAAGCCGACAAAGATTGCTTTGAATGTCGGCTGCCCCCCCCAGCGCGTCTGGCGCCCTCGCCGCTACCGCCCGCCCGCCGCTCGCCGCTCGCCCGCCCAGCTTTCGGACATGGGTCCTCCTGCAGCAGCGCTGCCGAGCAGATCAGCTGCTGGGCGGCCGAAGAAACCTTCCCTGGGTCTTCCCCGCCACCCACACAAAGGGGAAACCCCGATCTTCGGCTCCTCGCTGCTGCCGCGCTGCCGAGCAGATCAGCTGCTGGGCGGCCGAAGAAACCTTCCCTGGGTCTTCCCCGCCGCCCACACAAAGGGGAAACCCCGATCTTCGGCTCCTCGCTGCTGCCCACCCGCCGCTCGCCCGCCTGCCCGCCCCTCGAGAGCAAGAGGGGGAGAGATAGAGAAAGAGAGAGAGAAAGAAAGATAAGAAAGGAAGGAAGAGAATGACGTCATCAGGTGGGAAAAACCACGGTATAGCAAAAAAACCGCGGACGTATTTTTAATTTATTATTTTTTGAAAAACCATGGTGTAGCGTTTCGCGAAGATCGAGATCGCGAAAATCGAGGGATCACTGTATTGTAGACTGAAGTATGTAGCATATACTTTATAGCAATTAACAGAATAAGATAGATATTTTGTCATTTAACATATTTGTTACTTGTCAAAGTGAAAATTGAAAGTATTTCCAATTTACGGTAAATAACTTTTGATATCAGCCCTAAGAGACCCTTTGTTTCAAAAGCTATTTTGCAGTCTTTCACTAAAATAATAAATATGAAACTATTTTAATAAATCCTAGAAATTTGTTTTGAGTTTACATCCAGAAATATATACCTTATACAATCTATTCTTTCCTGGTACTGTTTGTCCTTGTATGGTTCTCTCTACTTTCAAACTATAAATTCCTAGTCTCAGTATATTAATATAAATAAAGAGAAATGTGTAGCATCTTTACAGTGCAAAGAAAATATTTATTTCTTTACGATAAAGGCTTCACATCAAGTGAAGTAGCAGGTCTGAAGTATTATTTATTAATCTATAATTCACAATTTCAGTAAAATCTTAATTGAATAGAGAGAATTTCAGGGTTTCTGGAAAACAAGTAGATTTTATTGAATATAGGTCCCTTTTCTGTTAATTGACATTTCTTTCTTTGATTATGGCACTACAAAATGTACTTGTAGGTCTATTGTGGTACTAGTGGCCACTCTAAGTCTACGGAGAGGGGCGGCATAAAAATCTAATAAATTATTATTAAATTATTATTATTATTTCTTTACCTGCTAATTCCCATCATTAATGGGTGAAGCAAAATGCATTCTGTCTCCTCTTCTTTTTAATTTGTATAGTTTATTTAGGTTTAGCTTGATCAAAGTTCTATCCTTCAAAATTAACCAGCACATCTATTTCAATTATTTATGTGGATGCTACTGCTGTTCTGTTTACAACTCATAATGTGCATAAGCACACCATTTTGCCTATCATCCCTGTCCTACTCTCCTATTGCCTAATTTACCTGTGCCTACTTTGCCTACTATCTTGTATATGCTTGACAAATTAGATAGATAGATAGATAGATAGATAGATAGATAGATAGATAGATAGATAGATAGATAGATAGATAGTCTTAGAGCAGATTCTCTGAATTCTTGTCTGTAATTATGCTGTAGAAAGACAAATCATCAAGCATAATAAAACCTAAGCAGCTATTTTCTCATCTTCATCAAAATTATATTTACAAAAATTATTTTTATTTATTTATTTAATTGGATTTGTATGTAAATTAATTTACAAAATTAATGTGCTGTCTGTTAAACAAATTTGGCCATTTCCTTTCAGGTCCTGAAACAATCTGGAAAGAACAACTAAAGGCTGTTTATGTTACTTAGACTGGTGAATGGTATTTTGCATTAGTCAACTACAATGGTAGCAGTTTTGCACTTGTCACAGTAAAATCTTCACAGCAAAGGTAATTAGTCATCAATTATACTGCACACAAATCTGTAATCACCATGATTCAAGCCTTCTAAAAATTGTTCAGTTTAAATTGTTAACTTTGTGGTGAATCCCTGGTGTTCTCAACTCTTTGTTACATCTGGAGACTAGACTAATCCCTAGGAAATAAAGTAATATGTAGTTTGGTCATTCAAAATTGGGCTTAAGTTGACTTTTTACTAATAGCACCATATTTTTCTTGATTTGTATTTTTGATAAGATTGTAAGCCACCCAGAGATACCATGTGGTAAGAAGGGTGGCCAATACATTTTACAAACTAATAAATAAATTTTACATAATAGTTACCTGTCAGAATTGAAAATCAGCATAGATTGGAGAATAATATTTTGTGACCAATTGGCTCTATATTTCACTTTCCTTGGGCTTTAGGGCCCTGCTGGAGCCAGAACAATCGGCTTCTGCTAAAGATCTCCAAACAGACCAAATCTCAAATTTCTTCTTGTGTGGGATGGATTTGATTGGAACACTATCCTTCTATGCCACTTATTTAACTGATATTTTATGTCCATCTTGCTGAAATATCTTCACACTTACCAGGTTCAATGAGCCACATCGCTGGAAAGAAAATTTAATAACATTTCTCTGCATGAACATTTAAGCCCTTGCCCAGTGGGGGAAAAAAGAGACCCTTTTTCAGTTTCTCCCATGTTGCCTTTCTATTCAGCCTGGCAGGCAGTTCTAATAGTGTCACTTCTAACCAACAGCCTTGAAAGTTTGGAGGAGGGGAATATATTTTATCTATTGACAAGAGTTTCTAACATCTTCAGAAGGGTAGCCTGTTTCTGTACAACTACCACTGTTATTCTTTAATACTGTAGCTATTCTGATGATGATATATACTATCTGCTTTTAAATGTGAATCAGTATAGTTTTTTATGTATGCAGTTAAAAGTATTTGCCTTTTGAACATAAATAATGATGATGGTTTTATGGGGAGACTCAAACAGAAGGAAAAGCCAATAGTTGGAAGCAATCAAGGAACAAGGAACCAGAAAATTGCAGGAGGTAATGAGGTGCCAAATGTTTTACTGTGTCATTTTGGATAGGTTAAAGAAATCTCTGAAAAGTTTGTATCTTATTTATTTTATTAGGGATTGTAATATTAATGACCCTTCCTCAAATTAGTTAATAATCTGAATGTAACACAATCTTCCTTTGAAAGGGAGTGTAGGATAGGCTTTTGAAGAGTAAATAAATGGGGCTTTTTGGCACACACAATGTGAAGGAGGTCAAGTATAGGCAGTTAAATTACCATAGAACATACAAATGCACATAAGTATCTATTAGTGAAATATTAGGGGATAAAATAGATATTTCCCAGAAACATCTAACAATATCTCCTGATAAGTCCCCATGGTTCAATTATTTTGCCCCAAATCCTGTAGAATTCAACGTCTTTATTTTTATTTATTTATATTTATTTATTACATTTTTATTTTGCCATTTGTCCTCTACAAAGTGACTCTGGGCTGCTTTTCTCTATTAAAGTGTGCTGCAAATTTTCTATTCCAGTTTGCGCTTTAGGATTCCATTTTCAGTTTCCTATAATCCTTCACTTTGCAAAGAAAAAGGAAGACACATTTTCTAAATCACTCCACATTAGAGGTGGCCGAGAAATTTATTCAGTTTGCATTTTAATGCAAACTGCATTTTAATGCAAACTTACCTAATTTCATGCCTCTCTGATTCTTGCAATACCCTCTGTTGGAAAAAGGCATACAGAAGTATGTATAAATGGGAAAAGGACATGCAAAAACATTGTGGTTTAAGTGATCATGTGTTAAAAGAATCGTGCAAAAAAAAAAGCTCAAAGTGATGGGGAAAAAACAAGAACCTGAGGAAAAACAGAAGAGCCGTTGTACTCACCTGAATGGTCTTCTCAATGCGCTGCGTGGAGAGTCCAACATGGGTTATACTCTAGTCTTATTGGTAGGGACTGAGTTTAAAATTTAAATATTTAAATTGGCTACACCCCCCAACTGACCCCTAGGGTCCAGTTTTTAAATGAAGGCGTAGACAGGTGTAGTATAAATATATATATATAACTTTATTGACATAAAAACAATAACTGCGACCCTGAGCCGATAGGCCGGGTGGGTTTGGACTCTCCACGCAGCGCATTGAGAAGACTGTTCAGGTGAGTACAACGGCTCTTCTCCAATGCGCTGCTTAGGAGAGTCCAACATGGGATATACCCAAGCTACTGAGACAGGGAGGGAACAGGCCCGGCCAGGGGAGCAGTGGAGGTGTCAACACTCTGGAGGACCTGCCTGCCAAAGTCTGCTTCTGCCACTGCAAAGAGGTCCAGCCGGTAGTGTCTAATAAACGTTGCTGGGGATGTCCACGTAGCTGCTCTGCAGATGTCCTCGACCGACGCTTGAGTGTTCCAAGTGGCGGAAGTAGCCACGCTCCTTGTGGAGTGGGCTGTAATCCCCTGTGGAACTTGCAGGGATTGGGACTTATATGCTTCAGTTATGCAGGAGCGTATCCAACGTCCGATGGTTTGGGAATAGACCTTCAGACCCAAGGAATCCGGCAGGAAGGAGATAAACAATGCCTCGTATTTCCTAAGATGTTGGGTCCTGTGAATGTATATTTCGAGGGCTCGCCTGACATCTAATTTGTGCCAACGGCGCTCGTTGGGGTCAGTGGCTTCCGCATAGAAATCAGGTAGAATGACTTCCTGAGCACGGTGAAAAGGTGTGTTCATCTTTGGTAAAAATGCTGGATCTAATCGCAACACCACCCTGTTTTGGTGGAATACACATAGGTCCTGTCTCACCGATAGGGCCGACAATTCCGATACCCTTCTGGCTGACGTCACTGTGATCAAGAAGGCTGTCTTTATTGAAAGGTAGCGCAGTGGAACTGATTTTATTGGCTCGAATGGAGGGCCTGTTAGTGCCTGTAGCACTAGCGTGAGGTCCCAGGTAGGGTATCTGTGTACCACTTGAGGTCTCAGGTTCCCTGCACCACGGAGGAAGTCCAGGATGCAAGGGTGGTGGTACAGAGATCTCCACTTGTCCAAGTGGATTACCGTGGAGAGGGCCGCTACATGCCGACGGAGGGTATTAGGTGCAAGTCCTTTATCCAGTCCTGCCTGAAGAAAGGATAAAATCTGTTCCAACGATTCCTTAAGCGGATCCAAGTTTTTTGATTTACAGAAATTGAAATATGTTGTCCATGTTGCACCGTAAATTCTGGTGGTTGAGGCTCGACGGGCTGCCTGTATTGTCGAGATTACATCTTCAGGTAGCGAGAGAGATCTTAGTCGACACCCCTCAAGCGCCAAGCGGTGAGATGCCACCACTGAGGATCCGGGTGGTGGACCGACCCTTGGGAGAGTGCTATCCGATTGTCCGAGATCCTCCATGGTCTGGAGACCGACAGATTCTGCAGGTCAGAGAACCAGGGGCGCCGCGGCCAGTGTGGTGCTATTAGTATTAACTCCGCTCTCTCCTCCAGGAGCTTGGAGACAACTTTTGGAATGAGAGGGGTTGGTGGGAAAACACAGAGAAGGCCCCTCGGCCAGGGGGATCTCAGGGCGTTGATTCCCTCTGCGTCCATGGACGGGAAGCGTGAAAAGAATCAAGGGAGCTGTGTATTGTCCCTGGTGGGAAAGAGGTCGACCTGTGGTGTTCCGAACCGGAGACAGATGTCGAGGAAAATGCTCAGATCCAAACGCCATTCTGCCGGGTCCAGTGTTGCCTGGCTCAGCCAATCCACCTGTGTATTCGAGGTTCCTGCTATGTGTTCCTCCCTCAAAGACTGCAGGTGTCTTTCCGCCCAGGATATCAGTGATTCTGCTTCCTTCATGAGGCAACTGGATTTGGTGCCTCCCTGATGGTTTATGTGCGCTCGTGTGGCCACATTGTCCGTGAGGATGAGTACCGGACGGCCTGCAATTCGGGGAAGGAATTGTTGGAGCACCAGTGAAACCGCCCTCAGCTCTAGGAAATTGATGCTGTTGTTGCTGAGGTCCTCTGATGTCCAGCAGCCTTGGGCTATTTGTTGAGCAGTGTGTGCGCCCCAGCCGGAGAGGCTCGCATCGGTTGTTACTGTGATGCCCATCTGCTCCTTGAAACAGGTGCCCTGTTGTATGGCTGATGTTGTCCACCACCGAAGGGATCGATGAACCTTGGAGGGAAGTAATACTAGTCTGTCGGTGTGACTGGTTCTTCCCTTCTGAAAGGGCAGAAGGAACCACTGCAGCTGACGGGCATGGAGTCTTGCCCATGGTACTACATCGATACAGGACACAAATATCCCCAGGAGTTGGGATAGTAGGGATAGCTGTACCTTGTGGTTGTGTCGTATTGATTCCACCGTCTCCAGCAGAGAGGACTGGCGGTCTGGAGACAGGAAGACCTGGCAGCTGGTCATATCTATGATGGTGCCCAGGTGTTGGAGGGATCTTGTGGGTATTAGATGGCTCTTGGGAACATTTATTGAAAACCCATGTGCCTGCAGGGACTGAATGGTGTGCCTGAGGTCTACCTCTGCTTGGCTGGGGGACCTGGAGAGGATAATAATGTCGTCTAGGTATGCCTGTAGTCTTATCGACTGGAGGCGTAAATCTGCCATTACGACATCTAACAGTTTGGTGAAGGCCCTTGGTGCGGACAATAGTCCGAAGGGCATGGCTCGATATTGGTAATGCTCCCCCTCCAGGTAAAAACATAGGTACCTCCTGTGAGCTGGATGTATGGGTACATGCAGGTAGGCCTCCTGTAGATCTATGGAGGTCAGGAGATCGTATTGCTGGATGCAGGCTAGGATGGACTTGAGCGACTGCATCTTGAACCTGCGGTATCTTATGTACACATTTAGCTGTTTGAGGTTCAGTATTAGCCTGTGACCCCCTGAGGCCTTGGGAACTAGGAAGATAAGCGAATAAAACCCTTGACCTTCCTGGTCTAGGGGCACCGGTTCGATGGCTGCAATGTCCAACAGATGTTGCACTTCTTGTCTCAGAAGGTTTTGTTCCGTTTTGTTGGTGGGAGTCGGGCATCTGAAGAACCGGTTTGGTGGAGAGGCAGTAAATTCTAGACTTAGTCCTGAACGAATGGTATTTAGAGCCCAGCGGTCGGAGGATGTTAACTCCCATTGTGTGAGAAAACGTTGTAGTCTGCCTCCGACGGGGATGTCTGCTGGGTAGTCACTTGGACTTCCTGAAGTTCCTGTATGACTGGCCTCGAAAGGGGCGTTTTGGCTGGGTATACTGGCGGTACCCTCCCGTGCTTCTGTCAGCAAAGGGCTGTATGTCCTGCTGGTAGGATCCCTGGCCGTAGGGTCTCTGGGTTTGTGGAAAGGTAGATAATGCGGCAGAGTCCTGGCGAAAGGTTTGTCTACGAAAATAAGGGGCCGACCTTCTGTCGGCTCGCCTATAAGTCCTTGGTAAGACCTTTCGCTTATCCTTGTCTTCGACCAACACTGCATCCAAGGAATCGCCAAACAACTTTGACCCACTGAAAGGGGCTGCTGCCAGGCGCCACTTAGAACGGGAGTCTGCTTGCCAGCTTTTGAGCCAGAGAAGACGGCGTGATGCCATAGTGGCTGCCATTGATCGAGACGCAAATTTAGCAGAGTTTAGGGTTGCGTCTGCCGAAAATTCGGCTGCGGCAAGAAGTTTTGTTAGATCTTGCCAAAGTCTGGCATCCTCTGGGCCCAACCTGGATTGCATCTCCTTGAGCCAGATGATTGATGTGCGGTTAAAGAAGGAAGCCGCATGCGCGGCCCGCAAGGCCCAGGCAGCTGACTGGTGTGATTTGCGGATGAGACCCTCTGCTTTGAGGTCATCAGGCTTAAGTCCCTCCATATCTGCGGGGACTATGGCATTGGACACTAGGCTGGCGACCGGCTGGTCAACAGGTGGAAACAGTAGTAGTTCCTCAATATCAGGCCCGAAGCCATAGAACTTCTTCTCGGTAGAGGAAGGGCCTGGGGCAGCCGTAGGGTGTTCCCACGGGCGCTTGATATTGTCTATAAAAGTGGAAGACGAGGGAATGAAGTCCGATTCCCTTTCTGGTTCCAAAAACAGACCAGCTGTTGGATCCAAGCCCACTGAAGTCTCTGCAGGTTTTGTGGTGGATCCCAGTTTGACTGTCATCTTAGCCTTGTGCAAAAGTGTTTTGAACATGGCCGGTTTGAATAGGCCTGTGAACACTGGATGGTCTGTAGATGTCTCTTCGTCCTCTGAGAATTCATCCTCCAGCTCACTACCTTCCTCATGCGATGGGGCCTGAGCCCCCAGAGAATCCTGATAAGGGTAGTGGATGTTGGCTGTGGGCCAAGTCTCTGGGGGTTGGTTCCCAGTTGGCGTGGGAGGGCGTTGTTGGATGCCAGTGGCAATGCCTTGTGAATAGGCGTTGGCAATCAAGTCCTGCACCGATGGGGGCAGGTGGTGCCACGTGTCTGGGCCAGACCGCAGACCTGCTGCTGTGGGCGTGAAGGAAGCTGATGTTCCTGGCCTTTGTGTCTGAGGTGAAGACTGAAGACCACCGCCCCTTTCTGGGATAGCTGTGGGGACCGAAGGGCCGGGAATGGGCCCCAACTCACCCCGTTCTGGAGACCAGTCCTTATTGGTGGTGGCCCCGGAAAGGTCCGGCATGGCTGAAGTGGAGGCCATTGGCTCAGCTGGCATAGGTAGTTGAGGTGGTGGAGAACCCCAAGGCTGTTGGGATTGGCTACAGGATGGAATCCAGGTTTGCTTTTGTGCCTGCTCCATCATTTTCTCTAGAGCCTTAATCCTCTTTTCTGCTTCCTTTAAGGAGCTTGAAGCCTTTGACTTGGATTTAGGCTTAGAAGAGGAAGCCTTGTCCTTGGGTCTCACCACAGCTGGGGCAACTGAAGGTTCCTCTGCCCCCTGCTGGTGGTCCTTGCTCTCAGCCATCCTCAAATGCAGCAAACGGCAGGCAAGTAGGCAGGCTAGCCTTAGAAATGCCGAAAAAAACAAACAACCAGCTGGCGTCTTCAACCGCTTTGAAATTCCCCTGCGTTCAGTAGCAATAGTGCAAAGACGCTGGGAGGCTGCCTTTTAAATTGATTGCTCGCGCCTGCGCTCTCGAGGTCAGGCACTCGGTTTTCGCGCCAATAGAGCTCGGGAAGTTTCGACTTCCTGGTTGTCGGCTTTTTGCACATGCGCGCGTGCGTTCCCAGCTCTTACAATGGCGCACGCCGATGAGAGCTTTTCACCGGAGCTGGGATGTCTGGAGCGTTTTGGCTTAATCCAGCTCCCTGAGCTTCGAGGATTACAGCGGAGAGACGGACCCTCGCAGCTTCAGCGGTTAGTAATTTGGCGGCTCAGGCGGTGCCCGCTGAGGGCAGGGGCCTGGAGAGGGACGCCCCTTAGTTCCTGAAGCTTTGCCCGCGGAGGGTTAGGCTTCACTCAGAGACAGAAGGAACAGCGGCGTCCTGGGTGGTATCCACTGGGGAAAGGGACCCATTAGTAGAATCCTTGGGCGGTTCTTGCCGGCGGACCGGTTAACCAGCCAGAAAGGTTTATTTTAGCACTTACCTTAATGATGCTTTGAATTCCCTTGAATATGGAGAGTCCAACATGAGTAGAAGAAATAAAAAAACCAGTCGGAGAGAAATTAATAACGTCCCTACTCTATGACTGAGTTTAAAAAACTGGACCCTAGGGGTCGGTTGGGGGGGTGTAGCCAATTTAAATATTTAAATTTTAAACTCAGTCCCTACCAATAAGACTAGAGTATAACCCATGTTGGACTCTCCTAAGCAGCGCATTGGAGAAGTGACAGATTCACTTATTGGACTTTTCTCTGCATTAAATGATTATGACAGACCTGCACAACTAGCTGTCTACCTACCAAAACAAAACCCAGTAAGCTTGAATTGTAGCATCTAGTACCTTAGTACACCTCCTACCTAATTAGCATAATTCATGAAACTTAAGTTCCACTAGAACAGAATTTTGATACTGTACTTATAACTGCAATAGTCAAAGTAGGCATTTAAAGTTATGCTACTCAGTTCTCTTAAGAACAGAAGGAAAAATAGCAAAAACAGGTGAGAAAATTTTACCATGTCATGTTTGGAGACATGTTTGATTTGGATACACATTAAAAATTAAGAAAATGGGAAGCTACCAGATGTGTGTAACATTCATCGTTCTCTAGATATCTCTCCCCCACCCACAACATCTCAGGGGTGTCAAACTCACTGTACCACAATTGTGACATATCACAATTTTTTCTCTTTTGCTACAATGGGGTAAATGTGGCCAGCGCATGATGCATCTGGCCCGTGAGCTACGAGTTTGACACCCCTGCCCTATCTGAATTATGCAATATAGTATATTTCTAGTATATATTTTATTGGATTAAATAAAATGAGAAGGATGACTTCCTAATTTACAACCAGTGAGATAGGCTAGACAGTCTTGTTTATTAATTTCATGGCAAAATTATTTATTATTATTATTATTATTATTATTATTATTATTATTATTATTAATTGGATTTGTATGCCACCCCTCTCCGCAGACTCGGGGCGGCTAACAACAATGATAAAAAAAACAGCATGTAACAATCCAATTAATAAAACAACTAAAAACCCTTATACAGTAGTAAAACCAAACATACACACAAACATACCATGCATAATTCTTTATATCTATAAAATAATAAAGAATTATTAAATGATCAGATGAAGCTAAAGCTTAGGAATAAACTACAAGAAGAAGGGATAATAATAGATTGGTGGCATTATGCCCAGATTCGATCCAGATACCAGAAGGATATAACTCTTTATACTTTTAATAAAAGTAAGAATTTGCTAAGTCATTTAATTATTAATAATTCAGTAAAAATGATAGGGAAAATATATAAATTTCTTATCGCTCACAAAAATATAGAGTTGACTCTAAAAGATACCATGATAAGATGGTGCAGAAATATAGGCAAGGAAATAGATATAGATACTTGGGAAAAAGTCTGGATTAATAATTGGAAAATGACCAAGTCAGTTTCATTAAAAGAAAACCAAATTAAAATGTTTTATAGATGGCACCTTCCACCTAACAGGATAGCTAAAATGTTTCCTAAAACATCCCCACTGTGTTGGAAATGCAAGAAAGATATAGGAACTTATTACCATCAATGGTGGACATGTAGCAAAGCTAAAACTTATTGGAAGATGATTGAGAAGATATTAAAAGAAATATTAAAATATGACATAGATAACACCCCGGAATTTTACTTATTAGGAATTACTAATCAGACTTATAAGAAGGAAACTCTTTACTTAATTATACACATATTAACTGCGGCTAGAATAATATACGCGCAAAACTGGAAGGGGGAGGAAATCCCCAAGAAAGAAGAAGTTATAGCTAAAATATTAGATTGCGCTGAAATGGATATGATGACAAGACGATTAAACGATCAAGAAGATACAAAATTTTATGAAACATGGAACAACATATATAAATGGTTAGATAAGAAAAAATAAGAGATAGATCTGTTTTTATTTAGGTAATAACAATATTAGATGTATTTGTTGATGATTTTGACATAGTTGTTTACTCACAAGCGATATATTAAAAATTTTGTTTTATGTATGCTTAGTAATTGAGATTAGTTTGAATGTTTGATTAGATGAATATATTACACTTAAATAACATATTAAGCATTTTTACTTATACTGTACTAATATTGCATTTAAGATTTGAAAATTTTTTACTAGACTTTTTAACATTCAACAAATGTTTGATTATGTATTCTTTTCTCTATTTGAATGTATACTTTCAAAAGAAGCGGGGAAATACATCCCCATTTTATGTTTAATGTTTGTACGTCTGTATGTCTGTTTTATGAAAAATAATAAAAAAATTGAAAAAAAAACAAACAAAAAAAAAAACAAACATACCATGCATAACTTGTAATGGCCTAGGGGGAAAGAATATCTTAACTCTCCCATACTTGGCGATAAAGGTGGGTCTTGAGTAATTTGCAAAAGACAAGGAGGGTGGGGGCCATTCTAATCTCGGGGGGAGTTGATTCCAGAGGGCCGGGGCTGCCACAGAGAAGCTCTTCCCCTGGGGCACGCCAAACAACATTGTTTGGTCGACGGGACCCGGAGAAGGCCAACTCTGTGGGACCTTATCGGCCGCTGGGATTCGTGCAGTAGAAGGCAGTTCCAGATTTATTCTGGATAAAAGTTTTCCTAATTAAAGTTACTATAAACTATAAACTTCAGCTGAAACTTTGCTATAAGATTATCACAATTATGATGCAACTTTAGTTTTCAGAGATTGCCATTTAGTAGGACTAATTAGAAACCTCGAAGTTGGATATTTTAACCAACAATTTTGTTACAGTATTTTTCTTTTTTCTAGATTGTTTTGTTTCATTTATCATAAGGATATAAGGATTCTAAATGTTCAAATTGAAGAATCATTCAATAATTCTACAAGAAGATACATTTGTGTGGTAGAAATAAGCAATTGGTAAAGTAAATTGCCTGGGAGGGATCCAAACAGATTCAAGATAAAGAAAAGAGAGAAAGATTAAGTTGAGACAGCACCTAATGCTTTTTCCAAACACTTTGGCCTCTCCATAGATGACATTGATCTAATAGTTGGCCATTTAATTTCCAGGTCTCAGTGCCAATCTGTTGTCACCTCTGCTGCCCCATATCAAACTTCCAGGAAACAAAAAACCCTCCCGGAAAGCAGGCAATCAATAATGAGATCAGTAGATTTTATCTTAACAGAAACATGCTTTGTTTATGGAAGTCTGTTCTCTCAATGGTTTAGCAGGGGTGGGTTGTCAGGAGGTGACTGTGATGTGCAGGGCTGGAGTGAATGAACATAGATAAAGTCACAATGAAATGTGGCAGCAGAAAGCAAAACATATAAAACTCTGGCAAGTGAAAACCTACGACTTTATGTGTGGTCATGGCTGTTCTCATTGCACTGTGTCAAATACAGTCTGCTTGTATTTTGCTTTAAGTTTTCTGTACTAAGTTCTACTCTTGCAGGATCAGCATTTAGAAATGTCTATATGGAGAACATATTCAAACATTTTTAGCAAATGAAACTTGTGTTGATATGTATGTTTCTGGTTACTACTACTTCCTTCAAATCCAATTTTGATTTGACACTTGTCAAGTATTCTATTCAGAATCTGATTTCGCTGTCTGCTGTTGAAAACTTTGCACAAATTATACAATATAAGGAATAGCATCATCTTAGAATATGATCTCCTGAAGTATTCTTGCTTATCCAATAGGGATTTGTTTAAAATCAGATCTTCTTTTCATGATTGTTTATCACCTCATTTATCTTTCTATATTTCAGTTGCCATGAGTGGTTTCAATGAAGTTCTGTAATTGAACAACTGTCTGTCCTAATAATGGACAAAATAGAAGATGTTGCATTATCTACTTTTCACTACAATTGCAAGTCTCTGGTCCAGTGGCGTATCCCTGATGACATTTTACCTACCTGATAACTCCTGACCTAGCAACATTATTTTAACATCTTCCAAGTGACCAAATAATAGGAAGCTATACTGTCTCATTGATGTCTATATCATTATCTGTGATGTTTCATAATTATTTCTGTTTATTCCTTCTGTAATTGAAATTTCTCTGGTATTTAATGCTTTTGTTGCTGTGAGTAATGTTTCACACACATTCAAATGTCTCCTCCCTGCAATATGCATAGAGGGCAGTATCCATCAGTTGCTGTTTTCTCATTCTGACTGGCAATTATTCCTTGGATGTCTGGAGAGACTACTCCAGAGAGAATATACTATTTATTCACTTTAGTGGACTTCAAATTACATTTGATAATTCAGCAGCTGTTATTCAAAAATAATTGCCTTTTTGTCATCTGAGTGGAGCATTCCAACCTTAGACTTGACTATATGGAGAAATTATTTAGAATACCTGGGATGCTTCACTGCAAAAGGGAGTTTGAGGATTTTGGGATAATGGTGTTGTCAGGCCAAAGTCATTTTAGTTGGGGTCTTTGGCCTGCCACACTTTATAGTATCTTAATGTGCATTCTTTATTGTGGGAACTTGGGAGGGGGAAATTGTTATGTAGCCATAACAAATTATTTCTAGATAATCAAGGTTGCCCTTTGTCTTCACATTCCTGTATCTGCACGGAGAGGGGCGGCATATAAATCCAATTAAAATAAATAAATAAATAAATAAGATAAATAAACATGGCTAGATTCTTGCCAGAGTGGCAACTGAAGATTGGTCAATGTGATGGGACTTGGATGTGGGGACAAAGGGCTTGAACTTTCAACTGGATGGAGAAACCCAGGGACTTTCCATATGTGCCAACATGGCTCTGCTAATAAATTGGAATTTGAGGAATACTTTGTCTTGGACTCTGATTTAATTTAATGCTATTTGGAACACTAACAGGTATTCTGGGGATTGTCTTTGTTTCTCTTTTTGTCAAGACGGTAAGGTTAGATAGGCAGGCAGGCAGCAGGCAGAAAAAGAAAGAAAGAAAGAAGGGAGGGAGGGAGGGAGGAGGAAGGCAAGAAAGAAAGAAAGAAAGAAAGAAAGGAGGGAGGGAGGGAGAGAGGAGGAAAGAAAGAAAAAGAAAGAAAGAAAATAGATTGTTCAACCAATTGAAGAAAAAAGTTGAAGGCTATATTGCATTTTTTTAAAAAAACAAAAAAAACAATGATGGGTACCATATCCAAACACTTTTTTTGAAAATAAGAAAATACTAAAGTTAGGTACTAAACCTTTAGGAGAATCTGAACATTTAGTTCAATTTGGAAATATAGAGGAGCAAAAGGATTTGTCTTTCAAATATATAACTCCTACTGGAAATAAATATGGGAAAGAAATGCGGGAAAGAAAAACAGAAGAAATGCTTTTGGGGACTTGGGGACTGAAATAAATATGAGAACTGGAATAAAATATGGCAAAATTACCCTTATAAATCTAAATCAATGCGTATTAAAGATATTCCTTAGGTGGTATAATGCTCCTGTCATAGTCACATATATTAACAAAACAATTCACCAACTGTGTTGGAGAACATTCAAAGTTAGAGAAACACACTACAATATCAAATAAACCATGACTTAAATTTTGAAGAAAACAAGCTGAGCAAATTACGCACACACAAAAATTGTTAAGTCATTATGGTGTTATCATTAAAAGAAAATAGGAAATCCACAACTTTACTGGGATGTGTTTGCAGCTTGTAAAATAAGTTCTTGCAATATCTGAATGGAGGTGATAGGGATAGAATTAAAGTATGGAACCTCATGCAAATGGTAGAACTGCCCTATAAAATTGAAATAAGTGAAACTAGTCACTTATTGAATTTATTGAGGCTTTGGCATGAACATAACCTTTGGAAAATCTGTATTTGGAAACCTGGAAGTAGGATTTGTGAAAAGGCACAGATATAGGTTTTAGCAATAGCAATAACAATCAAACTTAGACATATAACGCTTCACAGTTCTTTACAGCTCTCTAAACAGTTTACAGAGTCAGGATATTGCCCTCAACAATCTGAGTCCTCATTTTACCAACATCAGAAGGATGAAAGGCACAAAGTCAACCTTGATCCACTCAGAATCGAACTCTAGGAGTGAGCAGTGAATTAGACCTGCATTTTAACCACTGTGCCACTAGGGCTCCATTTGGGAGTTTTTGCATTCCTGTCCTTGCTGTCTTGTCTAGGATAATAATGATCTTTCTCTTGAAAAACTTTTTATTTCTTGACAAAGGAGTACAAGGCGTTCCTGAGAAGCAAACAGCTGATTAGCCAACTGGATAAATGGGAGATATTGATTTGGCCAATTTGGGTGAAAACAAAACCATGTTCTGGGTTTTAGGTTCCCTTAGGGCAGTGATGGTGAACCTTTTTTTCCTCAGGTACCGAAAGAGTGTGGGAGCGTGCTATTGCACATGCGCGAGTGCCCACACCCATAATTCAATGCCTGGGGAGAACAAAAACAGCTCCTCCTGCCCCCCACAGAGGCTTTCTTAAGGCCAGAAATGGCCTGTTTCCCAAATTCTGGTGGACCCAGTAGGCTAGTGCTTTGCAGGTTTTAGACCAATGGACTGCTTTGTCTCACCTGTCCGTGAAATGCAGTCATATACAGCCCTCATAGATTTGAAGGCAGCATTCCATTCCATTCCCTGTGAGTGATAATAGTGGAAATTGGAAGCCTCTAATGTTGACTTCCTTTTTCTTCAATGAATAATGTTGCTGCACGAAACTACTATTGTGCAATTTGGGTTTATAAATGATAGTGAACTGACCAGGTTCTAGGCTCAATATTATTTGATTCCCTTTTACTAAAGCTGAATTTCCCCCTCTGTCTTTTGCTCATAATCCATTCTCTATTGCTATTCCTAGTAGACTGAGATGAAGTGTTTATTTATTTATTGCACCATTTTGTCAGAATGAAACATTGGAAATCAACCGCTCAGAAACTAAGGTGGCTGGATTTAATAGATGCCTTACCAATCTTCCTCATACTAGGAAAATTAACGACACCCCAATTTAACAGGTGAAAGCCATCAAGCCATCAAAGCATTTATTTCATCCTCTATCTCCTAGACCTAGAAGATTTCAAAACTTCAGCTACGAATACAAAAAGGCTCTAACATGGTAACCAAATATGCACACCATAACAGGAAATAATTATTAATCAGTAATCAAATTATTCACATCCAACACATGAAGCATTTTGCTTCAGAGTAATTGGCTATTGGTGCAAAGTGTTGTGTTTGCAAGGATGTCTTTGTGCTAGAAGCAATCCAGTCTAAATTTCTGCGATCCAGGCTCTGAGTTCCCTGATCATTCCCAAACCCACTCTTCTAGTTTGGATGTTTGTTGAGCTCTGTTTCAGGCTCAGTCACCAAATACATTAGAGGTGTGTGTGTGTGTGTGTGTGTGTGTGTGTGAAAGAGAGAGAGAGAGAGAGAGAGAGAGAGAGAGAAAGTCAATCAGTCATTTTTACTGATTGTGGGCATGGCTGTGGGCATGGCTTATTTTGTGGGTGTGGCTTGATAGTCATGTGACCATGTGGTAATGGCTTGTCAACCATGTGAATGGGTAGGAGTGGCTTGCTGGCCATGTGATCAGATGGGAGTGCCTTGACGATCATGTGGGGTTGGCTTAAAGGTCATGTGAGTGGCTTAAAGGTGGCCAACTTGATGTCACTCATGTCAAGAGTTTGGGTTAGGGTGCCTGGCCTCTACTCACCTCAAATAGATACAAGATATATACTATTACTGAACATCCAAAATATACTATTTAATCCATTTGTGTACATACATATTATATACAGGCACTCAAAAATATACATTATCTACTATATGTAAGCTCCATTTTTGCTACCCCCACTGCGTCCCCCCACCGTGTGGGCAGCAGCCCATGACTGTTTATAAATTATAGACAACCATTACCATTTCCCCCTTTTTAAATCATATTTTTGTGCCTTCAGATAGAAAGGCATTTCTACTGCTGTGCCTTGATATCTAGTTTTGAGAGTATTGAAAAAGGATATATGGCCAAGATTATGTATGTGTGTATATATGGATAAGTGTGTAGCTGTAAATGTACATGTATTATCATGTGTGTTTTATGCTTGGGTGTGTCTGTATTCAAGCATTGAAATTAAATAAGCTACACATATACTGTTCAATTTTCTCATATTGGCCTTGTAGTTTGGAACTACTCTTTCTTTAATCAATTAGTCTTAATATTCAAGAGTGCATTTCTTACTGAATATCCAATAATCTAATGTTTCTAGAAAGGTAATCAGAACTTTTGCTATAGGAATTGCCATTAGAATTCTCCAGTCTACACCAGAACAAAATCTACTTATAGTTTAATTTCTGCTGCAAATGGTTCATCTATGTAGGATGTTTTATATTTTAATTGCATTTTGGTCTACAAATGTTCACAAATACTTTTAAAATACATGATTACTAAAGGAAGTAATAATTGTTATCTCTCAAAGAAATATGAAAACAAAATGTGAAAAATATACTAAGGTTCTTTTTTTAACTTTTTTGCACTTAGTGATCTTAAAATATTTGAAGACTGTATGGATATTTTTTTAAGTGCAATTGAAAAAAAAGCTATAAGCAAAAAGTGTTTCATTTCACCTTCTTGCTTTTAAATTATTATTATTGATATTATTTGTTAATGTATGTTTTGATTTTGAATAAAACTAATAATACTGAAAGAATGAAATAATGATTTTATTTATTTATTTATTTATTATTTGGATTTGTATGCCGCCCCTCTCCGAAGACTCGGATTGATGATATTCAATCTTAAATCATTTTGAATTACAGTAGATTGGGGGTTTGTTGTGATTCTACCTTTATAGTAGATATTCAATTCCCAAATTAATTTTTAGACTGCAAATAGAAGAGGATGACCTATATACAGTATTTCTTGCATTTGATGTAAATTCGCTGGCAGTATAATAATTTTTCTAACAGTGCTGTTAGCACCTTTTAAAATCTGGATAAATGCCCTTGCATGCATTGCTATGGCTTAGTCAGCAAACAAGAAGTTTCTTCTGTGGATGTATTGATTGATCATTCATTAAAAAATGTTAAAAAGAAACAGTATAGTGTATTTCCTAGTGACTGAACATAACACCAATTGCATTTGCCTCCAAACTTGAGACAAGCAATTAGAACTTAATATGTTTTATCGTCATTTGGATTTTTGGGGGGTTTACATTTTATTTTGTTATATTGCTGCCACTTATCTTTATTTCTTTTGGCTGTATATGCTGTAGTGGTTTTCTGATATACTGTAAGCTTTTAATGTGTCCCATAGATTTTGCAGTGTCGTTGGTTGTTTCTTGTTTTCTTTTAAGAATAGGTTTACTTTCTTTGTGGTCATTTGTGTATATTCCTTTCCCTGTAATAAGTGTGTATTTAGTGTCCACCTCCTATTTTTGTTTTTCGTTTCTTTCCAGACTACAACCAAAGAGTTGTGATCTGTCCATATGTTTGCTGTTATTTCTACAGATTCTATATTTTGACTTTGTTTGTTGCTTACCCATGCCATGTCTATTCTAGAGTATGATTTGTTGGGTATTGTGTAGAATGTAAACCGTTTGTCTCTAGGAAGTAAGATTCTCCATAAGTCTGTCAATTTTGGTTCCTCTACCATTTCCTTAAATGGTAATGGCATTGGGTTTCTTTTTGTGCATTTCCCTTTCCCTGTTGTATAATCTTTTTTGGGATCTACTAGTCCATTGTAGTCCCATATTATGCATATCTTCTGGTGTTCCATTGTCACTAATTTCTTGGGTAATTGTCTATAGAATTCTTTCTTTTTTTTATTAGGAGCATATATGTTGACTATTAGTATTTTTCTCTCTCTTATTTTAACTTCCATCATTAAATATCTCTCTTTAGGGTCTGTATATATTTCTTTCATTTTAATTTCCATTCTAATATATGTTGTTACACCTTTTTTATTTTTCCCTCCCAATAACATATACTGTACATATTTCTTAGTTTTGGGTATTCTAGATATTTCCTCTCTCTCTCTCTCTCTTTTTAATGTGGACCTCTTGCAGATATGATATCTGCTTTTAATTTGGTAAGTTTTGTGAAAACCTTTCTTCTTTTTTCTGGGCTGTTTAGCCCTTTAATATTTAGTGACACTAATTAATTTCTTTTTGCATTGTTTGCTTTCCTCACTATTGACTGTTTGTTATTGCTGCTTTTTGCCTTCTTGTCTTGAATCCTTCTGCCTTATTGACTAGTTCTTCTGTACTTACTCAGCTCTTCCCTTCCCTGCCTCTTCTTCCTCTTTCTGTCTTTCTTCTTGACTTGTTATTTCAAGTCTTTTCCCATTCTCTGTTTCTTCCTCTATTCCCAAAAGTGGATCATTTATTTCTTGGGTTCTTTCAATGCTATCCACCTTGACCCTTGTAGGTCCCCATGAAATTATCATTCCCTCTGGAATGAGCCACCTGAATTATATATAATATATATCCACCTGAATTATATATAATGATAATTTCATGGGGATGTACAAGGGTCAAGGTGGATAGCATGGAAAGAACCCAAGAAGTAAATTCCTTCCTCAATTCCCAAGAACCACTTTTGGGAATAGAGGAAGAAACAGAGAATGGGAAAAGACTTGAAATAACAATAACAGAGAAGAGACTATAAATTCTTGGATGCCACCTTAAATTTATATATATATATTTGTTTTCGTAAATTTTCACGGGTATATGTATGTAGATTGTTCTGAGTTCGGGTTTTGCCCTGTGTAATGTTTTGCATGTCTATGCGACGTTTCGGTGAAATCACATTCACCATCTTCAGGCTGGAGTTCCAATCTTTGTGTTGTTGTAATTGTGTTATTAGAAGGATTGACATGGTGATTTTTATGAGGTGTTTTTTTTGTTTAAGGCTGGTTTCCAAATTTCTGGTAGGCGGGACGTATCATCTCTTTTATTTATGCAAAGGGGGCTCCTCTCAATTTCTTTTTTTTTTTCAATTTTTTTTATTATTTTTCATAAAAACAAACAAATACATACAAACAATAAACATAAAGTGGGGGTATATTTCCCCCGCTTCTTATGAAAGTATACATTCAAATATAGAAAAAGAATACATAATTAAATATATGTTAACTATTATAGTAAAAAAAAGTTAATAAATTTGAGTTAAAGTTTTACAGATCTTGATGTGAGTATTAAATAGGGTTAGTATAACATAATTACCAAAAAGTACCTTTAATATAATCCTAATTACTAATTATTTTATTTTATTTTATTTTATTTTATTTTATTTTATTTTATTTTATTTTATTTTATTTTATTTTATTTTATTTTATTTTATTTTATTTTATTTTATTTTATTTTATTTTATTTTATTTTATTTTATTTTATTTTATTTTATTTTATTTTATTTTATTTTATTTTATTTTATTTTATTTTATTTTATTTTATTTTATTTTATTTTATTTTATTTTATTTTATTTTATTTTATTTTATTTTATTTTATTTTATTTTATTTTATTTTAGTTTAGTTTAGTTTAGTTTATTTTAGTTTAGTTTAGTTTAGTTTATTTTATTTTTTTATTTTATTTTATTTTATTTTATTTTATTTTATTTCATTTCAGTTCAGTTCAGTTCAGTTTAGTTTAGTTTAGTTTAGTTTAGTTTAGTTTATTTGTTTGTTTATTATGCCAGACTAGGGATCACTCTTGAGTCTCCTATCCCTTTCACACTGAGAAAAGTTGTTCTTGATTGACAATGCATTGTTGGGATTCTCTGGCTATCAAAACTAGCTTTCCTTTTCCCCATCTCATACTAGACTGCCTATATGGAGAAAACAGCTACGACTGAAATACATGTAGTGGCATTTACTTCTGTATTATGGCAACAACAAGGAAGTCAATGTACATTTCTCATCTGCAGTTCCATACACTTATTTTCTTACATACTCATTCATCAGGGAGCCAATTTCAGTTTTACAGATGAGACGAAAGTGAATCTGCAAAACTGCATTTGAAGAGATACCTACGCATGGTCCAAATATACAGTATGTTTAAAACATTCCAAGTATGCCTCCTAAATACTAAATAAGATCAATGTTTGAACAGAGCCAGGTAGCAGAAATTTAGGATTGTCCCTGAATAGATATGCAACAAACAACAATCTATTTCTGAGGAGGAGCTAAAGGGACGGGGGAGGGGGGTACCCAAGGTTACTTACTGTAAGCAGGCAAATTAATAGTGGCAACACTGTCCTGACTCAGACAAAAGGTGCTAATTGTGTGGAAAGGAAATTTCTCCATGCAAAGCATTACAATTGCTTCGACATGCATGATATATTACCATCTGCTGCTTTGTTCTAGTTGCTGTTGTGCAGCTTGACATACATGGCATATGTTGTTGGGGGGGGATGGGATGAAATATAGTATGTTTCCAATATATATAATATTATTCTGTCAAATGCTGAGTTCAGAAAACAGTATAAAACTGACCCCTGTATGTACACAGTTTGTTCTTTTCCTAAAATGTATCCCTGAGCATATTTTCTCCTAAGGAACCTCCAAGCAGTGTGAGGAAATATAGCAAATCTGTAATAAAAGCCTTGATTTCAAACAAAATAACAAGATTTAGTCTCTGGTTACCAGCAGTGGTGTGGGATCAGGTTTATAGTGTCAGGACATGGCACTGAGACTAGATCGGGGTTAGCTCTTGGCTTACCTTTGCACATCTACAGGCTCATTGGGCTTTAGTAGCTGAATCTAAGAACCCAATTAAAATTGAAGAATAACTTGTTTGTTTGTTTGTTTGTTTGTTTGTTTGTTTGTTTGTTTGTTTGACTTCTATGCTGCCCAATCCCGAAGGACTCAGGGCGGCTTACAAAATAATAATACAAATACAAAAGATGCAAAGCAATAAGAGAAGTCGAGTGTAATAGCTAAAATTAAACCCATGATAAAACCCATGTATTATAAAAAAAACCCCATAATCATGTGCATACACACCATTCATACAGTTTGGCCATGAAAGATATACAATCCATGGCCCCCAGGCCTGTCGGCAGAGCCAGGTTTTTGTGGCTTTACGGAAGGCCAGTAGGGTGAGAGCAGTATGGACATTGGGGGGTAACTGGTTCCGTAGAGCCAGGACAGCCAGAGAGAAGGCCCTCCCCCATGGTCCCACCAACCTGCATTGCTTAGTGGATGGGACCTGGAGGAGGCACCAACTTTGTGTGTTCTTATTGGTCTCTGGGAGGTGTGTGGCAAGAGGCGGTCCCATAGATAGTCTGGCCCTGAACCATGTAGGGCTTTATAGGTGATAACCAACACCTTGAATTGTGCCCAGAGACTAATAGGTAGCCAGTGCAGCTCGCGGAGCATAGGTGTTATGTGGGTATACCGAGGCATACCCATGACAGCTCTTGTGGCTGCATTCTGGACTATTTGCAGTCTCTGAACATTTTTCTACAGAATAAGGATGGGAGTGGGAGAGAGAGGGGAATAGCAGATTGTTTTGTGGGAAGGGTAAGGGAAAGTGTGAATGCATGCACGAGCCCCTTTTGGTCATGTGAGTGGGGCCACAAAACCCTTTATGCTTGCATAAGTGGGGCTGTGTGTGCATGCATGTGAAAGCACACCAACCAGCCATTCACATGGCCTGGTTGTGAACAAGATGTGGTCCAGTAATGGGCCGCGGCCCACAGGTTTGGGACTCCTGTACCACTGCTTTGAAACAGGGAATCAAAGTCATGATCATAAACTCAACTATCTGTATCACAACAACTAGGCATGAACCTTTTAACATAGAATGAAGGCCACCAGACGTATTTGGCAGAGTAGCCTTGCATAATAGTCGGTTCTGTGACTTCTCTATATGCAGCAAGACAGTGGTCTAAGCCAATAAAATAACTTCTTTCCACATCAATATCATACTAGTCTTCTCCAGATTGCTTTGAAATGAAAGCCCCAATATGCATGATATTTGGAGCTAATTAGAATATGGATTAAATA
Organism: Erythrolamprus reginae; assembly: GCF_031021105.1. Taxonomy (NCBI): domain Eukaryota; kingdom Metazoa; phylum Chordata; class Lepidosauria; order Squamata; family Dipsadidae; genus Erythrolamprus; species Erythrolamprus reginae. The sequence goes on along the minus strand of NC_091952.1, from coordinate 152,157,355 downwards.
TTTCTGGAGAGATTTATGAGGGGAAAATTGCTTTACACCCTCTTAGGTGATGTTTGTCACAGGATAGTTGTTTCTATTGACATTTGCAGAGATGCATTGTGGAGTTGTTGTTTTTTTAAAGTATTTTGAGACATTCACCCATCCAACTTCCATGAGTCTGAGTGGCATACTCAGTTATATAATAATATGGGTTTACAAACCTTTGGGTTTGAAGAAGATACTCAGTTGTGCAGTTCATCTGTGGACACAGAGATTGCTCTGCAGTTCCAGTCTGGAAGCAGAGCCAGCAAAACAGGGGCACTGGAAGTCTATCGTTGTAGTATCTATGAACATCATTCTTTCTACCAGTTTTTGGCAATGCCTGTCTTCAAAGCCAGTGGAGGCTTCATAGCACAGGGTTTGCCAGTTAATTCTGCTGGCAGTTTCAGCTTCTAATTCCTTGGCAGGATGTCATAGTGACATTAGGTTTCTTTCATAGTTTCTTTGTAGTGCTTATGTGGTTGACCTTGAGAACTCTTCCTAAGACTCCAGCATGCCATAGAACAATTGGCAAGGCCTATGGCAGTCAATCATTCTGATGACATGGCCCACCTATCTCATCTGTGCTTTGATAATTGCAAACTCAATGCCAACAGACTATGCAAGATCCAAGTCCTCCAAGTTGGAGACAAGGTTTTGCCAATGATTACCAAGGAATGGAGTTATCAGCACACATGTGAAATTTATTCGTTTGTTTGATGCACCTTTGGTTTATAGTCCAGGATTCACATCTATATAACCTGGTCTCCAGTCATCTTCCGGAAAAAATAGAATGGAATGGAATGGAATAGAATAGAATGTGACTGGGCACACAAGGAATTTGTCTTTGGTGCATGTGCTCTCAGTGTACATAAAAGAAAAGATACATTTGTCAAGAATCATGAGGTACAACACTTACTGTAATGACTGTCACCTTAATCACATTAAAGTACACAGGGATATCCCTTGGAACATTTCTTACTTTCACAAAACTCAGATTTATCCTATAACCTTTTCAATTCCTTCATATTATCCTCTTCATTTCATTAAAAAGAAAAGCTTTAACAACTTTTGCTCATCAAAGGTCTTCACCAAAATCTTCTGGAATATCCCTGAATCTCAAAAAGAATTCTTTTTCTCTCATTTCTAAAAGTGCCAAATAATCTACATCTTTTTCCATTTTTTTCTGTTTACAATTTCTATCTTGCTTTCCAAAATTTCCACTTTATTATACATCTCCTGTCACTTGACCCACAAATTCCTCAACCTTCTTACCCTTCTTTTTTCATTTCCTCTTTCATCTCTACAACTCTCTTCAAAACAAATGATAACTGCCAAGTTATCATTAATTGATTCTGAGATTTTCCTGGCCAATTCATCAAACATTCTAGGCAACATCTGGGATGATCTGCTTTCTGTAAGGTTCTCTAATGCAGCTCCCCATCCCACCCCAACCTTTGGGTACCACCTGCATCCCACAGAAGGGTCTTCCCTTGTTTTGCGCATCCCAGTTTCTGGCCTGCTATGGACTGGTGTCAGTCCACAGGTTGGGGATCCGTGTTCTAATGACCCTCTCTTGTCTTCTCCCAATTTGCCCCATTTTGGAGGTTGTAATTCTAATATTATAGGGCAAAAATTTAAAAAGTCTCAGATCCAAGTGGAGAAAAAATAAAAGACAAACATCCCTACCCCCCCTTTGCCTTTCTATGTCCTTAATATATTAATCTCATTGGACAATGTAACCATACATACAGTAAGTTCTCATATTATTTTGTGAAATCCATTAATTTTCTATATTCCTTATTGATAAACAACATTTCCATGAAAATCCAAGCTGTTCTTCCAATATTTTCTTTCTTTCTTTTTTTTTAAAAAATATCTTTATTGAAGAAAGAACACCACAAAACATATGTGTCTACGTGTATAAATCACAAGAAATTTGAATATGAGGAATATAAAAACAAATACAAATATGTAACTTATATGTAACATTAAACCTCTTTCATAATAGGTAGTTAGTGTCTTAGTTGAATAAAAAAGAGAAAGAAGAATAACACATTAATAAAAATTTTAAAAGGTAAGGAAGAAAATGTAAAGAAGGAGGGAGGGAGGGAGGAGAAGAAAGAGAAAAGAAAAGGAAAAGAAAAAAGAGAGAAGGAAACTATACAACAAAGATGAATCAATCTCCTTGTTGACTTGCCTGTCTCACAGCCTTTATAAACTTGTTGCATTTCTATTAATTATTGATATTTTTGTAATCATCAGTTTGTATAGGAAGAATTTCAAATTCTAAATTTGAAATTTTGTGCCAATGTTGTTATCTGGTAAGTCACCTATGTATGGTTTCAACATCCTAAATGGAGAAATCTGTCCTACTGTTAAATCTTTGTTTTTAATGAGGTTGTTGAATGGAACTTTAGATGGTAAGTTCTTTTATAATTCAGTCAAGTTTTGGAAGTCCTTTTTGTTTTTGGTCTAACCAAGTGAACCATTTCTCCCAGGATTTATAGAATTGTGATTCTTCTTTATCTTGCAATTCCAGGGTCATCTTTGTCAACTCAGCACACTCTATTGTCTTGTTATTAAAATGTAAAGTGGTGGGGTAAAGTTGCATACCCAATTTTTGGTGAAGGTTATTCATGCCACAGTTAGTATAGTTATTAACAGGTATCTATCTTCTTTATTGATTTGGTGCCTGATTATACCTAAAGGGAAGAGTTCTGGATTAAACAGGATAGGTTTTTGGATAATTTGCTCCAGGTAATTTTTCACTTTTAGCCAGAAAGCTTTCAATTTGGGATGAGTCCACCATAGATGGTAATAAAATCCTACATCATGCTTACATTTCCAGCATGTTGGTGGTATAGATGTAAACATTTTAGCAAGACAATCTGGGAGGAGATGCCATCTATAAAACATTTTATAAAGGTTTTCTTTATAATTTGTTGCTTGAGTTAATTTATAATTTAGTGTCCAAATTTCCCCCCATTCTGTTAGACTTACTGGGTGGCCAAAATTTTGGGCCCAGGCATTCATATTGCCTTTAACTTCTTCATCCAGGAGTTCCAATTGTAATAAGAAACTATATAGTTTTGATATTAATTGTTTATATGTACCCCTTAAAGGTTTGTCTAGCAAGTTTATTTTTTTGGAAACCATTTTTCACCTTGTCTTTATTATATCGCAATTGAATCTGTAAGTAATGTAACCAATCCAAATTTATAGCTTTTTCTTGAAGTGTTTCTTTTGAAATTAATTGATCTTTTTCGTCCAATAATACGTCATATGTTATCATTTTAGCTGGATCTAAAGTATTTGGGTGAAATTGTTCAGTTCCATTGTAACTTTGAATGTTTGCTGAGCAAATGGTCATTAAGCAAGAACTACTTACAGCTTGTTGCTGATTGTTGGGCTAAAAGTGAACTTGAAAAAAGAGGTCCTTGGAGGAAAAAATGAGAAAAATGAGGCTCACTTTTTAACATTGATGAATGACATGATAGACATGTTAGACATAGTTAGATAATTTATTGTTATATATTTACCTACCTATCTAAAACTCTGTATAGAGACATTATAAATCCAAAACCCTTAATAGAATATGATGTGGTGTACAGAGTTTCTACTAATAATTGAGACACCATCATCTCTCAGAAAATAGTTATATGGAAATGAAATTTCTAAAATTGTATTAAACCAAATACTTCCCATTTGTAGCTTTGGGCACAGAAGAGCTATCTAGAATGAGTTAGTTTCACCCCTAAAGGGAATACATTATTCTTTACAAGATACTATTACCCTGATAAAAGCTCTCCAATTTTTACTTTTTTGAGATGTGTCTGGCAAAGGAAAGGTGTATCATAATCATGTCATTTGTCCCTGGAAATGAATCTCTTTCAGAGGGGTGAAGCTCAGCTTGAATGTGGTCCTTTATATTCTTCTCTGGTCTCTGTCACTTCATTACCATTTAAATGTATGTTAATTTCATCAAGGTGCAGAAAGATCGTTTCCTTACATATACATGAATTAACTTTATTACTATTTTACTAGTTCTTTTGTCTTTATTTATTCAAAAGAGTCTTTCTGGGCAAAAGTAAAAGCACGTGATTTTAAGGAATCGTATATTGGAGTTGTACCCAACCATGTTTTCTTAAGAAATAGTTGCTACTTTGACTGAAATTATCACTGACTGAATCCTGAATGGGATCAATTGTATCTGGGCTGAAAAGATCCAGATACCCACAAGATGGCAGCAGCAAAATCTTGTCTGTACCAGATAGGTTAGCCCGATAGCGAGCGTTGGCAACCCATGGCCCCGGAGCTATTTGCAGCTCTTTGGGCCCTCTACTGTGGCTCACTGTCCCATCACTGGCTGGCCCCTCCCCTCCCTGTTACTCCTTGGCTGACCTGAGAAGATAAGGGCGATGGCGGGGGATGGAAAAGTGACCAGGGTTGATTCTTCCATGTCTCACTCTTGCTGGTGCTACTTCCAGCCTTTGTTATGCCTCGGTCACTTGGGGAGATGTGCAACCTGCTTTCCATTGTGATACACTAGCCCGACTTGGCTGTGACTGATGTCGTCCTTGCTAACATGAGGGCTGGCAAGGTGGGAATGGGATCCAGGAGGAGGGGATGACAGAAAGGGGGACAGGCCTGCAATGCCCAGCTGCAGCTTTAAGGCAGTAGGAAAAGGGGGCTTACCCCACCAAACCTCGCATCAAACCTCGCATCAAAGGAAAGCCAAGGCTGGGCCAAGCTGGCAAGCTTTCCTTTGGCCTCTTTGCTAATCCTTTTCTTTCTAATTTTTGGAAATCCGGGCTGGCTAAGGAACGAGCATAAACTGTATCAGAAGGCTTCTCTTTGGGCAAAACTCCTCCTCCTTCTCCTCTCATGACTCCCTGGCCAGCTGTGGCAGGGCCAGGAGTGTGCACACAAGTTGGGAGACCTTCCTCAAGCAAGCAGGTGAGTGGAGCTGGCAGCAGACTCAGACAGTGAGGAGATTGGGAAGGAACATGGGCAGTCCTATTGTGGGAAAGGCTCTGATGAGTGTTCTGCATCGGAGGCAGGGATGAGGCCAAGGCTATCCGACAAGTTATCAACTACCTTTGGAGTCAGAGATAAGTAGAGCTGAAGAACAATTGGAGCCTCTTCCCAATGTCTGCATGCGCAGAGCTATCAGGAGAAGGAAACAATTAAGGAATAGAGGTTAACTCAGGATTAAAAGCACCCGGGGACACTAAATGGCCACTCCCATAGGAAATAAATAAGCGTGAAAGGGGAGTGATGTTTGCAGGAGACAATTAGTTCATTTATGTGAAGATTTGCTTACCTGAGAGACTCCTTGCCAAGTATTTCCTTGTTCAGTGTTGTGTCAAGAAACTATTGGCTATTCAAGGATAATAAGGTCTGTGTTTGCAATTCACCCTTGAAAGACTGTTTGCCAGGACTTTGCTGGATGTGAATGCTAAGAATTCACACTATTCAAATAAAAAGGGGTTGTTTGGGACAAGGTGTCTGTTTCGTGATTTGGTGAAGCCTGGGTCAAAACCCAAAGGTGTACATGGGACAGGCATCTGCTTGCTTGAGGAAGGTCTCCCCGCTCATGCATACACTTCTGGGCCCACCACAGCTGGCCAAAACTTGCAAGAAGAGAAAGAGGAAGTGGGTCGCCTGAAGGGAAGACTCCTCTGTAGTTTGCACTTATTCCTCAGCAAGTGATTTCTAAAAAGAAAAAGAGTAGTGAAGAGTCCCAAGGAGAGCTCACTTTCTGAGAGAGTGAGAAGAGACATAGACACACAGTAAGAGATATAGAGATGTGTGCATGCATACACACAGAGAGAGAGAGATACAGAGAGGGGGAGAGACAGAGAAAAAAACAGGGAGAGAGTGGAGTGGGGTGAGATAGAGAGGGAGAGAGAGAGAGAGAGAGGAAGAGGGTGTGTGAGAGAGACAGAAAGATACAGAGAGAGAGGGAGAGACAGGGGAAGAAAGTGTGGGAGGAGAGGGAAAAATAAAGAGGGAGAGGGGGAGAGAGAGATACAGAGAGAGTGGAGAGAGTGAGGAGATAGAGAGGGAGAGTGGGAGAGAAAGAGAGAAAGAGAGACTAGGGTGGGGGAAAGAGATACAGACAGAGGCAGAGGGAGTGGGAAAGAAGGAGGGAGAAAGAAAGAGGTCTTTTTGATTGTGATCCCATCTTGGCTGGTTTTCAGATCGATATTAATATCTGGAGGATTTTAGTTACTTTTAATTAACATTTGCATTGCTCTCTATTGCTTTAAGCTGGTACTATTTAATTGCTTTAATGTTTACTATAAAACCCTGTGGTTTTTTTTTTTAAAAAATATTTAAATAGTACAATGATTGTTTCATAGGATTGTCCTTGTTTCAAGAAAGCATGAACTGTCTTGAGAAAGTATTGAAAGTAGCTTGCAAGAGAAGTAAAATAAAAACAATATGATTGTCTTGAAAAGAGTAGTAATACTACTGATGTCGAGACTGACATCAGTAGTAAAATCTAAACACATCAGAGCCATGGAGCAAGTCGAAATTCTTCAGAAATGCTGCACCAAGGCCATTGGATTGGATGCTGCAAACATGTCCCTCTATAGAAAAAGGTTTAGAGGTTCTTCCTGTGAAAAGCTGAATTCTCACTGCTATACAAACCATGCAGATAGAGGATGTGCATATTATGTTCCAGGAAGGGTCAGTGATGGATCTAAAGCCCATGAGAACAACACATCTCCAGAAAAATTCCAAAGTCCAGCTGTCCTGAATTGGTATATCCATGTCCAAAACGTTTAAAGCTGGGAAGCTCAAAAAATCCAATTCTCCAACAGCTGCTTTCTTCCATTCCCCATCTCTAGCTTTGCCCATAACTACCCAGGGTTAGGAGTGTCTTCTCCACTGAATTTCATCACCATCCCTTTGTTGCTGAAAGTAAATGAGGCTAAAGAAGTAATGACAAAAAAGCAACAACCAAGTGGTCATAAAAGAGCTGTTTTAAAACAAGAGTAATGTTTGTTGATCTACATATAAATGGCAAAGAAGAAACTGCTTTTTGACTCTTCCCCTGTTGAGAGAAAAATAGGATGTACATCTGAATGGAATTGTTTATTTATTTTTAAATGTCTTTATTACATTTATTTATTTCTACATATCACAATAGTTTCTTAAGCAAATCTACAGTCTTTTATATATATAAAATACTTTTATATTAATACATTTTGTACATTATGTTACAATATTTTATTCCTATAGTTTCTCTTTGTCCTATCATCAGTCTAATTATACCACTTTCTCCATATTTTGCAATAATCTGAACCTTTTTATCCTTTAAGTTCTAATGCTAATTTGTCCATCTCTACGCACTCAAACTCTTTTTAAATTGTCAAACCCTCGGTGGGTATATTTGAATTTCTCCAGCATTGCACATAAGCAATCCTAGCTACAGTTATGATATGTAAAAGCAGGTACTTAGAACTTTTGTCATATTGTCCTTTGAATATATCTAACAAAAAGATTTCTTGGGTGAATTCTATTTGCAATCCTACAGATTCTTGAAACCAATTATTTATTTATTAGATTTCTATGCCGCCCTTCTCGAGGCGACTCAGGGCATCGTACAACATTAATATAACAATATATAAGAAATCTAATATCTCTAAAATATTAAAATTTACTAAAAACATTTAAAAGACCCCATGAACACTCACATGCATTCAATACAATCATATCTAAATTATGTATATTTTTTCAATAGTTCATTTCTAGGCATGACCACCATGCATGAAAGATGTTGCTCTGCTCTTTTTTGCATTTCTAACAAAGTGGATTCGAATTTGGGTATATCTTCACTAGTCATGAAGGGGCCAAATGCCAGTGATAGAACATCTTATAATGATTTTCTTTATAAGATACCAATTTTGTTATTTTATAATTTTTATTCTAAATTTATTCCCAATCAGACAAATGTATATTAAGTTCCACATTTTTTGTCCATGCTATCATCATCCCTTTTACAATATCTTTGGCTCTGTCAAATTGTAGTAGATAGTTACGGTATATATTTTTGTAATCATTATTTCTTCTGGGCCCGTCAAAAGTTTATCCAGTTGTTGTGTCTCTACCTCAATTCTGAATCCATCACTGTCTTTCATATATATTGATTGGAGTTGGAAGTATTGCCACCAGGCTATAATTGTGCCCTTCCAGCTCCTCTCTACTTTTGAATTTTCCAAATCCATCTAAAATATCCTTATATTTAACAATTTTACACATATCTATCATGTTTGAAAGGATCATTGGCTCCATAGCGGACAGCCAGTTGGGGATTTTCAAATAATTATTAATTCAAATAAGATTGCCTGTAGTGGACATAGAAGTGCAATAATCAGCTCTAGCAAGAGATTTTAAGCTGCATCTTTCTATTAATTTCCCTGACTTTGAAAAGCTACCCATGCTGTTATTTCCAACTCTCCCTTAAGTAGCTCAACAAGGCACATAATAAAGGTCTTGTCTTACATGGCTGTCATGATGCAGTTTAATAGTGTTATAAGGCTACATGGTGTGTGGTTGTCATGATAGTAGATTGCACAGGTTTGTATAGATTTACTGTCATTCTTTAGGCTTTTCATACATGACAGAGGTTGTCTGAAGCACAGCATGAACATGAAGCTTGTAGGGGTTAAGTGTCCCTTGCCTCCTGGCCTCTGACGTATCCTCTATGCACACATACAGAGACAAGGTACAGGGTACATCTGTCACAGGGCTGATGACATGATGGATTACGGGTCTCATTGTCAGTACATTCAGAATTACTCTGCTCTGGCAGAGATAGTCTCTTTTTTCCTCTTAGGTAGAAACTATTTCTACCCATATTATTGCTCCCAAAATCAAAACAGGAAACAGTCCTGTGACTTCTGGCAATTCCCAGATGGTTGCTTCTGCTAATATTATCTCTGAGATCATTAGGCCATAATATCATTCACTGAAGGCTAGGAACTCAGCTTCATGCATTAAAAAGAGAACTCTACTATTTTTTTTGAAAAAGAACTTTAGTATATGTTCTGTCGGGCTCTCTGGTACACTCCTCCCAAAAATTCACAGGTACAAATGTCAGACACACACACATTTGAAAATTCAAAACAATGTTCTTTATAATGAAAATTCACTTAAACTAAGCCCTCTTTTGGTATAGCAAAGAGCACTCGTCTCCAAACAAACTGGTAATTTATACAAGTCCCTTATCAGTTCTGTGATACTTAGCTTGCAGCTGTTAGGCAATTCACAGTCCTTCTTCTTTCACAAAGTGAAACACACTTTGCCCTGGTTTAGTTTCAAAGCGGGGAAAAATCATCACACAAAAGGTCAAAGTCAGTAAAGCAGTCATGAAACACAACGATCAGATAATCCTCCACAATGGCCAAACCCACAGGCTGCTATTTATAGTAGCCTCACTAATTACCACAGCCCCACCCAACCACAGGTGGCCTCATTTTCTTTGATCTCTCAGTTGTTGTTGCCTATGCATCGCTCTCCGCATGCGTGGCTGTATCATTAACTCTTGTTCTGAATCCAAGGAGGAGCTAGATAATTGATCTCCTTTTAAGCTGTCTGCCACACTCTCCTCCTCCCTGTTACTCATGTCTTCTTGGTCAGAGGAGCCTTCATCAGCAGATTCCACCGGGGGAAAAACAGGCCTGCATCATGTGGATGTCTCCCCCACATCCACAGTCCTTGGGGCAGGAGCTGGGTCAGAGCTAACCACAACAGTATATATTAATACTCAATCTGCCAATTTCAGATCTTCCTGTTGAACAGCGGAAGTGTACGAGAAAGAGGGGCATGGCCAAAGATCTGAAAAGGGACATGACACGTATCTTATTATCTCTGTGTAGCTTCTCCATGAAGACAGGAACCCCAGTCTCTCAAGATCCTATCTGCACATAGAGTTGTACATGAGAAAGGCTCCTTTTTAGATCTTTACTGTGATATGCTAAAGTTTATTATGAGTAATTATGACTTCTGGGATTACACTTGGCTAATCAGAGGGTGTAATGGATCAAATATTGGACTTGGTTCAAGAAATCTTGGCTTCTTCTCCTTGCTTGGTGATGAAGTGGTGGCATGTTCATCACTTGTTCAGTATGTTTTAGCTATTGGAAAATCATGATCAAGTGCCCTCTATATAGATTGGAAAAATAGCACAATGCACATTTTCAAGTTTTGTTCATTACCTGCAAGATAAAAAGTAGTTCTTCATAGAATAGGCATAATGAATATTATTTTTAAAAAAGATTTAAATTATAAGGAATATCTTAAATCTCTAAAAATGATTGATATAGGAATCATATTAGACAAACATTCATGGGATGGCTCTCCAGAAGTCTCTAATGCAGGGAAGAAATATGTGTGATTTTACTATATGGGCCAATAATTTAGATAAGCTTAGGTTACAGTCATAATTATATTCATCTGGCAGTAATTCTTACAGATATCAAAGAGGTGTCTTTTAAGAGATAACACAGGGTTCTGGTAGCAAGTAAAACTCATAAGCTAGTATTCAATTCAAAGATGAATGAACATACTCTTGAACTGATTGGTTGATATATTGCAATCTATAAAGCTTTGAGTTTAGGGCACTTTTTTTAAGCTACCTTGATCCTGGTTGGAGCTTGATAAGGTTGGCAAGAAACAAATAAAAAAAATTGCTCCTAGAGACATGAACTGAAATATCTGAAGATGCTTATGATCAAATACAAGGAGTATTTCTACATTATTTGTATAATACTTGACCTAGTTTTATGTTTTCTAAATCTTTCTCAAAAGCATCTCTCACACTAAAACAATTATTTTGGGGAGATGATTTCAGTCTCTTGTGCTATCATTTTGAAGTCTTGCTTTAGTTTGTTTTCAGTCATTTTTACTCAGAAAGAAGCTTTGTGCCACTGCGTGGATCTAAGTGCAATCTTCATTCTCACGATTGCACTGACAATGTCTTAATGCCCTTATCACACATGTTTTAAAAGATCTTTTGATTCAATTTTGATTCAAATGTGCTGGGGGGAAAACCCTAAAATTGTTTTCCTGTATTTCTCATTACCCACACCAGGATCCAAGTAGCATAATCATTTGGAGTAATTAAATTAATTAAGTATAAACTATTGTATTGTTTATCAGATGTTTACATTCAGGAGCATACATGTAAACATACTGCTGTCTATTATTTTCCTCACAGCAATCCTGTGAGTTAAAAGAAAGAGCTAGTTCAAAGTCAGCTTCTGTGGCTGAAAGTGGATATGTTTATATTCTTAACCAAATACCTTAATAATTATACCACACTGGCCATATCTCGTATTAAGGTCAATGCAATGGTTATGGGCTATAGGAAATACTGTGCATACCTTTTAAAATAAGTGCCATCCATTCTGAAAAAAACGCCATTGTTTTATTTATTTATTTATTTATTTATTTATTTATTTATTTATTTATTTATTTATTTATTTATTTATTTATTTATTTATTTATTTATTTATTTATTTATTTATTTATTTATTTATTTATTTATTTATTTATTTATTTATTTATATTTGTATGTCGCCCCTCTCCGAAGACTCTAGTAAAATACCAGAATCACGGCATTCTGGACTGTCCCCACCCTCCTTGCCTTTCGCAAACTCCTCAAAACCCATCTTTGTTGTCAGGCATGGGGAAATTGATTCCCCTTGGCTGCTTCCACTTTAAGCATGGTCTGTATGAGATGTATGGTTGTTTTTATATTAAGGGTTTTATATCATTTTAGTATTGGATTTGTATTGTTTTTGTTGTGAGCCGCTCCGAGTCCTCGGAGAGGGCTGGCATACAAATCAAATCAAATCAAATCAATCAATCAATCAATCAATCAATCAATCAATCAATCAATAAACAAACAAACAAACAAACAAACAAACAAAAGAAAATATAAGGAGAATTCCTTCATTTTTAGACCCTAATTAAAATCTTATGCGACTGATTTGTCAATAAAAGCTCTGTCTGCACAAAGTAAGCATCCAATTAAAAAAACTCTTCTTGGTCTGAGCCTTTTAGGGTTGTTTTATATATATGAGCAATTTCCCTGCATATCTCTGACATGTTTCCTTTCTTTATAGGGATTTTGTTACATTGATGTCACGGAAGAGTATTTAGCCAATCTTTCACTTGCAACATAAAGTGGAACATGCCAAGAGCTTTATCATGTGCTCTGCTGTTGAGATCCTTCATTTAAGGCTTGCAGTCTTATTTATTTAAGCTCAATGGCAACATCATATGCCCAGCTATATGAATTAACCTCCTATTGAAATCAATGCCACTTAAATGTATGTCACTGGATGATGGATTGTTACTGAAAGATTCTAGTTTTAAAATGCCTTTCAAGTCTTGCACAAATCAATAGGACTTACCTCTATGCAGTCACTCCAGGCAGAGAACATAAGAATATTTGGTTCACTTTTGCAGTAATGAGTGCAAGAAAATACTCTCAAACGATGTGTGCATAGAACACAGACACATCCAGGCCCTACTGATGTGCTTTTGTTTTGAAGTTTTAATCAGGTTTAAAAGGAAAGCTATTCAGGGAAATTGTGTGGTCTGAATTTTAATCCATCAGCCTGTGCTTTATAGCATGTGGTGTGGCCTTGAATTGCAGAATGTTTCAAACATACATAATGAGCTCAATGTCAAACTGTTGGGCCTTTTGTCTTTAACAATAAGCACTTAGCTCAACTAAATGAATAGAAATTGCTTTAGTGAATTAGAAAAGCCAAGGTCTTTTCAATGCTCTAATTCTAACATTAATTATTTCAGACATTGTCTTTTTTTTTTTTGCAATTATATTGAATTTAGAATTAAAGTTCTTAAAAACCTGAATACAATATTAGCAAGCAAATATTCCAAAGATCAAGGCTAAATTTTCATACAGCCAATCAGTAACTTTTTTTTAAAAAAAAGAAAAGTTTTATTTTTATTTTTTCCAAATACTATCTTTAGGACATGTGACATCCTGATTTTGTCAACCAAATGTTGAAAACAGGAACCAAAAACACTCCACATAATCTTTCTAATTTGCAAAGAGATTAGATTTCCAGGACCTTGCCACCTCCCCCTGCTTCAAATCATGTATTCTAAAGGGCATTTGTAATAGAATTAGGCTTCCCCTTCTAATATTGGGGAGGGGTGTGTGAAAGTGAATTTGTTTTCTTTCCTGCACCCAAAGAACAGTATTCAAAAAAAAAAAAATTACAGTGAATAGCAATTCATCCTTTAGAAATCCCTTCAACCCAGTTGCTGCTGGAGATCTGAATGCTTTCTCCTAAAGCTCTGTAATCCAATAAGCTTTTGTGTTTAGCAGCTTGTTTGAAACTTGTCTTGCACCCCGGCCTGTGCCTCTGTATGCTCCTTTGCAGGCAGGTGAGTGCCTGAGGGTCTGTTTATTATTCAAGCCACGAGGCCTTCACAGCCCCATCCAGAATGTAATTTGTAATTAACTGTCATTTACTTCTGTCTGCATTGACTTGTTCAAAAAAACAATGTAGCTATGGTGGCCACTAACTTGTCTTTGTGTGTGTGTGTGTGTGTGTGTGTGTGGTTATAATGTCTCACAGATCAAGCTATTTCTTCCCCCCCCCACACACACACAATATTTCAGTAAACACAAACACACACACAACACTCTTGTAAGAGAACTGATAGAATTATTTCCTTCAAACCAGCACAATTATGTTACACATCTCAGTTATGTGTAACAAGGCACTTATGGGGAAGTCTTTTATGTAGGCGCCTGGTAACCATTGGTATGTTGATGAATTCAAATGAAAGCTGAGATTCCCAAAGACAATAGCCCCATTAAGATTTTAATTACTGCTTTTCCACCACCTTGCTTTGGAAAGAGTTGCTTTTCAATTCGGGAGGTTTTTGTCTTTCTCTATGAGAATGGTATCTAACTGAGATTTTTGAACTCACTTCCTGGTGATGTTATTTTACCAAAATATATGGAGACACATAATCCAATGGATGAGAGAAGGGACATTAGGCTTTTATTTAATAGGCTTGCTATTTATCTTAGTTTAGAATTCCTTTATAAATGCTTTCTGTTTTGGTTTCAAATTACTCTGTAATTAAAAAAATCTCCACCTAAATATGAAATTAAGTAACATCTAAGAATGCAATTTAATTGTTTCCCCAACACCCCCTTCCCAAAAAAATATATGCATTTTAAAAGTATTTTTATCCTAAGATAAACTTTTGGAGATGTCATTTATTACTGTTTTGAGATGCATTGTCAAATCTAATGATTTGCAGTATCTGCAAGAGTCTGATCCACACATTAGGCTACATCAAAATTAACCAGGTTGCTTCTTTTCAAAATGTCATTCTGAAAATGACATGTATAAGCATCCTTCAGAAAAGCATGTCTGTCAAGTAACATCCTACAACTACCTTCATCGAGGAGCTATAGAATCAAAGAGTACAAGTAGTCCTTGACTTACAATAGTCAGTAACCATTCAAAGTTATGACACTGAAATTTTATGACCTTTCAAAGTTACAAAACTGAAAAAAGTTACTTGTGATCATTTTTCACACTAGTGACTATTGCAGCATCCTCATGATCACATGATCAAATTAGGAGGCTTGGCAATTGACTCATATTTATGATGGTTGCAATGTCCCATTTTTCAACCTTCTGACAAGCAAAGTCAATTGGGGAAAGCCAGATTCACTTAACAACCATGTTACTAACTTAACGAATGAAGTGATTCACTTAACAACCGTGGAAGAAAATGTCATAAAATGGGCTAAACTCACTTAACAAATGTTTCACTTAAGACCATAAATTTTGGGCTCAATGGTAGTCGTAACTAAAGGACTACCTGTATTTTTCCAGTTGTAAAAATGTAGTCACTACAATCAGTAATTTACACAATGTAAATAAAATACATAAGCTTTTCTTTTCAACAGAGATTAATAGATTAATCAGAATAATAATAAAAAATGAGACAACGCAAATCTTGTTGAAATCTTATTATGAATACCCTGCAGTTTCACCAGTTATTCACCAAACTGGTGTCCTTCAAAATGTTAGAGTAATAATTGTCAGAATACACCAGAATAGCTATAATATTTCAAAAAGATCAGGATGGTAATGATGTGGATAAAGCTGTTCTTATAACACAGACCTCTTCAAACTTGGCAACTTTAAGACTTGTGGACTTCAACTCCCATAATACTGGGAGTTGAATTCCACAAGTCTTAAAGTTGCCAAGTTTGAAGAGGTCAGTGTTATAACATGTGTTCTTGATATTCAGAATAGACAAGTTGCCATTGCTTTAAATATTCTTTTTTGGAACACAGAGGAATGATGCTCTCTAAGCATATAGCATCCACACTGTTGTATATGTGTGGTTGTGCATTTGCTTGTGGGCCAGTTCAAAGATTTCTGTACTCATTCTATATGTAGACTTGGGTACCTACCTTGTTCCTTGCCAAGTTATCAGCAACTAAATGATGGTTAGTCTTGGCTTCCAAAATTATCAGTGATAAAAGAGAAATCTTTCTTCACATAAAATTTTGGATCGATTCATTAATGGAACCTCCTGTTATCTTTAGACATTTCCACTGATAGATGGTAGCAAAGCAAAAGAACCGAGTGCTGTGTGCAGGTTTATTTAATCATTTTTAATAAGTTAAATACCGAGAAGCAGTGAAATATTTCAAACTGGAAAAAGAAAAAAGAAAAAAGAAAAGAAGTCTAATTGTGATGACTGAATTTCCAGATAATGTGCCATTGTTTTCATGCTGACCATCCTTCTTAATTGGGTTGTAAAACTCAGAATCATCATTAAATGGCAGCATAGAGCCACAATTTTCTATTTTATTTCTACCTTTTGTGCCATCTAGTGTTCCTCAGAATTTTTGTAGTGTAAACTTGGTACCCTGCTTTACATAAACCTAATTTATGTCAACCTAATTTCATATAAGAAGAAGCAATTATGAAAAATACTTTTATAAGAAATTATTATGTTCACAGTTGTTAAGGTTTTATTTTGATTTTTATATTTCCTTCAAAGGGGAATTTTTAAACAGACAGCAGGTTCAGCCATTCAACATGCAAACATAAACCTCCCATTACCATAATTCACAAGACATACTTGTTCTCCATATAGGCATCATATAGTTTCTCATTATTATTGTTGTTGTCGATCTGTTAAGCAATCAAGATAAATGGAATACTGTGATGACTGCCTGTTTAGTTGGACTGTACAATCCTTTTGAAATATATTTGCAAAAGAAACTTTGTCTGTAGGAAAACCTCTCCATTGCCACCTCCCTTTCTTCCACAATTTACATAATTCTGGAAACAGTGCATCCACCTCAAGCTATATTAATTATTTCTCCCCTTTACTTGAAACAATTAACCAGAGAGAATGAAAAATCTGCTGAAGCGCCTTTTCTGAATTGCTAAGAATGAAAGCAATAGAATTTCAAAGAAATGTTCTGGGTTTATTTATGTGTATGTGTGTCTCAGTACTTGTAACTAAATCTAAACCAATCCCCCCCCCCAACACACACACAACCAAATGCTTTTGGAGCAGGCAGAAAGGATAGCAATTCCTGGTGTTATCAGAAGTGAAAAGAGCAGCAAGCATTCACAGCTCGGCGCCCAGGACTGCTCCATCATGCCAGTCTAAATGTGATTAAGCTTCTTTTAGCGCAGTGGTGACATCACTCATGGCTCAAAGCTGCATCTACTCAAGAGCATTAGAATACATTTTATGCCTGGCTTACTCAAAACTGCAAAGCCCAAATTTACACCTTATTTGATGTGCTTCTGACTGCTGTTAATTGGTAAAGGGATCTTTGACCCTTTTGATCTTTCTCACAATCCTTTAAATGCCCAGGTCTGCTAAACTGTTCAGCAGGAGATACTCAGCAGTTGCCCAGTAATATAAAGTCTTTCTTTCTCTCTTTCTTCTTCTCCTCTCCTCTCCACCCACCCCCCACCCCCGCCCCATGCTTGGCTTCCCTTCTTTTGGTTTACATCCAAGTTGCACAGAAATAAGAGATGACAGTTGTTACAGATATGCTGGTTTAATTACTTGTCAGCTTAGAGCCCATATCTCAGCTAGCCAACGTCAAAAGCTTAACTTTCTTCTAGTAGCTTATAGCATGACCAACTGCAAGTGCTTTAATATTTACCCATAAAACTCTGGATACATTTAAGATAAAAAATAATAAAATAAACAGCTCTTTTGATCTCTTGGGAAGGAAAGAAAGATAATCTTCTCCCACTCATGATTTTGTACAGATCTTTTTGTCACCTGGAATGAAGGAGTAACATTGATATTGAAGTGGAGATCAGACGGTGTGGTTTGTTGTTGTTGTTAATTACTTTGGCAATTATTGTGAACTTGCATTATTTAAGCAAAAATACAAATAAATGAAAAATAAATGATACATTGTGTTAAAAAAGAGATCCCCCCATGTACCTTTTTTTTGGGGGGGGGAGGAAAATATATCCATTTTACAGGTCTTCCCCCCGCCCTTTGGACCCACTACCAGCGTTCTGCCTATGTAGGCTGGAATAAGAAAAAAACAAATGTAAAATAAATAAATAAATTAGGAGTCAGGTAATACCCCCCACACACTAACACATTACATTATTAGATATAAACTTCCATGAGTTACAGCTCACAATTTATCAGATGCAGAGTATATTGTGAACTGCAGGTCATGACAAAATTTATCAATCTGAAAAGGTGCTAACAGAGTCCTGATTTTTGGATGAATTTGCAAGTAATCTGAAAGGCATTAATTTCTGCATTCCTTCATTAGGTTTATGTCTTGCCTTTCCTTAAGAACCTGGTGTGGTTGCAATTCCTTCTCCAATTTTCTCCATAATAACTTTTTGTCTGTGTATGGATATGAATTGCTAAAAGATTATTGGCTGACCCAAAATTTCCTAAAGATCATCAATGTGAACTGAATATGGTTCTTTTCAGTGCGAGTTCAGTGTTTTAATCATGACACCATACTATTTTTAATAGTGTTCTGCTTGCATTGTACTGTACTATTACTGCTCATTTGGCCACAAAAATAAGACTGCAAAGTGTGCATGGCCATCACAGATGTAACTTCATCCATATTTTCTCACATTAACTCTAGTGAGACATCATTTAGTACATGCTTGAAGTTCATAAATACAGCTTCCAGTGAAAGTGCACAATGATTAGATTCAAATTTAGGTGTATCCTATCATCAATCATGAAGTGTTTCATAAAGAAAATGAATATCAATGTGATGGTAATGCAATTTAAGATATTTAGGTTACCAAGACAAGGCTGTGAATTGGCTATGTTTATGAATAACTCCTCAGGGTATTAAAATCCAGAAGAAACAGTGAAAAATTCTAGAAAAAAAATCTCTTTAAAATTAAAATTGCACAAACAGGATTAAATTTATATAAATGTAAAGTTCTGCTTTCTGGAGCAAACAAACCCAACTTCACATATGCTGTGATGGGATCTGAACCATCTTTACTAGCAAGAAGTCATACAAGAAAACTTTATGAATATGTTAACTCAGCTGTGAAAAGCAAAAGTTCCATGCTAGAAATCATTAAAGCAGGGGCTTGAAATAAAACTGCCAACAATATATTGCTCAGCCTTTCAGTATTGTCCAGTTGCTATCTTCTAGTTGCCACCTTTGAAAGAAAATAATAGATCTAGGAAATACACAGAAGCAGGCAAGATCGAGTGGAAAAACCTCTTCAGCAGAGAAATTAGCATAGTTATCTTAGAAAATTGTATCAGAAGATACACTGTGTAGACAGTGAAGGGCTACTGAATTTTTTACTTCCACACTGTGGCCGTGGCTTATGCAGGACGCCCTGCATTTTCTTTCAATATCTTTCAGTGAAAATTGGGTGTTCTGGGGTGGAGCTCCATTTTTGCTACCCCACTGCGTTCCCCCCCATCTGGGCAGTAGCCCACCCCTGACCATAGATGTATCTGAGATGCAAAAATATGGACAACCACTAGATGGAAACAAATATACATAGTAGGTTTTCTGCATCTTTGTTGCCAGCATTTTTGCAGCAAATGCAAAAATGAAGGAAAATCTAATCAAAGTGTATAAAATTATGCATGATATGAAGAAAGTGGATACTTGAGTCAGAAGCTGCTCACTAATAGTGACTGGAAATAGATTTACAATAGAGAAAAAGCATAGTTACCTTGAAGAATCCATTTCCATAAGAGGCAGCTAGGACCACTGTCTTGAATACCTTAATGCAGTGTTTTAAAACCTTTTTTCTTCAGGGGAACCCTTTGGTGTCGTTAGATTTCTGGCGGAACCCTGGTTGAAAAACACTGCATTAAGCTGTACATCCTGAAGCCGAAATAGAATTCTTTTATTGGCCAAGTGTAATTGAACACACAAGGAATTTGTCTTTGGTGCATATGCTCTCAGTGTACATAAAAAAGATACATTTGTCAAGAATCATGAGGTACAACACTTAATGATTGTCATAGGATGCAAATAACCAATCAAGAAACAATCAATATAAATCACAAGAATACAAGCAACAAGTTACAGTCATAGTCATAAGTGGGAGATCGGTGATAGGAATGATGAGAAGACTTATAGTAATAGTAATACAGCCTTACCGCATGGGGGTCCATGGCTGCGGAGTATCAGAGCATACCCACCGCATACCCTGGCTGGGAGTGCCGGGCCTGAGCGGAGAAATAAGCTGCAGGGGCTGGTTGGAGGGTCGGAGTGAAGGCAAAGCCAGAGCAGATGCCTTCCACTCTGCCTTCCACTCCTCCTGCCTCTCAGGCCCTGAGCATGCGGGGAGTAGTAGGGTGCACTCTCTTACAGTGTTCTGCACAGGGGAAAGGGAGATAATGAGTTGGCTGCTTGTCCGAGCATGGTGGCAGGTATGAAGGCATGGGAAGGAGGCATGAGGAGGACTGGGAGAGAACCTTGAGCCGCCTGGTGCGCCTCGGCCCTGGACTGGGAAGCTCTAAGTTGAAGGTGCTGGAGAGGCAACCACTCCCACCTCCTCCTTTTTCTAATCCTCCTCCTGCCACTGCAGCCCATGCTTTGGCCCCGCTGCTGCAGCGAGGGGCTAGAGGGCTGCTGCTGCTGCTGTCAGTGCCAATGCCACCACCACTGTCACTCCTCCTACTGTTTGGTGGCTACTGCTGCTGAGCATGATTGATCTGCCAGACACGAGATGGAGGAAGAGGCTGCCCACTGCGGGTGGCATTGAAGGGGGGACCTGCCTTTCCTTGCCTTCCCTTTCTTTGCCTTGCCTCGCCTCGCCTCGCCTCGCCTCGCCTCGCCTCGCCTCGCCTCGCCTCGCCTTGCCTTGCCTTGCCTTGCCTTGCCTTGCTTTCCTATTAAGTCACAGAATCCCTGGCTGGCCCTTGCAGAACCCTTGGGTTCTGTGGAACCCTGATTGAAAAACACTGCCTTAATGCAAGGCAGCTATAAAATAAACCTTAGTCTATTTCAGCAGGAATATTCTTAGATGCCCAAATTTCAATTACATAAAATAAAACTAATGTAACATTTTATGTATCTTTGGCAAAACATTGGACTATTTATTGAAATATCTCCCCGTTTTTAATAAAGGGATGAGTTAAGCATATACAAATCAAAAGCTAATTACTGGTTTATATTAATTGATTTATGCATGAGTCAGTGTTTCATATTCTTAAGAATTCTGCTGTTTTAGGATATTCCTGTGTGTAGAAGTAGATAATCATCGAAGTCAGAACAAGATAAGAAGATGCATGCATAGATTAGACTTCCAATCCTTAAAAATGATCAATTTTCAACAATTGCCAAATAAATATTTTACGTTAAATCTATTTACTCCATGGAAGTTTAATAGACTGTCACTTCTAAAGTAATTGTTTGAATCATCTGTTTTAAAAAACATGAAAGTCTGAAATCTTCTCAAGAAGATCTGAAATGTGACATTTTGAATGCATTTGCATTCCCCCAAATTTTACATTCATAAAGACATGGATTATCATTATAGATGGGGTTTTTGGTTTTGTTCCATTCAATTGTGTTTGATTCCCAAAGTCTTGCCTGGACAAATCCCTGCAGTTTTCTTGCAAAGTTTTTCAGAAGTGGTTAGCCATTGCCTTCTTCCTAGGGTACAAGTTTAAATTATGTTTTTACATATGTGGTGAAAGGGATGTTAAATTGCTCCATTATTCCTTAGGAAGGTTGAATGTTTGTGGTGGAATGTGGCAGTTAACTTCCCCACCACTTTTTTCCAAATCCAGATGCCTTTTTTTTTTTTTGCTAGTCTTATGTTTAACACAAGTCTTGTCCATCCAGATACATAGTTTCCATTGAAGTGAAACAGATTATTGGTTACTATAGTTTCCCTACTGCATGATATTTGTTGTAGAAAGCCCATTATAATAGGTTTAAAAGTTCAGTTCAGACAAGAAGTCAGTGCTGTGAAGAATGACAGGGAAGATACCTGAGTTGTGTCTTTGATGTTTCCTTTAAGTTGCATGATAGAAAGGGAATTAGCCCTGGGTTAATTGTTTGGTACTTAAGACTCTGTCTCTCTCAATTACCACAGAGTGAAATATGTTGCAATGAAGGCAATGGATGTTATTTAATTCGACCTCCTTTGCCCCTCCTCTCCTGATAGCCAGATGTAATGGCTAGTTGCCTGTTGCATAAAAACAAGCTAAAATGTTTTGCATGCTATTACTCTTAACAATGCATCCCATACCATCTCACCCTATATATACATTTTGCATAGGGCAAAATAAAACTAGAGAGTTTTTTTTAACCTCCTCCAAGAAAGAGAAATCTAGTTTGTGGAAGTTTATTAAGAAAGCTAAACAATCAACTTCCACCAGATTACTCTGGACCCACCTTCTAAATGACCTATAAAGCAGAGAACATTCTGGAAAGCCAAAGCACAACATGTTAAGAACAACTGGATGATACCCTGATTAATTTCACAACCCTTCTGTGCTCTTCAAAACTTGTTCATTCATTCAGCCTAGAGTGGAAAAAGGAAAGTATAAATTCAGTTTGATAGCTGAAAAAGTCACCCACTTTGCTTAGTGTTGGCTCTGTTATTTCTTTTTTTAAAAAAAAACCCTAGCTTTTCTCAGATAAACTTTTAAAATATTGTGGTTTAGCCCATGTGGATTTTTTCATTATAACAAAGAGCTCACATACTTTCTGTCTCATATAACAGCAAAAAACCAAAAAAGGTTTAAGCCATATGGAATGTGTGTTGTACATGTCACACTGGCTTGAGTATCACTTGTCAAGTAATTCTCTATAAGAGAAGCAGGAATTATTGCTTATCTCCCATTCATTTTGACAAAACTTTCCCTTGTCAGCGAATAGAACTCAAACATTCCTAATATCCATCCTCTTAGGGAAACTTGTAGACATTATCATAACCCCCTCCTCAAGTTGGAGATGCTATATGCATAAAATCAGATTGCCCTGGTTCCTCCCTCCTTCTGAATACAAATAAAAGTTTGGGTTGGTTCATATCTGGGAAAGAACAAAAGAGATTTCTGAATCTGAGGCTGAGAAAAGAGGGAACTAACACTGTTCCCCAGAATTTCAAATTAATGTTGGCAATTTCCAGGGAAGAAGAAGCCCCCAAAATTCCTTGATATAGATCAGCGGTCCCCAAACTACGGCCCGCGGGCCGGATGCGGCCCAACGAGGTCTTTTAACCGGCCCGTGGCAAGCTCACGAGATTTTACTGGTCGATAAAATAAGCTCCCGAATCTCCTGTCAACTCACCGCGGTCGGCTGCTCAGCGAGGAGAAGGTGGAGAGGCAAGGGGGCGGGGAGGAAAGCGGGCCTGCAATTGGCCCCTTCCTTTGTCGCCTTTAGGGAGAGAAACTGTTGCTGCCCTATGGCAGAGCAGCAACAGTTCCTCTCCCTAAAGGCGAGAAAGAAATTGGCCAATTGCAGGCCCGCTTTCCTCCCCGCCCCCTTGCCTCTCCACCTCCTCCTCCCCTCCTCCTCCGCGGTGAGTGAAAAACTGTCCACTGAAAGTCACAGCTAAGTGCACCATGGCTAAGTTTGTGGGGGGGGGGGGAGGCGGCTGCTTGAAAACCCCTGACCTCCATCGCCTTCCCCCCACGGCACAAGGCGAGCACACCTCGCCGCTGACACAGGCGGCGGGGACTGCCCTGTCCCCCTGTGCAAAACTACGCAGCCCCAGATCGCTCGCTTCTCCAGCCAGCAAAGCCGATTGCCCGGCTTTGCTGGCTGATGCAGGAAAGGAAAGCCTCACATTTAAAAAGCACGCCACTTTCTGGGACTGCGGCGCCGTGGTGGCCTTCAAGCGCGGCCCTTCGCGGCGCCCCCCACCCGTTCCTGCAGGAAGAGATCGGGCACTTTACCGGGAGGTGGAGGCGGCGTGGGGCCGGACGCTGGGTGCCGGGGAGGGCGAAGGAGTGGACGCGCCTCTCAGCTGCAGAGCGGAACGGGGATGGAGATCCGCGGCGGAGTCCGGCGTTGGGGGCCTGGGGCCATGCGGGACCGCTCATCCAGGCTTGCCGGTCCACGCGCGCCT
Source organism: Erythrolamprus reginae (assembly GCF_031021105.1). Taxonomy (NCBI): domain Eukaryota; kingdom Metazoa; phylum Chordata; class Lepidosauria; order Squamata; family Dipsadidae; genus Erythrolamprus; species Erythrolamprus reginae. The sequence goes on along the minus strand of NC_091952.1, from coordinate 152,133,716 downwards.
GGATGAGCGGTCCCGCATGGCCCCAGCGCCGGACTCCGCCGCGGATCTCCATCCCCGTTCCGCTCTGCAGCTGAGAGGCGCGTCCACTCCTTCGCCCTCCCCGGCACCCAGCGTCCGGCCCCACGCCGCCTCCACCTCCCGGTAAAGTGCCCGATCTCTTCCTGCAGGAACGGGTGGGGGGCGCCGCGAAGGGCCGCGCTTGAAGGCCACCACGGCGCCGCAGTCCCAGAAAGTGGCGTGCTTTTTAAATGTGAGGCTTTCCTTTCCTGCATCAGCCAGCAAAGCCGGGCAGTCGGCTTTGCTGGCTGGAGAAGCGAGCGATCTGGGGCTGCGTAGTTTTGCGCAAGGGGGACAGGGGGACAGGGCAGTCCCCGCCGCCTGTGTCAGCGGCGAGGTGTGCTCGCCTTGTGCCGTGGGGGGGAGGCGATGGAGGTCAGGGGTTTTCAAGCAGCCGCCTCCCCCCCCCCACACACAGAGATAAGAGAGAGAAAGAAAGAGAGGGACAGAGAGAAAGAAAGAGAGGGACAGAGAGAAAGAAAGAGAGGGACAGAGAGAAAGAAAGAGGGACAGAGAGTAAGAAAGAGAGGGACAGAGAGTAAGAAAGAGAGGGACAGAGAGAAAGAAAGAGGGACAGAGAGAAAGAAAGAGAGGGACAGAGAGAAAGAAAGAGAGGGACAGAGAGAAAGAAAGAGGGACAGAGAGTAAGAAAGAGAGGGACAGAGAGAAAGAAAGAGGGACAGAGAGAAAGATAGAGAGGGACAGAGAGAAAGAAAGAGGGACAGAGAAAAAGAAAGAGAGGGACAGAGAAAAAGAAAGAGAGGGACAGAGAGAAAGAAAGAGGGACAGAGAAAGGGAGAGAGAGAAAGAGAAAGAAAGGTAGAGAGAAAGAGTGAGAGAAAGAGAAGAGAGAGAGAAAGAAAGAGGGGGGAGAGAAAGAGGGAAAGATAGAGAGGGAGAGAGAAAGGAAGAGGAGAGATAGAAAGGGAGAGAGAGAGAAAGGGAGAGAGAGAGAGGGAGAGAGAAAGAGGGAGAGATATAAAGAGTGAGTGAGAGAAAGAGAGAAGAGAGAGAAAGAGAGAGAGAGGACAGAGAGAAAGAGAGAGAACTAGAAAGACAGAAGGACAGAGAGAAAGAGAGAGAGAGAGAAAGGAAGAATAAATATTAAATATTGTATTTGTTCCCATTTTGTTTTTTACTTTAAATAATGTATGTGCAGTGTGCATAGGGATTCGTTCACACGTTTTTTTAATAGTCCGGCCCTCCAACAGTCTGAGGGACAGTGAACTGGCCCCCTGTGTAAAAAGTTTGGGGACCCCTGATATAGATGATGAAGATAGATGATATAGATGAATTTTAACATACTCTGTATTGATAGAAATATATTATCTTATCAGATATAATCCAATCACAATATTTACAGTTACAATATTTGTTAACAATATGTTACTATCGACAGCATTATCTGCTTCTGAGATACTAATAGAGGAGATGCTTGAGATACTAGAACAATTTGTTAAGTCCTTTGAAACAACAACAACAACAAAACCCCTTCTACTATTACTTGCTATAGATTTTGGTTACCAATAAATCAATTTAAATTTAGATGCTAAGAAATGACTGGACTAAAGAATTAGAGGTTCCTGCCAAGACAATGAGAGAATATTTTAATTTCAAAACAAGAGTGGCAATGCAACAAAAAATAATATTTAGAATTTATTGGACTCTTGTTTTTGTTTTTGTTTTTTTAAAAATTCTAATTTTTTCTTTGGCAATGAGTGCATTTTAACCCCGTTTTGTTTTTCTGTCATATTTTTAAAAGTAATAAAAGAATAAATAGAAAGAAAAGCACCCAGCTTTAGCACAGGGCTTTACATTACTTTTAACACATTTTTGATATGTTTGGTTTGGATGCTAAGGTGATGTTTACAATTCGATATCGATTATTTTAATTTTAAAAGTGTATTTTATATGTACCTTGGTAAGCTACCAAGAGGACTTAAAGAGTTGTTAGTAGATAAATAATTTACACCCTCACAGTCTGTTCCCCATTTGTATCTTTCTTTCAGGCTCAGGGATTTGATCCCTCTTAATCAGGATTGGATACACACAGAAAAAGGTTAGCTGAGAAAACCCCTTGGGGACCAGGGAAGAGAGAAAAAAGGGTGACAAAAAAAGAATACAGTGGAACCCCGACATAAGAGCTGCTCTACTTAAGAGCAACTCGAGATAAGAGCTGGGAGGGGAGAGATATTTTTGTTCTACTTACAAGCCCAAATTCGAGATACAAGCGCCAAGGAGCTGTCTCCTGAAGCCGAACGCTAACTTCCGCGTTCGGCTTCAGGAGACAGCTGCGAAGCGGCGCGCATGTTTTAAAAGGTTGCAGCCGGCCTGGGGGGCTCGGGGGGTGCTTGCAGCCAGCCTGGGGGGCTTGCCAGCACCCCCCCGAGCCCCCCAGGCCGGCTGCAACCTTTTAAAACACGCGCGCGGCTTCGCAGCTGTCTCCTGAAGCTGAACGCGGAAGTTAGCTCTTTTTCTTTCTCTCTTTTACCTTCCCTTCCTCTATTTCTTCTTTTCTTTCTCCTTCCCACCTTCTTCCCTCCCTCCCTCTCTTCACTCATTCCTCTCTTACTCTCCCCTTTCATAAGTTTCCTTGCTTCCTTCCTCTGTTCCTGTCCCTTCCCTCTTTCCTTCCTTCCTTCCCACCCTCCGTCCATTCATTTATCCCATTCCTCTCTTGATCGCTTAAAGCCGGTCCCTGGTGCAAAAAGGGTTGGAGACCTCTGTCCTACAGGATTGGGTGGCAGAGAAGTTGAACATATGTAAATTTAAAAGTTTAAGAAAGTTTACAAGTTAAGTGAAAGAAACTTCATTATTCATTTATATGTACATGTACATTTCTTCATTAAAAACATGTCTTTCTGCATAATTTAGACTAACTTTGTGAGTTTTTTGAGGGCTGGAACCAATTAAAATTATTTACATTAATTCCTATGGGGAAAAGTCGTTCGAGATAAGAGCTGCTCGACTTAAGAGCCCAGGTCAGGAACGAATTAAACTCGTATCTCGAGGTACCACTGTAGTACAGTACCCATTTAGATGCCCATCCTTGTCTCTTCTTTAATAGAGTTTGGAGACACCAGCCCTCATTGTTGCCATATAGGCCTATAAATTAAATGTTACCAGAGCTTTAAAAATAGTATTTTCTTCACCAACTGCTTTTTGACATTGCTGAAGGTTTTGTCTTGATTACTTTCAATAAAAATTGAAAGTAAGGATGACTGTCTTGGCTCACTAAGCCACCAGATTTTATCACTAATTACAATCCTTTATTACCAGTAGTTTAATAGGTTTATGATTGGTCATAAAACAATTCAGCTTGGGAGTACATAAAAGGAATGAGTTATACAGCTGTGACATCTTAATGTCAATTCACTGTAATCATTTTATTATCTTTAATGGGCATGTTTCCCCTCCTCAGTAAGTTGGTTTGCATTCCTTTAAATGGGATAGTCAAGTATAGGAGGCAGAGAGAAACTACATAAATATACACTAAAATACTTAATGATGCACTTAAAAAACTTTTAATGTCAAAAGTATGTATCATACCTGTGGAGACACATTATGGGTAATTATAATAAAACAATAGGTGCCATAACAATCTAACTTTTTCAGTAGAAGACAGCTTCTTTGTTTCTACATATGTTTTCTTCATTAATTGTTCTTCACGTTGCTGTAATTGCATGGTGTCAAGAAGTATAAAATCTGGTGCATTTGCTGCATCAGACTCTTCTCAATTTAAATTAAGGAGATGATGATTTGTTTGATGTTGAGGTTAAGATCTAAATAGGACCAATATGTAATTTAACAAGCCATAAGAGATTTAACTCATTCAGACCCCAACTTTTGCTGCTTCCTTGGGGTAAATGTCCATTCCATTTGTTTTCTTTGCAGCATTTTTTTAAAAAAATTATTCATTCAACCAAATAATCAAATTATAAAATTTCTGGAATTTTGCCTTTTTCAATACATTTTCTCTAAGCCATGTCATTTGACTGTTTCATATGACTGATTTCACATTCAAAATTTTAACTCTTCATATAACTTTGCAAAGGGATATAAAATAATTTCTTTCTTTCTTTCTTAATTTCTTTCTTTCTTTCTCATGGAGAAAAAGAAAGAAAGGAAGGAAGGAAGGAAGGAAGAATGAAAGAACAAAAGAATGAAAGAATGAAAGAACGAAAGAACAAAAGAACGAATGAAAGAAAGAATGAAAGAACGAAAGAATGAAAGAACGAAAGAATGAAAGAACGAAAGAACAAAAGAACAAAAGAACAAAAGAACGAAAGAACAAAAGAACAAAAGAACAAAAGAAAGAACAAAAGAAAGAACAAAAGAAAGAACAAAAGAAAGAACGAAAGAACGAAAGAATGAAAGAACGAAAGAACGAAAGAAAGAAAGAAAGAAAGAAAGAAAGAAAGGTAAACACTAGAAAAAAATCTCTAGTACTGTTTAATCTCCTCTACCCTCAGAAAAGAACAGTGCCTCACATCGATTTTTCTATACCAGTGTTGCTCAAGCTTGGCAACTTTAACATGTATGCACTTCAAATCTTAGAATTCCCCAGAAGCATTCTGGGAGTTGACTTCCACACATCTTAATGTTGCCAAGATGGAAGCACAATGGTCTATATTATGAAAAAAACTTCTGACTTTAGAACACAAACATGGGAAAGACAACATATGAGAAGGAATAATACATTTGATTGTTCAATCTTTCTCGTTCATTATCAAGAAAGTACCTGAATACACAGAATCTCCCACAGAATTAATAGATGACAGACATACCTCACACACTGTACCTACAATTTGTTTTGCTTACATTGTCCTAGTGATTCATATCTATATAATTGTAGTTAAGTAATAATACACAAAGATGTACATCATATCCTCTTTTGTTTTTGTTTTAATAGATTTGCTGGCAAATCCCATATAGCAAGAAGTTCAAGAATTATATAGGTTTCAGAAATGTTGTGGTAGTTCAATCAAGACTTAATTGTAAAAACTGTAAATTCTCAGATTTACAGAAAACCTATTAAAGCATAGTCTGTTTGAAACATTTCCTTTTTGTAGCCTTTTCCCTGAGTTCGGTGTCTCCTTTCAAACCCAGAGTTCTTCCTCTGCTTGATTCCCACAGTCTCTCACACTCAAGTTTTTGATGCAAACAAGCTATTCCATAAGAGAGAACCCCTTCAACAGAATGTAAACTTCCAAAGTTCCCTTTCATCACATCTTAAGGTTGGGGACTTAAGTAGCCACTTGAATGTGCCCTGAAACAAATACATTTCCTGTAGTTCCGTACAGTAGGACAATAAGAGTTTCATCCAATTAAGATATGAGAACTTACGTAATATACCACTGGAAGTTTCTTATTGGTGTACAAGAAGCAAAAGCACTTTGAACTTGAGATTATGAGACCTGAATAGTATAATTTGAAGATTTATATTGCAGTTTTTTAAAGCAAAATTATATGACAGAAATTGACTCTTGTCTTATTCTGCACAATTGGCTAGGATAGAATGTAGAGGTATATAATGCTATTTTTGCACAATTGGCTAGGATAGAATGTAGAGGTATATAATGCTATTTTTTTCCATGAAATTGTTTGTTTTACTTGGCTTCAATCAAATAATTATATTGCGTCTACTACATTTCATCTGTAAAACCCAGAGAACAAAGATAATTTTTATATTAGTATTTGCAACTTGGATTTTATCGCTCTTTTTTTTTTGCAGAAAAGCTCAATATAGAGGTTAAAGGAACTTAAATTCTGACTTCTCTCAACCTCAGTAGGTAAAGATATTTCAATACTAACTTATCAGTTATATGTCTGTTATCTGAAGTGTTACATAATGTTTTTTCTTTTGATTATATCACCAGTATTATTACCAAAATGGTTGCTATGTGCCACTATGCTGATTGATGATACTATTTTATAAAAGTGACTTAATGCTTTGTTTAGTTATGTACTTTTTTTTTTTTACAAAAAAATTGAAATACTTTAGTTTAACCTCAAAAGGTTGTTGTGAAGAAAAATAGGAAGAAGAATGTATGTTGGATGTATTTTTTGTAAAAATAATAAAAATAAGGTATTAATAACCAAATTAAATAAATAAATAAATAAATAAATAAATAAATAAATAAATAAATGAATGAATGAATGAATGAATGAATGAATAAATAACATATTTTAGACATGTAACATGTGAATTCTTCATTCTGATAAAATTCAATAATAAGACATAAAATAGTTTAAAATCTAAAGTCTTTCTTTCTATTAAACTTTATCTTATTCTTAACCCGGCTATTTTCAATGGGAAATATATTGTCAAAATTGATACAATTACATATCATACACACCCAAGAAATTAATAAATGTCTTTCTGAATTGATCACCTATGATTCTTACGTTATATATTTTATTATAATGCAGTCAGCCACTGAAACATCTGAACACATAATGTTGCAACATTTTAGGATGACATTTAACTGTGTATTAATCAATGCCTTAACAAATAACAAAGAAATGGTAAATTCTAACAGAAAACTACAAAGATTGGAGTTTTAACAAGCAACCCCCCCACCCCAAAGAGAAAACATTCTATAAAAGTCTCTTCCAGATCTTCCAGTAGTGGAGAAAGTCCAATCAGGAAAAGAAAAACAAATAAACAAAATGATTTGGTGCACATGTATTTTCTCTTCATAGATTGTCCAATGACCAATGTCCAGTCTGAATGATACATAAAAGTTGGATAGAATAGAATAGAATAGAATTCTGTATTGGCCAAGTGTGATTGGACACACAATGAATTTGTTTTTGGTGTATATGCTCTCTGTCAGCGGTGGGCTATGAGCCGGAACGCCAAATTGCACTTGCCACCATGGCTCATAAGTTCTTGTGGGACCCATAGTTCCCTCTAAGCTGAGCAGTGAGCAATCGCTCACTTAAAAATCATCATCAACTCAGAGTTTTCCAAACCTGCCCAGAAGCCAAGAGGGAAATTTTATTATTATTTCTGTGCCGCCCAGTCCCGAAGGGACTGCCGCTCAGACACTATACTTTTCCGCCCACCCCCCCAAAAAATTAGAGGCAACACTGGTGGGACCAGCATGATTTTGCTGCTGCACCTGTGGAGGAAGCAAAATCACGCACAGAATCGCAGGTGCGCCCATGTTTCAGCAAGGTTTTTGTGCTTCAGCACATGCTGAAACACAGGTGCACCTGGGGCTCCATGCACGATTTTGCTTCCTCCACAGGTGCAGCATCAAAATCACGCTGGTCCCGCAAGAACATACGAGCCGTGGCAGTGAGCGCAATTTAGCGTTCCAGCTCGTAGCCCACTGCTGCTCTCAGTATACATAAAAGAAAAATAAATTTGTCAAGAATCATGAGATACAACACAATGATTGTCATAGACTACCAATAAGCAATTAGGAAACAATCAGTAGCACAACCATGTTCAGTATCCAGAGACCCAGTTTGCTGTGGTAGTTAAGGCACTATGTTATAAGGAAGAAGTAAGTTATAGTCTCACCTTAGGCACAAAACCAGCTGGATGGCCCTGGGCCTGTCACTCTCTCAACCACAAAGAGGCCATGGAAAACTCTTCTCAAAATCTTGCCTGCAGGGACTAAACCAACACTGACTCAAGAACCAGACAAAAAAAATAATAATCCCTGCCTATTTTTTCTAACACTGTCTGGCAATCCATGATTAGGATTGTACAGAAAAAGTATTATTGTATTAGTATTGTAGTACTTCTTAAATTGGGGGCAATTACTCTCAATTGGGCAATTGGACATTTCGTAGGGATAATGGAACATTATTAGTCAAGGATCTAGTTTGGAAATGTTGTTGCCAAGACAGAATTTTTGTTTTGGAAGTGGGGATAGGACTGTTGACATTATTTAAGATCGGGAAAAAGTTTAACTGGATTGAACCATTTAAGAACCACTGTCTTAGATCAATAATCCTTTCCCCCACGGTCAGGGAAAGAAACCATGATGAAATCTGGTCAATATTTGGGACACAGATTCTTTCAGCCACAGGAGTGTCTTCTGTAATTGAACAACTTCATTTGCTCCATCCAGATCCTTTGGTTGGAAAGTGCATTGGGAGGAACTTGTGTACTAGTTTACAGCAAAGTAGCCTTTAATGTTCAATGACATCCCATTCTTGGCACTGATCTGGTTAAGTGTGCCTCCAGCCTAAATTATTTCAGCTTCTAGATTGAGCATCCCTCATTAAACTTATAAATGGAAAGTGTTTTATTCTTAATGAAGCAAGGATGACACAGGCCTATGTGTACTACATTTTATAAGTCTGGTCACCTGTCTGGGGCTGAGAATGGAACAGAAGTCACTTGAAATGAGTCCCTCTCCAAACAGGCGCCAAGTGCTATCAGATCTGACATATCAGCCATCTGTTTCCAGAATAGGAGTGGGGGTAACGGATGTTCCTCTTATGTAGCAGTGGAAATTCTGCCCATTCTGTGCAAGAGTCTTTGGCTGAGGGCCAACATCTTTGAACTTTTCTGTACAATTTGACATCCTTGCCCCAATTTCTCTGACTTATACAAACAGCTGGGAATAAAGCGTTTGTCTAGAAGGAACTGGGGCAGGGCTAGATTGTTTTTCAATTTAAGAAAAGAAAAAAAGGGCAATAGTTTTGAAAAGAACTGTATAAAATTCAGCCAGGACCGGCAGCAGAGAGAAATTTCTGTCAGAGCACGATGATAAATGAAAGGGCTCTCACGGCTCGACGATTTGTTTAGACCTCTTGTTTCGACTACAACTCTGCTTCACAAAACTAGCATTGAAGTATATCTCGTTCAAACATAACATAACCTGACAATGATCAGCCCACTGGGCTTTTCTTAAGAGAAGGCCATATTGTTCAGCTCAGGAAAAATGCTCTAGCTGTAGATGTCCTGAGACATGAGGGAAAAGCAGTGTGCGGAAGACTTTCCAGTACATTAGTAGTATATGAAAGGAACTGACCACTTGTACATTAATATTGCCTTGTTCTAGGGAGTGACATATGGGAAAGCACTGAAAAAGAGACAGCTTATTTCCTGCATATATTTTTGTTTTGTTTTGTTTTGCTTTGATAACCAAAGCACTGGGACATGATGGTTGCTCACTAGTAGCAACCATCATGGCTAAAGATGTTATATAATTGGCATAGAGTTTAGCAAATTGTTTACACTCCGGGTGACTTCATTTTTTTCTCCCTTTTCCTATTCATTCCCTCTCCCTCCTAAATTTACAGCACCTACTGCATATTTACTTTAGAAATGGTTGTGACATGAAGCATTTTGTACAGCAGCCAAATCCATTAATACAAAACAGGTTTCTGCTAATGGCTTCCGAGTGCTCTTATTTTTGTGCATACCGTAGACAATTTTTTCAAAGTGTTGAAAAAGGCATTAAAATGTATGTTCTACAAACATTTGACCTGATGAGCAATGCAATTTTTAGAAGAGTAAACCAAAAAAATAATATAAGCCAGGGCATACTTCATTAGCCAGCTTCCCATTGATTTCAGTGGGAAAGGATTTAACATCTGCTTTTGTACCACAGAAAACAATGGAATATTGTCATGCAGGGATGGGTTGCAACATAACATTAAAAACAAAAAGACAATTGTGTAAAAATGTGCATGTGAATAATAAATATTACCATTTGTATATATTAACTGTTTTTCCAACTCTCTTTTATTTTAACAGAGTTTATGCAGACAAATTTCCTTGTGGTTAATTAGACTTCATCCTATACATAATATTTGTTTGGCTGAGAAAGATTTAATATTAAAGTGAAGGGGGAAGGGGGACTGAGATTTCATACGGAGTAAGAGTTGCTGGAAAGTTCAGTGAAGCAATTGACATTTCAATTCATACTTCTTACCATGGTTTGCCCATGAGCTCTTTCCTGAGGAATGTGGTCATTGCCATATGAGATATTTTATTTATGTATTTGTTTGTTTGTTCGTTCATAAATTAATTAATTAATTAGGACCCTCCTGCCCTTTTGTAACTTTTTAAAAACTCACCTTTGCCGGCAGGCCTGGGGACGTTGAACACTGACACTTTTCTCCGGCCAACGAAATGGATATGTGAGTGTGATCAGATGAATGTGGGTGTCTGGTTTTAATAACCTTGGGGGGGGGGGGAGGTGTTAGCATTAGTTTTTATGTTTGGGTTTTTACATGTCACATTTTGTTTTTATTCCTGTTTTTGTAAGCTGCCCTGAGTCTATAGAGAAGGGCAGCATAGAAATCCAAACAAATAAACAAATAATAAATAAATAAAAATAGACCCCAGCTTCATCCTGAAGGTCAACTCCTGGTACCACCAAGCTCAGGAGTTAATACTGCCAAGCTTTTGCACTAAACCCTCCGATGAGTTCAAGTGTATATGGCACAGTTAGGTGTACAGAGGGCAATTCACACCTACATTAAGCATACTGCTCCCATTAGGTGCACTGAATGAATGTTTGTGTCCTTCCTGTCTGCTTCTTTGGGACTTAAGGTTTCAGCATCCACATTCAGTCACTGGCTCTGAGCTGTCATTGCCATGGCCTATGATCTGCCTTCAATATCCCATCATACCACAATCACTGTGTGGTCCACCAGCAATGCAGCAGCCTGACGAACCCAAGCATTACTGGAGAAAGTGTGCCGTGCCATAGTGTGGGCTTCTCCATTGCAATTCGTGAGACATTACAGAATAGATCAGTTCACATCTGCAGAGGCATCCTTTAGCCGTAGAGTACTCCAATCTGCCTTGCAAGCTGATACTTGATGGCGTTACTATGCTTCCCTACCTAGGACAAACAGCTTGGGTATGTCCCATTCTGGATCCACCCACTATGGAGAAGGAGCGTTGTACTAATCTGATACACTCCTTCTTATAGGGTGGAACCAGTGGTGGGCTCCTGCCAGTACAGCTAATTGCACGCAGCTCTACGGCTCAGGTGCATGAGTGCGGGATCAAGCGTAATTTTGCTTCCCGCATCTTTTCAGGTAGCAAAATTTCACATGGGGACTCACATGCACATCCAAAAAAACTTCACCGAAACAAGCATACACATGTGTCCCCGTGCAAAATTTTGCTACCTGCACAGGTGGCGGGAAGCAAAATTTTGCTCGATCCCACACTCACATCCAGAGCCGCAGAGCTGCGGACAATTAGTTGTACTGGCAGGAGCCCACCACTGGGTGGAACTATCATCCAGTCCCACCCAGGCTAGTTCTATATTTGCTTTGCTGGGTGGGTGTGGACAGAGTAGCGAGGTCATTTCTAGCTTGCATTTTTTCTTCTATAACTGTTTGTGCTACAGCTTCTATTGTTTCCTTTTGAGCATGTTTTCCCTAGGCATGGACTTTGTAGGTTTCTAAATTCAAATTACCATGCCAAGTATGTTTTCTTTTGGCCTTCATCATAACTGGGGGAGGAAGGGAGAAGCGCCCCCTAGTATTTAAATTAAAAGACTTAGTCCTCATCTGATTGGATGATGTCAACCACCCTGGAAGATAGTTCCGCCATACGAGAAGGAGCATATCAGGTTAGTACGTCGTTTGGCGGGACCCAGGAGAAGAGCCTTCTCTGTGGTGGCCCCGACCCTCTGGAACCAGCTCCCCCCATAGATCAGAACTGCCCCCACCCTCCTTGCCTTTCGTAAAGCTCTTAAGATCCATCTCTGCCGTGAGGCATGGGGGAACTGAGACATCTCCCCCAGGCCTATATAGTTTATACATGGTATGTTTGTGTGTATGCTTGCTTTTAATAATGGGGATTTTAGTGTTTTTTAAATTATTAGATTTGTTACATTGTCTTTGTTATTGTTGTGAGCCACACCGAGTCTACGGAGAGGGGCAGCATACAAATCTAATTAATAATAATAATAATAATAATAATAATAATAATAATAATAGTACCAATGCCCCATTTCTTCTCTTATTACAGGAGGTATGTTTCGAGTTTTAATAAAGAATGAAAGAATGAATGAATTATAATTGCTATATAATAATAGCTGCTAATGACTCTCCCACTTTAGGCACTTTGGTCCCTAAAGCAAGCAACTGCAATGATATTTCAAATATCAATGAAACTGTCATTTCTAGAATTATTTTCCTCCTTGACATGAGTAAATTTATTTAATTCTTTATTTTTCATTAATGATGCTGGGAGTGCATTACAGAGTCATCTTCTGTAGAATAGGCATTACTATACTCCAAATAAAATCCTTCACACTATAATTTTGGAGTAACGGGACAAAATCTGGACAAAAAAATTACAAATTAACAAAATAAACCACTTACAAAGAAAATATTTATAAATATTTCTCACCACGACCATCTTGTTGGCAGCTAGCACCAGTGGGACTGGCAAAAAATGTACCCAAATTTACCTCCCAGCTGCTGGAAATGTGGGTACAGGAATGGATCATATTTTCATATGTGGTGGACATGCCCACAGGTAAAGAAGATTTGGGTAAAATTGGCTAACAGAAATTAGAAAGCAAAAATTAGAGATAAAACAGGAATCCCTGTCTACCAGGGATTATGGACCAAAAAAATGAAAAAATAACATTATTACATTTGTTGTGGTTAGCTCTGGCCTAGCTCCTGCCCCAAGGAATGTGCAGGTGGATGTGGGGAAAACATCCACATGCAGCAGGCCTGTTTTGCTCCCGATGGAATCTGCCGACGAAGCCTCCTCAGACCAAGGAAGCGTGAGTGACAGGGAAGAGGGGAGTTTGGCAGACAGCCCAGGAGGAGATCAATCATCTGTATCATCCCTGGATTCTGAACAAGAATTAATGACACATCCACGCAAGTGTAAACTGATGCATAGGAGACAACAACTGAAGGATTATTACAAGAGAAAATGAGGCCACCTGTGTTTGGGTGGGGTTGCTGTAATTAGTGCTACAGATAAAAGTGCAGCCTGGTGTTTTAGCCTCATGACAGTTTATCTGATTCATTGTTTCATCAAGATCATGGTTTTTGTGCTGTTCAAGATTTTGTGTGGACTCTCTGGACTTTAGAATTGGACTCAATTTCCCAGTTATTGGGTGAGCAATTGGATTGCATTTAACCTGTGCCTTGTGTGTACCAGAAAATCCCTTTGACATTTAAAAAGGGAGCTGTTTCTGTTTTTCTGTTTATAAAAACTTTTGGGTTTTCCTTTTATCATGTGGTGTGTATCTTCCTGGACTAATTACCCTGTAATTACAGGCAGTTGAAACACGCCGGCAGAACATACATTATACAGCATATATTGACTGCAGCAAGGATCTGCTTTGTACAACAATGGAAACAAGAAACTATACCTATTGATAGCATAATAATTTAAACATTTTTGAATGTGCAGAAGTGGACAAGATGACGCTGAAACTGATGGAGAAAGATGAAGGGAAATTCCACAAGGTCTGGAACACATTTTACGAATGGTTAGCAAAAAGGAAATAATAGGAAGCTGATTATAATGAATTTAAAACATTTTTATTACCTAATATAATTAAGACAATGAAATATTTATGTAGGAATATAAATATAATAATTTTATATTAAGGAATTAGAAATTTTTATTTCCATATTAATAGATTTGATAACTTTCTCAATCTGTCCAAAAGATTCAAAGTTCTTCATGCTGTACTGATTGAGCAAGATACATCTTTTCTAGGAATATAGAAAATTCACAGAAATCTTCTCTAGATAATTCTATTTCTTTTGATGATGGTTGCACTGAAAAGTAGCTTATTATATTATATATTTATTCTTTTTATTAATTACTTTCCTGATTAAAAGTTGAATTGATTGGGAAATATAACAAATTTGGGTTTATTTGGATACCTCAAATAGATTAAGACTAGGTTTACATACATTAAGCCCAGTTTTCTTTAATAATTGTTTGGTGAATGTCATCGGTCTTAACAACAGATTGTGCTCTAAACCAGTGGTTATCAACTTTTCTAATGCTGTGACACCTTAATACAATTCCTCATGTTGTGGTGACCCCCAACCATAAGTCTAGCACCAATTTTCTCAACAGAGCTTTAAGCTGATTGGCAGTAAGGGCAGAGAAACACCCCAACTGTAAACTCCTGATTGGTCTGATTGTAAAAATACGTTCCAAGGCACCTGAATAGAAGCTTTAGTTCCTAACACCATGGGAAATTTGTCTTTTCTCATGGTCTTAGGCAACCTCTGTGAAACATTCATTTGACCCGCCAAAGGGCTCCTGTTCCCCAGGTTGAGAATCACTCCTCTAAACCATATTTTACAAAACTGTATCTTGGTCAGAAATCACCTTCATTCTTGGCTTTTCCTAAGAAACAAGCCAAAATGTTTTATGGGTGGTGATAGTGGGTTTGCGTTATTTCTCCATTATATAAACAGAGTATAATATGTGGAAAATGAAAGAGCAGGGAAATGCAAGAATAATATAAAGTTAAATTGGTTATTAATACTGTTTTCTCAAGTGGGTGAATTGTTTATGTAAAATGGTTAAAATAGCTTTTTTTTAAAAAAAATAACTCATCTCTGGAATCAGAAATATGAGTCTGAAATAGGAAGAATTGACTAATAAACTTAGGAATACAAACAGACTAATTGCTTTTGCAAAGGATGATTTCCAAGACCTTTGGCTTACTTTTACTTCAGTACAAAATGATTAATTATGGGACCACTAAATGCTTCCATTATTTAATTTTAGGAATGAAATTTGTTATACTGCTTTTCTTGTCTGATGACAGAGCTGACCCTGACATCAGACAAAATAAGAAAACATTCTGAGATAGCAGATGCTGAGAAAGTGATGTAGTGATAAGGTGCACTGGCCAAAATTCCACATCAAAACCAGGGGCTCCAAGGTAGCTCAATGTCTTTAGATGCCATCTGATAAAGAATAAAGGTTCAAGATTGAAGCAAGAATCACCTGCTTGTCCAATCAGCTTTTAGGTGTGGAAAGATCTGGCACATATTTATCTTGTCTTTGTCTTAACTTGAAAAATAAATTGAATTTGTCCAGGATGAGCTGTTTTATTAAAACAGTAGTAATTGACAAACATGTTGGAGCAAGTGTGGGAAAAGATGGTGTGATATTAAAGAGGTGGGTAGATAGAACTGAATAGAATATAATTCTTTATTGGCCAAGTGTGATTGGACACACAAGGAATAAATGGCAGAGAGAAGGAGTAAGTGTGTGAAAGAAATCAAATCATGTATTTTAAATATAACCGCTGTATATTGTATATTCTCTATTTATAGTATTTTAGATTTAAGGCAACCATTTTGAAAAAAAGGTAAAATAAATAAATAACCCAAATGAGTTTGTATGAGCTTGAAACATATAGGGTATTTTTAATTATATGATATGTTTTGTTTTAATAATATGACATTTTTCAAAAGGCAAGATATGACAGCAATTTCTTCAAACTATT
This sequence comes from Erythrolamprus reginae, assembly GCF_031021105.1. Lineage (NCBI taxonomy): Eukaryota > Metazoa > Chordata > Lepidosauria > Squamata > Dipsadidae > Erythrolamprus > Erythrolamprus reginae. Next base: position 152,118,213 of record NC_091952.1, on the reverse strand, counting down.
TAATAAAAAACTAGTCTATTTAATATAAACAAGTGGGGGGGGGAATACTCATTTAAAAAATACCAGTTAATCAAGAATTTTGGCAGGGGTGGTGCCAAAACACAGTGTGGATGTACAGATTGAGCAATCTGATAACATCACTCAAGTCAAATAGAGACTACACAACAGAAAAGCAAATATTTTGATCAAATATGCTATGAAAAGGTTGACAAAACTGGAATGTTTTTGATGGAGCATTATTCTTCAAGCAGCTTTCTTTCTTTCTATGTGCAAGAAATTCAACCTCCACATGCAACTGTTATAAATAACTGTGACAAAGCATGATAATAATAAACTACACCTTCTGGTGACACATGCGAATAAATTTGGTATAAGAACAATCTGAAGTAGATTAGAGAAAATAGAAATGGCCCTCAGACATTTTGTGAGCTGAATTAAAACTCTTATACACTCCCTCACAAAATCCTCAAACTTTGGCCCAGGCTGAGACTTCTACTGTGCCCCCAATTTTTTAAGTTTTAAGTAAATGTCAACAGAATTTCCAAGACACACCGAGACATTTTACAAATTGTAGTAAAATTCTCATTTGATATTTCACTGCAGCATTGTTGTTCCTTCAGCCTCAACAACTGGAAGTTTCCTAATTCACACTGAGTCATAACTGACATTTTTATATCATTCAAAAATAAACTATCACAACTGATGTAAAAAGTATATTTATATTACTGTACAAAATTACATAAATCATTAAATATACAATAAATATGGATTTAATTTGTTGGTTTTTTTTAAATGTTATGGATATTTTCCCTCCCAGACAAAAAAAAATGCATTTATATGGTTCATACTTAGAGCTCCAGCTGAATTAAACAGCCCAGCACATCTGCACGGACATTCATTGATGCCCATATATTAATTTCTGTCACCATTATTTCTGCTTTTCATGTAGGATAGTGGACAGATACAGAAAAGACAATGAAACATAGGGTTAAATTTACAGAAAGGTGAAGGGAGGTAGGGTCAGCTTTCATGCCTTTGCTGCATGAAAGTCTGCACCAGATTGCAACTGGATTATGTTCATTGAAATGTTAAAAGATTTACTTCAAGGGACCAAGGGATCAAGGAAAGATCAGATGAATCCCTTGTATCTAGTGTGCAATATTTACTCATTATTGAGGAATCCATTAAATAGAAGAATCATTTTGTTGAGCAAAGCTATTCAGTGGTCAACTGTACACTGTCGGAGAGTTCATGAAAAAGTCATTAGCTTGCCTCCCCTCCTCTTTTACTGTCAGGCAGCATCATGTCATAAATAGAGTGACTTGTCGAGCAAGATATCAATCTATCTAGGTATCACCCACTTCCTGTCTCTGGCCATATGTTTCTTTTATTTATGTCAAGAAAATAGCATTTACACAACCGCTGCAAGTTGTTTACAGAAGTTTAACTCCTGTGATATAGTCCCGCTTGTGTTGCATGCTTTTAACCCATAGATAATACATGAGCTTGTACATTTTAAAATATGCTACTGCATGCACAATAGAATAAACACAGAACTGAACTGACAGCACCATCTGCCAAACACAGTTGATGTCAGGGGACTGGTCTCTGCACACTATTCTGCCTCTTTGCTCTTGAGATTATGATATTTGAAAGGCATAAATAACCTATTTTTTTCCAGTTTTATTGATTATTCAAATTCCTTGAAAAGAACTTCACTAAGAAGCAGAAACATATTCGGAGCGATTCCTTTTTATTAAGGCTGATGTACTCTTACAAGTGAAAAAAATTGGTGAATTGTTTCCCTTATTTTCAGGTCTTCATGTTGGGTGTTATGAAATGGGTATAGTGATGAGTGTGCATCTGTGATCATCTTGATAGAATCATTTGAGTCATAGTGCAAATATTTAGGAAGAATATTTGGGAAGTCTCAGGAGAAGGGTGGCCCAGAAATTGAACTAGTAAATAATAAATAAAGAAATAAAGAAGGACAGCAGACTGGAAACCATTCAAATTTGGGGGTAATCTTAACATTGTGATGAAAGTTTATGAACAAATTTTGGGGTGTGGAAATTGTGGCCTCTTTCAGGCTAAACTGTCTTTTGTAAAAGAAGAAAGGAAGGAAGGAAGGAAGGAAGGAAGGAAGGAATAAGGGAGGGAGAGAGGGAAAAAAGGCAGGAAGGACCATCATTATTGCCAAATGTATACTGAAGACAAGTCAAAACACAATCTGCCAACATCTTTAAAACAGCCCCTGAAATATGGAATGAAGTGGAAACAGAGCCATAAAAACTGAGACTTTGGAACGATCTTCTCCTGGACATAGCTACACTCTACACACCTTTAGCAGTTGAAACACAGATGTTTCCTAGTGTTTTGTCAGATGAAGTCTTCAAGGGTGAGCTATAGAAGTTCTCAGTTCTATTTGCCTTTTTTATTTTTAATGTGTTGTTTAATTATTTATGGATTTTTAAATTTATATACACAACTCAATCACATACTTTGATTTGGGTATCCATATGCATGCAAAAATAGGAAGAAGAACAAACTTAGATTCGGTGATCAACAGATTATTCAAGTGACAATATTTCAAGAAGAATTGAAAATGATTTTTAGTTTTACCATCTAAAATGTTCTAAAACTGCTTTGATTGATCTCACTCAGGCAAGTTATGGTTATATTTTTGGTTTTTGAAAATTACAAAAGAATTAATCCTTTATGCTATTCCTAAAATCCTTTCATTCTTTAATCTCCCCTCATGATACTCAAGAAATGACACAATAGAGCCTTATGAATCTCTTCACTTTATCCAGAATATCATCACTATAGACAGCCTTACACATTTAAATTTTCTACAAATTTAATCACCATCAATTGAAAAAAAATCAATAATAATAAGACTCAGAGTGTTCCAGGACAACACTCTTTATACTTTACATAAATGATCTTTGTGATCATATTATAAGCAACTGTGTTCTTTTCGCTGCTGATGTAAAACTATTTAACATCACTGACAATGCTGCTACCCTTCAAAAAAGACCTAGATTTTGTGTCAGAATGGCACAATTGGCAACTTCAAATCTCAGCCAACAAATGCTCTGTCTTACATATTTGCAAAAAGAATCAGAACACAAAATACGACCTTGTAGATGACCCTCACTGTGTCAAGGACCTTGGAGTACTCATCTCTAATGTTCTCAGTTCCAAAGCCCACCATTACAACATCTCCAAAAAGACACAAGACGTTGTCTTTCATTAACAGGGAAAGCCTAACAACTAAGGAGCTCTACATTATTCAAATAAGTGAGAATTCTTCAACATATCGGATATTAATACAATTGAACGTGTCTGGACATATTTCACTAGACAATTCATATACTCCCCTGTTCGCAACAGAATACCTTATATCCCCAGACTTGAAATCAAAGTCAGCTCATTAATTGTTCTTATCCTAAGGCACTTTGATGAAGCCATATCTGGTTCCAACAATAGGAATTTAAAGAGTTCTCTGAACACCTCAACATCTAAAACAGTTGCAGTTATATTATTATATCTCAATTCTGAGTTTTGATAAGGAATTTTCTTTGTCAGTAGAAATTCAGAACTGCACTGTGCAGTTTGAGAGAAAGAAATAGTCCAGAATCTGGATCTTTCTCACCACAGCCATTTTATTGACATCAGACTTGGACTTCCTGATAAAATGCCTTTGGCTCCTCCCATTAAGCCAATGAGAATGGAAGTGTGTAAGATAATTTTTTGGTCCTTTTTGTTTTGGACTTTAAAAACTATATGCTATTTAAAAGAACATTAGAAAGGAAGTTGGCTTGTTGCAAAATAAAATATCAACTTTTAGCATTATTGTTAATGTCTTTTGGGCTTTAAACATTTCCAAGGACATTATTTCAAAATAAAATTAGTGGTCTAGAATCTGTGTTGTATGTGTTAAATCACTGCACTGGAGACTTCTTTTCCATTCAAATCATCTTTATTCGGAACACACACAACAAGCAACTGTTCTTCTCTAAAGCAACTCCCAACAACGGCAATGGCTAACCCATTGCTTATTTATACCTTTTCTTGTAAGCGGACTTTTTAACTGACAATCGTTTAATTTTGGTGGCAGCCAACACTTAGCCGTGTCTTGACCAATCAGAGATTTTCTGTATTTCGTTAAACGAACACAACAGTATGAATGATATTGTACAATTGTTTATGCCCTCTTTTCCCCAAAATAAGACATCCCTCAGGCTTTTGAGTATATGGCAATAAAGCCAAACTCTTATTTCCGGGTTCAGAAAGAATATAAGACAGGGTCTTATTTTGGAGGAAACACAGTATACTGTGTTAAAGCCCCATTATTGATCTTTTCTAGATTTGTTGATGTTGTTTACTGATTTATTTTGTTGTTTTTTTAATTCATTTATTCAATGTATAGGCTGGCTGAATCCCATGACTCAAAATAAGATCAAAGCAAAATAAAATAAGCAAAATAACAAAAATGGGGCTCCAGAGAACAACTAAGGTCTTCAAAAGTTTCCTAAACAACCAAACAACTATTTGGGGAGAAATTATTCTACAGGAATTGACATGGTTTCCATGTGTTGAAAGATGATATTGTTTAATGAACATGATTTGGAGCGTACCCACCAGGTTTGACTAAATAGGACAGATGGAGATTTACGGTGGTTCCTCAGGTAGCTATACTCTATGACTTGAAGGATGACAACACTCAGCCTGAATTGCACCCAGAATTTAATTGGTAAATAGTGCAACTTGAAAAGCAACATATACATGGCAGAATACCAGAATACTTGCAGGACCGCCTTCTGCTGCATGAATCCCAGTGACCAGTTAGGTCCCACAGTCGACCTTCTCCAGGTCCCGTCAACTAGAGACTGCCCCCTGACTGATGAATGTATTGTGAGCTAGCTGAGTGAATGGGAATTAGAGTTTTAATTAGTTTTAGGTTTTTTAGATTATTAATTTAAATTAATTGGGTTTAGGATGCTATATTGTTTTTTGTATGTTGTAAGCCGCCCCGAATCCTTGGAGAGGGGCAGCATTTAAATCCAATTAATAAAAAAATAATAAATAAAATAATGTGGCATCTCCATCACTGCTTGTGCTGCTGCATTATAGATCAGCTGTAGCTTCAATATTAGCCTCACAGAAGGGATTCCCAAACCAGGAAATGATTTCACTGGTGCAGTAGATATACCTGCAAAGGTCTCTTTGGACACAGCTTCTACTTAGTCTTTAAGCAGGTGCTCAGGATTCAACAGTTTGTGCACAATGCAAAATGCAACCCTATTAAGTATCAGTCTAATAAGCAAGCGGTCAAGCTAACACTGGAGAACTCTGTCTACTTCCTTAGAAGTCACTGATTCTTCTGTTGCTTGCTATATTTCTGTAGATTTTCCATTGCTTACTTAGCCTTCTGCCTTGGATACTTAAGTGTTGACTTAAGCGTTGATCTATTATAATTTTAGCTGCAGGTAAATTGGAATACCTTCTAAGTTAGGTTGAAGGTTTACACATAGTTCTGTTATACAGAATTTAAGATTATAATGCTGTTTCTTGACTCTTCTAACAGCTCTCCAAAATTCTTTAAGTTCCTTCCTGTAAATTGTGTCGTTCTTGGCTTTAGCTTTACGTCTCTTCTTGGCAGTTTCCTCAATTTGTTCTGACACACAATTTGCTTACACCTGCTTCTTAGTCTTTAACATTTCTTTTCAAATTTATTTTTACCAATATCTTGGGTTTCATTCTACAGTTCCTCTAGTATTTTACGCATAAGTTCTGAGAATTGAAACTGATTCCTGATGTTCTCTTTGAAAACAGTGGTTTTTATGCTATGATATGTTAGCATACCCTTCTAGCTAGACCACATCACCTCCACACTTAAAGACAAATATAATTTTATTGAAATTGGTACAAAAATCTTGCTTGTTTCCATGTGCTATACCTATTTCTACTTATAGCTCCTCCTCCTTATAGCTCAGTTCTGTGTAACCTGCTTCCCAATATGATTTGGTCATTTTGGACTATTTAAGCTGTTTGCCTAGGCAACAGTTTCTACATATCTTCACCAAGGTCATCTTCCTTAATCTGTACAAGATCATATTTAGTTTAGTTTAGTTTTATTGGATTTATATGCTGCCCCTCTCCGAAAACTCGGGGCGGCTAACAACAATCATGAAAATATACAATAAAATCCAATACTAAAAGCAAATTAAAACCCCTTAAACCAAACATACATACAAACATACCATGTATACTGTTGTAACGGCCTAGGGGGAGAAAAAAGTCTTAATTCCCCCATGCCTGGCGGCAGAGGTGGGTTTTAAGTAGCTTACGAAAGGCAACGAGGGTGGGGGCAATTCTAATCTCTGGGGGGAGTTGGTTCCAGAGGGCCGGGGCCACCACAGAGAAGGCTCTTCTCCTGGGTCCCGCCAAGCGGCATTGTTTAGTTGACGGGACCCGGAGAAGGCCAACTCTGTGGGACCTAACTGGCTGCTGGGATTCGTGCGGCAGAAGGCGGTCCCTGAGGTAATCTGGTCCGGTGCCATGAAGGGCTTTATAGGCCATAACCAACACTTTGAATTGTGACAGGAAACTGATCGGCAACCAATGCAGACTGCGGAGTGTTGGTGTGACATGGGCATATTTAGGGAAGCCCATGATTGCTCTCGCAGCTGCATTCTGCACGATCTGAAGTTTCCGAACACTCTTCAAAGGTAGCCCCATGTAGAGAGCGTTACAGTAGTTGAGCCTCGAGGTGATGAGGGCATGAGTGACTGTGAGCAGCGACTCCCGGTCCAGATAGAGTCGCAACTGATGCACCAGGCGAACCTGGGCGAACGCTCCCCTCGCCACAGCTGAAAGATGTTTCTCTAATGTGAGCTGTGGATCGAGGAGGACGCCCAAGTTGCGAACCCTCTGTGAGGGGGTCAATGATTCTCCCCCCAGGGTGATGGACGGACAGATGGAATTGTCCTTGGGAGGCAAGACCCACAGCCACTCCGTCTTGTCTGGGTTGAGTTTGAGTTTGTTGACACCCATCCAGGCCCCAACAGCCTCCAGGCACCGGCACATCACTTCCACTGCTTCGCTGACTGGACAAGGGGTGGAGATGTAAAGCTGGGTATCATATCCTGGAAAGTGGTTAGTTTTTTTATTCATTAGCTTAATTTGAAACTTACTGTTCTGTCCTGGTGCCGGCCACAATAATTAGATGCAGAAAAATTATCTAATTAATAAAAAGATTTAATATACTGTATACAAAAATCCTGATATTGTAAAAGTCTTTAAAGAGTCTTTTCAGAGAGAGAGAAGCAAACAAGGAAAATGCTATCAGTTGGCTAAAATCCCAGAAGAAAGATAACCTGGTAACAATTACCAGCTGTAGCCAGACTCAGAAAATAACTAGAGAAAAGAAGCTCATTAGCAAAGCCAAGAATGTCCTGTTAAAAATCCAAACCAAATGCAAGACTCAAGACAAGATGATTCCTCAATGAACAACGTTGTTTTTCTGCAACAAGGTGGAGCATGCCTCACCCTTAAATAGTGTGAGAGCATGACCCAATTACCACTACATATGAGTGATTCTTCTCCTAGCCAACCAGTCATGTCTTTTTCATGACTTTCGAACCCGAACTTCCAGAAGTGGCTCTTCCTCTTCCCCTGAGTCATTCAGCCCTGGAAATGCTAACTCATTCCTGACAGGAAGCGCTGTTTCATTCCTGATAGGGAGTGCTGTTTCATTCCTGACAGGAAGCGCTGTTTCATTCCTGACAGGAAGCGCTGTTTCATTCCTGACAGGAAGTGCTGATTCACCCGGCTTGGGTTTGTAAGGTGAAAATAGTTTGGAAGAAGAGGCAAAAAAATCTTAAACCCCGGGTTTGTATCTCAAAAAGTTTGCATGACGAGGAGTTTGTAAGATGAGGTATCACTGTATAGTGATTGTTTAATTATTTGAAGTTATCTATGTTAGTAATGAAGAAATTAGTGGATTTTAGAAAATAATATGTTATTTTCCTGCTTCATTTCATATCATTTTTGATTATATTGAATGTGACCATAACATTCATCCACCATCTCTCTCTCTCTCTCTCTCTCTCTGCCTTTATTGGAGCATAAATTTGGATAATTATCATATTCAAGAGTTTTCTGCAAAATCTAACTGATATTATTCATTCATTGTCTTCATTGTACATAGATACTGTCCCTCTTATATCCTTCCTAAGTATCCTAAGTACCATTTCTTCTTTGTTGTGTCCTGAGTGGTCAATAGTATGATCTTTGTCTGAAAGTGTTCAGTTCAAGTCCATTTCAATTTGCTCTTTGCCCAAGATGTCAATGTGTAGCTAGTTCATTTCATCTTTCACTGTGTTGAGCTTTCATGCTCCCTATGTGCCACATTCCTAATGTAATTCTGTCTTTGCAGCTTTGGTTTTGCTTTTCCTGCATGGCAACATCAGCAACTACATGTCCTAAAGGCTTTAATCTAGCCATGCCATAAATGCCATTAGCACTCTGAAAGATCCTCAGCTCTTCTTTGGTAGCATGTTGAGAGCCATTTGCCCTCAGGCGTGCATGACTCTGTTGTCAATCACTTTATATTGTCTATCCATGTGGCTTTCTTGGTAAAATGCACAAGTGGTTTGCTATTGACTTCTCCTGCACTGTATGAGACAATGCCTTTGCTGTTGTCACTAAAATGATCATCTGCCTCCAGCTCCTTCCTAAATTGCTGTTGCTAGATATAGCTGCTTTCTTGCTTTAGCTGCTGCAACCTTCTCGCCTTGGGTGACTCTCTTGGGTGTACAGTATATACTCTTGACAACACCCCTAGTGTTCTTCACTCATTATTCCCAAGAACCACTGCACCACCAGAGTGAGGCAGACTAATAAAATTGGAAGGAGACATCCACATCCACACATATTTTGGGATAAGCAATGTTATGAATATACTATATTACCCTACTGACAATCCTATAAATATCCACTCAATAGTAAATTCCATTGAATGACAAAGGCATGATTCTCAGAGGACTGCAACTTAATCTTACAGTTTTATGGACAAGTTCATGCTCCTGTGGTCACTTGAAATTAGTTTTAAGTAAGTAGATTATAAAATGTTTCAGATTGGAGTACGTTCTGCCAGACCCACCTATGGCTGACCCACATGAATGTCTTATCACTACATTTCCCATTAGCTGGGATATATTATTTGCATTTTGAACTTACCTCCTGTGGTATTACACAAGGGATGGTCCTTTTGAATGCAGTTTCAAGATAAAGTTAACCTTTTGATTGTCTTCCTGTATATTTACTTAACTGCTGGGCTGTTCTGAAATGGGTTTGTTATTAATGTCACAATTTCAGCAGAAGCGCAATCATCGCTGACTCTTTCATCAAGAAGAGGCTGAAATGATTTTTCATACATTGGTGAATTTAGCTTTAAATACATTTGCTGGCAGGACAGTGTGCTGGATGCATGGGGAAACAGGGATGGGGGTGGGGTGGGGTGTCAGCTTTTAATTGTAACTGTCTTGCAGAATGGTGTTGTTTTAATATCCTGTATAGATTTTTATGTAATACATTTACTTGCAGGCAGCCTGAAGCAAGAATCAATTCTGTGAAGGATTCTTCTTTTGTTAAAAGCCAATCTTGTTTTAATGATGCATGAAGAAATACTTCGGCATTGACATTTTTCTGTCAGGTTTCTTTTGAAAAATCAATTAAGATAATACTGCTTTGACCTAGTTATCTAGTTAATGCTTATTAGGAATGTAATATGATTTACTGTCAGCATAATAATTTTTTGTATCTTATCCCATTAGCTTGTGCATATTTCAAAGTGTATTACACAATGGTCACTTCTTAAAATGTAATGCAGCAGAATACATTAATTAGATTGACTGAGATCATTAGAAAGACACCATCTCATTGGGTTCTTGTCTCAAATTTGTAAATCATCTCTATCAAGAAAATTCCTTCTGTTTTATCATTTTTAGAACTGTGTTATTTCCCTGATTCATGGGATAAAGTAGTAAGTAAAAAGATTGTAATCTGTTTAAATGTACTTCTATTTATCTGGGGAACAAACATGCTTCTAATATCAAAATTTGCAAAAGATTAGTGGGTCCTATCACAAAAGAGATATTTCTTCTTGACCACACAAAAAGGAAGTCCTTTGCAAAGGGATATATGCATCTCTCAAATGAAAAGAAAAAGACAGGTTTTCTTTCCAACTGTTCCATATATTCCAATACAATTATCTGCAGCTATTGACTGATTTATTAATTGTAATTAATATATTGCATATATGTATGCAAATCTACTTTTAAATCTACTTTTATGTGTACTGAACTACAGTAAGGCAAACCTTGATTCATTTATTTCCTGATAAGTGGCATTTTGCAGCATTTTTTCACTAATTTATTTATTTATTTTTTTATTAATCAGATTTGTATGCCGCCCCTCTCCGCAGACTTGGGGCGGTATATAGTATATAGAAAAGAGTAGAAAATATTTTCAAAAATTGTTGGTGCTTTGGGAGATATAGTCAATATATTTCAAAGACTCTAGGCATTTTTTCTGTTTCTCCTAGATTTTGAGGTATTATAATGAGAGACTGTGAAAATAAAATATAGAATTAATTTACAATGTTTTTTTTAAAATGAAAAAAAAAGTTGGGGAAATTATCTCCAAATAAAACAAGGAAACATCATCAGAACAATGACATTAGTCCTCCTTTCGACATCACTCCAAATGTTTGTGTGTTTTCAGGGCAAGAATAGTATTGCAGAAGATGGAAAATTGATACCACTGTGCCTCAAGTGCCTAGTATAGCACATAGTATACCACATAGTATAACCATGTTCAATCTAGGATCCAAACCAATGGATGGTTCCAACATATCCAAGGAAAAGTACCACCATATCTATAGGTAATTATTTTCCAGGACCAACTGCTCTTCCTGTTAGGAAGGCTTTATGCATACACACACATACCATGCAGTTTGAAAAACGTTTCACAGTCAGAGCCATTATTCCAGCTGACCAGAGTCTGTGGAGTTGACAAGCATATAAATTATGCACATAAACTTGGTATATAAATTGTAAGGTAAATAAATAAATATTCCGTGACTTCTGTGACATGAGAGAGAACAGATCTTTCTTTTTTGTGACATTTATTCAGGTATTTGAAGAGTCCTTTCATAATGATAATAGATAATAGATAATAGATAATAGGTAATAGGTAATAGGTAATAGGTAATAGGTAATAGGTAATAGGTAATAGGTAATAGGTAATAGATAATAGATAATAGATAATAGATAATAGATAACGAATAACGAATAACGAATAACAAACAACAAACAATAAACAATAAACAATAAATAATTCTGTATTTATTAAGTCCTTAAGGTGTGATGTCCAAATGTGGACCCAAAATTCAAGGAAGGAGCCTGAATGGGATTCCTTGATTTGGAAATTAGACTTCTGTTGGAGTAAGCCCTCTGTAGGAGGAGACCCATGGAGTCCATGGTAGCAAAACATCAGAAGGAATCTGGTAGCATCTTTTACAGTGAACATTTTTTAAAAATAGCATAAATGTTCATTAACTGCAGCTAGAATTTTAATTGTATCAAGATTTGCTAAGATCAGATACTGGATATACTTAAGAGAACTCACTTTTCTGAAGCACAAAAAAGAAAACAAACTGTCCGAGCTTCCACATGCAACCATTACACCATAGTGGGATAGCTTCACAGACTCTCCACAATATTGTGAATCCAGCCATATACGCAGCCAAGCTAAAGAGTTTATTTTTACATGAGACTTTTGCCCCACTAAACCCACAGAAAATATACAACTCTCAGGAGACTTTGAAACACTGCTTCACAGCTTGAGACTTTATAAATATTTTCAAGACAAGAGAAGACAACGCAGGCATACAGCCACCACCAACCCAACACACTCCGGAACAACACATAACTACAGATCACATCAAATCCCAAATGCATAAAAAATACACTTTATGATATGCCCAGATGCTGAATTGGATTTCTATGTTTTATGCTTTCACCAAGCTAAAGCCACAATCAACAATGAAAAAAAACCTCTCCCCTTACACAAAAAGAAGACAAGAAGCCATTAAGCATCTATGAACTTTGCTGCAGCACATGAAAACTTATGCCAGTGATTCTCAACGTGGAGGTCAGGACCCCTTTGGGGGGGGTCAAACAACCGTTTCACAGAGATTGCCTAACACCATGGGAAAGGACAGATTTTCCATTGTGTTAGGAACTAAAGCTTCTATTCTGGCATCTTGGAACATATTTTTACAATTCAACCAATCAGGCGTTTGCAGTGGGGGTGTCCCTCTGTCTTTCCTGCCAATCAGCTTAAAGCTCTATTGGGAAAATTGGCACTAGACTTATGTTTGGGGGGAGTCACTAAAACATGAGGAATTGTATTCAGGGGTCGCAGCATTAAAAAGCTTGAGAACCACTGGCTTATGCCTTTCAATAAAATTAACATTAAACTAATAAAAGAATAGTTGTTGTTGGACTTGATAAGATTTGAAAGTTGTTCTATAATGTCGTTGATTTTTACTGCTGGAAGACAGCACATTTCACAAGCTGAGAAGTCTAGCTTTCATATTTTATTTTAGTTCCTCAAAGTAATGAATCATAGACTCTTATAAAGGCCAATACTTGTTCATTGACCTTTTGGGATCAAGTGTGCTGAAGTGTCTGGTTCTGTTTTTCTTCTGTTGAACTCTCAGAGTTTCTGTAGTTACCGTATTTTTATGAGTATAAGATGCACTTTTTTTCTCCCTAAAAGAGGCTGCAAATTCAGGTGCGTCTTATACTCTAAAACCGTATTTTTTTCCAAAGCTTTTTTAACTAGGTGCTAACGATCCTCCCAGCTCTTATCTTGCAGGTTTTTTCATTGTTACTGTCTGCGAAGAATGTTTTCCAAGCTCTAAGTCTTTACAGAGTATTTTTCATTACTCTAACTTGCTCCAAATGTTTTTTCCCAGCCCTAAACAGTTCCTAATAATGTTCCCAGCTCTTATCCACTTGCAAGCTCTTTCACTGTTACTCTCTATGAATAATGTTTTCCAAACCTTGTCTTTGTAGGTATTTTTAATTGTTCTACTTCCTCTGAATGTTTCTTTATAGCCCTAACCAGGTACTAACAATGTTTCCAGCTCTTACGAGCTTGATCTTTCACTGTTATTCTCTGCAAATAATGTTTTCCAAGCCCTAAATCTTTGCAATTTTTTTTATTGCTCTACTTGCTCATAATTTTTCTTTCCAGCCCTAACCAAGTGCTAACAATGTTCCCAGCTCTTACTGACTTGCAACTTCTTTCATTGTTACTCTCCAAATAATCCCTAACCAGAAGATAAAATAATGTGCTGAAACTGACCCCACTAGGGATGCTAGCCAGATGAATATCTGGTAAGCAGATTGCCCCCTTTATTTTCCTCCCCAAAACCTAAGGAGCGTCTTATACTCTGGTGTATCTTATACTCCGAAAAACATGGTATTTGAATTCCAGCAGCCCAGAATTATTTTTTATGTTTCTCTCTTTTAGTTGTTGCTTTGTGCTTTCTTTGTTTTGAATGTCCTTTTTATAATTATTGCTTCCACCATCCATTTTTATTACAGAGCCTCCTTTCTTAAAGTAGTTGAAACATTATCCTTTTAGATCAATTGATTTTGACCACTTGTTTTTCCAACTTTTCACTGTTTCCATAAGAAATGTGGCCTAATGAAGGATTTATGGGAATGTTGTTTCATGTGTGTGTGTGCGTGTGTGTGTGTGCGTGCGTGCGTGTGTGCATGCGTGCTTGTGTGTGTGTGTGTGTGTGTGTAGGCCTTGTCATATTTGGGTCTTTTCCCGTGTAAGGTTGATAGAATCCTGGTGACATTTTGATGAGGTTCCCTCCCCCGCCCTCTCTCTCACACACATATGTAAATGCTTGTTTGTTCAAAATCTTTTTTTGTAAATTCTTTTTATTTTTCTCTACATCAAAAATATACATAACATCACATACTGTATACATTCAATATGCATATATTATCGCTTAAAATCAATAATACAATAACCTAAGTTACATTCCAATTTTTATTATTCCACCTATCTCAATCTTTCCACTCCCCTCTTTCTACCTCAGGTGGATATTCCACCTCTAATACCTACTTTATTGGAATTTCTCCCCTTTCCTACTACCATTTCCTCCTCTTTCCATCTACCTCCCCTTCTACTCTCTCTCCTCCTTCTTTCCTCCTTCCTTTTACATCCTTTACTGAGTGAATAATTCTAATTACAATTTTTTAAATTATTATTTTTCTCCCCAGTGAAAACATACGTAGCCTATCATATACTTCTTAATAAACTTGTATATAAATATACAACTTAATAAACATGTATCATCTACTAAATATAATCATTAATACTTCTTCATTTTATATCCATTACTCTCGGTGTATATCATTAATCTCATGGAACTTCCTTTATCAAATTTCATCAATTAGATTACACCAATTATTTCATTTTCCAATTAAATTTTAACACTATTGCTTATTTCCTCTGCTGGTTGTTCTCTCTTGCTTAATAAATCTAAGCCATTGTGCTTCATTCATTTCCTTACTTTCTTACTCATCATTTGTTCTTCTTAACCCCTATTTTCTCATAAGTAAATGCTCCTAAAAATTTACATTTACTTATTTTCAAAAATGAAGTATCAATTCATATTAAATATTTTATATCTTATATTTGACTGCTATCCTTTACAATACAGGGGAAAGCACATATCATTCAAATTCCAAAACTCAAACACATTAACTTCTTTCATTCATTATTCATTATACTGTGCTTTCTCCCCTAATGTTACAAATATATAATTTTAAATTTATTTCAACAAATCCAATTTATACCAATCTATAATCTATAGTATTTTCACTGAATTGTATAATTGATTACTTCTAATTAATTGTATTAGATTTTAATTCTTAAATGAAAACATATTCATATATCAATATCATTATCCATCCTCGGAGAGAGGCGGCCATACAAATCTAATAAATTATTATTGTTGTTATTATTATTATTATTATTATTATTATTATTATATAGGCCACCTGACAAAGTAACAATATTATCACCAACAACAACTATTTTCAAATAGATATTAATCATTCAAAATGCCAAATTTCAAAGATTTATTATGTATAGAAGAGAAAAATGAAATCATTATAAGGTAATCAAAAATTAATCAATAATCAAATAACAATCAACCATTTTCCTAAAATTTCCATCTTTTAGCCTCAACTCCTCCTTCTTTTTATTTCTTGTAATAGTATATCCCCAACTTCTTCCCCTTTCTTTTTTGTATTTAATGATTGTGTCAGATTTACTTTAGCTCTCCTTGATCCCTTCCCCCTGATAGTTTGCCATGTCCAATACTGTATCCTAAACCTATTCTTTTTTTGTATTATTAATCCCAATACAATAACAATATTCAGTATAATCATTGGTTTGTCCATTCTCAAAGTTCTCTTTTCTCTTTATCATCTTGTTTTTCATTCCTTGAGAACATATTTTCAAAGTACTTGCTGCACTCAAAATCTTTCTCTATGCTTTTTTCCAATTCTTTCTTCATACTCCAAGAAGCATTTCTGTAAGTCTCCAAAACAGTAAAATCCTCAGTTTCTGAAGTATCCATGTCACCAAAATTACCATTCACAAATCTCTATTATTAGTCCAGATGTCAAGAAATATCTATCTTCTTCTTTCAATGTTAAAAAGTGTATATCTAAGCTTTAAGATTTAGTCTTTAAATATCAAGTTCATTCAGAGTTCACAGACTTAGCAGATAAAACTCTCCAGTATAAATCCCAGTTCAAGGTCAACAGCTACTTAAATATCCACAAAAATCTTCCACAGTAATAATTCCTCCAACCAGAAGGTGGCACTCTTCACTGATTTGATTTGTGGTGACACAAAGTCAGTTGTTGTTAGTTGTGAAGTCTGTCTAACTCATTGTGACTTCATGGATAATGTTCCTCCAGGTCTTCCTGTCCTTTACCATCCCCTGGAGTCCATTTAAGTTCACAACTACTGCTTCAGTGACTCCATCCAGCCACCTCATTCTCTGTTGGCCCCTTCTTATTTTGCCCCCAACCTTTCCCAGCATTAGGCTCTTCTCCAGTGAGTCCTTCTTCTCATTAGGTGGTCAAAGTATTTGAGTTTCATCTTCAGGATATGGCCTTTTAAAGGGCAGTCAGGCTTTCTCAGAAGCTCACCTAAATAATTTTGTTCTTAACAATTTATGAAAAGTGAATAAAATGCTGTCTGATTAATTTCAGGAGGTATTTTTCTATGGGCAGGAATACCCCAGAAAAATAGCAACTGCAAACCTCCACTCTCCATACCTTGTGAATCTAGAGACCCACCCGTGGAAAATACATGTTGGGAGGGTTGGAACTTAGTTGTATAGAATGGAGAACCATGGATGCCCTTGGATGAAAGAGGTCAGAGAGTTTTGTACATAGCATTTTATTTATATATTTATGTACTAATTGAAAGCAATTTAAACAATTTAAAAGCTAAAAAGATGAACAGGTCACAAAGTTGTAAATAATATAAAAAGAAAACAAAGAAAAACAAATTAAGAAAAGGAAGCTAAATCTACAGGAATAAATTTGTGAATGCATATATATAAAAGAGGACTAAAATGTAAAGATCAAATTAAGACCAACAGGCAGAATAACCAAACTTAAAACTGATAATGAAAATATTAAAATGATGGATATCTTCTACCTTTAAGAATCAACCATCAACAATGAAGAATCAATCAGTCAAGAATTTCACCATAGATTAGCATCTGAAGGACTTGGAAAGGATACTGAAATGGTATAATGTGTCTGTAATTATAAAGGTCTAGATCATGCAAGCCGTGATAGTATTCCTTGTAATTCTCCAAGGAAGTGAAAGTTGGACTTTAAAGAAGCAGGATACGATACATATTTATGCTTTGTAACTTTGGCATTGAAGAAGGTTTCTGAAAATATCACGGATGGCCAAGAAAACAAACGAATAAATCATTGGGGGGAAAAATCAACCCACAATTTTCACTGGAGTCACAAATGGCCAGGCACAAATGTTCCTACCTTGAACCCATTGTGCAAAGCTCAGTCTCTCTGGAAAAGTTCTACTTATTTAGAAAAGTGGATAGAGATAAAAGAAGAGAATAACTGGCAGCAAGGCTGATGGACTCTGTTACTGTAGGGATGAATGCCTGAACAGAGACTGGGAAGAAAAGGTTAGGGATAGACCATCATGGGGAAAAAATCTATTTATCTAATTCCTAGAAATTGTAAATAAATTGATGGCACACAACCAACCAACCAACCAACCAACCAACCAACCAACCAACCAACCTACCAATCTATCTATCTATCTATCTATCTATCTATCTATCTATCTATCTATCTATCTATCTATCTATCTATCTATCTAAAAATTCTACATAAGCACTTCAATAAACTATCAATTAACTATGTCAACGGAATGATTATATTTCATTATAATCATCCAATCTACAGTCTACACTACATTGATGAATACACAGATCATGACATTATGCCCATTATCATACAAATTTTGATCCATCTTCCTCATCTATTTATGCTACTGATGCATAGCATACTACCTATTATAATTTGGCATATTAATCATGTAGGTTTCAGTTGTGACCCATTTTACTATCTCTTAAAATATGTAAAGTGCTATTACTAAGGGTCAGAATATCTGACAATATACCCTGGCCTAAAAGATCTTTTCTAGATGGCTCAAAGCCTTGTGAAAGATTTAATTTCATGAACATGGATTATTCACAAATCTTGGCCCCCTTATGTTCTGCCTGGCTCTATGGTATGAGTCTCCCGAAAATTCAAGGGTACAAATTTCAGACACACACACACTTGAAAGTTCAAAAACAATGTTCTTTATCACAAAAATTCAAAAGAAACAAAGCACCCTTTTTGTATTGCAAAGAGCACTCGTCCCAAAACAACCTGGTAGTCTGTACAATCCCCTTAATCAGTCCTTAAGTACTTAGCTAGCAGCTGTGAAGGAACGTCACAGCCCTCCTTTTTCCACGAAGTTAGACCCCCACACTTTGCTCTGCTTTGGTTTCAAAGTCGTGAAAAATCAACAAAGTCTGGAAACAGCAAGGCACGGTTCTGAAGAAACAACAATCAGATAATCTTCCACAACAGCCAAGCCAACATGCTGCTATTTATATCAGCAGCTCTAATTACTGGAGCCCCACCCAAACACAGATGGCCTCTCTTATCTCCTGTAATATTTCTTCAATTGGTCTCTTCGATGCATAATTCTGCGCATGCGTGGGTCTAACACTTCCTCATCTGAATCGACCTAAGATAATGGAGATTGGCTTCCTGGGCTGTGTGCCAAGCCCCCCTCTTCCAAGTCTCCCCCACCTTCTTCTTCGTCCGAGGAAACTGCACTACGTGAGTCTGTCGGCAATAAAACAGGCCTATGACATGTTGATGTTTCCCCTGCATCTACCTCCACATTCCTTGGGGCAGGTGCTGGGCCAGAGCCAACCACAACACGTTAGCATGTCTTCGTATTCACTACATGTAGCAGAGATTAAAATTGTCAGATGAAAAGACTGCATGAACGTATTTTACAGCACCTATATACACATGATTGAGTACATTCAATTGAAATGAAAAAAATGCTAAAAAGTTGATTAAGTTATAAAAAGATAAAGTTACAGAGGTCATTCCAGCTTTACCACAAAAACATAACTGCATTCCTAAGCAGAAGCCATATTCAAGAACAAGCCGGGAACTATTAAACAGACATAATGCCATTTAGTATGCTAAACAAGGGAGAGTCATTTCCATTACCAGCAAGAAATCACTTACAGCTCTTGATGAGTTAATCTTTAATGACCATTTTAATTTCATATCATTTGTTTCTTCTCGGATGCACCCAAATTATCCATTCAAATGGTTTCCAGCAGGTCTATATCTCCAGAAAT
This sequence comes from Erythrolamprus reginae, assembly GCF_031021105.1. NCBI lineage: Eukaryota > Metazoa > Chordata > Lepidosauria > Squamata > Dipsadidae > Erythrolamprus > Erythrolamprus reginae. The sequence continues at coordinate 152,099,114 of NC_091952.1, read as the reverse complement.
TCACCACATGTGCATTTGTATTTAACAAAAACAGCCATGTTATACAGCTCAAAATGATGGATTTAGGCTGGTATCTTCCAAAAACAGTTAATCTCCTGGCTGGAACCAATTAATCAAAACTGAAAATCAATGCAGACTTATGTATTTGCATACTGATATCCAAGTTACATTCCTTCTCCTCACAAATGATTTTCTAAGCTAAAGACCCAATCCAGCTGAAAGAAGCTATAGTGATTATCCTACCAAAACTAGAGTGTCAGCTTCACCCCCAAGAGCTAATTTAAATTCTACAAAAACTTTCATTGTGATTCTGCCATAAAGATATAAAACACCACCGAGTTTATTGAAAGGATATATTCTTGCCTAGAAAATATATTGCTGGTTTTAGTTTAGTTAGTTTTTCTCCTGAAAATCTCAAATTTTTGAAATGTTATAACTGAGATTTCTTAAGGTTTAATTTTTCAGCTTGTTCAATGGTTGATGCAAAAAAATTTCACGTGAGGTAAAATTTGCTGGGTATATGTGTGTGAGGTAAAATTCATCAGGATTATGACACTAAAAAATCCTGTAAGAAGAATTTTTGTTCTGTTCTGTCCCATTCTATTCTGTATGTGGGATGAATTTGCAGTAGAGAAATACAGTATATGGATGTGTTTTTCTACACAGAACAATCAGAAACTAAATATCGGTGTAAGAGAGAAACTGAACTATCTAGTTATTTGGCCCCATATTTGTACTTTAAAGATTCAAGTAAAAATATAGATTTACTAACTCAGTGAAAACTGCCCACCAATTTTCAAGATTTCTTATCACTAATTTACATACAATGTGTGTTTGACATTATTCCTATTACATATGTGGAAAATGCATCATTGAAATGAAATCCTGATGGCACAACATCAAAAAGATATTTCCATTAATTGAGGCATAATTAAAAGCTTGGTGATCAGTTTCAAATAATATTTCAAATGTTGCAAGGAAGCAGGAAAAACAAAGAATTAAATAAAAACTGAACTTTTTAATATCTAAGGAATATGCACACTTGTTGAATAAAAGAGTTTCTTAATTTTGAAGGGTGTCCATCATAACAAAAATTCATATTAAGAATTTACTTAAGAATTAAGCTATTTAATCAGATGCTGTTGAGAGGCATTTTTTTCAGGAAAATAATGAATTAGGTATTTGGTTGAATTTAGACTTAGTCATAATTAGAGCAGATCAGTTAAACTTAATAGTACTCACATTAGCTACAGTTAGTTTAAGTTGTAAGTATGGATGCCACCCATTGTTTGAAAGAAAGTGCAAAGACTCCCCCCCCCATATTTTTTTATTCAGTAGTCATTAAATATTCATATCTAGCAGAGGAAATTGGTGCCACTTACATTGAACCCCATGAATTGCTTATAGTTCATTCATGAAAACATTAGCTGATTAATGTGCTAGTTGAATCATTGTTGATTTTTGGACATATCTACAATAGCCTAGTGATTTCTTATTGCTTTAACTATGTGCCATAACAGATTTAAAATCCATATTAAAATAATACAGAATGAAACCAAAACCTAAACAGATAATAGTGAAGGACAATATGAAAATGGTCAGTGTGCCAAAAAGATCACAGATTTTCCTAGGGAATCTATCCATTTCAGTCTGCAATTGTGGGCCTTTAACCAAAAAGTTACCACTGACCTCTCTGAAACTCACCCTTTCCTTCTAATATTAGAGCTGCCTTCAATAATAATGCCAGGGGCATTATTGCTTCTCTCTCTGCTTCTTCACAGTATCCAAAACTGTTCCTCCAAATAAAATGTTCATGTCTGAGATTTAGGTTTAGCATCTTGAATTACTAAGAAACAGTCAACACAAGGAAGAACATCTGACATTTTTTGGGATAAATGGACGGGGCAAAAAAATGACAGGGGAGAAGGTAGGAGAAGGAAAAAGAAAAGCCTGAATGGTGTCAGGATGTAACATTTTCAGATTATAGTTGCTTATAAGCTACAAAGGCAAGGAGAAATCAGCCAATGCCATCAGTTCATTGTATTTGCATATACATTCTGGTATTAGAATTCATTTTTAAAAAACATGTCACTTTTTGCTCCTAATTAATTGCATTGACACTGTTCAGGCTGAATTTGGTTCTCCTTTTCTCCCTCGCCCTAAAAAATAAAAAAAGAAGCTGTTGTGGGTTAAGGCTTTTAATCAGATGAAATATTAATCAAAGGGTAGGAGCTGGAAAATTTAAATTATTGTTTAATGATCACTGATCAAATGTGTAATCGAGATAAAGAAAATTAGGATGGCAGGAGCATCATCTCCATTTAAATTTTACATTATTAGTCTTCTGCCTAACTAGGCACTTTTTCCTGAATCTCTGGATCCCCCCTCCCGCCCTTTTAAGTATACTTGCAGTTGCTATAGCGATGGTATAATTTTGTAATGGTCTGAAAATGACACTGGCATAGATACTGACAGATAGGAATTAATTTGCTAACAAGTAATTAGGTCGTGCAATGTTGACTGCCATGCAGAAGGTGCACTGTGACACATCGACTGTTTTTTCTGGGATGGCAGCAACATTAGCATTGGTCATTAGTGGGAGACATCTCGGCACAGTGTTGCATACCAGCTTCTATGCAGACCTATTTAGTTACCTGTGTGACAGGCTTGTTCAGGACACCAGAAACAGCTGTCCTAGCCTGTATAAGCCAAAATAATTAGGCCTGTCATCTTCTTGCTCTGATTTTCCCTTCAACCTGTTCCACAAAATGCAAATATTTTGCTTTCATTGTCACATTCACCTTGACATGGATATTGCTTTGGCGCATAACCGGATGAGATGACTTGGAATTTGCATTGTTCATTCTAATAAATTTGCTTTCTCCCCACTACCGCATGGCAGGGCCCATCAGATAAAGTCTCCCAGAGTGTCATCAATCACCATCACTGACAGACGACTTTCGCCTTCATTTGTTACATACGAGAACATGCTTAATTATTTGTCCTGTAATTAGTTGAGAAAATGTCAGGAAATGTCAACTCTCTGTTCACTGTGGAAGGCCTCGGCTTGAAAGCCACAATGACTGAAGTGTCATTAAGCCTGCCTAACAAGACGAGGATCAGCTGGGGAAAAGTGAAAAGCTTCTAAAAAAGTAATCATGGTGAGTTAAGGCAAACCGCATATCAGCACCAATAATAAGATGTGAATCCTATTAGGAAACTGTTCTATTTTCCTCTCTCCATTTTGCCACACACACACACACACATACCTACCCACCCAAGAAGGAAGAACAAACTCAGCATTGAAGAAGACTGATATAATTTTTATCTCATATTCATTAGCATTTCTTAAGCCCATCATATAGACTTTATTATTCTAGGTAGCATTTAATATTTAGTCTTCAGATTTGAGGCACATTGTTTTTACATTAACCCAGCAGTCTAAACTGCCATGGAAATGTGTGAAGGTAAATATTCTTTCTACATTTCTCAAGCAGCAGAAAAAGATTAAGTAGGTAGGAATTTTTTGTTGGAAACTTGAAGCTGATAAGAACAATGGGCAGTAGGTTTGCTTCTTGAACATTTTAAAAGACCCACAAATCATGTTGAGCAGAATTTATACTGACAAGAATGATACTGCTTTAGAGATATATTTATTTATTTTGCTACTATTTATATTGACTGACAGAGAGGCACTTCACTTAGGTGGTAAAATTTAAAAACAAATAATTCATAGAGTCGGCTTTCCCCCCCACATATTAATAATAAACAATACATTTGAGCCTAAGTTTGAGACATAACGATCTTTGTATTTGCATTGATAGTGATCCTTGATTCTTGAGGTGTTTATTTATTAGTTGTAATAATACTGTTGAAAGTAGGAATGATTTATTTTTCATACATGTGGTCAGCTGCAAGATTTGTCTTTCAATTTATTCAGTTTTGCTCCACCTATCTTTTACATTGTCATCCAAAGAAATATTCATGAGGCATTTTCCTCCTAACGTAATTAGTTCCCTGATTTCATTTTTCCTTGCCAATAAACACTTTATTGTTCTGTCATTTTAGTAAGAATAATTAAGATAGCATTCTGCCTTTTAACAATTTATTAGCTGTTAACAGGTATGGTTAAGCTAATTATCAAATGGTTAAAAATTTATTCAGGTTAGGATATTACAAGTGTTCTATATGGGCAGGTTCCTTGCTACAATAATTCATTTAAATGTTCCCAAGTACTTCCACTATGGCATTATATGGGAAACATAGTAGATTATGGAAATGTAAAACCCAGATAATTATTAACATACTTTTCTGTGCATAAAGTGCTGACATATTTACTTACAAATCAAGTAAATTAAGATTGTGGGGGAAATAATAATTGAACTACCTCCTGTTCCTTTCTCCCTTTTTTGTGATTAAAAACAGATAATACACAAGTAAAACAAACAGGCCCTGTTTAATCTGTTAGATTTTTCTCAGTTCATATTATCATTATTCAAGAGGATCAAAATTACTCTGTCAAGTGGCTTTTTAGAATAACTCATTACTGGACTTTAGCCCTCTTCCCAAATTATTTTCTATCGCAATTCAAAATAATGAGGCATTATTTCCTGGAGTGGGGTGGGTGGGTGGGCAAGGAATAGTCCCTCAAGGACTGACAGCTTATGAAGTAAATCTTTCATCCTCTAAGTAGTAAATCTTTAGTAAATCTTTCATCCTCTAAGAGAGATACTCTTTTACTTTTAAAAAAAATATTTTATTGCCTTTAAAACAATAGCATAAAAAAAAAAAGACAAAAGTAACACAGATATATACTTTGTCCAAAAAGAAAAAGAAAAGTGCTTTAAAAAGAGTGAAAAAAAAATGCAGCGGAAAAGAAGTGTAAATGTATCGTTATAACAATTACAATTCTCTATATATTTATCTAGTATAAATAGTATTCAAATACATATATATTTATTTTAATTGATTTTTATAACTATCATTCATCTTTAACTTAATGTATTTTGTATAAATGAGTTCCATGTTTCTTTATATATGTGCCATACAAAGCTTACATCTATATAGGCTATCCTCTTATAGGTAGCAAGTGCGATCATCCATTGAATGAATACAAACATACATTTATTTTTCCAATGCCTTAAGAAAGCTATTTTTGTGGGAAGCATTTTTACAATATGCAATAATCAACTGAGTTAAAATGTTTAATTTTTATAATGCACAATTAATATGTCTAATGTCTACAGCTTATTAGATAAATCACGAATCTTACAAAATTGTAAATACAATCCTTTTTTTCAATATTATAGTGACTGCTATTAATGCAGAGATCTGTTTAAGACTGTACATAGAAAGAGATTTTTCTTGTGTTTTGACCCCCTGTTACACTTTTCAATTTCCAAAAGAAAAATATGTGTTTAACTACCCAAAAGCTTAAGAAAGGAATGCAATCATTTCTTTTGGTCTGTATATGACAAGTTTCACTTTAAAAGGTGGGCACAATAACTACTGGGAAGAACTCAAGTCATTTCAGTGCCCTCATCTTGAAGAGTTCCTTTTTATTTTAAGTAGAGACTAAAATGATGGATTGTGTTCTAAATCTTTGTGATATGATGATCTGGTGTTGCTGCGGTGAGGAATGCAGTCTCTTGCTTTTGAATCAATTCTTGTAACTCAGTTCAGAATCGCAGTTCTGTAATAAATCGCTGGATATATTTATACATGCACAAATTATACAAAAAGGTGGACTGAAACTTTGATCACTGTTCTCACATGGAACATTTTCTGCTGTGAAGATGGAATAGCAAAAGGAAGAACAGAATTAGACAAAATGATATTAAGACCACAGGGGGAAAAAGTAACAAAAAATTATAAATATTTATTGAATTACAGAATGGAAGAAGAAATAGTTAAAGGGAGCATGATAAGTTGGGAAAAAAATCTCGGCCATATCATCAATTTAGACCAGTGGGGAAAAATTGGGACCTTAAATTATAAATTAAATAAAGCAAGCACATATAAAGAAAACCAATATAAAATGTTTTAGAGGTGGTACCTTCCACAGGCAAGATTGGCAAAAATGTATAAAAATATGAACACTAAATGTTGGAAATGCCATCAAAGTGATGGAACCTATTACCATATGTGGTGGACCTGCCCCATAATTAAAAAAAAATTGGAACAAAATTCATAAATGGTTGGTAGGAATAAGACAACACAAAATAAATATGAAGCCAGAAACATTCTGATTAGGTAAATTTGATGGAAAAATGGAAAGAAAATATTGATATGTTATTCTACATATATTAATAGCAACAAGAATAACGTTGGCACAACATTGGAAACAGGATGGGGTACCAAATGATAAATTTATTAATAGAAAAATACTAGAGTGTGCGGAATTAGATAAACTAACATATGAACTAAATGACAAAGAAGATTCAAAATTTCATGAGGTTTGGAACATATTTTATCAATGGATAGAGAAAAAGAAATGAGAGGGAAATGAGAGTATATAAAGTGTATATAGTTACAGGTATAAATATGGGAAAAAACAAATGTTATAAAATGGAAAATGAATATATAAGTAAAGATATATAAAGAATATAAGTTATGTACCGGTATATGATAAGAGGTGATATTAATAGTTAAACAGATTGGAAATTGAAAACTGTAGAACGAATACAGGTTAACTTATATGTACTTATATGGAAATACGACATCAACACAATTTACCAAAAAAGGACTAAAAAGATTTAATGTATTTTTGTTTTGTTTTGTTTGTTTGTACTTCCAATGTGTTATCTCTTTTTAGTATCTTTTTTCATGTTTATGTTCAGTAAAATTTATTTTAAAAAACATTTTCTGCTGTGTTCTGGTTTATTCACAAAAAAAATCATAAGGAGGTTATATTTCAAGATTCCAAGGGACAGACCCAGCATCTGCTATCTTCTTATCTTCTGTATTAACTAATGGAGAGAAGAGAGGATATAATGTGTGTGTGATAACACTCCTTGCAAGCAATGGTAAGATAGAGACCGTGTCATTAACGCATGGACCCATCCTCATGTTGCAAATTGGACCATAGATCTGTGTTAAGATTAGGAACAATGTGAGCTTTGTGTTGAGTTATAGGTGATCCATTCAAGATGAATCACAGTAAATATGCTAGAATAGCTTCACATGCCCTCTCTGGGATGCTGTGTGACACAATAGGAAGCACAGCTGCTCGGTGGCAATAACAGGCTGTCTTCATTTAGCAGTGCATGGAAATGGCTCATCCCAACCACCCTCCATGTAACAGGGAAGAGAAGTGCTAAGATGCAATTCTCAAGTTGAAGCCAGAAATCTGCTGCTGCTGCTATGAGCCTTGGACCTCTAAGGGTTAGAAATGGAGCCTGTGCTTCTCTGTCAGGCAAACACAATCTTTTAAGCAGAAACTGGATTTAAAACTCTTTCTGCTCTAGTAGTGCTATTACCACAAGAGCTAAAATAAAGATTTATAGGCTTTCCAAATTTGCCCAAATTTTCACAGTTCAGATTTTGATAATTTTTTTTTAAAGGATTGCAAAACTTGAATGGGAATATTTTAAATATCATTATTTGGAGGGGCCTTCCTTGATTGCTTTGGCAAGGCAGCACACACATAGGCAACTCAAGCTGTCAACTACCAATTACCAGGAAATACTAAATCCTATTATATGTCAGCTATCAAATAAGTCACATTCAAAATAGAAATACTGTTGAACGTCAAATACTGAAGTCAGATATCATAGCATTCCGTGATTATAACCTTGCACAGAAAAAAACAGGCTGGTGAAATATTCAAGAAATGTAATTTTGAAGCTTTAAATATTTTTATGGCTTACATTTTTTTTCTAGAGAGAGGAATTTATCATGATTTGCAAAATGCCTTGTTTTTGTAGCCGATCCTCATTATCTGTTTGGAATAGCACAACTTTAAAAGATGTTAATTGTGAATATATAAGCAGTCTATTAGAATCCTTTGCTAGTTTTCCAGGATTGCAAGCTATCTTTTGTAAGAACAAGATGCAGTTTTGATTGCAGCGGTGCATGCACTAAAATAGCCAATATTCTTTGTGTCTAAATTAGACTTAAAATAACAACAATAACAACTTAGGCAGCTTCCTGCCTTATATATTTATTTACAATGGGCTTATTTTAGAAACTGATTAGTGTGGTGGAAAGCACTGGTGTTCACTCTTTTTGGAATTAGCATATTTAAGCACTCATAATAAATTGGGAATTCTCACAGGTTGATAAGATGGTTTTTAACTCCATTATGGGCACATAACAATGGACTAAGCTCAGAACAATATATTTAAGACGAAGAGAGAGAAAAAAAACAAAGATGTTAGGTCAGACAATATCGCAAATAACATTTGGAAAAGCCTGCCAATTGTTTGGATAACTGTACAATGCCAAAGCCTCTTATAACATTGTTAAGTCTTTATTCAGTAATACATTATCATGCATATTTCATAGCAGGGATTACTAAGACAGAATTGTGTGTCATTTTTGTTGTATGTCTTTATAATTACACCTTGAAGCCACAACTAGATTTTTTTTTATTACATATTCATGAAAAGCGGACTTGTAATTTGATAAAGGGTAGCTTGTGTTCTCGACTCCATTCAAACAACATCATGAAGCAGAATTAAAGTAGGCATCTGTGTTCTCCCGGCATTAATCTCTTCAAGCACATTCCAGCTGCTATGATGTGCAGGCGGGAGATAAGTCCTAAACGGACTAAAACTAAGCAAGCCAGACAACTCTATTATTGGCTTCATAATTGCTTAATTAAACTTTTGTCACTAATCATTATGAGGGCAATAGAGCTGTTATACTGGCTTCTGTTAAGCAAAAATCAATAAACTGTAGGAGTTAATTTCGCCGTATTTTTTGTCCTGCAAATGGAATTCATTGCTGCCGGTTAGTGATCTGTGGTGCTGGCGCGCGACTGATAGGAGCAGCCATCACCATCTGAATTGAGGGTATTCAGTAGCACATGAATATGAACAAATGGCAAGCATAAATCTTTTGCATGAAGTACACCTTCTATCCCTTTATTATGGAACAATTGACCCATCTAAAATGAATTCTAATGCCAGGAAAGCGTTTAGATTTAAATTACACCATGGTCTTCTGGACCTGAAAGATGACGGCATAAAAAAGATTAATATGCTAATTATTTTTCTCCTTATTTTTCCCCCCTTCGACATCTATGGTGGGGTATTGTGAAGCGTGTAAATAAGATGACTGTTTTGTCAAGAAATGGCTCTGAGGCACACTATATTCCATTGCAATTTAATTTGTTTATTCAAACCTTCACTCCAGATTTTAACTGGTTTTGCAATAACACTTTATTTTTCACATAATGTTTTTTTCCTCTTCATAGAGAATACCTTGAAAAAGAAAAGTGTGTTTTGTTTAGTGAAATAGAGTTAATGGTATTATGAATGATGGTACTTTCAAATAAGGTATGCATTTATAAATTCTTGTCAAACTCCTTTTCTCCTTTCAAGGTTTGTTCAGCCTGGTTTAGAAGGCATTAAATCTCCACATAGCCACCCTTAACCCCACACTCTTCCTACAGACCCCACACTGCCACAAACTATATTAGCATAAGCTGCAAAAATGCTTTGTTTTCTCAAAATATTTTTCTTTCAAGTGCTGATAGTCACTTCTGCTTTTTTTCTAACTGCTATAGTTCAGTCTTCAAATCATTGGATATTCCATCATTAAACAGAACATACACCAGTGAGCTTCAGAAAGGGCTATTGTGGAAAAAATGTGGGAGGAGGGGATGTAAACTAAATGGCAGGAATTTATTTATCAGTAGATAATATTTCCTAAATCACAAAACCCAGTTCTTGCTATCTAATAATGGTATTGATCGGGGAAGCTTCCATGATTGAAGTTAAATAATATTTCAGTCTTCAAAATGAAGTCTTGTGGTTGAATCCAATTGATCCAGCAAATGCTTTTGCTAATAGAAGTGGATGTGAGGCACTTTTTTTTTTTTTAAATGGTCTTCTCACTAGGAAACTAGATTTTTTCCCTCTTCTCTCAAACTAGGAGCTTGGATACATGCAAGGCTCTGTAGGGCAAAGCAGCAAAAATGGCTTCCATTTCTCTTCTGTACCTAGACATTGACAATAAGGCAATTGAAATATCTACAGTATCTTTCATAAACATAAATTCAGGACAAAGGAGATGCAGCATGCTAGATATTGCCTGTGGCTTTAATAGCAATAGCACTTAGACTTATATACTGCTTCATAGTGCTTTACAGGCCTCCCTAAGTGGTTTACAGATTCAGCATACTGTCCCCACAATCTGGGCCCTCATTTTGCCAACCTCAGAAAGATGGAAGGCTTTTATAAACATTTTGTGCCAAATGAAGGGCAAGAGAAATTTTATAGAAAATTACAAGGGATAATTGGAGAAGTAGCTGGGGATTGCATCTGTATTTTAGGTTACTTTAATGGGTTTATTAATAGAGAACTAGACTATAAGAATAGAAGGAATAAGAAAATCAGAAAAGTGCTCCCTAAGTCCTTTTTTGAACTTACTAAAGAGTGGAAACTAAAAGATAGCTGGCAAGAAAGACATTTAACACAAAGTGGTTTTACTTACTATTCGGACAGACATTGTTCTTCGTTGAGGTTGGATATGGCATGGGTAACCATTGAAATAGATTTACAAATAGCAGAGGTGGAAATAGAAAGCGATTTGGAAGCGGACCATAAAGCAATTAGGATAAAGTGGAAAGGCAATGAAAAAAACCAAGGTGGACATTAAAGAGGGCAATAGCGAACCATAAAAACTTTAAATAAAAAATAAAAGATTTTTTCTATTTTTTTTTCAAGAAAATACTAAGGAGCAAACAAATTTACCAAATCTTTGGGATACTGCCAAAGCGGTAATGAGGGCATAGCATACATAGCATATAGCAATAGCATACATGGCCAAGGACTTTAAGAATAAGAGACAAAATAGGGATAAGTTAGAGGAAGAATAATAGCAAATTAGAAGAATATAGTAAATTAGAAGAAGAATTACAAAGGAAACCAGATAAAAAGAAGATAAAATAACAAATGATATTGTCAAAACATAGACTTAATCTACTAGATAAGGATGAACTAGCTCAGAAAATTAAATATAATAAACAATTATTTTAAAAAATGCCAACAAGCTTGGGAAATGGCTTGCAAATAAAATTAAAAAACAAAGAGAAAAAAGATTGATTGGTACTCTTAAAAGTGAGGAAGGAGTCCTTTGTTATAATATAGAGGAAAAGAAACAAACTATTGGTGAATTTTATAGCTTACAATATAAAAATGTTAAGCGGGTTGACCAAGCGAAAACACAAGGAATTTTCAAAATGGCAGATTTTCCTAAAGTTCCAGAGAATATTAAACAGATGATAAATAAGAGATTACAAATATAGAAGTGAGGGAAACATTTAAAAAACAGAAAAGCAATAACTCACTAGATTTGGATGGACTCCTGATAGAAATCTATAAAGGAATACAAGAACAATTGGAAGATAACCTATTAGAGTTATATAATGCCTTGTTGAAAGAAGGGAAAACACCTACATCCTGGAAAGAAGCCAATATAGCTTTGATACCCAAAATAGACACTGACCACACCCTAATTCAGAATTATAGACCCATTTCCCTCTTAAATGGCAATTACAAAATTTTCAGTTCAATTATGGCCCAGAGACTAAAAGGATATTTAAATAGCTTCATCCACATTGATCAGAATGGATTCTTGCCCAAAAGATATCTAAGGAATAACTTAAGAACAATAATGAATGTAATTGAATACTATGAAAAACACAATGAGAAACAGCTGGCATTAATATTCCTAGATGCCCACAAGGCATTCGATAATGTAAATGGGGATTTTATATTAGACAAATTGAAATACATGGAATTTGGAACCAATTTTATAAGAGCCATTGAAGCAATATATTCTGAATAGGTAGCCAAAGTGATAATAAATGGAGAATTAACATCACAAATTGACATTCAGAAAGGTACAAGGCAAGGTTGCCCCTTATCCCCTTTACTTTTTATTTTGACATTAGAAACATTGGCGAAAATAATTAGAAATGATAAACAGATAAAAGGACTACAAATTTTTAAAAATATTCAAATTACAAGCTTTTGCTGACGATCTCGTCTTTATTCTAGAAGACCCATTACAATCTGGTAAGCATTTATTGGAGATATTAGATACATATGGAGAAGTAGCAGGATAACGGATAAAACCAAAATGATTGTTAAAAATATGTAAGAAGATCAGAAGAAGGAACTAATGAACAAATTAAACATTCAAATTACAAAATCAATAAAATATTTGGGAATTAATCTAACTGCCAGAAACATAACTCCAAAAAAGGATAATTATGATATACTAAATGCAAAAATTAAGAGATTTAGACAATTGGGCAAGACTGCAACTTTCCTTTATGGGAAGAATTGCCGCTGTCAAAATGAACATATTGCCAAAAATCTTGTTTTTATTTCAGACAATTCCAATCAAATTGAAACAGGAGTACTTTACAAACTTAAATAGATTAATGAATAAATTTATCTGGCAACCTTAAAGACCCAGAATAAGACTCAAATATTACAAGAATCAAATGATAAAGGCAGTTTTGGATGACCAGATTAGCAAGGATATTACATGTGGGTGAGGGAATAGACGATATTAGAAAACAACAGAATCCTAATAGTAGAAGGCCACGACCTACAAGCCGGTTGGCATTTTTTTCTTTGGGAAAACAAACATTTAGTTCATCGCTATTTTATGAAACACTTTATAAGGAACTCACTATTGCCTGTTTGGTTACGGATTAAGAAACAAGCATACAGAGGCATCCGAAATTGGTTTTCACCTTTGGATGCGATTACCCATCCAAATTTTAAAAAGATTGGTAAGGCAATAACATACAAAAAAGTGATGAATGATGTAGGGAAATTAAAATCTAGAATAGAACTGAAAGAGGAATGGATTGATTTGGAATGGTAGGAATATTTGCAGGTAAAATCAGGATTAGAAAAAGACAAGAGCGAGGGGGGGTATAGAAACGAAGGTAGTCTTAGATAAAATACTATTAGACCCGGAAGAGAAACTGATTAAAAAACTATACTGTTATTTGTGGAGTAGAAACAAAAAGATAAAATTAGCCACAAACAATAAAGAAAACTGGTACAAGATGCATTTCAGGTGGCATATAGCCCCCACAAAATTTTCTAAAATAGACAAAAAGCATACACTTAGATGTTGGAGATGCAACAAAGAATTCAGGTCATATTATCACATATGGTAGAGTTGTGACAAAGTTAAAAGATACTGGGGAAAAATCCAAATTCAAACATGGTTAGAAGAAATATTAGAGGAAAAAAATAGAAAAGAAACCTGAATTTTTTTTGTTAGGTATAACACATGAAAATTTGAAAAATAAATCAATTGTTTCTAGCCCTCCACATAACGACAGCAGCAAGAATAGTGCTTGCAAAACATTGGAAAAACAGAAATTTGCCTATTGAGGAAGATATAATTGAAAAAAAATCACATTGTGTGCAGAAATTGATAGTTTAACCAAAGAAATAAAAAATATAGATGAGCAAAAGTAGACTCGGGGCGGCTCACAACAATAATAAACAGTGTACAATAAATGAATCTAATATTTAAAAGAAAAAAAATATCTAAAAACCCATTATATAAAAACATACAACACAAGCATACCATACATAAAACTATAAAAGCCTGGGGGAAATGTCTCAATTCCCCCATGCCTGACGGTAGAAGATGGTCTCGGAGGTATTCTGGTCTGATGCCATGTAGGGCTTTATAGGTCATTACCAACACTTTGAATTGTGACCAGAAACTGATGGCAGCCAGTGCAGGCCACAGAGTATTGGAGAAACATGGGTGAAACTAGGTAAGCCCACAATAGCTCTCATGGCCACATTCTGCATGATCTGAAGTTTCCAAACACTTTTCAGAGGTAGCCCCATGTAGAGAGCATTGCAGGAGTCAAACCTCGAGGTGATGAGGGCATGAGCGACTGTGAGCAATGACTCCCTGTCCAAATAGGGCCGCAACTGGTGCACCAGATGAAACTGTGCGAACGCCTTCCTTGCCACAGCCAAAAGATGATGTTCCAATGTCAGCTGTGGATTGAGGAGGATGCCCAAGTTGCGGACCCTCTCTGGGGGGGGGAATAATCCCCCTCCAGGGTAATGGACAGACAGATGGAATTGTCCTTGGAGGCAAGACCCACAGCCACTCCGTCCTGTCAGGGTTGAGTTTGAGCTTGTTGACACCCATCCAGACCCCAACAGCCTCCAGGCACCGGTACATCATTTCCACTGCTTCGTTGACTGGACATGGATGGGGTGGAGATGTATAACTGAGTATCATCAGCATACTGATGATACCTCACCCCATGCCCTTGGATGATCTCACCCAACAGTTTCATGTAGATATTAAATAGCAGGGGGGAGAGGACCGACCCCTGAGGCACCCCACAAGGGAGAGATCTAGAGGTTGATCTCTGACCTCCTACTAACACCGACTGCGACTAACTGGAGAGGTAGGAGGAGAACCACTGAAGAACAATGCCTCCCACTCCCAACCCCTCCAACCGGCGCAGAAGGATACCTTGGTCGATTGTATCAAAAGCTGCTGAGAGGTCAAGAAGCACCAGGATAGAGGACAAGCCCTTATTCCGGGCCCGCCAGAGATCATCCATTAGCACAACCAAAGCAGTTTCTGTGCTGTTGCCGGGCCTGCATCCTGACTGTTGAGGGCCTAGATAATCAGCTTCATCCAAGGACCGCTGGAGTTGGAGCGCCACCACCTTCTCAACAACCTTCCCCATAAAGGGAAGGTTGGAGACTGGATGGTAGTTATTAAGCATGGCTGGGTCCAGGGAAGGCTTCTTGAGGAGGGGGCGCACAAGTGCCTCCTTATAGGGAGCCGGGAAGGACCCCCTCCTCCAGGAAGCATTGACAATCTCCTGGACCCAGCTCCGTATCACCTCCCTGCTGGCCGAAACCAACCAGGAGGGACATGGATCCAGTAAGCAGGTGGCGGAATGCACAGCTCCAATGGCCTTGTCTACTTCATCAGGTGTCACGAAGTCAAACTCCTCCCAGACAGGTGGACAAAGACGGGGCCCAGTCACCTCGATTGACTCATTGTCAGCCGACACTGCTATCCAAATTATATATAAATATAATTTATGTAGTAGTAAGTAAAACCATTAGATTTGTACTACAAGCACATCACAAAAATGTCCAACTTTTATTTTAATGTTTTTTCTCCTTTTCTGTGTGAGTTTAATTGTTTGTATTTTGTGTGTTTAAATAAAGTTTACATTTATAAAAAGAAAAAAGAAAGAAAGATGGAAGGCTGAGTCAACCTTGAGCTTGTCAGGCTCGAACTCAACAGAATTAGTCTGAAATACTACATTCTAACCACTGCACCACCACAGCTTTTAATAAAGCATATCTTTCTATTTCCACATATTTCTACATAGTATCTATGAGTTCTGCTGCCTCAAAATACTGTTCCATGGATGGAAAGATCTTCTAAATGCATGGAAAAGCACTATCAAGCGCAATACTCAATTTCCTTTTATTACCATTATATGAAACTTGGTCCAGCAAGTCAGGGGTGGATTCCAGTTTTTGTTACTACTATTCTGTGGGTGTGGCTTATTTTGTGGGTGTGGCTTAATGGTCATGTGATGGTAGGCATAGCTTCATGGTCATATGACTGGGTGGGGTAATTTGGCACTCATGTGACTGGGTGGGAGTGGCTTTGCAGTCATGTGACTGGGTGGGGGGTTGCTGGGTGGTAATGTGACTGGGTAGGTGTGGCCAACTTGATGTCACTTACGTCAAGGGTTAGGGTTAGGGTGCCTGGCCTCTCCTCACCTCAAAGGCCTCAACGAGATACAATTTCCATGACTATTTATTACTACTGAATATCCAAAACATACCATTCAATCCTATGTATATATGCCATATATGTACATACATATTATACACAGGCACACAAAAAGATAGATTATCTACTATATATACTGTATGTGTATGTACACACAGCTCTTCTAGAACTACACATTCAACCTCACTTATTGCATTTATGAAGACACTAACATTTAATTATAACCTCTGTGCATTACATTACACATACCTTCAGAGGTTCGTCCCTAGCTTGCACATCACTGTTAGAGCCAGGAAATGTCATGGATTGAGTAAAATGTGGTGAAACTCACTTAATAATGTTCTTGCTTAGCAACCAAAACTTTGGGCTCAATGGTGGTCATAAGGACTATCTCTGCCTTCCTCTGCATGACAGCCTTGTCCTAGTAAGCTCCCTTCACCTTTCTGGCAATTTTCTTCTCTGTTAGAGGCACGAAATAATTCAGCAGCAAGGGGTTGGACTAGATGCCCTCCATCTTCCAGCCCTAAATTGCTGTGTTGTTTCAAAGTGTCTTCTGAAGCCATATCTAGTTGGCAGGGTTTGCGGTGCTTCCTTCCTTCCTCTTTTTCCTCTCTCTTTCTCTTTCCCTTCTCTTCTCCCTCCTTCCCTTCCTCTTTTTCTTTTTCTTTCTTCTTGCTCTTTTCTCTCTCTTTCTCTGTCTTTCTTTCTTTCTTTCATTCTTTTCTTTTCTTTCTTTCTCCCCCCTCTCTCTGTGTGTCTTTCTTTCTCTTTCCTTTTCTTCCTTGTCTCTCTCTCTTCCTCTCCCTTCCTTCTTTCCTCTCTTTCTTTTTCTTTTTCTCTCTTTTTCTTTCTTTCTTTCCTCTCTTTCTCCTTCTTAATTCCCTATATGAGCCCTACTGATTGATATAAGTGGGATTTATTCATATGTATCTTCATGTGATCTGCTACCTCTGTTATAAGGATTATGGCAGCAAAGGATTTAACAATCTTGGATACCTTTCACAATTTAATGGTTAATATCATGATAAATGATACAGGAGGCACATCAAATCTTTTTTTGTTGTTAGTTTAGGTCAGGAGTCAGCAAACTTAAACACTCAGAAAGCCATTTTGACCCATCTTACACAGATAACAAAAACACCAAGAGCCCCCAAACCTAAGTGGGCATGGCCAACTTGACATCATACACTCCCACCACTCTCAGTCACATCCTTATTCCTTTCTTCCTTCCATTCTCTCTCCTGATTTTACCTTCCTTCTTTCCTTCCCCCTCCTTAGATTTCCACTGCCTTCCTTCCCCCTTCCTTTCCTCTCCCTCCTTTCCCCTTCTTCTGGTTTTTCCTTCCATCTTCCTCCTTTCAACTTCCTTTCTTCCACTCCTCTGATTTTACCTCCCTCCCTCCCTCCTCTTTTTCTCTCTTTTTTCCTTTGTTAAATATATAAATGCTGCTTTCTGAGTTCTGCTAGTTGTATTGCTGAAGCATCAGGAACCAGATAGTACCAACTCTGTCAGATATCAAATGAAGGGTAGAAATCATATAGAGAGGTAATCCTCTCTCTCATTTCTCTCTCATGTGCATGTGCACTCGAACAAGATACCCGCCTGTGCAGAGATAACGGTGGAGTCAGGGAGCAATAAGATCCCTCACACACTTAAAGCAACCCAGAAACTCGTCACTACCAAGTTGCTAAGTACCAAGTATGAGAATGTTGAGAGAGCAGGAAATGTTGCATTATTGCCCATCTCACTATTCCCCTTTCATTTGCAAAATAATTTGTAGAAGAACAAGAAATTCAGGGAAATTGTAAGATATCTATTTTTCTGTAATTCATTAAAAAAAAAGAACTTGAATAGCTTAATTTCAGGACCTACCAGTTGTTCTTCTTGTTAACCATCATTCTTTTGACTCTTTTAACTCTACATAAGTATATTATCTAGCATTATGACATTAATCTCACTCTCTAGTCACACAGAAGTTCTCTGTCCTATCATCCTGACATTATTTTCTCTCATTATCCAATTTCTTCTTTAATTGCTTTCATAATGGTTCTTTGGAGCTTTTACACTTTTCATGTATTGTTGGATTAAGTGTGTTGTTAACTTGCAGTGTGCAAACTTCCTGGTAGGGGATTGGTTGAGACCAAGCATGATTATTTGAGAAACTGCATCTCTTTAAATTCCACAGAGCAGGTTGCTGGGTTGGGTGGGATGGTGGTTGGTGGGGGAAAGAAAATTAGTGACATCCTTTTATCCAATCAAGGTCAACAGAAAATTATTTAATAAAACATGAGGGAATTCTCATGTAAGGGAAAAGAAATGGTGGAAGAAAATATAGATAGAAGAGCTGATATTTTACTGTGTTTCAAGTACAGAGGAAGACAATTTCCAAAGTATATAATGATTTCTTATTGTTAAATGTTTGTTGCTGAGCAGAACTGTAAGATCACTGACAGATATCAAACTTAAAGAAGCAAACATTATAGCATCCTGCAACTGCTATATTTAACATTTGTTTCTTTGTGTTCATCCATAAAACATTTGTTTGTTTGTTTGTTTGTTTGTTTATTTATTTACCAGATGCTATGAATGTACCCAAGCTCTTTCATTGTTACTCTCTCTGAAGAATGTTTTCCAAGCCCTAAATCTTTGCAGGGGGTTTTTCATTACTCTAACTTGCTCTGAGTAAGTTTCTTTCCAGCCCTAACCAGGTGCTAATGATGTTCTCAGCTCTTACTGGCTTGCAAGCTTTTTCACCGTTACTTTCTGTGAAGAATGTTTTCCAAACCCTGTCTTTGATTCTTTTTCATTATCTATTTGCTCTAAATATTTCTTTCCAGCCCTAACCAGGTGCTATGAATGTACCCAAGCTCTTTCAAAAACCCTGTCTTTGATTTTTTTCCCCCCATTCTCTATTTGCTCTAAATATTTCTTTCCAGCCCTAACCAGGTGCTATAAATGTACCCAAGCTCTACTCTCTGTGAAGAATGTTTTCCAAGCCCTAAGTTTTTGCAGGTCCCCCCCCCCATTGGTCTAACTTGCTCCAAATGTTTCTTTCCAGTCCTAACCAGGTGCTAACGGCTTACAAACTCTTACATGTTACTCTCTCAGAATAAAATTTTTGTAAGCCCTTAACTAGGGGATAAAATAATGTGCTGAAGCTGACCAGATTAAGGATACTAGCCAGATGAATACCTGGTAAGCAGATTCTTTTCCTTATTTTCCTTCCCAAAAATTAAGCTGCTTCTTATATTCTGGTGCATCTTATACTCCGAAAAATATGGTATCCTGATTTTTTTTTAAAATCTCTGAAATCCTTGAATGGTTCTTCTGGGCTTGGACCCACCATCTTCATATGAATATACTTTTTCCAAAAGTAAAAGCAAGGTGGCTGATTGTGCCCAATGGGCAGAGCCAGCTCAGAGCAGCTGAGCTAGCCCGGAAAAAAAAGAGAGAAAGGGATCTGATTTAATGAGTCAAAGAGGGGTGCTTTGTATGTATTCCCACACGTTGTGAAGCACCTCTTTCAAAAGATTTACATAGCAGCATTATTGTGTGTGGTGTTTTTTTTTTCCTGAGGAATATGACCTGTGTGTGTTCTTGAAAAAGGGATGAACCCTTATGAGAAGGGCTGAAATAAAAGCTTTGTGGCTGAGAAGCTTACACAGAAGGGGCCTATCCCTAATTCAGTTTGAGGATGAAGAAGCTTTTGAAATGCAACATTGTGCTGGTGACTTTCCAGGCTTAGAGAGACTTGGGGAAGCCTGCGGCTCTTTGCATAGCAGGTTCATAGTCAAATTATATTTGCCATATGCTCGTAGCAGGTTCTGAATTTATGCTAGCTAGCATGGGTCCCCACTGCCCTCCCTTCCCTTCTTCTTAGCAATTCAGCTTCTTTCCAATGCAATAAAGCAAACTGCATAACTGTAAATAACAGTAAACAATGCTGCTTGAGACCAGAAGAAGAGCTGCAAGAAGAAAAGAATGGATGCTTGAAGTAAGAAGATGTGACATATGATATCACACCAAAATATTCATTATTATGAATGACCATTTCTGGCCAGTTCATTTCAGATTTTTCATCATAGCCTCAGTACAGGCAGAGTCTTATCACCTGCCCTCTGAGGCTGAAGACGGGGCTAGTTTCAGGGAATTGGTGATTTGATGCAGGAGCCATCTCTTTTGTATACAAATTTGCTCAGATACAATTATTTGACTTACTCCTATCTGTCAAATCAGCTCTGAATTAATTGGGTAATAGGAATCTCATAATAACATAGCAAGCATAAAAGCTTTATAAATGCTCAGAATAACCCTGGCATAATAATGCTGCCATTCTGACCACAGGATTATGAAGTGTGTATGCAATTGTGTGTTTCTTTGTGTGTGTAGTGTGTGTGTAGAAGTATTCATTTGAAACAGAGAATATCAAAAGCCATCTCTTGGGGTCACATGGACATGTAATGACTGTATACAATTCTCATACATTAGAGCCGAGGTGGCACAGTAGTTAGAGTGCAGCACTGCATGCTACTTCGACTAACTGATAGCTGTAGTTCAGCAGCTCAAATCTCACCACCAGCTCAAGGTTGACTCAGCCTTCCATCCTTCCGAGGTGGGTAAAATGAAGACCCAGATTGTTGGGGTAATATGCTGATTCTGTAAACCGCTTAGAGAGAGATGTAAAAGCACTATAAAGTAGTATATAAGTCTAAATGCTATTGCTATGATAAAAAAATAATCACTCCCTAACTTACACTAATTGAATTCAATTCACACATGATATGAAAGCAAATTTTCATTCAGTCATCTACTTTCCATTGGCTTCATTTCTGCTCAATCTTTAAAATTTAAATTTGGTTTCTCGTAGATGAAAACCTTCTTCGGCTCAAGCTCAATTCCAGGTGAGTTTATGGACACATGTAGACAATTTCCTCAAAACAAGAAGAAAATTTGCACAGCTCTGATTAATATAGCAGTACACACATTTGATGATAAAAAGGTTAGATTCTACTTTCTTCTTATCATCAAATGTGTGTACTGCTATATTAATCAGAGCTGTGCAAATTTTCAAAGTGTTGTGAAGAGAAAGTGCACTCCCAGTTTTGAAAGTGAACAGTTAGGTTGCTTCAGAGGAGGCAGACATTCTACTCATGTTGCAGTATATGAATAGATGCTACAGACCTTATCTTTATTATGGAACTTTCTAGGCTTGTTGCTAATTATGTAAGGGCAGACTAGATGGACCATGAGGTCTTTTTCTGCCGTCAGTCTTCTATGTTTCTAAGTTCCTATTAGCAAATGACACAATAATCCTAGTTTACCTTACCATTGATATAAAAGTAGCCAAAAGGCATCCTTAAACATATTTATGCTTTCAAGTCAATATTAAATCCTTGCAGTTTTCTTCAGAAGTGGTTTGCCATTACCTTCTTACTAGGGCTGAGAGTGATTGACTGGCCCAAGTTCACCCAGCATAAGGTGGGGCAAGAGCTCCCAGTCTCCTATTTTATATATAGAGTTGAAAGCAGTGAAGGGCTACCAAAATTTTTACTACCACACTGTGAGCATGGCTTATGCATTTTCTTACAACATCTTTCAGTGCAATTTGGGTGCTCTGGGGTGGAGTTCCATTTTCGCTACCCCACTGCGTTCCCCCACATCCGGGCAGTACCCCACCCCTGGTTGGAAAGGACCTTGCTGGTCATCTAGTGCAACCCCCTCAATCAAACAGGAGACCTTACATCACCCCAATCAGATGACAGTCCAATCTCTTTTTGAATGTGTAGAGTGTTGGGGCGATAAAGCACCAGCCTGAAGATGACGAGTGGGACCTTGTCAAAACATCGCCAGGAATCTCCGAAACTTACAATGGAAGAAACCCGAATATGCCAAGACCTTCATACCTGTACCCATGAAAATCTACAAAAACATACATACATACATACATACATACATACATACATACATACATGTACAGTATGTATGTATAGGCATATTTAAATTAAAAATAAACCCCAAATTACCTTTGAGAACTGGAATGGCTGTAAAGCAAGTAGGAACTGCCCAAGGGGAACAATTACAAGATCATCATCATCATCATCATCATCATCATCATCATCATCATTCTTATTCTTATTCTTGTTCTTATTATTGTTCATCACACAGTCAGCCAGATGGTCTGATTGGATTTTGCATTTTAATTCACTTTTTGAGTCCTCACCAACAACCTGGAATAAATAGATGTTGATGTTTGACAGTGTTAAAGGTATCATCACAGGATGTAAACTATTCTGAGTAAAACTTCCCTTTGCAATTGGCTGATGGTGACTTTATCAGTACTGAAGTTGTTCAAGTGGTGCTCGTTGTTTTGTTGTTATTTATACAACAATGTAAAATCACAGCTGCAGTTAACTAACATTGACCTTCATAGGTAGCATTATATGAACCTAGGGTGTCATAATATATCAGTATAGTCAGTACAGTGATACCTCTACTTAAAAACTCAATTCATTCTGTGACCAGGTTCTTAAGTAGAAAAGTTTGTAAGATGAAGCAATTTTTCCAATAGGAATCAATGTAAAAGCAAATAATGTGTGCAATTGGGGAAACCACAGGGAGGGTGTAGGCCCTGTTTCCTCCCAGGCCTCACAGAGGCTTCTCCACGCCTTTTCTGGCCCTGTTTCCTCCCAGGAGATTCCTAGAGAGGCCCCACAGAGACTTCTCCATGCCTTTTCTGGCCTTGTTTCCTCTCAGGAGATTTCTAGAGAGACCCCACAGAGGCTCCCCCCTGCCTTTTTCAGTTACAATTTTGGAGGCTTGGGTTTGTAAGTGGAAAATGGTTCTTGAGAAGAGATTAAAAAATCTTGAACACCCGGTTCTTATCTAGAAAAGTTTGTAAGTAGAGATGTTCTTAGGTAGAGGTACCACTTTATATGTGTTAATCCAAGTGGTGTGGCTTTTTGTAACTGAGAAATGGAAACCTTGTCAATGCACAGAAATTTTAAGTATGGTACAGTACCTATTGTGCTGATAACCACTGGGATTATCACATGTCGTTTATGCCATAATCTTTCAACTTCAGTTTTTAGATCTTGATACTTTGTGATCTTCTTGAGTTCTTTGTCTTCTATTCTACTTTCCCCTGGTAGTGCCACATCAATTATTTACACTTTCTTCTTTTCAACCACAGTTAAATGTAGTGTGTTATATGCAATGCTTTATCTTTGTTTGGATTCAGATATCCCACAGCCTTTTAACCTGCTTATTTTTGACTACTTTTTAAACTATATATTCCATCATTTTTTTCATTATTGGCCCAGGACAACTTTTATAGATGTTCCAGGGAAACATTTTGGCAATTGCATTATGTTGTTGTTTATAATCAGATTGTATGATCATCCTGTATATGATCTACTATTTTCATGTTTTGTTTCCTATACATTCAGTAACTTCAAATTTTATTGTGTGTCAATGCTTGTTCTTGGCTGTCTTTTACATCATCAGCCAATGCTTGCATTTCTTCTTCAACATTTTGTTCAACTTATAGAAATCTGCTGCCTCTATTTATACAAGTATGGTATAAACTATCAAAATTACTACCGAGATTTAAGCATTATGAATTGTCATAAGTTGTCTTATTTTTTGGCCCAAGCTGTCTAGGTTGTATCCAGTTAATGATTCCAGCATTGTCCAGTATCACAGTACAACTTAGCTCAGTGATGATGAAACCTTTTTCCTTCGGGTGCCAAAAAAGCATGGGGTTGCACTATTGCACATGGGTGAGTGCCCACGCCCATAATTCAATGCCTGTGGGGAAGAGCCTTCTCTGTGGCGGCCCCGACCCTCTGGAACCAACTCCCCCCAGAGATTAGGATTGCCCCCACCCTCCTTGCCGCAAACTCCTTAAAACCCACCTCTGCTGTCAGGCATGGGGAAATTGATTCCCCTGGGCCGTTTCTGCTTTACATATGGTTTGTATGAGACATATGATTGTTTTTTATATTAAGGGTTTTAAATTGTTTAACTATTGGATTTGTATTTTTCTGTTGTTCTGAACCGCTCCGAATCTCCAGAGAGGGGTGGCATAAAAATCTAATGAATAAATAAAAATAAACTTCTGGAGGGCCCAGTAGGCTCTGTTTCACCCACCCCAGGCTCCAATGTCTTCCCTGGAGCCAGGGGAGGGTAAAAACATCCCCCCCTATCCTCCTGGAGGCTGTATGGAGGCCGAAAATGCCCCCCTCAGAACCTCTGTGAGAGCCAAAAATCAGATGGCTGGCACATACATGCACATTGGAGTTGAACTAGGGCAACAGCCTGTGTGCCAGCAGATATGGCTCTGCATGCCACTTGTGGCACCCGTGCCATAGGTCTGCCACCACTGACCTAAGCATTGATGGTTTTGATGGAGTTTCCATTTTTCCATTTTATCTTTAGCAGTCTTCTCACTCTTTAGATGTATTCTTTATTAACCATGTTTTAACTTGTCCATGCTTTGTTGTTATCCAACTGTAAAATACTTGTAGATACATGTAGGCTCTATCCTGATTTTTTTTTTACCCCATTTGGAACTTCCATTCCACTACTGCTTGTAATTTTACCCAGATTTATTGCACTTTTATCGTAGCATATTTCCCAAGGCCAAGTTACATCTGTGATTAAAAAAAACCCAACCCAGTTGTACAGTATTTGTTAATGACTGGATTTGACTTCTGATTTTGCAGAAACCTTCAGATCATTCCATGTAAAGCAAATGTGAAATTTTATTAGCATTTTTTGCTGTTTGATAGCCAAGATTTATTTTCTTCAAAATCACAGAAAATTGGATTATAGCAATGACATTGATAAGGGTGATTAATGAGTCACCCTGGAAGATTAGTAACAACAACAACAACAGTAATAATAATAATAATAATAATAATAATAATAATAATAATATTTTTTCCCCTGATTGACTGGGAGTCACAGTTTTGAATATTAAGTTATCCAATCCAGCAGCATCAGAGAGATAGCTTTGCTCCATCCTTAACTGAGGAAGCTCACAGCAAGGGCTGGATGACAGGCCCTTCTCAGCTGCTCTTCGTCCCCAGTAATTAGCCTGCGATGGCAGCTACCTCTTGTGGCTTTGCCTGCGAGAGACATTTGACACAGCCGACATCAGAGGGATTTTTCAGGAGGCTCTTGTGGAGACCGAATGGCTCTTAATTAACCACTTAGGTATCCTCCTTCACTCTCCCGCCTGGCACTTTCCAAATGGTAGGGGGTTGCACTGCGGATCTAAACACCGGGGAAGCACACTATCAAAAGATCTTGTAAATGAAGGCTTGTGTAAATTATTTTTAATGATTCCCTCCTGGCACATCATTATGTTTGTAGTTACACACAGCCACTTCAGAGATGGCTCATCTTCCGTGAGGTCAGCTGCAGGACCACCATAACTAGCTCCAGTCAGTAAATGGCTTATTAATTAGCCCCGTGATTGTACATTGCTAAGAGCTCTGATGTATGGAGCTGGAATTGTAATTGTGTAGGATCGAAATAATAAGCCATCTCAGGGCTCCTTATGCAAATTGCCACATTATGAAATCATTACCTATCTAAACACTGAGTTTTAATAAGAATTACAATGATGAATTTTATGATAATTGACACTCATAATTTAATCTTGTGGATTTTTTTTATTGTTTTGATGGTTAAAAGTGTGTTTCTAATTAAATGTTACTTAAAATGCAAAAGGGTGATTTAACAATTCTATTCAGTTCCTGTAGTTCAGATCAGGTTTTTTTCACACACTCTCTCTCTTTGGTCAGTGAGAACAGGCTGTTTTCATAATAGGTACGTAATATTATGTGTTGGGAAGATGTTTTATGTGTTATTTAAAAATATGGTTTGGATATTGTCAACTTTGAGAAATACGAAAGCATATGTGCCACTGAGTATAATTTTCATCATCATCATCATCATTAAGTTCTAAAATCATCAGCAATCATGCTTATGGAAGAGGTTTGTGAGGGATGAGTAGGAATTGCGTAGAACTTAAAGATGTTTTCTGTGTCTCAAACCCCTAATAGTCTCCTGATAAAAACACTGCCATGGATAATCCACTTTAAACTCTGGAACATTTTTTAAGTATTCATCACATTGAATAAATTAAACAGAAAGAAGTGAGATTAAAAACATCATTTCCTTGTTTCCACACAAAAATAAATGTATGAATATGTTAATTGTAATATTTATGTCCAAACACATTTGCTGTAATTGGAGCCAATAGTTGTGTATGACCATGAAGTAATTTGACAGCCAGAGTCAGGACTCCCAGACTTAAATCAGAGTGGCTTGATGTCTCCCACATTTCTTCAATCCCAAAATGTGTATGGGCAAAATATTTCCCAGATCAAAGCCACAATGTATGATATACGTTTATAGCATAATAATACTATCTTTGGGGTTAATCTTCAAGGACTGCACCATCTGCTGTACTGCTGATCAACTTGGGCTGCTATAAATTCAGCCAATGGCCAATTGGCAAGGAGAAACCCACGTAGATGCTTCTTCTTCTTCTTCTTCTTCTTCTTCTTCTTCTTCTTCTTCTTCTTCTTCTTCTTCTTCTTCTTCTTCTCCTTCTCCTCCTCCTCCTCCTCCTCCTCCTCCTCCTCCTCCTCCTCCTCCTCCTCCTCCTCCTCCTCCTCCTCCTCCTCCTCCTCCTCCTCCTCCTCCTCCTCCTTCTTCTTCTTCTTCTTCTTCTTCTTCTTCTTCTTCTTCTTTTTTCCTCCTGCTCTGCCTGGCACAAAAGGAAGGACAAGAAATACCTGACCAATTAGCAGTTAGGCAAATGCCTCTTTCCTGTATTCCAGCCTCTCGACATGCACAGAGGTTTTTCATATGTTTAGATGGACAGCTGACATCTGAGCTTATACAAAGAAGGTCACAAAGAGTGAGAGATGCAAATTCTTTCTTTCCCTAGGGTTGTGGATTTTCTTTGGAAAGCCATTACTATATTCCATTTGGGATCAGATGGGATCATTCCAAGCCATTTGGGCAAATTAATTCTTAGCAATTTCCCCTTTTAGAAACAGTCCTCTGTTATTACAACCTGTGTGGATTCATGCAGGATTATAGTTTTTCAATTGCAGACATAGCAGTTTTTCTTGGAAATAAAATCTGTAAAAATATTTTTGGTGAGCGACTAGTAGATTCATTTTTAAGGCCAATTCAATTATAATAGATTTTTTAAAAAGAGTCATTGAGTATTGGCTGACATACCAGTTTAATAAATTTTTATTATAATTCTTTACCATTAATATCTCTTTTAGCCAGATTACAACAATGGCATGTATATGTTTTGTTCTTTCATTTTACTTCCCAGCATCAGCATCGTTTGCACTAACTCTACTTGGAATAAAAAATAAACAACTGGAGAGATGGAGATAGAGGTAGAAATAGTGAGTGAGTGAGGGAGGGAGGGAGGGAGGGAGGGAGGAAGAGAAAGAGTGAGAGAGAAAGAAATGTTTGTGTATGTGTGTGTGTATATTCACAAACAGAAACACTCACATAGAGTCACACGGAAACGCTTTCTCAATAAGAAATTGCAACCATAGAACTCACCACATGGTGCAGCAGTTTTTAAACAAAATGCCTATTGCAGAAGAGACGGAGTAACGACTCGGACACCAGAGCTGGATTTAAAACTTGGGTCATTTTATTATAATAATATTTGCATAATTTATTAATTAAATTAGCATGAATTAGCATAAATTTGCATAAATAAACATATTCAACTATGACCCGGAAACAGTGGACCTGCAGGGTCAAAGAAACACTTCCGGGGCGGAAATGACGTAAAAGGTCAACATTCCTGGGCAACTATGGGCGTAATCGATGCTGGTCCAGGTGAGGGACCTCTCCCTCACCTGAGACCCTGCCATACACTCGCATGAGGGGGGTCCCGCCGGCTCACCCCTACCCTGGGACTTCAATAGCGGGACCCAAAGACAGGTTCCCCCCAAGCACGCAGGTAGCACCCACCATGGGCTTGGAGAGAACCTGTCAATCATCCCCAAAGATGCCCAAGGGAGAACGCGCAGTTGCTGAAACCACCCAGATTTCCGCCCCTAACCTGCCTACCCAAATGACCAGAGGTAAGCCAATTAACCTAATTAAATGCAAGCACCCCCTAACCGCACATCCATCTCCCCAGTGTGGAATGGGCGAAAAAACAGCCCGGCCTAATGGGCGAGGCTGCAAAAAATTCCCATTCGGCCCCCGAAGGCGACCCACTATGCACACTGCAAATAGGGAAGGGCGGGTGGGTGTCTGCTCTCAGATTGGGTCCGGGGCGAAAAGGCCTGCTTCCAGGCCTGCTGCCCTTAAATAGGGCCAGCAGGCCCCGCCCGGACCCAACGTCATGCCCAGCCACGTGGGCCAAGCAATCCCGGCCGAAATCTCGCGTCGCGAGATTTCGGCCGAAACCAAGATGGCGGCCGCCATGGAAGGGTCCGAGTCTGCCCGGCCCTTCCGCAAAAGCGCCGTGAGGCCGGTAAGTCAGCCGGCGATATTGCAGAAGAGACGGAGTAACGACTCGGACACCAGAGCTGGATTTAAAACTTGGGTCATTTTATTATAATAAATTTGCATAATTTATTAATTAAATTAGCATGAATTAGCATAAATTTGCATAAATAAACATATTCAACTATGACCCGGAAACAGTGGACCTGCAGGGTCAAAGAAACACTTCCGGGGCGGAAATGACGTAAAAGGTCAACATTCCTGGGCAACTATGGGCGTAATCGATGCTGGTCCAGGTGAGGGACCTCTCCCTCACCTGAGACCCTGCCATACACTCGCATGAGGGGGGTCCCGCCGGCTCACCCCTACCCTGGGACTTCAATAGCGGGACCCAAAGACAGGTTCCCCCCAAGCACGCAGGTAGCACCCACCATGGGCTTGGAGAGAACCTGTCAATCATCCCCAAAGATGCCCAAGGGAGAACGCGCAGTTGCTGAAACCACCCAGATTTCCGCCCCTAACCTGCCACGGAGCGGGGGTCAGATCTCTATCTTGGCCCCCCGACTCCCCCCTCCATCTGCGCCAGCTCACGCAGAGACACTGCAGGTCCAATAGGGAAAATGGTGTTCCTCCGTTCTGCCAGAGGAAGACCGGCAGCCAGGTAAAGCCACAGCTGATCTATGGTGATGCGGGGATGGGCCACAACCACCCTGCCTAACTTTCTGACTACCGTACCCGGGCCTTAACTCCCCGTCTAACCCGGTGAAGGGCCCTAAGGGAAAATGGCGTCCCACCAAGCGATCCCCCAAGAGGATCTCGACCGCACCACCTGCGTGGAGGGCCGCACGTGCGAAGCCACCGCAGGCTTCGCGAACCTGGCAGATCGAAAAACGACCCCCAGGCCCACACCGGTCCTTGCCACCACGGTGCAAGGCCCACCACCTGGGCGCCGCAATGGGATGCAGCCCTCCCAGTACCATCTGGGCGCAGCAATGGGATGCCGCCCTCCCAGCACCAACTGGGCGCAGCAATGGGATGCCGCCCTCCCAGCACACATCCAGGCACAGCAATGGGATGCCGCCCCCGGCACTAACTGGGCGCAGCAATGAGATGCCGCCCTCCCAGCACCAACTGGGCGCAGCAATGGAATGCCGCCCTCCCAGCACACATCCAGGCGCAGCAATGGGATGCCGACCCCCGGCACCGACTGGGCGCAGCAATGGGATGCCGCCCTCCCAGTCCCAACTGGGCGCAGCAATGGGATGCCGCCCTCCCAGCACCAACTGGGCGCAGCAATGGGATGCCGCCCTCCCAGCACCTCTGAGCGCAACGATGGGATGCCGCCCCTGGCCACCGACTGGGCGCAGCAATGGGATGCCGCCCTCCCAGCCCCACTGGGCGCAGCAATGGGATGTCGCCCCCCCGACACTACCTGGGCGCAGCAATGGGATGCCGCCCTCCCAGGACCAACTGGGCACAGCAACGTGATGTCACCCTCCCAGCACCTCCTGGGCGCAACAATGGGATGCCGCCCTCCCAGGACCACCTGGGCGCAGCAATGGGATGCCGCCCTCCCAGCAATAGCGGTGGAAACGCCCGTCCCACCGCACACCCCGTCTCCCCAGCCAGACAGCCAGGACCCAGCCGCCACGACGGCAGGGTCCCCACCCGATGGTAACTTGTTGCTGAGTGGTCCGGAGCGCTCTAACCCCAAGCAACACCGTCGGTCGCGTCCTGGCGGAGTTGAATAGAAGGGGCCAAAGGAGGAACCTGGCCTAAGATCTTACCCAGACCCTCAACGGCCGTTCGTACCCTAAAACAGGCCGTTGACCGCCGGCGGGCGACTTCCCGAATCCTCCGTATCGAGAGGCCGATACCGCACTGGTGGCAGCGCCTCCCGAGAACGAGCGTTCCCGAATGGCGGGATCCATACTTGGCCTGGCCAAACCCTACATACTAGCACCCACCTACTGAAGTAATGAGATGGAAGGCACCAAATTGACCCGGCGGCCCGCAATGCGGCCCCGGCCCAACTTTCCCGCACCGTCACACTGCGGAAGACGCCATAAAACCAATAACCCCGCCCCCGCCTTATACAAGGCGAAGCCGGCCAACCTGGACCTAATAGTCCCAACCGAAAGGCCACGCTGCCTAAGCTGGACACCAATATGGCCAGGTACACAACTGGGGCAGGCCAGCTATAGGGGTAACCCGTATACTGCCTGCCATCCCAAACAGTTCACAACCCCGTTAACTAACCCGGGGACATGCCTAGCTAAAAACAGTGTGGTCAGGGACAAGGACCTGTGCCCAAAAAAAATTGGCGGACAAGCCGCATGACCCTGTCCCTCTTGGAGGACAGGGCGTTCACAACACGGACAACCACTAAGCTGCCACCAAAATGCACAGTCCTGCCCCCCAAACCGCTCACCCCAAAGCTCTAGAGCCACTATCAAGGGGGAGAGCTACCAAAAGGGGAAATCCCTAACCAAAGAAGAGGCCCCCATTCAGGAGGCCACGCAGACCAGCCCACTGGTCACCCAACACAACCTAAAGCGCGAGTACATGCCGTACCAGAACCTAACTGCAAATCAGCTTCCAAAAGAAGCTCTTGCTTCCAAAAAGACAACCCATTAAAACGTTGTAAGAACTCCGCCACACGCAGAGGTCAGCCCTGACCCCTGCACCTAAGCGGGTACGATAATGGGGCAACAAAGCCCCTTCATCGCAGTACATAACCCTTAGAAAAACCCTGCCCGGCACCACGACCCGGCGGGCAAAATGAAGTATCCCAGCCAGGTCCCGGAGCTGCCGAAGAGTGACCTTCCCGCAGCCCCAGAACCGTACCAAGGTGATCCCTGATTTGTACCGACTTGACCAGGGGCAAACGAAAAGATTGCACCTCTGAGTCCAATTCAATACCGAGGAAGGCAATCCCGGTGGCGGGGCCCTCGGTCCCCGTAGAGGCTAAAGGCACCCCCAACAGAGCACAAAGGGCTTTGAAGACCACATTGGAGCAAAGCAGTGCTCTGCACGCGCAGTCCCCGCCACCAAGAAACCCACAAGGTAGTGAACGCCGAGCCCGTGCCGTTGCGCCTCCTGAGCGCCCACTCCAAGAAGGTGCTCGAGCTCCCAAAAGAGAGCATGAGAGGGAGCCACCCGTGGGTAAAACCCCAATCACTTAAAACACCCCTGAAATGGAAGCCCAACAGCGCAAGCCGCCGGGTGCATAGGGCAGAGCCGGGATGCTGACTCAATGTCGCATTTATCCATAAGGGCTCCATCCCCACGCTACATTACCATGGCCGCGACCACCTCAAAGGATGCGAAGCCGGCCAAACAAAGGGCGTCAGGAAAGAAATCCCTCACTGACTCCCTTTTAAGAAAAAACAAGTGGTGAATCAACCTAGATTCAGCACCCACCTGTCAGGGGACCCCCCTGAATGGGGAGACCCCAAGATTCGGGAAGGGCGGCTCCGGGAAGGGCCGAGGGCCCCTCCCCATGTCCACCTCTTATGCTATCCCGGACCGAACAATGCCGTTATGTCCCACAACCAACCGGAGGTTGTGGAACCCAAAGGCCTGCTCGAACCCCCCATGTAAGGGATCCCGAATCCCTTAGAGAAACCTAGCAAGAGAGCGACCGCTCTCGAGCGGGGGTGGTCGTCCCTCAACCAACCCCAGCGTTGTTGTAGTTGTCGTTATAATTAAATGGGCTGGGCCCAGTTCCCCCCCCCCGTAGGTGGGGCCTGTATCCTGGACCCCGTCCCCTCCCAACCGTCCCCTTTCAGGGGCAGGGGTACATTGCAGCGGCATGGGAGCCCCGCCTTCCCGCACGCATGGCTATACATACAAAAAGGGGGGAAACAAGTCCCTCTGCCTCAAGCCCCTGCAATGCAGCAAACGGGTCCCACCCTGTGGTGGCCCCCTTGTCCAATCTCCCTGGCCCCGACGGGGAAGCCGGCAAAAGGGGCGGAGGCCCTCTGGCCTGGGTTGGCGGGGTCAAACCCCCCGCCCCCAACACACCAGGCCCTGGCAAAAGCCGCCCCAAGGGCCTGTGCTCCCGCACTAGGAGCCAGGGGGGGGGGGGAAACCTGTTAGGAGTCCCCCCACCCCCTTTAAAACCCTAAGAAACTGGGACCGAGTGGCAACCATATTTAAACAATTAGAATAGAATAGAATAGAATTTTCTTGGCCAAGTGTGAATGGACACACAAGGCATTTGTCTTGGTGCATATGCTCTCAACATACATAAAATAAAATATACATTTGTCAAGAAACAAGTGGCACAACACTTAATGATTGTCATAGGGGTCAAATAAGCAATGAAGAAGCAATATTAATAAAAATCTTAGGATATAGTCAGAGTAGTTCCTTTTTGCTGCTCTGACCTAATTAAGTTAGATAACAGCTGTAATGAAGTTTGGCCATTATCTACTGAAATAGTAAAGGCCTGGAACAAACTTCCCGCAGACCCAGCAGCGAATCCACAGCAACAGCGTTCAAACATGCCCGGGACAAGCACACACCCATCCCAAGACAAAACACAGAAACAGAACAAGGGCAGACCAGAGGGACCAAGAGGTCCTTTCCTGCCGTTATATGTCCCTGCTTCCCTATAAATATATGACATCAGTCCCACCACCATCAGTCTCATAAAGAGTATGATTAATATGTGCTTGTGTACACCATGGTTCTCAAGTTACCTGAGGGAACTGGGGCCACCCAGGCCCCAAGAGGGCAGCTAAGGCCTCTGCCCAAACAGGCAGCGCAGCAGCATGAAGCTGCCGCCAAGGGCCCGACCGTCCCCCGTGTGCATTTTATGCGGTATTTTATTTCTTTCGGGGGCCACGAACCGGGAGGGGCCGCACACGCGAGCCCCCCACCCCGGCCCCCCACTTCCCCAATGGGGCTACCAGAAGGATCCCCCCCCCAATATAGGGGGGGGGCAACAGCCAACGGCCTTCCCGCCGGACCCGAAGCCCCCAAACTATTCCCCGAGCCTCCGATGAGGCTCCCAAAATGGCGACCGCAACACGCGGCCGCCTTTTACCGAGTGGGGTGGGGGTGGGGGCCTCACGCAGGACTCCTGCCGCAAGCCCGTTGCTGCCCAAGACTCCTTGAAGCTGGGCAGACCGCCAGGACGAGCAGTGCCCCCAAGCCTCGAACGAGGCCGAAATGACGGCCGCCTCCACGCGGCCGCCGAAAGGCTCCAAGAGCAGACAGCCGAGTGTCTGCTCTCAGATTGGGTCCGGGGCGAAAAGGCCTGCTTCCAGGCCTGCTGCCCTTAAATAGGGCCAGCAGGCCCCGCCCGGACCCAACGTCATGCCCAGCCACGTGGGCCAAGCAATCCCGGCCGAAATCTCGCGTCGCGAGATTTCGGCCGAAACCAAGATGGCGGCCGCCATGGAAGGGTCCGAGTCTGCCCGGCCCTTCCGCAAAAGCGCCGTGAGGCCGGTAAGTCAGCCGGCGATATTCCACTGAAAATAATTCAATATGATTGATTTATTTACAATTTATTTGTATTTATAATAAATAGACAGACTTTATTTTTACTTCATTTGAATATGTATATTTCTGTAAAATCCAGCTAATGAAATATATAAACTAGATTTAGCATGAAGGAATGTTTGGCAAGATGCCTCAAGTATATCAATTTGCCTTCACTCTTTTTGTTAATTCCTGGCTAAATCCTTGGAAATGGATTTGTCTATATTGGAAGAAGTTGGGGGAAAGTGCCAAAAAATAAAGCACTGTGTTAAATTTTTGAAATTATTTTTAAGCGCATCACCATATATCTTTAATTATTTTCACATGATTAAAGAGACATAAAGGCTTACTAATGCTTATAAATATCATTAACTTGGCAATCACATAAATATATAATGACAATACATTGAGTTTTCATCATGGTTTTCACTTGCCATATGAAAATCTGATTTTCAATTTTTGGGATAGACTAATTTGCTTTGCATTCACCCAAATGTGAATATTAATGAGATTATGTGATATCAAAATGGCTTTTATGTTTATGATAGTTGAAGAACCATAAAATTTGCTCTCTTGGAAGTTAGGATGGACCACAATAATTGGTGCTTGGAATAAAAATAATGGAGGCCACCAGAATAAGCTTGAAGAAAAAAATCAAGTATCCACTAGTGTTGGGTGAACCCAATGAAGTTCGGGTTCGGCAAACTCACCTGAACTTTGCTGTGAAGTTTGGGTGAGTTCGCCTAACCTGAACCTGAACTTTTGCTTGCAGCAAGCCGCTGTGGCGTCCTTTTCTGTAAAAATAAACAAGGAGGTGGGGAATTTCCCACCTTCTTTTGCTTTCTTTTATTTTTACAGAAAAGGATGCGGCAGCGGTGATGCAAGCAAAAGGGGGTGAGAAATCCCGCAAAGGGATTCCAGGGGCGGAGCTTTGACGTCACGGAGACTCCTTCCTCCCCATTTCAGACGGCCAGGAAGTAGTCTCCATGACATCAAAGCCCCGCCCCCAGAATCCCTTTGTGGGATATTCCACCTCCTTTTGCTTGCAGCGCCGCAAGCAAAAGGAGGTGGGAAATCCCACGATGGGATTCCCCACTATCTTCCTGTGCAGCGGCGTTTTGCTGTGTTTGGCTGAACCTGAACACAAACTTTACCCGAACTTTTAAAAAAGTTCGGGTTCGGGTTCGGCATGTGAACACTGCAAAGTTCGGCATGAACCTGAACTTTGCAGGTTCAGTTCGCTCAACACTAGTACCCACTTAAACCATATGAACAACTAAATGATATTACTGTTGGTGTTGTTTAAAATAAATTTATAGCAATAGCACTTAGACTTACATACGACTTCACAGTGCTTTACAGCCTCTTTTAGCAGTTTACAGGGTCAGCATATTTCCCC
This sequence comes from Erythrolamprus reginae, assembly GCF_031021105.1. NCBI lineage: Eukaryota > Metazoa > Chordata > Lepidosauria > Squamata > Dipsadidae > Erythrolamprus > Erythrolamprus reginae. The sequence goes on along the minus strand of NC_091952.1, from coordinate 152,063,718 downwards.
CAGCTATCTGGGTCTTCATTTTACTGACCTGGGAAGGATGGAAGGCTGAGTCAAACTTGAGCCAGTGTTCTAAGTTGAAGACTACTTAAAGAAGCACTGAGTTCATTAGATCATGCAGGAGAGTCCCTGTTAGATGAATAGACTTATTGGCCAAGTATGATTGGTCACACAAGGAATTTGTCTCTGGTGCATATGCTCTCAGTTTATGTAAAAGAAAATATGCATTTGTTAAGAATCATGAGGTACAGCATAATGATTGTCATAGAGGTCAAATAAGCAATGTGGAAACAATCAATATTACTAAAAATCTTAAGGATACAAGCAACAAGTTACAGTCATAGAATCATAAGTGGGAAGAAATGGGTGATAGGGATAATGAGAAAAAACTAGTAGTAATAGTAGTGCAGACTTAGTAAATAGTTTGACAGTGTTGAGGGAAATATTTATTTAGCAGAGTGATGGTATTCAGGAAAAAAACTGTTCTTATGTCTAGCTGTCTTGTTTTGCAGTACTCTGTAGTGACATTTTGAGGGTAGGAGTTGAAACAGTTTATGTCCAGGATGCGAGGGGTCAGTAAATATTTTCACAGCCCTTTGCAGAATACAGGTCCTCAATGGAAGGCAGGCTGGCAGCAATTGTTTGAAAAGGCAAGTCACAGGAATAGTTCAGCACCTTTATGGTCCATTAGATAGAACTAATATGGACTGCCAGCAGGCTGCAGGGAAACTGTTTTTAATGGCTTCCCTGAAGCCTGCTAGCCACTGACAGGAGTTTATTCCTCCTGCTGCTAGATTAGCCAATAAGCGGCAGTTATGCAAATTGCTACTAAGTACGTTTGTACGTGATAGTCCCCTGTTGAATTAAGATGACAGAGGAAAGAGCTGTTTATTGGAATGCAGAATAGATTCAGAAAAATGCTATATGATATTCTGATGCCACAGAAAGAACTTCAAATAGATTTTTTAAAAGTTTGGGAAATCTTAGCATGTTCAATTATGGCTTAATCTTGACTTTGTTCCCCAACCCTATTTTTTCACACAAGGTCTTCAATTTAACAACTGCAAATTCTCCAACCTTGAGGGTTTGCAAGAATGGGAAGCTCATATTTAGCTTGGGGTTACAATATAATATTGCAGATATGTTATGATTATATCTGAACTACAAGCTTTGTGCGTGCATTAGTTTATGATTATCTAAATTAATTGGACTACACTTCTAAATCTACATTTAAATTAATTGGGGGAATATGGTGTTTATACAGATGAGTCTATTGTATGATTGGGATCAGACCAAACAGTATTTACTTACTGTATATAAATATTCTAGATTTTAATTTTTAAAAAATTGAAATGCAGGTGTATGACTTTACAAAATTCCTCCCTCCCTCCTTTCCTCCCTCCTTCCCTCCCTTCTTCACTCACTCACTCACTCTTTAATTCACCAATTAGTTCTCTTGCACAATTCTGCATACAGAGATTTGAGAAGAATGAAATAGGTCTGCGTACAGTTTGTGTCATATTCTTCTAAACTATCACCATTCTGGAATAATTTACTAGTGCTGCAGGACACAATTTGTCACACTAATAAACTTGCTTTCTCAAATGTCTGCCATTTCCTCCTCTTGTCAATGTTACATTCTCTTGATGACATTAGTTGAAGAACCTCAATCACTGGAAACAAATGTTTGTGCGTGTGATCAAGTGAATTAGTTTATTTCCCATACAAACCATTTATAGTTCTCAAAACAATGTGGGCTTCTGAATGTTAGAGGAATGTGCACTAAAATACATGCTGGGAATGGCTGAGCAAGATGAAGCTTTCAGAGTGAAAAAGTTGTATTTAGTGATTGCTAAAATAGAAGATTAAATTAAAATAAAATTAGGATAAATTAAAATCAACAATGATTTTAAAGGATAAATTAAAATCAACAATAGAAGACTTCCAAACAAACATTCTCCCACCACCGCAATATTTCAAGGACTTATTTTGATAAGCAATTGCCATAACTAATGCTTTTTTAGTCTTTAGCAGCAAAGGGAAAAGTTGTTTTTCAGCTTGGATTGAAAGGACATAGTTTGGTTGTGTTTTAATGTGGCAGAGCAAAACTTCAAACCAAATGCAGACAAAATCCAAACTGTCTCCTCCGTGGTTTTGCTGCTTGACATACAACTATATAGGCATAACATGATAAAGTCTTTTTACAATCTCTTAAACATTCCTCCGTGGGTTTTGGAATGTTGCATGGAATGGAATGCAATCAACATCTGCTAATTTCTGTCTTTTAAATGTACTATCAAAACAAAACACATGATGTTTTATTTGTATGGCTGAAATGAGACTGGCGGCTAATCATCCATCATCTTCCTGTCATATTTTCATATGTTGTCTATCCAGTTCCCTAGACAGTTTGGGGAAGCATAAAGCAAAGCCTTAGTTAAGTTATTGGCCAGCTGCTCAAATGTCCAGCTGAAGAGGTCATTGTGAGCTCTCTCTTGAACCTAACAACAGTTCTCTGTGGAAGCCAAGCATAATAGAACATGGAAGTCCCAAGAAGGTTGCAGTTGAAGTATAATGTCAAAACGTTCTAACAGGCCTTCTACTAATAAAATAATAAAACACAGAATAAAATATAGAATCAACTATAAACTACAGAGTAAATTATAAAATGAAATATATAATAAAATATAACATAAAATATAGAAAATAAAATAAAATGTAGCACTTTGCAGTAAGGAAGCAAAATTTTCAATACCCTGAAAAAGAACTAAAGATCATGAAACATGTTACCCTCACTTATAGAACAGCTTACAGGCATGTTTCTGTTTAATTTTGTTTCCATTTTCAGACCAAGAAATTTGTAAAGAATTGAATCAGAGAAATATCTGATTTGTATTTTACTTGTGAATAACACAAGCCCCTATCCTAAAATTTAGCCTTCATATAAGGGTATCATCCCAAACATGGTCTTCATAGCTTGTGACCTACCGAGCAGAATGTATCTTTGATTGGGAACTGCCCACATTTTGTCTTTGTTATAAGACATCTACAGTATATATAAATGTTTAAAATAAATACAAATTCTCATCAGTTGTATGTGAGGGTTTCGGGGGGGGGGGGGAGGAAGAAATATTTTATTACTTTACAGAGATACGGGTTGGAGAGAATAGGATGTTTGTGCAAAACAAGTCCAAAGCAAGGCTAAATGTCCATGGAGATTCTTAATAATCCAGGTCATGGTTGTCCCAAAGGTGCTTTTCCAAAAGGCACCTGGACTTCTTCAATTTTTTTTTCTCTTTCAAAGTAATTCACTTCTCCTCCAAGAAGCTTCTTGGGTTCTAACAGGAGCTAGAATGTTTCTTGAATGTGAAGTGAAACATTTTCGGAAAAAAAAAACCCCCAGAAAGCCCAGGTGCCTTTTGGAAAAGCACCCTTGGGAAGTCCAAACTAAACGTGCAAGACAAATTTGACTAAGTCAGTTACATCAAGGAACTTCTAGCTGGCAATGCCACAGTAGTTCAGTTCTGGGATCCTGCTCTTCATGCTGTTATATGGTATACTGGCGGTATTCCATAGGCATGCAAGCAAAATATAAAAAAAATCATTTAGTCCCACCCACCATTAGCTGAAGCTAGGAAATGGCACTTGCTCTTATTCACTAGACTTTAGCACAGTGTTTGTCAACCTTGGCAGTGTGAAGATGTGTGGACTTCAACTCCCAGAATTCCCCAGCCAGTGCTGCTGAAGTCCACACATCTTCAAACTGCTATGGTTGAGAAACATTGCTTTAGTATCTCAAGATAGCAGGGCCCATTCAAATAATATATGGCAACCACATATATACTATCAATGTACTCCATGGAACAACTAGAAAATGATTAGTTCTTCCAAGAAAATAACTAATCAGAATGCACCTAGGCACCGTTCCCTGTAAGCTGTGTGCGTGCGCGTGTGCGCCCCCCAAAATACCCCCCACGCAGCCTTTTCCATGGGCGCGCACTCCCCATCCCCCTGCCAGCCCGCGGGGGGACGGGGAGGTGCGGTGGCAGTAGGCGGAAAGGGAGCCACGGCCGCCCCTGCCTCCCCACGGTGCCTCCAGCCAAATGCGGCCCTGGCTTCTCGGCCCTGCCCCCCGCCCGCCCAATCCACCCCCACTCCTCCTCATCCGCCTCCTGCCTTGAGGTGCGACTTCTGCCGCAGCGGTGGCGGCTGCGGGACGAAAGCGCTGCCAGCCAGGGGGCTGCGAGAGAGGGCTTTCTCCGCGGGCTTTGGGAATGCCTGCCCTGCCCCTCTCGCAGCCCCTTTGCTGGGAGCGCTTTCGTCCCAGACTTCCAGCAAGGGGGCTGCAGTAGAGGCAGGGCAGGCGTTCCCGAAGCGCTCGGAGAAAGTGCTCTCACAGCCCCCTCGCAGTCGGTGCCTCCGTTCCGGAGCTCCGCCTCACAGCTGATCACCCTGCCACCGCCCCACGCCGCTGCTGAGAGAAAGAGAGAAAGGGGGAAGAGGGAGAGAGATAGCACGAGAGAGAAGAGAAAGAAAGCAATAGAGAGAAAGAAGGAAAACAAGAGAGAAAGAGAAGGAGAGATGAAAGGGGGGAGAGAGAGATAGCAAGAGAGAGAAGAGAAAGAAAGCAAGAGAGAGAGAGAAAGAAAACAAGAGAGAAAGAGAGAGAGACATGAAAGGGGGAGAGAGAGATAGCAAGAGAGAAAAGAGAAAGAAAGCAATAGAGAGAGAGAAAAAAAGCAAGAGAGAGAGAAATAAAGAGAGAGAGAGAAAGAAAGCAATAGAGAGAAAGAGAGAGAGAAAGACAGAGAGAGACAGAGAGAGCAAGAGAGGGAGAGAGAAAGAGAGAGAAATGACTCTTGATGTAAAGCATATGGTAAAAAGCACCAAAATAATAACAGAGAGAAAAAAAACCCAGCCATTTGTTTGTGTGTGTGTGTGTGTGTGTGTGTGTGTGTGAACTCTTGAACCATCTCCAATAGCTCACCTCTAATTGGAAATGGTTCAAGAGTTCTCTCTCTCTCTCTCTCTCTCTCATACACACACACACACACAAGGGGGGAGGAGACAGGCATGGAAAAAGAGAAGATAATAATAGTAATAGATTTTGGTTTTGTTTTATTATTAATTTCTTTTAATAAAAAAGAAGGGAATTTTTTTCTTATCTATCTATCTATCTATCTATCTATCTATCTATCTATCTATCTATCTATCTATCTATCTATTTATTTATTTTTCTATGCCGCCCAGTCCCAAAGGGACTGTCGCTCAGATACTATACTTTTCCGCCCAAACCGAAAAAAAATTAGAGGGAGCATTGCACCTAGGGGCAGTATTGGTTATCCATAGATGTTTAATATAAAGAATCTGCCTTAGTCACCTTGTGCAGTTGTTTTCTAGTTGATGCCTGATGTGTGGAAATTGTGCGTTGTTATGGAAAGCCTATTTGGAATTTTATTTCTTAATGTATTTCTCAAATGGACTTGAGACATGGCTAGAAATTCCTCCTTTAAGGCCAAACTCTTAATCCCACTTATCTGTACTTTCACCCACTGTTTCCTAAAGTGCTCTGCTTGAGATTATTTAGCATCTGGATCTTCTTTAACCACCTAGATTTCTTGATTCTTGGCCAATACAGCTGAAAAAAGGTCTGTGTTTTAACCACTTGACTGGGATCTTTAAAAATCTAAGTTATAAAAAAACAGTCATTCCATGGATTTCTTAAGAATTTCAGTCCCATGGCAGTCACTCCTCAGGTTTAAAGCAGCCCACTCAGGGAATTTGTTTTGATCAGGGAGCATTGACTAACTTCTGCAAACATATCTGGCACATGCATTGGTTATGTACAGAGACTAAAAATAAATTAGCACCAGGGTGTTCCCCACCCCAGAATTGGGGGAAACACTTCTGGGTAGGAAAAATACAGCTCCAGCTGACCGGCAGCCATTCACAGGCGCAACTGGTGAGATTCTGGTGATTTTTGCTGATTTTTTTTAAAAAAAACCTGCGAAAATGACCAAAATCTCACTTGCACAAGGACACTCGCATGAGATTTTGGTTGCTAGGCATGCAACCAAAATCTGGCCTGCTCCCTGCACCACAGAAGAGGGCAAAGAAGCATTAGCAAGCAAGCGGCGGTAAAGGTAGGGGAAAAAGAGACCAGGCAGTGTGGACACGGAGGGGAATGGGTGGAGGCGGCTGGAACAAGTGGCGTGGATGTGGAGGGGAAACATTTGTGTCGGGGGCAGCCAGAGTCTCTTACCTGTGCAAGCAGGGGGCTGGGAGGGAAGAGAAGGCTCTTCTTCTCCTTTCTTGCCCTCCGAGCTGCAGCAGCAACCAATTTTCGGGTGTTTTTTGCTTCTGCAGATGCCAAAAATTGGCAAAATCTCATGCGTGCATGTGTCCTCACATGAGATTCAGCAGCTGCGCATGCACCAAAGCTGAATCTCATGCCAGGAGCACATGCACATTCCTGAGCCATTCCGGTAGCACCTGGAAATGGCGGCCCATCATTGTGTGACTGATATAGATATGATATGACCGCCTTCTGCCGCACGAATCCCAGCAACCAGTTAGGTACCACAGAGTTGGTCTTCTCCGGGTCCCGTCGACTAAACAATGTCGTTTGGCAGGGCCCAGGGGAAGAGCCTTGTCTGTGGCAGCCCCGACCCTCTGGAACCAACCAATGTTCCCTCTAATTTTTTTTTTCGGTGTGGGCGGAAAAGTATAGTGTCTGAGCGACAGTCCCTTTGGAACTGGGCGGCATAGAAGAATAAATAAATAAATAAGAAAAAATTCCCTTCTTTTTTTATTAAAAGAAATTAATAATAAAACAAAACCAAAATCTATTTTATTACTATCTTCTCTTCTTTTCCCATCCCTGTCTTCTCTCCCCTTGTGTGTGTGTGTGTGTGTGTGTGTGTGTGTGTGTGTGAATTCTTGAACCATTTCCAATAACAGGTGAGCTATTGGAAATGGTTCAAGAGTTCACACACATATCACTAAGGGAAGCTAAATCCAAAATAAATATATTAGAACAGCAAGAATTTATTAGAAATTTAAAACAAACGAAACAAAAATACTTTGAAACAGCTAACAAACCAGGTAGATGGCTTGCACAGAAAATCAAAAAAATGAGAAGCGAAAAATTAATTTATCAATTAGAGGATAAAGACGGGACAATACAACACATGGAACAACAGAAAAAGGAAATAATACAAGATTATTACAACAACCTATATAAAGAAGAACCAATCGAAATGGTAAAAATTACTAAATACATACAAGAAAATAATACCATACAAATTGAAGAACTCGATAAACAAATTTTAAATGAAAAAATTACTTTACAAGAAATCCAATTAGCATTAAAAAAACAAAAAAACAATAAAACCCCAGGGCCGGATGGACTCCCGGGGGAATTCTATAAAGGAAATAAAGATCTATTTGAACCCATATTACTGGAGACATACAATGAAATATTAGAACAAGCAAAAATTCCAGAATCCTGGAGAGAATCATACATAACGATGATACCAAAGGAGGGGTTAGACAAACAGAAAATAAAAAACTACAGACCAATTTCTCTGCTCAACGCGGATTATAAGATCTTTATGGTAATCTTAGCAGACAGAATAAAAGAAATATTAAATAAAATCATCAACACAGACCAAAATGGTTTTCTACCCTCCAGACAAATTTTCAACTGCACCAGGACAGTTTTAGACGTCTTAGAATATGGTGAAGCCCATCCAGGAAAGCAAATAGCTCTTGTCTTCCTGGATGCCCAGAAGGCATTTGACAATGTTAATTGGCAATACTTAAATGAGTTAATTAGAGAATTAAAATTAGGTAACAGATTTGAAAACATTATCAAAAATATATATATACCACCCAAAAGGCCAGAGCAATAATAAACGGAGACACTACAAAACCAATTTTGATAGAAAAAGGAGTCCGCCAAGGCTGCCCAATGTCACCCTTATTATTTATACTGACACAGGAACTACTACTAAATAAAATAAGAAATAATAAAAATATACAAGGAATTAAAATTAAAAAAGAAGAATATAAATTACAGGCATATGCGGACGACATGGTGTTCTTTTTAGAAGAACCAACCAGCTCTGGCCCAGAGCTAATCAAAGAAATTGAAAATTTTGGGGAATTTGCAGGTCTAAAAATAAATAAACAGAAAACAATGTTAATGACAAAAAACATGAGTATACGACAAATTAGGAAATTAGAAGAAACTACTAAACTCCAAACTACAAAAAAAATGAAGTACTTAGGATTAATATTAACAAACAAAACAATTACACTTAAAAAAGACAATTATGACAAATTATTGCAAGATACCAAAAATTTTTTAGAGAAATGGAAAGACCTACAAATATCAATGTTAGGCAGAATATCTGTAATAAAAATGGATATTCTTCCCAAATTTTTATATCTTTTTCAGACAGCTCCGATTAACTTGGAACCAAATTTTTTTAAAGAAATCAATAAAATCATCTCCAAATTCATCTGGCAAAACAAAAGGCCAAGAATAAAATATGCGTATCTCCAAGATAATAGAATTAGAGGAGGCCTGGGGCTCCCGGATCTAAAATTATACTACAAAGCGGCAAGCCTAATTTGGATAAAAGAGTGGATTAACTTAAAAAATAAGAGAATACTTGTATTAGAAGGTCATGACTTACAAACAGGCTGGCATGCGCATTTATGGAAAGATAAATTGCAAAAACAAACTATATTTGACAGGCACTTGATCCGTAAATCACTACTAAAAACCTGGTACGAAATTAAAAATAAACACTACGACAAAATTCCAAGATGGCTTTCCACTATGGAAGCCATCATCTACCCAAATTTGATCGACATAGCCAAAACCATCCAGTACAGAGACATATTACACCCAAACGGGGAACTCAAATCTAGACAAGAACTGGAAAGATTAAATCATAAAATGGATTGGTGGACATACGCCCAAATAGAATCCAGATTTAAAAAAGACAATCAAACACCCGGTATTCAAAAATCTATGAACCCATTAGATAAGATTCTGATAGGAAATGAAAACAAACAAATAAGCAGAATATACCAAATACTTTTAGAACAGGAAAGAATAAAAGATACGACCAAAACACCAATGATAGCGTGGGAAAAAAATCTGCAACACGCCATCCATATTACCGACTGGGAAAGAACATGGACCACAATATCCAAAATAACCCTTTCGGCAGCATATAAGGAAAACTATTACAAATTATTCTACAGATGGTACCTCCCACCGGCGAGATTAGCAAAGATCCACCCAACATTATCAGACTCGTGTTGGAAGTGTAAAAAGGAAAGAGGTACGTTTTTCCATATGTGGTGGTCCTGCCCCTTGATACAAAAAATTTGGACAATAACTCATACTTGGCTCACAGAGATTACGAAAGAGGAAATAGAACTCACACCGGAAGCTATGCTTTTAGGAGTTTGGAGAAAACATTATTCAAAACAAACAATGCTCCTCACAACGCATATAAACACCGCCACGAGAATTGCGATAGCACAACTCTGGAAAAGTGATCAGATACCAACGGAAGATTTAATTATAGATAAGATATATGCATGTGTAGAGATGGACGAATTCACGAACTCAATTAAGGGAAATAAATTAATAGAATCAAAAAGAACATGGCAAAAATGGCACGAATGGGTTCAAAAGAGAACATAAAAGCAACATAATATGAAACAACAGTACAATTGAAACGACCTACAGTTACCGTGTATAATTAATGAACATAATAGATTTTAGAATTTAAAAATATAAAATACAATGTATATAATGAAAGGAAACCGGTCAAAACTTACTGTCAGAATGTTAACTGAGAATATGTATAATCTGTAATTCAAAATAATATGTGATGGGAATGACATAATAAAAATTAATAAAGAGATTTTTAAAAAAAGAAAAGAGTTCACACACATACACACATATGGCTGGGTTTTTTTTTCTCTGTTATTATTTGGGTGCTTTTTAACATTTGCTTTAAATCAAGAGTCATTTCTCTCTCTTTCTCTCTCCCCCTCTTGCTCTCTCTCTCTCTCTTTCTCTCTCTCTCTCTTGCTTTCTTTCTCTCTCACTCTTTCTTTCTTTCTATCTCTCTTTCTTTCTCTTCTCTCTCTTGTTATCCCTCTCCCCCCTTCATCTCTCTCTCTCTTTCTCTCTTGTTTTCTTTCTCTCTCTCTATTGCTTTCTTTCTGTTCTCTCTATTGCTATCTCTCTTCCCCCCCTTTCTCTCTTTCTCTCAGCAGCGGCATTGGGCAGTAGCCATGGGGCGGCGGCAGGTTGATCAGCTGTGAGGCGGAGCTCCAGAACGGAGGCACTGACGGTGAGAGGGCTGCGAGAGCACTTTCCCTGAGCGCTTCGGGAACGCCTGCCCTGCCTCTACTGCAGCCCCCTTGCTGGAAGTCTGGGACAAAAGCGCTCCCAGTGAAGGGGCTGCGAAAGGGGCGGGGCAGGCATTCCCGAAGCGCACGGAGAAAGCCCTCTCTCGCAGCCCCTTGGCTGGGAGCGCTTTCATCCCAAGAAGCTGCAGCCGCCGTGGAAGAAGTTGCGCCCCAAAGCAGGAGGCGGCGGAGGAGGAGAGGGGGCAGATCCGGTGGGCGGGGGGCAGGGCCGAGAGGCCAGGGGCGCGAGGGGCCCGGAGGCACCGTGGGGAGGCAGGGGCGGCTGTGGCTCCCTTCCCTTCTACTGCTGGCACTTCCCTGCCCCCGCCCCCCCCGCGGGCTAGCAGGGGGATGGGGAGCACGCACCCGTGGAAAAGAGTGCGCGGGGGGTATTTTGTGGAACACTGGAACCAACTCCCCCCAGAGATCAGAATTGCCCCCCCTCCTCACCTTTCGGAAGCTTCTTAAAACCCACCATTGTCGTCAGGCACAGGGGAACTGACATATTCCCTTCCCCCTAGGCCTATACAATTTATGCATGGTATGTTTGCATGTATGTTTTTTTTTTTTTTTTTTAAATAAGGGTTTTTAAAATTATTTTAAATACAGTAGTATCTCTAGATACGAGCTGCTTTACATGCGAGCGTTTCAAGATATGAGCTAGGAGGGGAGAGACATTTCTGTTCTAGTTCTGAGCTGAAATTCGGGATACGAGCCGAGCGTCCACTAGGTGGCGCAAGAATCCTTGCTTTTGGTTATCTCGAAGGGGAAAAACAACTTGTTCCAGATACGAGTGCCTCGAGATACAAGCTCCCTTATGGAACGAATTATGCTCGTATCTAGGGGTACTACTGTATTAGGTTTGTTACATGTTGTTTCATTATTGTTGTTAGCCACCCCGAGTCTATAGAGAGGAGCAGCATACTAAATAAATAAATAAATAAATAAACAAACAAACAAACAAACAAACAAACAAATAAATAAATGTTGCATGTAAACAGCTCATAGTATATCACAGTATACTATGTATACTGTGTATACAGTATACATCTGTACAGTATACAGCGGTATACTGACAGTACCCAATGAGAAAGATAGGTTTTCTGGTGAGGCTGATAGAAAAATATTATTTTTCCAATAATTGAAGTTTAAAATAGCATTATTGATGTTTTCCAAAATATAGAAAGATATACACAGAAACATAGGAGAAAATGTATATAAATTTCCATGCAAAAAAATTATGCATAAGGAATACCAAATTCAAAATAAACACATTCAATATGTTAGAACAAGAACACAGCTAATACAAATGTGCATATCAAAAGTTGTTCTGCTGGGCTCTATGGTATGAGTCTCCCGAAAATTCAAGGGTACAAATTTCAGACACACACACACTTGAAATTTCAAAAACAATGTTCTTTATCACAAAAATTCAAAATAAACAAAGCACCCTTTTTGTATTGCAAAGAGGACTCATCCCAAAGCAATCTGGTAGTCTGTACAATCCCCTTAATCAGTCCTTAAATACTTAGCTAGCAGCTGTGAAGGAACGTCACAGCCCTCCTTCTTCCATGAAGTGAAACACACAAACTTTGCTTTGCTTTGGTTTCCAAGTCGTGAAAAATCCACAAACAAAGTTCAGACACAGCGAGGCACGATCCTGAAGAACTGCGATCAGATAATCTTCCACAATGGCCAAGCCAGCATGCTGCTATTTAGCAGCTCTACTTACTGGAGCCCCACCCAAACACAGGTGGCCTCTCTTACCTCCTGTAATATTTCTTCAATTGGTCTCTTCGATGCATAATTCTGCACATGCATGGGTCTAACACTTCCTCATCCGCATTGACTGAATGGAGATTGGCTTCCTGGGCTGTGTGCCAAGCCCCCCTCTTCCAAGTCACCCCCACCTTCTTCTTCGTCCGAGGAAACTGCCCTCCCTGAATCTGTCGGCAATAAAACAGGCCTATGACACATTGATGTTTCTCCTGCATCCACCTCCACATTCCTTGGGGCAGGAGCTGGGCCAGAGCCAACCAAAACACAAAGTACAGGAAAAATAAGAGCTTCCTAAAAATCCTTCCCTTTAGGATGCTTTCCACTATTATCGCTACAATCTCCAGAATAATTTCTGTAATTTTTATCTTTATCGCCCTTTGTATAATTCAAAATTAGGTTATTGCTTCTGGCCATTTGCCATTGTTATTTTCTCAGGCACATGAGGTCCAAAAGCATTATTGGAACAGCAATGGTGCTTGAGATTGGTATTTCATTTTGCAGTGTGCCATCTTTCCAGTTATTTTTAAATAAACAAATGTAAAAACAAATTAAGAAGGAGAAAAGAGAGCCAAGGATTGGCAATGTTAAATAGGGTGAATGGAGGAGGCAGACAAAAGTGGGTTCAAAAAAACCAGTTCTTTATTTGGCAACTATTTACAACCCAACAAAGGCTCTGCCTGACAGTCAGCCCTCTTATAGGTAGCTGCAAGACTGTCTAGCCAATCAACAGTCAGTTTTTTCCCCTCTAGAATTGAAGTCCTGACTGAATGTAACACCCTTCCCCTCTTAGTTGGACTAACCCAACATGTCACATAGTCACGCAGATATGGTAGGTGATGGTTGAGGACAGACCCGACAGCAAAGGGTGAAATGTCGCAGGTCAACACAAGTGGCAAGATCTGATTATACTGGATCAGGAGGCTGTCTACAGAAAGTAGATATTAGACAGCTGTGAAAGCAGTTGCCTCAGTCCTTCCCCTGGTCCATTTTGCCTTATTCCCCAGCAGCTTGTGGAATGGCTCAGCCACAATAGCTTTCTGTTTGAGGAAAATGCTATAGAAGTTAAGGAGTCTGAGGAACATTTGTTGTTCAGACTGGTTCTGAGGGATAGGGGTATCCTGAATTGCCTTAACTTTTGTATTTGCGGGGTAGATCCCAGAGCTGTCAATCATGTATCCTAGGAACTCTACCTTGTCCACTCCAATTTGCCATTTTTGCTATTTAAGCCACAAACCCTTGTCACAAATTCGAGTCAGTACTGTCCTCAGTCTTTGAAATAATTGTTTTTTCTCTTTGGAAAAAAGTAGAATATCATCAAAATATGATACATTGCCCCAACCCCCAGAATTCCATCTAACAGTGTTTTATAAGACTGTGGATCAGTCTTCTGAACTGAAGCCGCATACATTTAAATGCACCCCTGTGCATAACAATGGTTTGGGCCTCTGCAGTGGTGCCATCTACAGGCTGGTAGACATGCACAAGATCGATTTATGCAAAATCTTTATTGGGCCCAAGAAGTGCAGCAGATGCTGGACCACAGGAACTGTATAGGTGCTCTGCTGAAATGCATTATTAAGTGTGCACTTATAGTCAGTGCAGAGACAAATTGACCCGATGGGCTTGACCGGGGTCCCTATAGGAATTTCCCAGTGTTCATGGTCAGTGGACTCTAGAATCCCTTAGCCAATTAGCTTGTCCAATTCCTTATCTATTTTCGGTCAGAGGATGAGAGGAGGGCCTCCAGGTGTTATATTTGGGTTCAAATGAACAAAATCTTTGTCTGAGTTAACAAAATCCCCTTATATGTACCCAGACTGTTGCTAAAAATATCTTCAAACTCTCTCAGAAGATCTTCTGTGGTGCTGTCAGTGATGGTGTTAATTCTGGGTCACCTCCATGCCGAGGGCCTCGAACCACTCCAAACTGAAAAGGTTTGGAAGGGAGCCGCTGACCACTGTCAGCATGAGATGGCCATTGAAATTCTTGAATTAGAGGATGGCATGGCCAAACACTGCAGTGAGATGGGTTTTCCCCACACTCTGATGGGGAACCCTGATATCCCCGCCACTAAGTGGTCAAGTTCGATCAGAACTGGACCGGAACCGTCCTGTATTGGGGAGGGGAGGCACCTGCTGGCAAGCTGGGTGTGTGTGGTAAATCACTCAGGGAGTTGACAAAGTCCTCTTGGTCTGCAGAAACAGAAAATGATATTGTTGTCCTAGCTGCGGTGGCCATGAATAGCTGGATTGATTGCTGAAGATTGAAGTCACCTGGGAAGGAAGATAAGAGCATACTGGAGAGTGAGAAGAAGATAGTAAACAAAGCCCAAAATGGATTGTTTAAAAAAATTAAAGGGGAACAAAAGGACAGGAAACTTTAAAAGTGGCTATCTAGCCAACAGAGGACCATAGAGAATTTGGGGGAAAAAAGAAGTGAAATTGAACTGATGCCTAACCCTTGATGATTTGGAACTTTGTTATTGAAGTGGTCGTTTAATAGTCTGGCAAAGAGGGTTTTTAGTGAAAATATCACAGGTCTACAAGAAATTTTTTTGTAATCATCTCAGTTGACCTTGTACTTTTCCGAATCAGTTTTTGTTCTGATTTCAAAAATGTATATAGTTTTTCTGTAGCAGGTATGGTTTCCATGGAGCAGCATCATTATTATAAGGTATAGGAAATATACTGCTGGCATTAAGAAAACAGTAATCCACATATTAGAAAAAATGCTTGACCTTACAAAACAGTTTTATTGAACCAAAATAATTTCACATGCAAAATAGAAACCAAAATCTGAGCAAAAATTAAAAGTGCTTGACATTAGACTGCTGTTGATTAGATTTTTCAGGGATGTCCCTATATAACGTCCAAGAGTAATCTGCCATCATTGAGTCATTCCAAAAACCCTGGTAGCAGTGTTCCATTACTTTAATGTCCTGGTGAAACTGCTTGCCATGTTCATCACATACATCACCAAGATTTGGAGGGAAGAAATCTAAATGAGACATAAGACATCCAAGACACTAGTATGCATTTAGCAGTTCCTCAACATCTTCAACATATTCTGGAGATTTATTTCTTCCTAAGAGGTTTGCACAGATCCACTTGAAGCTTTCCGAAGTTCTCAATTACTTTTCATTTAGAGTTCCTTCAAACATATAATCTCTCATAAGCTCTCTGATGTGAGGACCAACAAATATCATTCCTTCAGTTTTGCTGGTAAAATGCTGGAGAATGTCTGTGAAATGTATTGGAACCCATATGAATTTGTCTTTGCCATGGCTTTCACAAAGTTTTTAATCAAGCACAACTTTATAGGTAGTGGAGGAAGAAAGTTTTTGTTGGAGCAACTAAAGAATTATGCTGTATATTGTGTCTACCTGGAGCATAGATGTTTCTTTGTCCCCAATCATGTCAAACAAAATGCTCTACTGTACTTCTATTGTCCCACAAAAAAAGCAACAATATTTTGTGAGACCTCCTTGCATTCCCATTAGCAGACCAATCATTTTCAAATATCCACTGATATTCCATTGATGATGCTTATGTTGTATAGAATCCAAAACAACTGGGTGAAGAAGCTTTCATAGCTTTCCTTTAGATGACATGAGTGAGAAATAGGGAGTGATGGTTTTATATCTCCATTGTGAAGCAACACTGCTTTCAAACTTCTCTGGGATGAGTCAATAAAATATTGCCAATCTGCAACAAAAAACTCTTGAGTCAGTTCTTCAAAGAGGCCCTTCAATCATTTTATTGGATTGTGTCACTTTGCCCTGTCTCCCAAGGTCACTCCCACATACCATTAAAAAATCATCTGTGCAGGCTGTTCTGCCGGGCTTCATGACACGAATTTAAGAATTTAAGGCAGTCTAATACATCTGGAGGAGACCATGTTTGGTAAAGCAGCTCCTGACAAAGAGCAACTCATTAATTTATAAAATGCATAGCATTATTACAGATTGTTTTCATTTATTTATTTGTATCCCGCCTTTATTATTTTACAAATAACTCAAAGCAATCAATTTATCCAATAGATCAGCGATGGCAAACCTTTTCCCCCCTCAAGTGCCGAAAGAGCGTGTGCACACACTATTGTGCATGTGTGAGTGCCCACACCCATAATTCAATGCCTAGGGAGGGCAAAAACAGTTTCCCACCCGGGAGGCTTGCTGGAGGCTAGAAACAGGCTGTTTCCCCACTTTTGGTGGGCACCTATTTCACACACACCCCAGGCTCCAAAGGCTTCCCTGGAGCTGGAGGAGGGTAAAAACACCTTCCCCCACCCCACAGAGCCTCTGTGTGAGCCAAAAATCAGCTGGCTGACACACACATGCACATTGGAGCTGATCTAGGGCAACACGTCCCACCTGTGACACCTGTGCCATAGGGTCGCCATCATTGCAATAGATCTTCCTCCTCCTATTTACCCCAAAACAACAAACCTGTGAAGTGATTTTGAACTGAGTTGATATTAATATTTTATGGGAATAACATAGAAAAACCACACAATTGAAAATGTAGAAATAATGTAATAACAAAAATGCTTCTATATCAGAAGCTTTATGTGATAGAGCAAAACTAAGCATATTTTTGGAATCAGCACATCAAACTCCATAAAACATATTACCTTTGCTGATGATTTTTTTTTGTGTTGACAAATGTATTTTGTTGATAGAACTGATTAAAAATACAGATGAATACTGTGGAATAAAAAATAGATTTGGAAGTGTGGGTGCCATCTATGACTGGAGGATAAATTGTAATGGTGGTAAATTTTCGTGGATGTTTTTACAGCTGTTGACCTTCAACTGGGAAATTATTTTGC
Source organism: Erythrolamprus reginae (assembly GCF_031021105.1). NCBI lineage: Eukaryota > Metazoa > Chordata > Lepidosauria > Squamata > Dipsadidae > Erythrolamprus > Erythrolamprus reginae. The sequence goes on along the minus strand of NC_091952.1, from coordinate 152,046,669 downwards.
TATCAAAAGTACTGTATAAGGAATAATTTGTTATTCTACTGAAAGACAACTTGGATCTGCCTGAATTAGATTGAACTTTGAAGAAAATTTAACATTGAAAATAATAAGAAATTGGAATCGCAAAGGTATAGAGTGAGATACCAAAAAGGCTGTGGAAGCAGAGACCTATTAATAGCTGGATACAATCTGAATTAGCATGAGCAAAAATTTCATCAATAATGTAAGATGTATGATCTTTCATAAACCAAAGAATGAGCATATGCATTCAGAACTATGGGGGAAAATAAGTTTTCAGGTGAAATCTAATGATTCTTGATATTGATGACATGGAGATAAACAATTATGAATTTATTTGAACTTGATGGGACTTAAAAAGAGACTTTTTTGGATTGAAAATTGGAAAGGAAAAAGAAAAAGAATTAAAGGATGATAATGATTTTAAGGATAAGGAGAACAATAATTATAATGATGAAATAAAGAACAAGAAGACAAGAAAAAAGATGAACTTGGTAAAGAATGAAAGCTATAGTGATGAAAAGAAAAAAAGACATTGCAAATGGACAAATTGATAACTATATTGTAATTCATTATGATTTTACTGGGTTTTGCAGTAGTCTAAAGAGAATTGGAATAAAATATTGGCACCGAACAAAAAAATTAAAAAAAGAAAGGGACAACATAGAGGAGAGAGGGAAAAATTTAAGGTAGGATTGAATAAGTACTATTTAAGAGGAGGAAAAAGCTTGGAGGAAAAGAAGATCGAGATATAAATGTAAAAAGAAGAAAAAGGGGGGAAAGAGTTAAGAAAAGTGGGATGGAAATATGAAAATGGATGATTTAATAAAGAAAAGAAATACCTGTTACAGTACTTCTGTCAGAGAGCAGTCGTTATTTTCCCTCCAGAATGGAGGACCTGATTGAAACCTATGTGCTTCACTCTGCGAATGTAACAGGCAGTGTAAAAGGAAGACTATCCAAACATACAATCTGAATCATCATGAGTGAAAATCTGTCAATAATTTGGAGTCAATAGACTGGAGTGAACACAGAAGAGTTTAAAAGGACCATAACTTCAGACATTTTTAGATTGAAGCCAATTCCTTCCAAAACCAAATCGTATTGAAGCATATTAGCCATTTGCCATAATATCTCGATTTCTTATTAGCCCTGATAATTCAAAGTTTTTATTATTAATGAGGAAAGAGCCCTCATGTGTAAATGTTATGATTCTTCAGCCAAGAACTCCTAGTAATATTTTTAAATATGTCTTGAAGGAACAGATCCACCATTATTTATTTTTATTTATTTATTAGATTTTTATGCGGCCCCTCTCCGCAGACTCGGGGCGGCTCACAGCAGTGATAAAACAGTATACAATGACAAATCTAATATTAAGTCTAAAATAACAATTTTACATTAAAAACCTAAAAACCCCTTATATAAAAACATACACATAAACATTCCATACATAAAACTACATAGGCAAGGGGAGATGCGGAAGGCCCAAATGCCACTGGTGACAATTTTAGCACAATCATCTTACTTATTTCCCATGCTCTTCCTAGTTGGTGTTCGCACGGCTACACTGCTTCTAGATTAAAAACCTGTAAACTCTAGTATTATAACAAATATGATGAGTATGTGAATCCAAAATATACCCACCAATAACTTATTAAAAAACTAAGTGATCTGCTTATTTCCTCCTAAAGGAAGCATTCTGGATGCAAATAAATGATGTAATAAAAACACAAGGAACTAACAGAATTTCATCTAGTTCTTTGAAATTGAACCATGATCTATCATACCATAGTTCCTGTGCATGAGGGGCCAATTTTAGAATATTAGACCATGTGATTTGGTAATTGTCTGACTTAGAGCTCATTTATGCTTTCTGCAGAATGAGAACTGGAGTACTGGCTGTCTACCATTTCAAGACGGCCAGAAGCAGATGCCTGCCTCAGCCTATCAGGAAGACAATCTCCAGCAACAATTTTTGCCCCTTGTCAAAAATACTGCTAGCACAAGTAGGATAAACATACTTGCTTCATTCTGTCCCTACAAATGCCTGTTTCATTTGCAATGTGTGTGGTGTTTGACATATCCCCATGTTGGTTCTCTGGCCATTTTATTCCAGGTTGCTAGTATGAATGCCCCTTCTGAATGCTCCCTGTGTTCTCTGAGTTGAATAAACATCAGCCTTGGGAGTTGGGGAAAAAAATCAAGTACTCAATGTTATGTTAGTCATCAATTATCCAGAAGAAGTACAAGATGACTCAGTTGATGGCGGCTCCTATTCTGAGAAGCTGTCAAGTTCAAGGCCATACCAAACCCAAGAACATACAAACCAGCAACAAACTCAATTGGATGTGACCCATGCTGGTCTAATCAATGCAGTCTATTATTTGAGAATCTCACTTTCATACTTTCATGTCTTTAAATTGCATGTGTTACCTGAGTCTTGGCTTGTTGATCCCAGACTGATAGACTATCTTTCCATGGTACACTTTGGCGTTAGCCTCTGCAGACAAGATTTTGCTTTGTGGTTGAGTATTACTGGTGCTTTGGTATGCTTCCTCATGCCAGGACTCTAGCTGCTGAAGCCTTTAAACCTTGGAAACCTGAAAGTAAACTCCATGCGATCCCATCCCACTTGATTATGCAGCCTAGAAAAGGCCACCTCTAGTCAGAAATAAATGTACACTGATTAGAACATGTCCAAACCAAGAGCCACACATATGTCTAGTATTATAACAATGTCTTATGTTCTGGTATTGCATTTGATGGGGATAGTTGCTGAAACAATCAGCAGAAGCTGATGGGTGCTGATATGTTTGAGAGTAATACAGCAAGCATATTCCCATTTTTGTGACATAGATCTCTGAGTAATTGGAAAAATGTGTGGGTGTCACTAGAATAGAATAGAATGGAATGGAATGGAATGGAGTGGGGTGGGGTGGGGTGGGGTGGGGTGGGGTGGAATAGAATAGAATAGAATAGAATAGAATAGGATAGAATAGAATAGAATAGAATAGAATTCTTTATTGGCCAAGTGTGATTGGACACAGAAGGGATTTGTCTTGGTGCAGATGCTCTCAGCGTACATAAAAGAAAAAGATACATGTGTCAAGAATCATGTGGTACAACGCTTAATGATTGTCATAGGGGTCAAATAAGCAATGAAGAAACAATCAATATTAATAAAAATCTTAGGATACAAGCAACAAGTTAGCAACAATCAGAGGTGGGTTTCTCCCACTTCAGACAGGTTCGCCAGAACAAGTAGCGACCCACTGTTGATGTCATGATGATGATGTCACATGTATTTGATCAGTGCTGGTCTGTGAGCACCACCATCCTTTTAATTTTTTTTTTAAAAAAATATTTATTTATTTTCTTCTGATCATGCACAGAAGCCAAAGTTCTGACACTGCGCATGCATCACCATCTTGTTTTCAGCTTTTTTTCTGGATTTCTCGGCACTGCTCATGCTCACACACACAGCATGTGCGTGCATCCATGAATCATTGTCACGCAAAGCAGAAGGAAGCAAACTGGCAGTGAGATAAATTAGAACCCACCCCTGGTGTCAATACTGCATCAATTTAAAAGGTGGGTGGGGAAAAAATAACTGATAAGTAAATTTAAGGGTAAGATAGAGATATTCAACAAAGAAAAGTGAAGAGACAGAGAAACTATGAACTGGAAGTGTTGCTCATGTAAGCAGTTGGCTTTCCTAGGTTGACTGGGTGAAGAAGCAGCAGTCTGCCCACTGAGGGCCATGATAGATTTGCCCAAGGTGAAACATCTCAGAGTCATTCTCAGCAGATGAAGAGGTTGAAATCTAGAAAGGGTCTTCTTAAGATTGCTTCATTTCTAGCAAGGTTCAGCATGGAAGACAAGCAGCTTAACCACGCAATGAAGAATTGCCTAAGACAGAACTGAGAACTCAGCATGAAGTTTGCTTCTTAAATTGGGCCATTTGTTCTTTGCCAATCTAATTTACTTCACATTGTTGCTGTAAGGCCAGAATATAAGAAGTAATAATTATATATCATTGTCTGGGCTTTAATACAATGTTCTCTAATTTGCATTATGAAACTAAAGAAGGAGTAGGAAACTTTTCATAAATGCAGCAATGGTTAGGAAGAAGATACAAAGTGAGAAAAACATCAATGTGGGGAAGGCAATCATTTTTCTTTCTCATTTTCAAACAAATGAGGGTTTTCGGTTTGTGCTAAGATTATTTTAAGGCTTACAACAGGCTTTGATTTCTAGCATTTGCTATTGAAATGGGCAGAGAGGGGTGGCATAGTAATCCAATGAACAAACAAATAAATAAATAAATAAAGACAAAAGAGTTGGAAGTTGCTTATAAAGACATCCAAATGAAGGTGGTGGTACAGTCATGTGATCAAAGCCTTCCCCTTTAAAATATGCATTGCTTATACACATAAAAAGAAAGCTGTCTTTTAATCTTATCATTGTGAGAGATTTTGAGATACATCTTGATTTTTAAAAAATATCCTCCATGTACATGCACCTGATTACTTATGATCTGGGAACAACAGTTTATCTACTGTTACTATTTATTTGTTTGTTTGTTTGTTTGTTTGTTTACTTACTTACTTACTTACTTAATTCGACTCAGGCCTGCTTACAATAATATAAAAAAGATACAAATAAAATAAAAAGAAATCAAATGTAGAAATTTAAACTATAAAACCCTATGACAGATGTCAAATTCATGCCCCCCAGGCCTGCCGGCAAAGCCATGTCTTTGCGGCCTTATGGAAGGCCAGTAGGATGGGAGCAATACGGACATTTGGGAGAGTTGATTGCATAGAGCTGGGGCAACAACACAGAAGGCCCTCCCCTGCAGCTCTGCCAACCTGCATTGCTTAGTTGATGGGACCTGGAGGAGGTCAACTCTGTGTGATCTTATTGGTCTCTGGGAGGCATGAGGCAGGAGACGGTCCTGTACATAGTCTGGCCCTAAGGCATGTAGGGCTTTATAAGTAATAAACAACACCTTGAATTGTGACCAGAGATGAATATGTAGCCAGTGCAGCTCATGGAGTGTAGGTATTAAATGGGTGTACCGAGATACACCCATGACAGTTCACACGGCTGTATTCTGGCCAATTTGCAGTCTCCAGTAGCGGGCTACCATTCCCTGCCTTACCGGAACAGGCCAGGAGTGTGCATGCGTGCACATGCGCCCATGTAAAGAGTGCACGCATGTCTGCTGCAGGTTTCGGCTTCTGTGCATGCGCAGAAGCTGAATCTCACAGGAAAACATATGTGCAATTTCTGGGGTTTTGCTTCTGCGGATGCGTGGAAGCAAAAAGACCCAGAAAATGGATAGAAGAGCTGCCGGTTGCTCTCACACGACCGGCAAAACAAGGTAAAGACTGCTCGAGCTCCCACTGCTGCCACTAGTGGCCTGTCAGCTCTGTTGCGAGTGGCAGCTCCATCGGCTCGGCCCTCCACCATGCCGCGAGACCCTGCCATGCTATCCCATGGTGCTACCATGAGCGGCAGCTCTGTCTGCTTACCCCTCAACCATGCTGTAAGCCCCCGCTGCTGTCACTAGCGGCCTGTCATCGGCTCTACGCTCCACTGTGCCATGAGCCCCTGATGCACCACCCCACCATGCTGCCCCACTGTGTTGCCCACTGTGTTACCATGCCACCCACACCATGCCGCCCTCGCCGTGCCACCTCTGCCACGCCGCCCCTGCCACCCCCTATTGCTCCAGCCCTTACCTTGCTCTCAATCTCTTGCAGGTCAATGGGCCATGGCATGGGGAGCAGGCAGGGCAGCCCCGAGCTCCAGTCTGCTGCATGCTCTCCTGTGTGTGCTGAGGGATGCCTGTGCTAGAGCTTGGGCATGCTGCTGTTGTTGCTGGCCCCAATTGCCGCTCTAGGCACTGAAGCGAGATTTGGCTGCTGCGCATGTATAGCAGCTGAAATCTTGTGCGTACGTACTTGCAGCAGTGAGATTTGGGCAAAAATTGCCGATTTCTTTGCTTCTGCACATGCACAGAAGCAAAAAACCCAGTAATTTTTAATGGAATTGGTGCTGGTTGCGCGTGCACCTTGCGTGCATGCCCGGCGACAATGGATCAAGCCTAAGTGCTCCATCTCCACCAACGGAACAATGTTCCTGCTGTTCCGGGTAGTAGCCCATCTCTGGCAGTCTCTGAACACTCTTCAAGGGTAGCCCCATGTAGAGTGCACTGCAATAATCAAGGCTACTACAAGGAAAATAACAACAGCAACAATATAGTTATTTATTGATATCTATCTAGCATACAGATTTGCTCTACAACTTGCACACATTATGCATACATACAAAAAGCATATATTGTTGGAAATATACCAAGATGTGAATATCACAAGGAATGCACATAAGTAACTAGGAATTTTATGCTGATGTTAACAGAGGTGGGAATAGGAAAATGTTTAAGATTGGGGAATAAAAAACTGAGTGAAATAAAACTTGACAGGTTCAACCATCTCTGCTTGAATTTCTCAAATGAAAAATAGGAGGAAAATGTAGTAAAGCAATCAATTCTGTTCTTCATGAGTCAGCTTGATAGTTCACCCTTTTGCCTGTTTACTGCCAATTTCTCTTTTCTATCCCAGCTTACATAGTGGGTGATAATAATGGGACCTAAGACTACTACATATTATGCCAACAGCATTTCAAAGAGCAGACGTTATGCTCCTTAAGTACCACATAGCGCAGGGTTCAGCAGTGATTGGTAGGGAATCAATCAAACTAAAGCTGCATTTTGTTTGTCTTTCTGAAAACTTTTTGCTATTCCATTCAGGACAAGTTAATAGCCTTATGGCTAGGATATTATCCACTAAAGAATGCCAAGATCTAATCTATATCTTTTAAGAAAACCCCAATTTTGTAAATAAAAAAAAATCAACAATGTAGCTCAGTGTTCTTAGATTAGATTTGAGTGCAAATCCTTATTTAGGCTATTGTAGGAGGCTCACTCCATAGAGAAAGAGAGGGATGAAGCCCCTAATTATTAAAATCAGCCAGTAGGAAAGGAAAGACAAATTGGTGGGTGCCTTGAAGCACAAAAAGGGCTACAATGTAGGATTAATCTGAAGCAGAAGTGAAATTTAGCAGGTTCTAGAGAACAGGTAGTGGACATTTTGAGTAGTTTGGAGAACTGATGAATGCCACCTCTGGCTGGCCTCAGAGTGGAGTGGAAATGGAGATATCCTTCCCCTAGGAGTGGGGAGGGAAAGGGAATTTTGAAGTATCCTTTGCCTGCCACGCCCACATAACTGAATTTTGAATTAAATGAAGCACTCTAAAACAAATTTACATCAAAACAAATTTTGATTCTGTTCTATTGACCGGGCCACTTCTTGGTTGCGGCTCGGCATGCTAGTTTAGAAGATGAGTCCTGCATGCCATTGAGAGTTGAAGATTTTAAAGATTAAAGTTTTGTATATAAAAATGTGTAGCCATTGCATCAACTCTCCTTTTGAGCCTGACTAAAAGTTTTCTAGTGACCTTTGTAACAAAAAGCAGAAAAGTGAATAGTTAAGTATTGTTGAAACTTGTGATAGATATTCAGCAGGAATAGATTAAACTAAAATACTATGGAATAGATTAAACTACTATGGAATAGATTAAACTACCATGGAATAGATTAAACCACTATTGTTTGTGTTTCATCTTGAAGAGACAGGAAACCAAAATACCTGAACGTAGCTTTTTAGACAAGGATAGGGGATAAAGGAAAAAGCACGTATCGGGAAATGAATTTAGTCTGTCACCCACTATATCGGAATAGCCAGCATACCTGGGATGAGTCTAATAGGGTATAATTAACCGTGTACTGTTTCTGTAAAGGTGTACATCCCTAGGGTGACATCGCGCTTTGCAAACCGCTGGGGACAGTAGAGAGATTACTGTGCCCAAATAAACCTTATTTAATTACTCTGAAGCCTTCTTTGTCTGATTATTTCTTTTAGGAATTTCAGCGAACACCATTCAACAGCATCTCTTATCCAGGGAAAAGTAACTGTTCTATCTTGGCCTACACAGCTTGAAAGGAGGAATCCATGCATTGATATTTCAAATCAGTCTTATTATAAAGAAAATCTCATTTTTACAAGCTAAAGTAATGCATGTGATATAAATCTTGGCAGTTTCTCAGTGAGGGTAATTAAGATATAACAGTTCTGTGGCTAGGCTGATGCCAAAGATCAAAACTGCTTGCATTCCTTTCATGAGATAAGAATTCTCTGGTATCACAAACTTACTAATTACATCTTCCCAGCATTTCAGCAGACAAGGCACTTTTTCTCCAAGGATTTTTAGCAGTAAAATAACAGATGGCTAGCATAACCTGGCTGAGACCTCAAATCATCATCCGACTCCACAACGTTGTAACTCCACCCCGAATTATCCATACTCCACCCTTAAATACCTAAAGGAAGTGGTCACAATTCCCTAGAGTTAACAAACCACAGAATACTTTCTATTTCCATACAAGTATTCTTGTCTCTTTCTTAATCTTCTAAAGCAGGCATCTAGCAAAGATTCCAGATCTTCCTCCTCCTCCTCTAAGTCAGACTCTATTGTCATCGTTATATCTGCCACCTCTGGTGGTCCTTCAGTTCATCCAGGTCTATTTCGCCCTTACTCTCACTCTCTGCATGAGCTGGCAACACCACTGGCCCATGGTACCAAGATGGGCATGGCTCATCCTCCTCAGAATCTATCATTACTAGACGTGGACAAGGAGCACTCACAACACTAACTATCTTGCATTTTAAAGTTGGTCTATGTAAACAGATTTTCCAATTTCAATTAAAGAACATTTAATAGTAGAGTAGAATAGAACAGAACAGAACAGAACAGAATTTTATTGGCCAACTATGATTGGACACACAAGGAATTTGTCTTGGTGCACATGCTCTCAGTGTACATAAAAGAAAAGATAGGTTCCACAAGGATTATAAGGTACAACACTTCATGATAGTCCAGGTACAATAAGCAACCAATTAATATTAGGAAGCAGTCAATATAAATTGTAAGTTTACATGCAACAAAGTTACAGTCATGCAGTCATTTGTGAGAGGGGATGGGTGATGAGAACGATGAGAAGATTAATAATAGTGCAGACTTAGAAAATAGTTTGACAGTGTTGAGGGAACTATTTGTTTAGCAAAGTTATGGCATTTGGGGAAAAATGTTCTTATGTCTAATTGTTCAGGTGTGCAGCAATTTGTTTCCAGGATATAAGGTGTCTGTAAATATTTTCACTGCCCTCTTTTTGACTCATGCAGTATGCAGTTCCTCAATGGAAGGTAGGTTGGTAGCAATTGTTTTTTTCTGCAGTTCTAATTATCCTCTGAAGTCTGTATCTGTCTTATTGGGTTGCAGAACCAAACCAGACAGTGATAGAGGTGCAGATGACAGACTCAATGATTCCTCTGTAGAACTGTATCAGCAGCTCCTTGGGCAGTTCGAGCTTTCTGAGCTGGCGCAGAAAGAACATTCTTAATTGTGCTTTTTTATGACATTTTTGATGTTAGATGACTATTTTAGTTCTTGACATATGAAGAATCTAGAAATTTGAAGGTCTCTACTGTTTGATACTGTGTTGTCTAGTATTGCAAGAGGTGGTAGAATGGAAGGGTTTCTGCCACCTTTTCTACAGTTTTCAGTGTGTTCAGTTCCAGATTGTTCTGGTCACACCGCAAAGCTTAGTTGTTCAACCTCCCATCTGTATGCAGTTTCATCATTGTCTTGAATGAGTCCGATCACTGTTATATCATCTGCAAACTTCAGTAGTTTAACAGATGGATAGTTTGAGACGCAGTGATTGGTATATAGAGAGAAGTGGTGAGAGTACACAGCCTATGCTAATTGTACAGGTATCTGATGTGATTTTGCCTGATGTGATTCTGCTGCTTCCCACTTACAAGTGTGTTCAGCAGGGATGGATTGCTGTTACTGGCTGCAACCGGTGTGCTGCGTGTGCAGCTTTGGTTGCCTCATGTGCGGGTGCATGCTACATGCGCATAGTGTCTCCAGCATGATTCTGCTTCTGTGCATATTCTCCGGGTCCCGTCAACTAAACAATGCTGCTTGGCGGGACCCAGGGGAAGAGCCTTCTCTGTGGCGGCCCTGGCCCTCTGGAACCAACTCCCCCCAGAAATTAGAATTGCCCCCACCCTCCTTGCCTTTCGTAAGCTACTTAAAACCCACCTCTGCCATCAGGCATGGGGGAATTGAGATACTCTTTCCCCCTAGGCCTTTACAATTTTATGCATGGTATGTCTGTATGTATGTTTGTATGTATGTTTGGGTTTTATATTAATGGGTTTTTAATCGTTTTTAGTATTGGATTATTATTGTACACTGTTTTATTGTTGCTGTTAGCCGCCCCGAGTCTCCGGAGAGGGGCGGCATACTAAATAAATAAATAAATGAATGAATGAATGAACGAACGAACGAACGAACGAACAAACAAACAAACAAACAAACAAACAAACAAACAAACAAACAAACAAATATGCATGAAACAAAAATGTACCAAAATATTGTAAGGAGAGGCACGCGCGCAGAGATTTTGGTGATTTTTGGCTTCCATGCATGTACAGAAGCAAAGAATAGCTGAAATCTCATGCACATGAGCGTCCCCTCATGAGATTTTGCTTCTTCACATGCACATGAATTTAAAAATACAAAAAATTAAAGAAAAAAGATGACGGCGCCCAAAGGATTAGCACCAGAATGCATCATAAACGCTCTCACATACCAGTAAAAAAGATGATAAACTGAAGATTAATAGGGTTATAATACTCTCATAAGTTAAAATTAACAGGAGTAATTCAGCATTTTTCTTCCTGGTAAACTTGATTTGGGCCTGGCAATACCTACCATTGTAGCCATTTTGTCAACGTGCAAGTTTCAACAAGGCAGCCATTTTCTTTCATGGCATGTTTTCAAAATATCAGATACAGTGACTATTATGTATCCATGGTACTAGTAAAGTAATAAGAGTAAAGGGGTTTATAAAAGATACTGCCTGAGTTTCTTTCTTCTATCCTTTTGCCTGGAAGTAATCTTTGCATTCAACAGAGTTCATTTCAGAGACAATATGTTTAGAATTACAATATTTTAAAATATAATGGAGTTGGCTATGTCTAAACCTATTCCATATTTTTGATAGAATCACCTGGCATTTTGGGGGCAGGGATGGGGAATGGGTTTAATTTTGTCCAATATTTTCCCTTTCTCCTCTGAAAATTTTCTCCTGATTATAAGAATAGCAGGGTTTTTTTTCCATGCAGACAATAAAAAAAACCAGAAAATAAAATGCAGGTTATTGTGACTAACTTGGATTTTTAATGCAGCCATATTTTATTTCCATATTAGATTGCATCATGAAAGACATTTTATATTGTTTTGCCTATGGTTAGAAATTATGTCTGCTTAATCAATTCCATTATGCATTCACCCAACCATGACACATCAAAGGCTAAGAAGAGATGTTGAAAAAGAACAGCAACAAAAAAAGCAACTTTCCTTGTTTAAAATGCACCCCATTCAGATCAAGATACAGAGCACTAAATATTAATTATTTTAAATAAATATCAAGCCTTTCCAAATAATACAAATAATTGGCAGGGTTGACTGCCCATTGCCCGGTTCCTAACAGCTGGTGACACTGGCACCCACCACCTTCTCAGCAGCCTTTGAGATAATGACTTGGGCATCTGCCGGTGAGTGTTTGCAACTGCCCACAGAATTTACAACTCACAAGTGGGCTCTGACAGAACTTTTTTATGCAAGGTCTTTGAAATTTATTAATGTAATGCAAACACAAGCCTTCCAACCCATTAAATTGTTGATGTTATGCGAATCCACTCTGGAATTGCAGATCCTCATTAACATTATTTGCATGTTAATCTGCATCTTTTTAATTAGTGATATTATTTATGCACATAATTTTCGCCTACTGGTGCCAAGGCTGAAGCGCATTAATTAATCTACTGAGATGCCAAACTGTTTATTTTTCCTCCATACTTTTATTTGTTTACATGGTGTTTTGGATTCAGGGAAAAATAAAAAAAAATTAAAAAGCCCGAAGAATAAAAGCAGAAAGACAAGATTAACTAAAAGCACTTTTTGTTTTCATAATTTAAATTGTAATATTAGCCAAATGTTGTGTTTCTTCCCTCAGAGATCGGTTATTCAGTTACATTACCTTGATGTATTATTAAAATTTATAATGGACTCTGGAGGCTTTTTTTTAGTTCTCTCCTTCATTTACAGAATATACTCAATGTTATTTTAATCTTCATACAACGCTGCCATGCATAGGCAATGATCGGTTTTCCCTGGCGTCTCTCTAGTGCTGCTCCACTTTGCACAACTGATAAACATTTAAATAAGCCTTTTCCAAAAAAGAAAAAAAAAAGAAAAAGAAGAAAATCCTAGCATGCTAAAATCATTAACCCATTAATAGAGTATGGCATTTGCCTCCTCTCTGAGTCAACCAAAGCCCCACTTTTGATATACAGAACTGAAACAATCCCAACTCTTGAACATGGACCTGTGAACAATGCTGAATGCTGATATAATTTCATTCTTCCCACTCATTTGAACAGTTGCACATTCCAAGGGCAGACTTTCAAAAGGTTAGAATCCTTAGAGGAAAAGCTTTTGGAGATTTGGGCGTAAGATGTATTCTGAGCAGTTTGTGTATATGAACTTTGCCACGCTGCAGCCTATTGGGAATGCAAACTGATCCCCAGTGGAGAACAGACCTGACCTGCTGATCCTTTACGTCACTCCGATTGACTCTGTTTGCAAACCACAGCCTGGCATGTGAGGAAGGGTGGGGGAGCAGTGGAGAGCCAGCTTCTTCAGTCACAATGAGAGGAATAGAGACAGCACTGACAAATGTTTACCTCTTGATGCAGAAGTTCACAGGATGAAAAATAATACTTCCACAGACAGCACTAGTGGTACCCATGCATTTCTCAACCTGCAATAAATAAGCAGCGACTTGGGGCAGTAGGAGCACCTTCACAAAGACCTTTCTCAGAGTATTTTCTTCCCCCTATATGTAAAAAAATATTTGCACCATAATCTTGTTTAAACCAAGTCAGAGCCAGCAGTAGAAAATCCTGGCAACTATTTGTGCTATCTGTCGTCTCTGTTCTGACTTAATTATAGTTCATAAAATCATATACCAAAATGTCCTACCTGTTAACGATTACTTCACCTTCAACCGCAACAACACATGAGCATGAAATCGATTTAAACTAAATGTCAACCGCTCCAAACTTGACTGCAAAAAATGCAACTTCAGCAACAGAGTAATCAACGCCTGGAATGCACTACCTGATTCTGTGGTTTCTACTCCTAATCCCAAAACCTTTAGCCTTAGACTATCTACAATTGACATCTCCCCCTTTCTAAGAGGTTTGTAAGGGGCGTACATAAGCACACCACTGTGCCTACCGTCCCTGTCCTATTGTCTTCTTTTGTTACTTTTTATCATTACTTATCTAATGTTTTATTTGTACAAATTACCACCCTATAATTGTTTGACAAAATAAATAAGTAAAATAAAATATTATCAGCACATTTTCTTCTGAAGTGCCCTGATCCAGAAACCTGATTGTTTCTATACTGTATTTTTTAGAAATTGAAATTCAGTAGCAGTGAAAAATATATATTAATAATTATATGTGCATCTTTTTTAAAAAATACAGAGGAGATAAATGAAAAAGGAGAGGAGCAAAACAGATGGCTGAGCTATCATCAAAATACAAGCACATATATTTGTCATTCAAACTGTAAAGCTAAAGTAAAGTGCATTGTATGCTTTTCCATGGAGACTTTAATGGAATCCCTTCATTCAGTTGGCCATGGATGTGATTATATACCATGGAGCCAGAAATATACCATGACAGAAGCATTGAGATGAGATTTCTTTCACCCCAACATATGTATGGTCAATTCAAAGCAAAACAAGTCCCAGGGGGCTCTCATCTTTCTGAAATTCATCTTCATTTACATTATCTGATATCACGCCTGTCTCTGGTAAGTTGTCTGTTTGAGAAAAGTTAATATTTCTTCAGAATGTGCAGGAGAAAGTGGCATCCCACATGAAAGTTGGAGAAGAGATTGAGGCAATCATTACTATTATTATTTATTGGATTTGTATGCCGCCCCTCTCCGCAGACTCGGGGCGGCTAACAACAGTAATAAAACAGCATATAGCAATAATCCAATACTCAGCACTCTTATAGAAGGCACATCTCTAGATAAGGATGTGTTGGAATCCATGCCATTTGAAATCCAAGAGACTGGTGATTCAATTTCAATTCAATTCAATCTATTAGATTTGTATGCCGCCCCTCTCCACAGACTCGGGGCGGCTCACAACAATAATAAAAACAATATAACAGTAAACAAGTCTAATATTAGATATATAAGAAAAATATATAAAACCCCAACAATTAAAACCATACAACACATACATACCAAACATAAAATATAAAAGCCTGGGGGAGATGTCTCAGTTCCCCCATGCCTGGCGATATAGGTGGGTTTTGAGTAATTTGCGAAAGACAAGGAGGGTGGGGGCTGTTCTAATCTCCGGGGGAGTTGATTCCAGAGGGCGGCGGCCACCACAGAGAAGCCTCTTCCCCAAACGACATTGTTTAGTCGACGGGACCCGGAGAAGGCCAACTCTGTGGGACCTTATTGGTCGCTGGAATTTGTGCTGTAGCAGGCGGTTCTGGAGGTACTCTGGTCCATTGTCATGTAGGTCGTTAAAGGTCATAACCAACACTTCGAATTGTGACCGGAAACTGATTGGCCACCAGTGCAGGCCACGGAGTGTTGCAGAAATGTGGGCGAATCTAGGAAGCCCCACAATGGCTCTCGCTGCTGCATTCTGCACGATCTGAAGTTTCCGAACACTTTTCAAAGGTAGCCCCATGTAGAGAGCATTGCAGTAATCGAACCTCGAGGTGATGAGGGCATGCTGAGGTTGCTGGAGCAAAACAAATCTGCATGTCTGACTTCAAGAGTTGGCAGGATCAGGACTTCTCCCCTAGAATAATTTGGCCTTTTCAGGTTGAGAGGAAGAGAGAGGCCCCTTGTTTTCCAGATATATGTCTGCCTTTTGATTTCCTTCAGGGATGTTTGCAACTGAGATTTCCCCCTCTGAATAGAATGTCATATGTAGCAGGATCTTAAGACTAACTCTTGACTTCACCTTTTCACCAAGCTCTTTGAATTACACTTCAGCCCCTGAATGCAGTAAGATTTGATTATGAACACTGGAATCCCTGATAGCACTTTAACTGTGATTAAAACGAGGCTATTATTTGTATGTTCTAGTCAGCTTTTTTAAAAGCATAAAGCCAGATTTATCAATTAGTAATTCGTAAAAATTACATCTGGGGAAAAAAATCCAGATCTGTAGGAAGGGGGCTATGGAGAACAATTCTATCAGGGTATTTCATATTTCAAATTCATATAGCAGGTTAATTCAATGGCATTATGATACTGTATCTGTATGTATAATAGGGCAGGGATGGATAACACTAGACAACATATTTTTCCCAAAAGCTTTGCTTCCTAAAAAAACGTTTGGTGATTATGAAAAACCCCTTCTGAATTGAATACAAATATAATTTCAGGATGACTATATCATGCAGGAATCTTGAGAAATATGAAATAAACTTTAAAATTCTGTAATATATTTAATTGCATAATGTTTCCAACATGCTACATGAGTTCAACATGGCTAAAAAATGTTTTGCTGTTGATTTTCATTTGTATCCTGTGTCTGCTGCATCTCACTGTAGTGTCCAATAATAATCAGCAAGTATTGATGGAGTCCAGTTGCTCGGAAACTATATTCATCACTAACTGCACCTAGAGTTTTGGGAAAGAAGTCCAAGTGTAAATGTAGAAAGTGAATCTTCAACAGACATATTGTACTTCATTGTTTTGTATGATGAAAGACAGTTGTCAATCAGCTGAATGTAGTTTCCTTCATAGGCTTGCTGGGGGTGGAGGGCAAGATGGAATGGATGGCCTGTGTGGTCCCCTGCACCCCATTTGACTGGCAGGATGCTGCAGGAGCCCATTCAGGCTGACAATGGTGTGGGGGAGGGGGGACACACAGCTCTCCATATCCCATTTTGTCTGCCAGAGGCACCCTGGATGAATCCTTTGCAATTTCCAGGTGAGTCCCAGAAGTCAGATTTAAGCAGCCCATGGGCCAGAGTTTGACACCCTCACAATACATAGTCTCCATCCATGTTTTGAATGCATTAATTCATCACACAGTTATGTATTTAAAATACTGCGGAGTTCACTAATTTCTTCAGCTTCAAAATACAGTCAACCACATCTTGCTTCCTTTAAAGAGGTGTCTAAAAACTACCCAGAATGCAGAATATTTCACTTTTCTACTGAAACAGTTCTTGACCCTTAAGAACAACAAGACATCTGATAAATTACAAGAAGTCTCTTAGCAAAGTCAAACTGAAAGTTGCATTTTATAGTCTTCAGTTCCAAAATTTCATTCCGGGATAAAGAATTCAATCCTCAACGGTCTTCTTAAAGTATAATCATACTGATATGAATGTGAGATGCAAGCAATAACTTTAAGCAACAATGGAAGTTTAGATATTAAAAGAAAGAATCTGTTGAATATAGAAATATCTATGATTGCATGAATAGAGTATATATATGAGCCGGGGTGGCGCAGCAGGTAGAGTGCTGTACTGCAGGCCACTGAAGCTGACTTGTAGATCTGAAGGTCAGCGGTTCAAATCTCATCACCGGCTCAAGGTTGACTCAGCCTTCCATCCTTCCGAGGAGGGTAAAATGAGGACCTGGATTGTGGGGGCAATAGCCGAGCTCTGTTAAAAAAGTGCTATTGCTAACATGTTGTAAGCCGCCCTGAGTCTAAGGAGAAGGGCGGCATAAAAATTGAATGAATGAATGAATGAATGAATGAATGAATGAATGAATGAATGAATGAATAAATAAATAAATAAATAAATAAATAAATAAATAAATGCTGTTTACATTAGTAATATTTTCAAGAGTCATTGACTGTATGGTATCATGAAAGGACCCTGTTGGGTCTAATTTCAGGTAATCGTTGTGGTGTTTTCCAGCAATAGCAACAGCACTTAGACTTACATACCACCCCATGTCGTTTTACAGTATTCTCTGGGTGGTTTACGATTTTAGCATATTGACCCCAGCAATCTGGATCCTCATTTTGCTGATCTTGGAAGGATGGAAAATAAAGTCAAACTTGAGCCAGTCCAGATTGAATTCCAAACTATGTGCAGATTTAGCCTGCAATATTGCATTCTAATCACTGCTATCAGGGTACCTGGATTTTCAGTTTTGTGGCATGCAATTCAATGAGCACATTGAATGGCACAGAAGAGCTGTGCAACCAGGGTTTTTGAAACTTGAACCCTGGTTACTTTAGTTGCCACCAATAATTCATTTTCTTTCACAATAATTTTATTAAATATCCCAATTTACAACACTAAAAACTAACACAAACTAAAAATAAAGACAAAATAGAATATGCAGAAAAGAAAAAAGAGCTGTGCAACCAGGGTTTTTGGAACTTGAACCCTGGTTACCGTATATACTCGAGTATAAGCCGATTTTTTCAACCCCAAAAATGGGCTGAAAAACCCGACCTCGGCTTATACTCGGGTCACCACAAGAGGGCGCCGAATCACCACAAGAGGGCGCCCCGCGGGAGCCCGGCAGACATTTCTGGCTTGGGCGGGGGAGGGAGCTATTGCAGGTGCCTGCTGAGGCAGCTTCGGGGGTGCCTTTGGGAAGGCTAGACGCAGGGACTGGGCTGTGGAGGTCACACTTTTACATCCTCCGCAGCTCCAACGATGCCGGAGCTCTTGGGGCTATGGTTGGCTGGTGCCTTTACTTGAGCCGGGAAGAGGAGGCACCTGCCCCACCCCTCCCACAGCTCCGACGGCATGCAAGAAGGGAAAAACGCAATGGGAAGCCAGTGAGGGGGGGGTGGATTCGTGCTTCTGTCTTCTCACCCCTCCCCCACCTCACCGGCTTCCCATTTCCCCCCTCTTGCGCACCATTCGAGTGGTTGGCTGGCGCCTTTGCTTGAGCCGGGGAGAGGAGGCACTTGCAAGAAGACAGAAGCTCCAGATTTGCTAAGGAGATCCACTTGGGAGGGCAGCAGGGAATGGAGGAGGAGGAGATCCAGAGTAGCCTGCAGCCGCAGAGGAAAAGGAGGAAGAGGAAAGAAAGAAGAACCCTCGCTGACAGCATAATTATTTATTTAAGTACCGGTATTTTAAAAATAAATTTAAACTCCTTGTAGCGGCAGGAGAGCGAGAGAGAGAGAAACAAGCCTTTTCCTCGGAGGAGGAGGAGCAGTTGGCTGGCGTCTTTGCTTGAGCTGGGGAGAGGAGGCAACGGCCCCACCCTCCCCACAGCCGCTCTCCTAGAGAAGCAGCTGTGGGGAGGGTGGGGCCGTTGCCTCCTCTCCCCGGCTCAAGCAAAGACGCCAGCCAACTGCTCCTCCGAGGAAAAGGCTCGTTTCTCTCTCTCTCGCTCTCCTGCCGCTACAAGGAGTTTAAATTTATTTTAAAAATACCGGTACTTAAATAAATAATTATGCTGTCGGCGAGGGTTCTTCTTTCTTTCCTCTTCCTCCTTTTCCTCTGCGGCTGCAGGCTACTCTGGATCTCCTCCTCCTCCTCCTCCTCCAGCATTCCCTGCTGCCCTCCCTTAGCAAATCTGCTTCCCGGAACAACACATGGGGCAATAAAGGGAAATGGGGAAGGAGAGAGCCAGCAAGCTAAAGTGGGGGTGGGGGAAACGGCATGAACTCTCTCCAGGCTTTAGAAGCCCCCAAACGGAGAGAGAAGCAGATTTGTTAAAGGGATCCACTTGGTACGGCAGCTGGGGAAGGAGGAGGAGAACAGCTCGTTCCTTTCCTCCTCCTCCCCCTGCTGTCCTCCCAAGTGGATCTCTTTAACAAATCTGCTTCCCTGCACAACACATGGAGCAGTAAAGGGAGACGAGGAGGAGGGAGGATCAGGGGTGGAAGATCCAGCCAACGAGCCAGCCAGCAAGCTAAAGGGGGGGAGGGGAACAGCATGAGCTCTCTCCAGGCTTCTAAAAACTCAATTTTAAAGAGCCCTGGGTTAGGGTTAGAAATGCAAGAGTCTTCAAACCTGGAAAGATTAAGGCTTGTGGACTTCAACTCCTACTCCTGAAGTAGCATGGCTGGTGCAGGAATTCTGGGAGTTGAAGTCCACTAGTCTTAAAACTGTCAAGTTTAAAGAGCCCTGGGTTAGGGTTAGAAATGCAAGAGTCTTCAAACCTGGAAAGATTAAGGCTTGTGGACTTCAACTCCTACTCCTGAAGTAGCATGGCTGGTGCAGGAATTCTGGGAGTTGAAGTCCACTAGTCTTAAAACTGTCAAGTTTAAAGACCCCTGGGTTAGGTTTAGAAATAGGTTTTAGCTTGGTTGCTGATTGAGCTACTTTTTTTACTTTTTAATTTATTGTTATTACCAGATTGCTTTTGTTTACCCTCTTTTAAATTTACAGAGCTAGTTTACTGGTTTTCTTTAAAATAAATATTCTAAAACATTTAATCTACTGATGTCTCAATTAATGTAATTTTATTGGTTTCCATTTTTATAAGTTACCAGTAGCCACTGCATTTTCTAACCTCGGCTTATACTCGGGTCAATAAGTTTTCCCAGTTTTTGTGGCAAAAACTGGTGCCTCGGCTTATACTCGGGTCGGCTTATACTCGAGTATATATGGTACTTTAGTTGCCACCAATAATTCATTTTCTTTCACAATAATTTTATTAAATATCCCAATTTACAACACTAAAAACTAATACAAACTAAAAATAAAGACAAAATAGAATATGCAGAAAAGAAAAAAGATAAATGGAAAGTAAAATAGAAAGTAAAAATAAGAAACAGTAAAGAAAAAGAAAAAAATATAGAATGAACTGACTTTCCATTTCATCACAATTAATAAACAATTTTAGTAACTTATCACCATCTTTTAAAATACATCAAATAATGTTTTTTTCCATATCCCATTTCTTATCTATATACAACAGATCCATAAAACCTCATAATTTCAGTCTTGATATCAGTAAAAGTTGTTACCAGAGATAATAACATACCTATTTTAACCTTAATCAATTACATTATTATAATTGTAACATTTCTATTGCCTCCTTTCATTTTTAACAATTTTGATCTTTAATCTCTTCAAATAATGCTTCCTTTTCATTTTTTTTTCTTTATCCCTTCTCACAAAATTCTTCAAGGTTTTAATAAGCCTCAATAATGTTCTGTAGCTGAAGAAGAAAGTAGAAGAGACAGGTTAAAGAATGGGAATTATAATTTGTTTCTCCAGCATTTACTTCTACCAATTCCCAAACAGCTAAGTATTTACTATGTTTTCTGCTGAAACATGTTCTTTAGTTCCCATTAGTTAACTATCTGTTGGTGATATAGTCACATATTTTCACGATCCTCCTCTATACTATATTTTCCAGGGTTTGTGATTTGTTACATTTTTAAACATTTTGCTTTCTTTAATTGCAACTAAGGTTCGAATGGAATCCATCCCTTTTTTAAATTAGGGCTGAAGCTGAATTGGAAGCTACACTCTTTGCATTTCCAAACTAAACCTCTTCCGGCTTTTATCCCTGTGCCAAATGAACAGCCTGTCTTGAACTTACTAAACTTTGAACTTTTGCCTGCCAGCCACAACTGGCAAGAGCTAATTTGTTCTCCATCCATGTACATTGGAAGATAGGCACACTGTAACCTTATCTGCAAATGAAAATACTTGATTTTTCATGTTCTACCACAGGGCATTCCTGGGGGCTACGAAAAATGTTGTTCTGCTTGACATTTTTAAAAATATGGTTTGGATGTAGTTGAATGGTTTCTAAAATTATGTTGTAACTTTTCTGCCAATAAACAAGCATGAACAAGGGCCAGGATCCAAATGTATTAACTTACTCTGGCATAAACCACCTCACAGAAATCAGAGACAAGCTGTAAACCACACTATTGACTTTGAGAGCCAATTATTCCTTCTCCTAACTCCCAATGTAGAAATAGAGAACAAAACTTGCTTTAGGGAGCAAGAAAGGGCAGGATGGAATATATGAAACCAGGTAAACTTAACCAGTTGAATTTTGTAATACCGAAATATTTTTGCTATTTAAATTCTTGCGTAAAAGAATCTCAGCTAATTAGTCATACATCCTACATTAGCTGAAATGCCATCTTCTAATATCGTTTGGCCTAAATCCATTCTATATTAGTATGAATGCATGGCCTGTCTTCAATCAACGGGGCTGGCTATTAGTGGAACCCACTATGTATATTTTATAATATGTTATGGGAAGTTTATTTGGGGTCTCACATTGTGTTGTATTACGTTTATCCTATTTTCCTATATATTATGGTTAACCACTCAGAGTTACTAACTTGAGATGGGTAGGCTTAAAGCTTTATAAACAAATAAATATATATTCCTAGGTATTCTTCTCAAATTTAAAATGAATTATTTAAATAAAATGCATAAAAGTCTTCAATTAATATTGATTGTTATATCGGTAATCCTCATTTAGTGGGATACTAAATTGGGATTAGTAATTATGTTATAAAATCCACAGTTCCTAACCAAAAAAACAAATCATGGCAACAACTTTACTTCCAGTTTTGTGGTTAAGCAGATATTCATTAATAGTGATGGGCGAACCCAACAGTGTTCAGGTTCAGCAAGTTTGGACGAACTTCGCAGAAAATTTGGCCGAACCCGAATGGTTCATGGTGCCAAAGCTCCGCCCCCAGAATCTCTTCATGGGAGGGATTCCCAGCTCCTTCAAAGGGAGGTCTTTTCATGTTAAAAATATATATATATATTTAACCCTGCTGTTCTGTTCGAAAAAAGTTCCTAATGTTATGTTCCCGGGTCACCCTGACCCGGACCGAAAACTCTTCATTTGCAGTGCTTATGTTTGGTCTTTTTGAAAGCTTTTTTCACCTGGAAACATGTTTGAACATTTCTGCACACAATGGAATGAAAATTGAACTGAAAAAATTAATCCTTATTGGTTTATTTTGCACATAAATGTGCCTCCCCCCCATTTTTGTGAAAGTTTTTTCAATTTATGGATAGTTTTGCTTGCAAAATCCATTCTATTTTACTAAAGTTGGTGTGGGATTGGTAGCTTGAACATTTCTGCACACAATGATATGAAAATTGAACTGAGAAAATTAATCCTTATTGGTTTATTTTGCTCATAAATGGGCCCCCATGCTTATACTCAAATAGGCTTATACTCGAGTAGGCTTATACTCGAGTATAAAATGATATGGTCTTATATTCAAAAATAAACCAATAAGAATCATTTTTTTTCAGTTCATTTCTATTTTTCTTATGTTTAGGATTGTTCAATTTAGTATATCAAAACTTTTGAGTTTATTGATAATTTTGCCTGCAAAATGCATTCTATTTTACTATTCTATTTTGGTGTGGGATTGGTAGCTTGAACCTTTCTGAACATAATGATATGAAAATTAAACTGAAAAAATGATCCTTATTGGTTTATTTTGCTCATAAATGGGCCCCCATGCTTATACTCAAATAGGCTTATACTCGAGTAGGCTTATACTCGAGTATAAAACAATAAACCAATAAGAGTCATTTTTTTCAGTTCATTTATATTTTTCTTATGTTCAGGATTGTTCAATTTAGTATATCAAACCTTTTGGGGGAAAATTCCTTAGGGATTTGTAGCCTTAAAAAATATAAATTGACACGAAATTCAAAAAGGATGGGGGGAGGGGCTTTTTGATCAAAATAAAAATATAAGTCTCAATTTTTCCAGTTCAATTTTCATATCATTATGTTCATAAATGTTCAAACTAGTTTTCCAGTGGAAAAAGTTTTCAAAAAGACCAAATTCAAGTACCTAAAAAAAATCATTTTGATCCGGGTCTATATGACCCGAACAGAGTAAATGTGACTTTTTTTTTGCCAAGAAAAATTTTTTCCCCCCACCCCCACAAATATTTTTTTGATGATCAGCATTGTTAAATTGAGTAAATGAATGCGTAAGATTTTAAAGAATATTTCGGATTTGGAGCATAAAAAAATAAAAAGTGAAAATTGTTGTAAGCAGCCAGGGGGGGGGGGGAGGCCTTATTTCTGATGTTAAAAAAACAGTAAGAATCATTTTTTTCAGTTCCTTTATATTTTTCTTATATTCAGAAATGTTCAAGGTACCATTCCCACACCAACTCCAGTAAAATAGACTGCATTTTGCAAGCAAAACTATCCATAAATTGAAAAAACTTTCACAAAAACGGGGGGGGAGGCACCTTTATGGGCAAAATAAACCAATAAGGATTAATTTTTTCAGTTCAATTTTCATTCCATTGTGTGAAGAAATGTTCAGACTACTTTCCAAGTGAAAAAAGCTTTCAAAAAGACCAAACATAAGTACTGCAAATGAAGAGTTTTCGGTCCGGGTCAGGGTGACCCGGGAACATAACATTAGGGAGTTTTTTTTTTCAGCAAGAAAGAAACCTCCCACCCCCCAAAAAAAATTCTCATAGAGAGAACCCCTGAAATGATGAAAAGTCATGAAATTTCAAGTTTCAGATATGCAGGGAAAATTTTTTACAGGGTCTCAAACCTTGATTTCGGGTCTCACAGACCCGAACAGAACAGCAGGGTTAAAAAAGGACACCACAGCAGCGCCACAAGCAAAGGGAGGTCCTTTCATGTGAAAATAAAAACTTTTATTTTTGCATGAAAAGACCTCCCTTTGAAGGAGCTGGGGAATCCCTGCCATGAATAGTTTCCGGGGGCGGAGCTTTGACGTCACATACAACGGCAGGTTGCTAAGGATGCCAAGGTGATCACTTCCTGGATTCCATGGAATCCAGGAAGTGATCACTTTGGCATCCTTAGCAACCTGCCAGTATACGTGACATCAAAGCTCCACCCCTGGAATCTCTTCATGGGATTCCCCAGCTCCTTTTGTGCCCCCCTCCCAGCCTCCTGACCGGCTGACAGCTCCCCGATGTTTGCCTTCCTCCGCTGCCACCGGCACCCGGCTCCTCCTTCTCTTCTCAGCAGATGACAGTCGGGCGGTGGCTTTCGCAGTGTTCGGCACGAATGGTGAAGTAAATCACGAATTTTACAAACATTTCAGGTTCGGGTTTGGCATGCCAAACACTACAAAATTTGGTACGGACCCAAATTGTGCGGGTTTGGTTCGCCCAACACTAGTCATTAAGCGAGAAATCCTGTGAATGCAACTTATAGTTTTACTTTTGTGCTTTCCATTAATTCTGCTTATCCCATTTATTATGAATGTATCTGGAGATATTTTTGCATATTTACTAGAATAAAATGTGGGGAAATTGTTACATGTATAAGAGCCTGTGCTTATGCATGTCTATACAACAAAATGAGAATTCAGTCATGTTACAGATTTTAGATTTAAGGTGAGATGTACACCAAATATTCACTGAAGTTCAGTAGGAGAAGAATAACATCAATTTTTAAAAATATTTTTGAGGGAGTAGTCCATCATTGAATTAATCTATTCTAAAGAAAAGAAATCTATTTAATATTTTTAATGTCTGAAACCATTGATTTTGTTCCATTAAAAAAAATTTCAACTGTAAATTTCTGATACATATTTCAAGTAAAGGTTTATTTTTTTAATTGTCTGTCCTATTGAATTGATGCTTTAGCCTAAAAAACCCCCAATATATTCAAAGCTATGTAGAAGCTGTCAAAGCATATGGATCAAACAAGGGGTATATCTGAAGGTATTTCAGTCTACGGAGAGGGGCGGCATACAAATTTCATAAATAAATAAATAATAAGTAAATAAATTTCCCTTCATACTTTTTGGGGGATTAATTATTTTCCCACTGTAATATTTGAAAGTATTTTTAAAAGTATCAAGAGACCTATACTTTGATCATATCATTCATAAAAAAGAGCTACTTTGGTGTAGTGGTTGAGAAAATAGGCTGGAAACTAGGAGATCTTAGGCCAGCCACTCTCTCTTAGTCCCAGGAATACAGTAGTGGTAAATTACTTCTGAAAAAACTGCAGCAACCTATCCATGCAGTTTCCAAGAATCTAATCAGAAGGCACCAAAAAGGAAACTTACTATGGTGAACCAGATTCTTTGTAGAAATGTAAGGTTTACAGGCATTATAAACCTTATATTATTGTCTTGTTCTGAGATGGCAGCAAATAATTTCAAAAATTAAATACAGTGGTACCTCTACTTAAGAACGCCTCTACTTAAGAACTTTTCTAGATAAGAACCGGATGTTCAAGATTTTTTTGCCTCTTCTTAAGAACCATTTTCTACTTAACCTGAGCACGGAAATTTGAGAGTGGCATGAAGGCCTGGCCAGTTTCCTGTCATTCCCCCTTTAATCTCGGCCATCTCAGGCTTTTCTGGGCTGCCAGAGGAGCCTTTTGGTGGTCTTAAGGACAATGACTGTCCTCCTCCTCTTCTTCTTCCTCCTCCTCCTATCCAAATTCCAAGCTTTTATTTCTTTCCTGCACGCATTATTTGCCTTTATATTGATTCCTATGGGAAAAATTGCTTCTACTTACAAACATTTCTACTTAAGAAACAAATGGAACAAATTAAGTTCTTAAGTAGAGGTACCACTGTATTACTTTTTGAAGTTTTGAATTTTTCCATTTATGAATAACTTTACCTAAGTCTAAATATTTGCAGAAAGACTTTGAAAGAGCATTTGCATAACATGGGTCACTGAAATCTGTCAACACTTAATAGAATTCTTCATTTTGATTTGTTTTTCCTTGTCTTCATACATTTTTATTTTTCAGAAAATTGAAAAATTAGAAATGAACAAAAATGACACATAATAAAAGCTTAGTCTTTCATGATAGTAATTGATTAAAATGCATTAACACGAATTCTAAATGGTTCTAAACCACCATTCATGATCTTATAAAATCAGATATTCTATCATCTCCAATTTTACTGGTTTGGAACACCATTTTTAAAACAAATTAGGGAAGAGAATGAAAAACGGGTAACTGTTATAAAGAAACAATGATTATATTTGATTTCCCTCCCACCATGCCCTATAATTTAGTGTTTCTCAGCCGCAACAACTTTAATATGTGTGGACTTCAGATTCCAAAATACACCTATTAAATCAATAGAGTTTAAGCTGGGCATGATTAACAAATCTCACTGAGCAGCATTAATCTATAAACCTCTTATGCAACAAATCAAGAAGGATCAGGTAAGTCCTTCCAATAAGATTTCTTATTCCACCTTAAACAGCCACAGAAGCTTTGTCATTAGATTCAATTTAGGCCTTTTAGAAAATGTTTCCATCACTTTCATTTATTTTAGTAGTTTTTGTAGAATAAATTGTTTGTACTGTCAACTCCTTGCAGCCTTTCAATGCTTCATTTTCTGGCTTCACTTATAGGCTAAGATCAGGGGTATCAAACTCATGGCCTGCAGGCCAGATGCATCATGTGCTGGCCATGCCCACACCTGGTTTAGCAAAAGGGGAAAAGGTCACGATATATCACGTGACAGCAATGTGACATTGCAAGTTTGACACCCTGGGCCTAGATGATTTGCATTTAATTCTCAGTAACTAGCCAGTTGAAAGTTTCTGGATATGCCTATTGCACATACATCTGTGGACAAAATTGCAATCCATACATTTTGAAATCTATAAATGATTGAATCTATCAATTTCTTACAAAGTACTATGAATATTGGTAACATTTTTACTTTTTAAAGAATTCCGAAAAAGTGTGTGGGCACAATTGTGAAAAAGTGGATTCTTCACAACCTTCCCTTATAAACTTTTCCCAAATACCATAGACAAATATTCTTGTAAATGAATACAGTGTTCCCTCACTTTTCACGGGGGATGCATTCCGAGACCGCCCGCGAAAGTTGAATTTCCACGAAGTAGAGATGAAGAAATAAATACACTATTTTTGGCAATGAATAGTATCACAAACCTTCCCTTAACACTTTAAACCCCTAAATTGCAATTTTACATTCCCTTAGCAACCATTTAGATTATTACTCACCATGTTTATTTATTAAAGTTTATTAAAAAAAATATTTATTAAAAGCAGACTAAAGTTTGGCGATGACATATGATGTCATCGGGTGGGAAAAAACGTGGTATAGGGGAAAAACCCGTGAAGTATTTTTTAATTAATATTTTTGAAAAACCGTGGTATAGACTTTTCGCGAAGTTTGAATGCGCGAAAATCGAGGGAACACTGTACTCACATAAAAACTTTGTCTATTGGTTAACAAAGGCCAACAGTGGAGTGCTTATTTTTTTAAAAAATAGCAATACAGATCTGTCTCTCCATACTTAAAGAACATATTCTTTAAGGGTTATACCAGAGGCACTTGTCCACAGTTCGGCAGAGTCTCTTGCGGAAGCCTGGAACAAGGCCGCAGCGGAGGCTCTCGACCGGATTGTGCCTTTGCAACCTCTCCATGGCGCTAGACCCCGTAGAGCTCCATAGTTCAACGAGGAGCTCCGGGAGTTGAAACGCCAGAAGAGACATCTAGAGAAGCGATGGAGGAAGAGTAGGTCTGAATCTGATCGAACACTTGTAAGAGCTTTTATTAAGACTTACAAGTGGCGCTCAAGGCGGCAAGATGCCCGTACCATGCCGCCTTGCTTGCATCAGCGGAATCCCGCCCAGCTGCTCTGTTTAGGGTGACTCGCTCCCTTCTTAATCAGGGGGGAGTTGGGGATTTTAACACATGCCGAGGATTTTAACACGTTTTTCGCTGATAAAATCACTCAGATCCGGGCCGATCTCGACTCCAATTGGGAAACAGAGTTGACTGACAATGAGTTAGTCAAGGTGACTGGGGCACGTACTTGTCCACCTGTCTGGGAAGAGTTTGATCTGGTGACACCTGATGGAGTGGACAAGGCCATTGGATCTGTGAGTTCCGCCACCTGCTTACTGGATCCGTGTCCCTCCTGGTTGGTCTCGGCCAGCAGGGAGGTGACACGGAGCTGGGTCCAGGAGATTACCAATGCTTCCTTGGGGAGGGGAGTTTTTCCAACTCTCTATAAAGAAGCGCTTGTGCACCCCCTCCTCAAGAAGCCCTCCCTGGACCCAGCCATACTTAATAACTATCACCCAGTCTCCAACCTTCCCTTTATGGGGAAGGTTGTTGAGAAGGTGGTGGCGCTCCAGCTCCAACGGTCCTTGGAAGAAGCCGATTATCTAGGTCCCCAGAAGTCGGGTTTCAGACCCGGTTACAGCACGGAAACTGCTTTGGTCGCATTGATGGATGATCTCTGGCGGGCCCGGGACAGGGGTTTATCCTCTGTCCTGGTGCTCCTTGACCTCTCAGTGGCTTTCGATACCATCAACCATGGTATCCTTCTGCACCAGCTGGAGGGGTTGGGAGTGGGGGGCACTGTTCTTCAGTGGTTCTCCTCCTACCTGGTCGCAGTCGGTGTTAGTGGGGGGTCAGAGGTCGACTCCGAGGTCTCTCCCTTGTGGGGTGCCTCAGGGGTCGGTCCTCTCCCCCCTGCTATTTAATATCTACATGAAACCGCTGGGTGAGATCATCCGAGGGCATGGGGTGAGGTATCATCAGTACGCTGATGATACCCAGCTTTACATCTCCACCCCATGTCCAGTCAATGAAGCAGCGGAAGTGATGTGCCGGTGTCTGGAGGCTGTTGGGGCCTGGATGGGTGTCAATAGACTCAAACTCAACCCGGATAAGACGGAGTGGCTGTGGGTCCTGCCTCCCAAGGACAATTCCATCTGTCCATCCATTACCCTGGGGGGGAATTATTGACCCCCTCGGAAAGGGTCCGCAACTTGGGCGTCCTCCTCGATCCACAGCTCACATTAGAGAACCATCTTTCAGCTGTGGCGAGGGGGGCGTTTGCCCAGGTTTGCCTGGTGCACCAGTTGCGGCCCTATCTGGACAGGGACTCATTGCTCACAGTCACTCATGCCCTCATCACCTCGAGGTTCGACTACTGTAATGCTCTCTACATGAGGCTACCTTGAAAAGTGTTCGGAAACTTTAGATCGTGCAGAATGCAGCTGCGAGAGCAGTCATGGGCTTACCTAGGTATGCCCATGTTTCGCCATCACTCCGCAGTCTGCATTGGTTGCCGATCAATTTCCGGTCACAATTCAAAGTGTTGGTTACCTTTAAAGCCCTTCATGGCATTGGACCAGAATACCTCCGAGACCGCCTCCTGCCACACGAATCCCAGCGACCAATTAGGTCCCACAGAGTGGGCCTTCTCCGGGTCCTGTCAACTAAACAATGTCGGTTGGCGGGCCCCAGGGGAAGAGCCTTCTCTGTGGCGGCCCCGAATCTCTGGAACCAACTCCCCCCAGAGATTAGAACTGCCCCTACTCTCCCTGCCTTCCGTAAAGTTCTTAAAACCCACCTCTGTCGTCAGGCATGGGGGAACTGAAACATCTCCCCCGGGCATGTACAATTTATGTATGGTATGTTTGTGTGTGTGCTTGTTAGTATATTGGGGTTCTTTTTAAACTTTTTTAAATATTTAAATTTATTTGGATTTGTTACGATTTGTTTAGGCCTTGTTGTGAGCCGCCCCGAGTCCGCGGAGAGGGGCGGAATACAAATCTAAATAATAAAATAAAATAAATAAATATTCAGCAACCTTATTCTTGGAAAAAAAAGGAGTATAAAGCTCTTTTCTTTGTCATGATTTTTTCATGTAAATATCTAGATTGAGAGACAGGTGGTTTTTAAGAATTCTTTTGGAATCAGCTTATTTCTCAGAGGCTGCCAATGTTTTTATTTCATTAATAATGTATTTTTGTTGTTGTCAAAATTTATCAGTATTATGGTCCTTTCCTAAGTAGAGTTCATTAGAAATCACTTCACAACAATGCCATGTTTTGCCTGGGCTAAGCAACCCAGCCATTCACTGTCAAATAGAATTAACAGTCAGGGAAGTCATGTCTTTTGGATAGAAAAATAGGTAAATTAGTTTATGGAAATCTGTTTTTAAGTATCAGCATTTGTTGACATAGAAAAATGAACAGCGTGTATTCAGGCAGAGAGATTAAAGTTACTGGAAACATTTCCTAATTGTTCTTGTTAGCTAATAAGAAAGGGTTGTTTGAGCAATGTCAGTTGAGGCTTGTACCTCATGTAAAATAGACATTTTGAGAAACCTTCACATGAAGTCACAATTATTTAAAAGCACATTTCATCAGCTACAGTATATTAATGCAAGTTTTGTCCATTTTAAATACTACTGTTTAACAATAATAATAAGGAAGAAATTTAGCTATGAGGATTCTATAATCAAATAGTCATCTTCTGTTTTTTTTAGATAGGTCTGGTTATTTTTCTCAGACTTATTTACATGCCTCCAATTTATTTTAAAAATCACAATGCCCATGGGAGAAATCTTACATAGTTGGTACATTCTATATTAGAAAATAATTTCCCATTGGTTAATGTCAGGAAATTTCTCCTTAGTTCCAGGTAGTTCCAAAAGCTCTGAATTTTTAAAAAAGTGATTATCTATAAGTAATTAAATCCTCCCAAAATGGCATATTTTCCTTCCCAAATTGGAAGTAATCTCCAGCTACTGGTACTTTTATTTTTGCCATGTGAAAGTGATATTTTGTCTAGGCACACTTTGTCTTAAAGTGAGGCTGCTGTTTGAGGATGATTGTGTCTGCTTTGCACCAACATATTAATTACTTATCATAGCATGATTTAACAAGTATTTTTGTAGCAAGTATTTTTTTAATCTCCTCCAAAGACCTCAGACCAACATAGATTAAACATTCACATTATATTTTAGGAAGCCAGACAGACTGCGTGGAAACTAGACAGACCTAGGTGAATTAGCCCAAAGGCACTTTCTTCATAGCTGAATGCCCAGCCGGCGACTTACCGCCGGTCCGGATTTGCAGCGGGGCCAGGGAAATGCGGTCCCTGGCGTAGCCGCCATCTTGAATGGTCAGGATCTCGCAAGATATTGCAAGATCCTGGCCATGCCTGTCATCGGCACCGGCACCGACGTTAAAGGGCTGCGCAGGCTCGGGGCTTCCTTTTCGCCCTAGACAATGAGTAGGCGAACACCCGCCCTCCCTCCCTATCTTTCAGTGTGCTACAGGGGTCGCCTTTAGGGGGCCAAATAGGAATTTTTGGTGGCCTCGGCATTTTGCTGTGACCGTTTTTGCCTATTCCACACTGCAGTGCGGGACGGATGGTTAGGGGGTGGTTGGTTACTTGATTAGTTCTAATTGGCTTACCTTTGGTCATTGGGTTGGCAGGTTAGGGGCGGAAATTGGGAGGTGTTAGCAACTGCGTGTTCTCCGTTGGGCATCCTTGGGGATGATTGGGAGACTCTCTCCAAGGGCTCATGGTGGCTTTTTAACCGGCCTGAGCAATTGGGGAGAAGTTGCCTCTGGGTCTTGCCCATTTCAATTGCCTTTCAGGTATTGGACAGTGAGACCTCCCACATGCCTTGCATGGCTGGGATCCAGATGAGGGCATGGTCCCCTTCACCTGGATCAGCATGGAGCTACGCCTTGAGTTGCCCAGGAAGTTTTATTACATCATTTCCGCCCCAAATGTTATTAGCTGCGGGTCCCATTTTAGTTTAAATTAAATAAGTTTATTTAATTAATAAAAATGAGCCAGTTTAAATCCAGTTCTATGTCTGCGTTGTTATTCTGCCTCCGCTGCAATGAGGTTTGAACCCCAGTCCAAGTATAACATTCTACCCACTATGCAACAGTGATAAAAGCAAGTTATATATTTCTACTTTTTGTAGATGTATCAGACGCCTGAGAAAACAAGTGTTAGTTATCATTCATTTACCATATCAATTTTAATTAAAGAGGAGGGTTAAACTTTTTTTTAATGTATTCTGTTGTGGTTTGGTTTACACTTCTGTCATTTCATTAGCAGATTGCTTCAGTTACTAATGACACTATATCAATATTCTATATCCCATTTATATAACTTACTTAATTGTTTTTTTATAGGACTTGTGTGGGAAAGAATAGTCCAGTCTATTTCCAAACCAGACAATTTTTATGTGTCTCCACAAAAGTTTATGCTATCTTATTTTCATGATATTTGGATTCTTTTTAAAAATCCAAAATGATATTTCCAAATGTATTGCATGCAATGGCTTGTAGAAATGCCACTCAAACTTTACATTTTCTCATTTTTCTGAGCAAAAAACCTGCATCAAATCACCTCGAGGTTTGATTACTGCAATGCTCTCTACTTGGAGAAGAATGTTCGGGGACTGCAGGTAGTACAAAATGCAGCCGCATGCGCTGTTATGGGCCTCCCAAGACATGCCCATGTCTCATCAGCACTCCATGAGCTGCATTGGCTGCCAATTGGTCTCCGAATGCAAATCAAAGTATTGGTTATCACCTATAAAGCCCTACATGGCTTAGGACCAGATTATTTATGGGATCGCCTTCTGCCTCATGTATCCCAGTGACCGGTTAGGTCCCACAGAGTTGGCCTTCTCCAGGTTCCATCAGCCAGGCAATGCCATCTGGCAAGGCCTAGGGAAAGAGCCTTCTCTGTGGTGGCACTGGCCCTTTGGAATCAACTCCCTCCAGGGATTTGTACCATCCCCACCTTCCTGGCCTTCCACAAGGCTCCAAAAACTCATCTTTGCCAGCAGGCTTGGGGCCATTGAGTGTTACATCTAGCTCTAGCAGACAATCAGAATGTATATGGGATAAATGTGGATGACTGTTTTTAAATGAACTCGGGTTTTAATTTTAGTTTTGATTCTATTTTTTGTATTTATCTCTGTTGTGAGCCGCCCTGAGTCTGTGGAGAAGGGTGGCATAGAAATCTAATTAATAAATAATAAAACAAAATAAAATAAATTTAAGGGAAAAAAAGACAAATAACTAAAAAGACAAATAACATAAGCCATGTATTATGTCAGGTTAGTTTTAAACAGTTCACAAAACTAAAATTTCTTAAGTATTCATAAATTGTTCATATTTTTAAATGACTATGTGTTTGGGTGAGTGTGTGTGCAGTTTCATGATATGAGTGGCCCAAAGTCACCAGGCTACCTTTGAACCTAAGCAGGACTAGAACTACAAATCTAAATATTAATAATATAAATATCAATATCGATATCAATATCGATATCAATATCGATATCAATATCAATATCGAATGATAATGATAATGATAATGATAATGATAATGGTAATTATAATTATAATTATTATCATCATCATCATCACCGTCATCATCATCTCTATTGACCTAAATCATTATATCAAACTGGGTCTGTACATGATGCAGGTACGGAAATACTCATTTTTTTCTGTTGAAAATCTAATACTACTGCTGCAGCAAATGTCTAAGTGATTAAACATTGTGTGTGTGTGTGTGTATAAAATTAAAATCCTGATTCAATCAATCTATTTTTTGTCATAGAATAGTTTTTATGAGGCAATCATACCTGTAATTTTGCAGAACTCTAATCCTTTGAGAGCTTTTGAGTCATCTAAACCAGGGCTCTCCAACCTTGGCAAGTTTAAGACTTCTGGACTTAAACTTCCAGAGTTCCTCAGCCAGCTTTATCTAAAACACTGTCAGCTCTAAACTTATGATGCAAGAGATTTTGAGTTTGGATTAGCTTCCTTGCCAATACAGAAATATCTTTCACCACAGATCTAAACAGTTTCTCTCCATATCTGAGTCTCGTAAGATATAAATCTTAAAGCTTCAAACTAACACCAGCAGACATTTAACAGAGAACATTATTGTTTTCTTCCTGTTCCCTTTCCATATTTTGGAGCTCTAATACAGGAGAAAGAAGAACTGTAGAAGGTGTTTTGTTTTAAATTTATAAGGGAGTTCCAAAGGTGGACTGTACCTTCTGATTTTATACCGCACTCACCCTTGGGGACTCTATCTCTGAACCATCTGTTGGTGACCAAGATATTATCTCTAATGGATTGTCAGCTTACTTAGATTTTAAGCCTTTCAAAATATAGTTTTAAAAATAAAATTCTTCATTTTTTTTGACAAAACAAAAAAGAAAGAAACCCACAAGTAATAAAATGAATACTATTGATCAAACATACCTCCTGCAAACTAATCCATTATATCACACATAGTTTCCATACAAAATGGAGGGGAAAAGAGTTTTCCTCTTGAATTCTGCCTTTGATTTTTGCACAGCAGCCTGTTGAATTACATTGGGATCTAAGAGCTGTCATATTTTTTTATTTTATTTTATTTTGGTTGTCAGCAGACTTCTGAAGTCCTAGAAACCTGTCAAATATTTTTTTTTCTCTTGTATTGTGAAAAGGAAATAAACCTTTGGATCTGTAATTCATCTTTGACCAGGAAACATGGGCTTGCCTATGACAATGGGCTCTTTGCCTGAATAGATCATTTTTCCTTGTAAAATATAAGACATTTTAAATTGTTTATCAATCAAAGTAATATTACCCACGTGCCATTGAAATATATGACAAGAATATGGAGCTGGGAATATGTCTGATAGATCAGTTGGTTTAAAGGGCAATACGGTATATAAATAAAAGGATTTTTATCAGCAGATTTGTTCTTTCTTAATTATTTTCTGAATGATAACAGAATTTCAAAGCAAAAAATGGGAATGTGCAAAGATTTTCTATATGGAATGTTTAATTTATTTTATTATTTATTAATTGGAGTAAATTGAAAGCTATTTTATCAGAAAATCCAAGTGTTTTTTATGGCCATGAGGTGATTTTTTTTCTTACAGCCCTAGAATGAAATAGTGTGAAATAAAACCTGAGACTGATTACTGAAGAAGGTCCAGTAACAAATAGCAGCATGGTTCTTTTGAGTGACAGCCAATCTTGTGTCTCATTGAACAGGACCCAGGACAGCTCCTATTGAAAATTCCTGGGAACCATGGCTATTTCTTAGCAAGAAACCTTGGGAATAGGCGTGGCTATTGATGAAAGAGAAAAAAAAACATATTTGAAGTGAACAACAGTTTACAGATGTCAGTTTATACCATAACCTATTGTATGTCATAATATCTTTGATTTGTAACTGTGTGGCTTATGCAGAGCAGAGTTCTATTTTAAGTTAGCCACTTGTCTCGTATATGCAAATGATATGACAGAAATATGAAAAGAAATTACAAGAAAGGAGCCATTCCATTGTGAATAAGCATGGATTCTATTGTGGATTGAATACAGGATTTATTATAGTTTGTAAATACTAAATGATATTTTCTCACCTAATAGTATTAATTGCTATGAGTCTCCAAGATTGTACAATTGGAAAGAAAATAAAAAGCAAGTTAGATGAACCCAGTAAGCAGAGTATTAAAGTGGGTAATGACCATCCATCTCAAAAGCAATGGATGTACAACTGTTAGCTTTCATGATTACATGTTCTTATTATAATTTTCAGTATGAATGAGAGGAATCCCCACCAACAATATTTTTGTGCCCAACATTAATT
Organism: Erythrolamprus reginae; assembly: GCF_031021105.1. Classification (NCBI taxonomy): domain Eukaryota; kingdom Metazoa; phylum Chordata; class Lepidosauria; order Squamata; family Dipsadidae; genus Erythrolamprus; species Erythrolamprus reginae. The sequence continues at coordinate 152,011,008 of NC_091952.1, read as the reverse complement.
TTCAGAAAGTGCTTGTAAAATATATGTACCTTGTATTATGCATGGCAGACCAAACAACTTAACTACCATGTAAGTTGAGTCTACTCTAATTATTGCTGCATTAACTGCTAAATACCAAGTTATGTTTTAAAAGAAGAGGGCCAGTTGCTGACCAGTATGGACAGAGTTCCTCTTCAATTACTAATGGTAAGATTCAATTGCTAGAAGTTGCAGTTGTTTTATTTTAATACTTCTGTCATGCATCTCTGAAACCTTGAGAGACTAGTATGCTTGGTCTCCATTATAGGAGAGCCAAAAAATATAGTAGATTTCTTGAATTCTACTATGCCGGTAGAATTCAGGGGAAGGAAAGTTAAAAAAAAGTTTCTTAGTTAGCTCAAGATATTATTTAGGTAAGTGCCAAGAACTAGAATCTAACATCTTGTCAATCTTTTGAAATTTCATCCAATTTCCAGACTTCTGGGAATATCAGTGAAATAAAATATTGCTAGGACATTTAATTAACAAAAAGACTATAACTGCAAGCAATCATAAAATGAAGAACATGCATGTATGAATCTATTCCTCAATGACTGTCAGCCAACTGTCTCAATTAACAAGTGTTTTGCTTTAGAAATGGATGTTGCTTTAAATAAAAGCTCAGTGAGATTAGGCTGCTGCCAACTCATTCACACATGCAAACCAACACTTAATGTGATGGCCAACAACTAATAGCCATGTCTGTGAGCCAACTCTTGGAAACATGAATAATGAGGTAACTAAATTTAGTGCCTAACACATATGCAACAGCTGCCTCTCTATCTTTTGATTCCCTGAAAGAGATGTAAAGTCTTGCTTTTTCCTTAAGAGCTCTCAAGCTATGGGCCAACTTGACTCAGACAAGCTATAGCCAACAGAGCACTGAAAGCTGCACATCATATATAAAAGAATTGTGTCTAATTGACTCAGTTAATGCACTGTATCTGCCGAAGTGATATTAAAGGTAATTCAGTACATCATGTCTCGAAACCAGATACCAAGGGGAAAGAATGAGCAAACTGAAACTTCTTGTGGGGAAAAAAAAATCCTCACATTCCTTATTGTATTCACATGAAATGACTAAGATGCTTATAAATCACTTTAGTGACTTTGAAAAAAAAATTAATACAGAATGGAGATTATGAAAAACAAATAGTGTGGCAAAGAAGCAGGGACATCAAATTCCAAATAAAGACATGTATCATTTCAATGTTGGCTATATAAAATAATGCTGGTGTAACTATCTGCTTAAAAATTTAGGCAAAAGCAGGATTAATGGCTGAGGATAAAAGAAGTTATACTGCATGGCATGTGAAAGACGCCAGATTGAAGAGAGCTGAGTTAAATAGTAAATACATATACAGTGGTAGAGACACACGGAACATCATTTAATTTGGAATTCCAAAATCCAGGCCTAAATCAGGCGGGAATATAAGGATCTTTGCTTGAAACATAAATTCTCCTTCCAAATAGTTCAGACCATCCCACACTGCAATCAGTTCGTGTTATATTTCAGAGACCCAAGTTCAAGTCTTTTCCCACAAGGCCAATTAGAGATGTATTGGGATCCAGTGGATTTTTCAGTCCCCAGTCTATGACTTTTCAGAGAATTGTTCTGATATCAAAAATGGAATGATTATTGCACTCCTAACTATCACAGGGAAAAAACAAGGTAATAATTGGGTGGATAATTTGTGTAGAATTTTGAGATGCTTTGATTTATTTGCCAATGTTCACCCTTGGATGCCTTACAGTTACAATGATTGCCTTTATTAATCTCTGCATAAGATTGATAAGAACTAGAAATACAAATAATATAGATTGAACAATCAATTTCAGACTTCTCTATGCTAGTGCCCGCACGATGTGGTAGGCTATAATCTCAAAAATTTTCAATCAGATTGAAATCTGTCATCCAGTATGTCCAAAAAACAGCAGGTATGGGAATGCTGATCTAACACATATGCAATTGTTATCTTTAATGGATATCTTTTATCAATATTATTCTAGCCAAAGCTAAATAACCATTTTATCTATTACCATTTTACACTTCCAAAACTTTTCTCTGCATGTGCAGTTATATACAGTGGTACCTCTATCTAAGAACACCTTTACTTACAAACTTTTCTAGATAAGAACCAGGTGTTCTTTTGCCTCTTCTCAAGAACCATTCTCTACTTACAAACCCGAGCCTCTGAAACTGTAACCAGAAAAAGCAAGGAGAATTTTTCCAAATTGTGTGTTATAATTAATTATTTGAAATATGTCATACAATATGTAAACTGTATATCAAATAAAGTCTACATAAATATGCATTAGTTTAGCAAAATAATTTGAGTTAGTATAATATCCAAATCTGTGATATTTACCAGCCCTATAACAATAAAAAATGTATATACTCATCAAATACTTACTATTTATTTCAGGTCATTAGGATTTTTTCTCAGTTTCAAAAAGCTGAAAAAAGTATTCCTTATAAAATTCCTTGTAAAAATAACTATATTTTTCTAAATAATAATAAATAAAAATATTCCTTGTTACTATATCATATCTGTTTATAAACCCAGGAATTACAAACAAGGAAAGGTAACTCAAATTATTGTCATTATGACAACAACAGTTGTTTACGGAGAGGGGCAGCATACAAACAAACAAACAAATAAACAAACAAACAAACAAACAAACAAATAAATAAATAAATAAATAAATAAATAAATAAATAAATAAATAAATAAATAAATAAATAACTATACAATTAAGAACATCTTAAAATCAAACATATATAAAAAAGTAAAGGTTTAAAAAATGGCAAGCTTTATGTATATATGTCAAACTGTTTTAAGAAACCAGAGACAGGCAAGTAAAATGGAAGTTAGCAATTTTACCATCCCATCTTGAAAAAGTAGATTCTGCCACTGATAAAGACAAGCATAGTAAAAATTGTCAAAGTTAATGCAGCCTAGTATTAACATTGAACAGCTGTGCCCTTGGGGTAAGGGATCAGATTTGTCTTTTGTGACCATCATCTACACTCTCACACACTCTTCTTTTTAGAAGTGTGTTGACTAAATTGAATGTGAAGATTTGTAAAGCTCCCAACTCAACATGCCTCTAACATTAACCAAGGATCTTTCAGTGGGAAGGAAAATAATTACATTGGCTGAAGGCCAAACGAGGACATGGCATGATCTATTGATAATAATACATATGAGACAAAACCTCTTTTCCTCTCTCTCAGGACCATCCCGGGAAATTCAAACAGACTGAGCATAGTTCGCACTTAGACTTAAAGAGTCAAACATACTTCAGACTATGGATATATGTTTTCCCAGTCGTGAAAAGAATCCAACATTAAGCACTTTTAAGTCTCACTAATTCTGACACAAGTATTAAGCATGTCCTTCAGTTTATTTCTTTGCAAGTAATTGGACTAAAAGCTACTTAGCTCACAAAGACTCAGATCATGATATAGAGTTAATTCAGCTCTTTATTAACATACTAATTAAGGCTGTATGTTTGTGTTACATGCATATACTTGGCAGCAAGTCCCATTGAACACCTCTGTACTGATTTTTAAAAAGTTACACTTAGGATATATCTGTTATATATTTAATGAAGTTAAAAAGAAAGACTATTGACACATACCATATCCATTTAAAATAATATTAAAGTTAATATGTTGTGAGCTGCTCCGAGTCTTCGGAGAGGGGTAGCATACAAATATAATAACTAGCTAACTAACTAACTAACTAACTAACTAACTAACTAACTAACTAACTAACTAACTAACTAACTAACTAAACAAACAAACAAAGAAGGAAAGAATAGGTAAAATAGTAAAATGAGAGGCTTTTTAAGGCCCCTCTTCATAGTAAGAGAACCATAGGAGAAAATTGTTAATAGAAAGTGTCCTGTTATACTACGCAAAATTTTACCTTTACAGATTTTTTTCTGTCTTATTCTACATTTACATTTGTCTGGTTTTTTAAAAAACCTCTCTTTGTAATGGTTTAAACTTAGTGTATAAACTTACTATTGTAAGGAATGTCATCTAGGTTCGGTTCCAAGTAGGGCAAAAGACACTGGAAGCATGGTGATTGCTTGGAAAATTGGTTTAATGGTCTGAGGTCCTGGGGAAAGGGGGGGATCACATGCTTTGAAGAAGAGAAGGCACAAGATGCTGAGAGTCCCTTGGTTTTATGCCCTTTTATGCCCTCTCTCCAGCCGCTGGGACTCATGCAGCAGGAGGCGGTCCCACAAGTAATTTGGTCTGATGCCATATAGGGCTTTATAGGTCATAAACAACACTTTGATTTGTGTCTGGAAACCAATCAGCAACCAATGCAGTCTGCAGAGTGCTGGAGAGACGTGGGCATATCTGGGAAGGCCATGACTGCTTGCATGGCTGCATTCTGCACGATCTGAAGTTTCCGAACACTCTTCAAAGGTAGCCCCATGTAGAGAGCATTGCAGTAGTAGTTGAACCTCAAGGTGATAGCTGGCTGATGCAATCTCCCCAGGTGCCATGTGGTGAGATGGGTAGAGGGCTAATTCTATCATGTTTTAAGGGTGAAGGTCTTAATCTCATCACCCTGGAGCTGAAAGGTGGGGCAGGGAACTGCAGGAAGCTGCTTTGCCTTTAAAACATGTTTTTTTATCATCCAAGGAAAGATTTTATGTGTTTATTATTTATTATTTGGATTTCTATGCCTCCCTTCTCCGTAGACTCAGGGCGGCTTACAAAGTGAACATATTCTTCCTTTTCAATATTTCCTAGGATATTTCATTTTTTCTAGGAGAGGGCTGGGTGCTAACTTCCTACATTACATTTCTATTCTATTTCTGATGATTATTTTCTTGTTATTCTTTCTCTGCAATACCTTTGAGGACTTTTTGGGTTCTGAATTCAAACTGTTTTTATTTAGCCATGTGTGGTTACAACCACACCAAATGAATGAGGTTCACCTAGGATTTCTCAGCCATATACACACCACATAGAGAGGAAGGAGGAGCTCCATATTTGATAGCTTCTCCACATTTTGAAAAAAACAAAGAAAACTGGATGTCACAAAGAAGAGTTGCAGTCTATTTTTTCCCCTTGTGTCATTATTTTATTTGTATAGGAAATTTCTTTCATGGCAAGCATTTTACCATGCAGTTCCCCACTTGCAGTTTGAAATGGTACACTTCAGGGCACAGACCATTTGTTGGTGTTTTTTCTGAGCGAGACCTAAGACACAAGAGACCAAACATATGTGAGTGAGCTTGTGTTTCCTTCCTCTTCTCTTAATGGCAGGAATTACAGGAACATTTGCAGCTGAAATGTTGTAATATCTACCATATGTGGCCTTAGTTGCTTCTTTTTGATTATTACAGATCATGCTCACCATGTCAAAATTATGATTGCAACTAATCCTCATCCCACTTGTCACCTTTCATTTGCAAGAAATGTACCATGAAACATACAAAGTTGGACAAGATCCACTGGAATCCATGGGACACATGTTAAGTCCTTGATTAACTTTAGTCCCATTATATATTTTCAAAGGTTTGTATATGCATAGTGACAATTTTGTCTTCTAATACTGCTGAACATGTGGACAGAATTTAGTTAAAATTAAACTGTCTGATTACATTCTGTGAGTGAGTGAGTTGAGAATTAATTACATGCATAAGGCTGCAGTCCCCTGAGATTTGGGAGAATAAAGAAAGACCTTATTTTAAACAGTGTTCAAGGTGTGATTGCCAATGGTGTGAAGTATCAAGGGAGATGTCATACAGGTTTGGTCCTGAGTGTACTACTTTTCAACGTCTTCATGACTCAGATGATATGACAAACAAAATGCTGATTAAATTTGCCAGGAAAAAGAAAAGTCAATGGAATCGCTAACAATCTGAAAAATAGAAATAGTTTACATTCATTTCTAACACAACAGTTAGAAAATGGGGGGGGGGGCAATGTCATTTTATAGGAAGAAATGCAAAGTTTTTCATTTAATTAAGGGGGGGAAAGTAAAATACATGGCTATAAAATTAGACTAGCTGGTTTAACAATAATATGCATGACAAAGATTTGCATATATGATTGCTTCATAAATATGACTCTCCAATGTAATTTAATTGTTAAAAAAGCAAATGCAATTTTATGCCACAGCAACATAAGGAGAGTTTCCAAATCAAGCTCCACTATGCCAACAATGATTAATTGTGCAGATCCAATGCAGTGATATACAGTAGTACCTCTACTTAAGAACGCCTCTACTTAAGAACTTTTCTAGATAAGAACCGTGTGTTCAAGATTTTTTTGTCTCTTCTTAAGAACTATTTTCTACTTAAGAACCCGAGCCCAGAAAAATTTTCCAGGAAATTTGAGAGTGGCACGAAGACCTGGCCAGTTTTCTGCCATTCCCCCTAGATTTTTCTCTCTGGCGCAGTGTATGTTAGGCATCCTTGCGCTGGGTGTATGGGAGGCACGTGCTCCTCTTCACTGCCTCAGAGTCCCAATTTTTTTTAAGCCTTAAAGTTTTGGATTTTTTTGAATCCCCTCACTTCTTCTTCCTTCGGCAGTGACTGTCCTCCTCCTCTTCTTCCTCCTCCTCCTCCCACCCAAATTCCGAGCTTTTATTTCTTCCCTAATGGGTTTGCCCACATTATTTTCTTTTACATTGATTCCTATAGGACAAATTGCTTCTACTTACAAACTTTTCTTTTTAAGAACCTGGTCACGGAACGAATTAAGTTCTTAAGTAGAGGTACCACAGTATTCTGTTTTGGGCACTAGATTAAAAAAAAGATTCTCAACTGACAAGATATATCAGCAATAAGGATAATCAAAGACTGGAAACTAAGGCTACAAAGAGAATTTGAGGAGACTGCTTATGTCTCGAGAAAATATAACTGAGAGACTGGAAATAAGTTTTCAAGTTTCTCAAAAATATAATGAAATAGAATATCAAGATCTGCTTTCTGTCATCTTGAGCATAGGATTTAGAATGATGCCTTTAAACTATACTCTAAAAGCAATCTACCTAACAGTAAAAGCAACCAACCATGGAACTGTGTAGCAAGAGAATAAGTTACCTTTCCTTGTGTGTGTTCAAAGGGACACTGGACATCCATCACCTAGGGATGCTTTAATGTAAGCCTTGCATTCAGTAGTAGGTTCTAAAACCCTTTACTACTGGCTTGTGTGCATACTTGTGCATGTGTGCAATGGGTGAGTGGATGGAGCCTCCCGCCGCCAGCACTACCAGTTCTTAGAACCGGGCCAAACTGGGAGTAACCCGCCTCTGCCTGCATTAAATTGATGGTTCCCTTTCTTTGCTAAGTTTCCCAGATCTGTCTTCCCAAGCTCATGGAACCTTTTGCAGCCCTGACAACTGAGTTCAGATATCAGGAAGGTAAAAAGGGAACAGATCATTTTGAGAGTGAGCCAGGAGCAATAGTTAATTGAGTTATAATACTACGTCTGAAGAAAACATAGGGAAAATCTAGAGTGGTAACCAGATGCCCAAAAGTTTTTACCACAGGTATTTAATAAATGCTAGGACATATAGTTATTTAAAGCCCATCAGATTTTGTGACCCAACAATTTTGCAATGGATTTAAAATAGTTACTATGTCTCAGCCTACCTCTTCTAGTCCCTCAAACTATCCTGTATTAATGGCTAAATGTTTTCTAAACCTCAGGTAAAGTGTGTGTGTGTGTGTGTGCGTGAATTTTTTTCACAACTGATTGTCAGCCCCACGTGACAAGAGACCTTATTATTAAATCTCAAAAAAGTTTTGTCTCAGAGCATAAACCAAATCAGTATATTGTGAGGACCCACAACCTTTGTTTCTCTTTTTTTATCTACAGTGCTTGATGGCATATTCATTTTTATTAATTGCACAGGGCTTTCAGTGTGTCTTCTCCATCTGACTTCCCTTGTCAAGGGAAGATCTAATTGGATTTTTAATCCTTAGCCACTCATGCAATGCACTTCATAGAGTCCTGAGACGAAACTGAAAAGTTCTTTCGACTGCCTCATTATGCCGACACAATTTTTTTCTCCTGTAACCTGAATCATTTGGAAAATAATGGAGCAATGCATAGATGTTGTGTGAAAACAATGTGCACCTTTCTTTAAACCCATTCCAATGCCTGAGCTTTGATGAAGCTCTCGAATAATGGACTGCCATGGGCTATACATTTCCCTAATTTCTATGGCTCAATGCAGATCTTGTCTCTTCTGTTTGTTTCGGCTAATTGCTTCAAGTCCTAATAAGTTAGTGATGATGTATGTTGAGCTCAGGGACCCCAGCCAACAAAAATATTATGTCACACCAAAATTGGGGTTAAAAAAAAACAAAACCTCACTGCTGATTGTGTCATTCAAAGTGCCCTCGTTTCTTCAGCTGAATCTGGTAATTGAAAGGAGATCATTGGAGAAGATAATGGATGGTTAAGTTACACAAATTTTCTCTTGAGCTGGAATGCTAAGGCTACATTCTGCTGCTGTCAGGGTATTGCTGCCCATGAGAAAATGGCCTTATATACTGTTTCGACTACCCCCCTCCAAATATGTGGCAGAACAATATTTATTATTTAAATGAATTTTTGGTTTTCTTTTTCAATAAACAGATCACCTGGAATGGCTTATAAAGGTATTAAAAATTAAATTGATAATTAAAACACATTTGAAGCCCATAAAAATCTGGACATAGCAGCTGTGTCACTCACACAAAGAGATAAATTAGCAAATCTCCCAGTGATAAAAGAGACTAGTCCTTATTTAAAAAGTGAGGACTTCAACTGCCCATAGAGCTGGGATAGCAATAGCACTTAAACTTATATACCGCTTCGCAGTGCTTTACAACCCTCTCCAAACAGCATCACCATATTGCCCCAAACAATCTAGGTCTTCATTTTACCAACCTCAGAAGTAAGGAAGGCTGACTCAGCCTTGAACCAGTGAGATTCAGACTGACTAACTGCTTTCAATCAGCAGTCAGCAGAATTAGTCTGCAATAGTGTGTCCTAACCAATGTTCCACCATGGTTCTCATCACCTCGAGGTTCGATTACTGCAACGCTCTCTACATGGGTCTACCTTTAAAAAGTGTTTGGAAACTTCAAATCGTGCAGAATGCGGCCACAAGAGCAATCGTGGGGCTTCCCAGATTCGCCCACGTTTCTACAACACTCCGTGGCCTGCACTGGCTGCCAATCAGTTTCTGGTCACAATTCAAAATGTTGGATATGACCTTTAAAGTCCTACATGGAATTGGACCAGAGTACCTCCGAAACCGCCTGCTACCACATGAATCCCAGCGACCGATAAGGTCCCACAGAGTTGGCCTTCTCCAGGTCCCGTCGACTAAACAATGTTGTTTGGTGGGCCCCAGGGGAAGAGCCTTCTCTGTGGTGGCCCCGGCCCTCTGGAATCAACTCCCCCTGGAGATTAGAACTGCCCCACCCTCCTTGTCTTTCGTAAATTACTCAAGACCCACCTATATCGCCAGGCATGGAGGAACTGAGACACCTTGTCAACCTGCGCTGCCTGCTGCTGCATTCTTTGCTTGGTTGCCATAGAGACAGGGAGGGGTAGATAATAAAGGGGGGTTGGGAAGTGTGCAGGAGGAGAAAAGTTTTGTTAAGTTTCGATTTTCCAGATGTCGGCAAGACCGTTAGACTGACAAATTCCTGAGATGCCCAGGAGGAGCATCTTGGACCACCTGATGTGTCTGGACAATGGAGATTGGGTGGATGCCCAACAGGGGGGTGGAAAAGGGGGTTTTAGTATGTGGGTTACGCACCATTTTCTTCAGATTTTGCTTTGCTTCTAATGCTTCATGTTCTGATTTTGATAAATTCACTTTTGGATATCAAGCACCAGCTGACTACCCCTCTTTTATTTAAATTTCGAGGGTACTGTGATAGCTTTTATTTGCACTATCAATTAAATAATCAAGATAGATTTATTTCCCTAGAAGTAGTTGCTAATGATTACAAATGGTTGCTGATAGTTACTGCTGTTAGGACACAATTTTGTGCTATTTGTTTTATTGATTATAGTTTTATTGGTCAATGATTGAAATAAAGTTCTGTCTGTCTATCTGGATACCTGAATTATGGATTAATTAGATTCATCTATAGGGCTATATATATATATGTGGGAGTGTGTGTATGTGCATTTTACATACGTCTTGATTAGATCATTAGATCAGAGCCGGAGTGGCACGGTGGTTAGAGTGCAGCACTGCAGACTACTTCAGCTAACTGCTAGCTGCAGTTCAGCAGTTCAAATCTCACCACCACAAGGTTGACTCAGCCTTCCGTCCTTCCGAGGTGGATATAATGAGGACCCAGATTGTTGGGGGCAATATGCTGATTCTGTAAACTGCTTAGAGAGGGCTGTAAAAGCACTATGAAATGGTATATAAGTCTAAATGCTATTGCTATTGCTACCATGATCCATGGATTCTGAGTTATTGACTTTTGTGGCAAATGGACAAATTTATATTTTATTTAATATTTTTACTACAAGATTGTTCATCATCCTCATCCTCATCCTCATCCTGTTGTATAACTTTGACAGGCAAGCATTTAGCCATAATTTTGTTACGTGATCGCTTTTTATATCTTTAGCATAGGTACAGAATTCTAGCATGAGAAATATGATGGGCAAAACCCATCAGGAAGTCCTTTGTGGTAAACTGGTTAAATGGATGGGAACTGCCCAAAATCTACATTGTGCTTTGTGAAATCCCTCCACTTTTCATGAGGATTCTCATAACTCATGCCTGAGGTTTATCCTGAAACAAAAACATTATGTAGATAATATACCTCCATGTCACTTTCTCCTGTTTCACAACAGATAAATGGCATTTATTTTATCCATTATTTTTATAACATTGTACTCAATATGTATTGCACAATGCTTAAGGACAAGTTGGCAGTATAATATGCTATCAGAGGAAGATATAAAAAAGAAATACAGACTATGTACAAGAGCTTCAACTGTCTGTGCCCTTGATTTCTTTCTTGATGTTATACTATAATTTAACTCATTCAGTGGATCTTACTGTTAATCTTTTGTTTCAGCTACATTGCAGCATTTGTTTCTCCTGGAAAAATGAACGATAAATTATTTATAAGCAGCTATCATCTAATATTATTAATGTAAATTATGGCTTATCATGCCTGATAAATTGACAAATTTAATCATTCTTAATCTATAACATCTGTAGGGGCACTCTCTGATGGGAAAAGTTAATTATATTCATTATTGTCAACAAATACAAAAGCAGGAAGGACCATCAAGTTGGATTTGAAGATTCACCTGCCATCATTTTAAGTAAGGGAAGAAGTAGCAGTTTGTTGACAAGGTGAGCTCCATTGAGATAGTTAATATGAAGATTATATTCAGGAGATACAGCCATATCATATATTGGCTCTGTTAAATTTCAAGGGTTTTCAAATTTTGATTTGGTCTGGTTTTCCCTTTTCATTTTTCTGAAGCAGAGGAAATAATTTCAAATGTACAATTAAGCTACAATTAAAAATTGAACTGCAATTAAGCAAGTACCCATTTTAGGAAAAAGTTAAGAAGAAAACTAGAAACTATTCTATGTTGTTTCCTGAATTTTCATTTTTAAACTGGTTTGATGGTTTTAAATGTGTTTTACCTTGTTGTTTTAAGCTATTTCAAAGGATTTTACTATTAGAATAAAGACAGAATGCACCAAATAAAAAAATTCCCCTGGGGATGGGGGTAATGCTTTTCTGGTGATAGTTTGCCTTTAATACTTGTTTCTGACCTCTTAGAGAATCTGAGGGCCACAGAGGAAGGTAAATGATAAAAGGTTGACCGAGAATTTGATAGCTTGTTAAAATGAAGAGTTATATTTCATTTTGTTTATGCTATACAACCATGGTAATCCTATTTTAGGGCTTAAATAACAATTTACATATTATTTCCTGATTTTATATGGCACAATTTTTCAATAAGAATCAGTAAGGGTAGGTGTTCATGGGAAAGATTCACAGTCCCACATTCTTTATTCCCATAGATTGTCCATTTCTTTACTAAAGTAATCAGTTACTTCCATTTTGTCCTCTATGTGCATATTTAAAAAGTATTACTTGAGCATATTACCAATGAATAACTGGACAGCTGTTGTATCTCTATGTAAAGCTCAGGACAAAGTTGTAGAAAATGGAAGGAGGGACCCAAAATTTGGAAACAAAATAAGCATTGATGGATAATGATCAAAAGAGACATGTAAAAGGATATGGTACATATATAGAAGGTAGTATTCAATGGCATTGAAAAGCATAATCCATAAAGGGCAATGTAGTAGAAAACAAAATACAAAATATATTAGAAATATACATCCTGCATACTCATCATCTGTGAAGGATGATTATGAAGAATCTACCATGTTTTCAACCCGGAAGTAAACTCCACCATCTGCGCATGCGTGCCTTTTTTCTATGGCCACGCATGCGTAGATGGTGGAGTTCCCCAGATGGGAAGCTGGGCGGCTTCCCTGGGTCTTCCCCCTCTTGCCCCGGTAAGACCCCAGCGGGAGCGCGAGCAACGGCGTGGGCGGGCGGGCGGCACGCGCGGGGACACCCCAGCTCCGCTCCCCAGCTGGGAAGCGGCCCCAGCAACAGCGTGGGCGGGCGGGCGGTGAGCGCGCGCGCGGGGAAACCCCAGCTCCGCTCCCCAGCTGGGAAGCGGCCCCAGCAACGCGCGCGCGCTTGGGGAAACCCCAGCTCCGCTCCCCAGCTGGGAAGCGGCCCCAGCAACAGCGTGGGCGGGCGGGCGGTGAGCGCGCGCGCGGGGAAACCCCAGCTCCGCTCCCCAGCTGGGAAGCGGCCCCAGCAACGTGCGCGCGCTTGGGGAAACCCCAGCTCCGCTCCCCAGCTGGGAAGCGGCCCCAGCAACGCGCGCGCGCTTGGGGAAACCCCAGCTCCGCTCCCCAGCTGGGAAGCGGCCCCAGCAACAGCGTGGGCGGGCGGGCGGCACGTGCGCGGGGAAACCCCAGGCGCGAGCAACGGGGGTGGGCGGGCGAAGGGCGGGTGGCAGTGGAAGTAAAAACACCATCTGCGCATGCACAGATGGTGTTTTTACTTCCGCACCGCTACTTCGCGAAAAATCGATCATCGCTTGGGGTCCTGGAACGGAACCCTCGCGATGATCGAGGGATCACTGTATATATATATCCAAATAATGGGTTACTATATATATTTATATACAGTATCTCCAAATAATAGGTTGCTAAACAAAATATGCAAGCATTGAATTGTACCCTAGATTGAATTCCTTGGGATGTTTCATTTCGTTTCATTTTTAAATACAAAATATTTAGTCCCTGTTTTGGCTCAGTGTTTTAATTAACAAGGGGCTTTGTATTTAACATGGTAAATATGAAAAGCATTGTTAACTTTATGTGATCAGCATTTAGTCATATGATCAGCCTATTCAACTTTCTGCCAAGTTTCCCCACTGACTTTGCTTGTCAGCAGTGAAGGCCACAGATAACAAACACATGATCTGAATTACATGAACATGACCATGGTGACACTGCAATGGCCACAACTATGAGGACCAGTTGTAAGTAGCTCTTGTGCATTCCAGAGAAACAAAAGATAGAGATGTTTAGACAGCGCCTCTACAGGAGTTTTGATTTAATGCTGTATATAGTCTGCTTTAGTTCGGTAAGAATTCTGTCTGTAGGTGAGGAACACTAAAGGAAACTATTTATTTATTTATTTAGTGGACTCAGGCCGGAGCGGAGTGTTATCATTCAATGGCCCCAGGCCTGCGAAGATAAGTGTGTTTTCAGCACTTTTCAGAAGGCAAGGAGAGTGGGGAGCGGTACAAATTTCTGGGGGTTGTTGATTCCAGAGGACTGGGGCCGCAACAGAGAAGGCTCTCCCCCATAGTCCCATCAGGCAGCATTGTTTGACCGATGGGATCCAGAACAGGCCAACTCTGTGCAACCTAATTGGTTGATGGGACATGTGAGGTAGAAGATGGTCCCGTAAATAATCTGGTCTTAAGCCATGTACTGAGCAGTACATCAATGTATCTCTCTTGGGTTTTGCAGCTAGACATTATATGTATATGTATAGTTTTTTGTTTATGTATAGGTTTTTGTCTCTCTCTGTGTGTGGGTGCATATGCACACAATACATATATATTTATCATTTTCCAAAGAATTGAGCGTCTTCTATTGAAACCAACAAAACTTTTATGTTCATCATTATACTTTTGTGATTAGATTGATGTTCCCTTTGCTTAAGCAGATGCTGACAATTATACTGCATTTCCCCCAAAATAGGACCTGATCTTATTTTTGGGAGATGTCTTATCTGATTACCTTAGGACCACTGCAACCATGCCTCCCACAACCCGACATCAGTTGTGTCTCTGCCTGATCTCCGTGGCTGTTCGTGGCCGCTCATGGCTAGACTCCATGTCGCTTGTCATGCCCGTGCTGTCGCTTGCAGCAGGATGCCACATGGGTTGTCATGCCGGTGTTGTCACTCATGGTAGGAGGCTGCATGGCACGTTGTGCCATTGCATGTGTGAGCAGTAGCACCAGTGTGATGAGCCTTGTAGCATCATGCCGCAAATGGCAGCAACAGCACAATGAGCCTTGTTGTGTTATAAGTGGTCATGCTGGCCCAATGGTATCTGGACACAAGCAGCCATGGAAAAGTCGGGCAGAGGCGCAACAGATGCCAGGGCTGTGATGGTCCTGGTAAGTAAGACATCCCCTGATAATAAGACCCAGTGCTTATTTTGGGGCATGAGCAGCAGCACTAGTGTGAAAGCCTTGTAGCATTCTGTCATGAGCAACAGCATTGGCACTATGAGCCTCATGGTGTCATGCTGCAAGTGGCAGCACTGGTGCAATGTGCCATGTGGTGTCTGGCCACAAGTGGCCACAAGCAGCTAGAGAAGAAGTTGGGCAGTGGCACAACAGGTATCAGGATGTGGGAGACCTGGATGCAGCGGTCCTTGTACAACTAGATAGTGGGAGGGGCTTAATTACGGCTTATTTTGGGGGTAGGGTTAAAATGAGGCACAGGCATGTAAGTCAGGCGAGGGCTTGTTTTCAGGGTAGGTCATATTTTCAGGGAAAGATGGTATGATGTAGCATACCATTATGTATGGTATGCTACAGAAATGATAGAAGGGAGCCCCCATAATGAAAATGTTGATGTGTGGTGTGTTGGCATTCTTTGTTATGAGTGTCTTGCAGGATATCCACCTTTTGAAGCACCCACTCGCATGGAGACATTCAGACGAATAAAGGAGGTGAATTTCAATTTTCCGCCTTGGATAACAGAGGGAGCCAAGGATCTAATTACTAAAGTCCTTAACCGTACACCTTCTCTGAGACTCCCTCTGGAAGGAATAATGGAGCATCCGTGGGTCAAGACAAACTCAAGAAGAATTTTTCCACCTGTCTACAATGAAGAAAAAAAGTACAGTGGAACCCCGACATAAGAGCTGCTCTACTTAAGAGCAACTCGAGATAAGAGCTGGGAGGGGAGAGATATTTTTGTTCTACTTACAAGCCCAAATTCGAGATACAAGCGCCAAGGAGCTGTCTCCTGAAGCCAAACGCTAACTTCCGCGTTCGGCTTCAGGAGACAGCTGCGAAGCGGCGCGCGTGTTTTAAAAGGTTGCAGCCGGCCTGGGGGGCTCGGGGGGGTGCTTGCAGCTTTCTTTCTTGCTCTTTTTCTTTCTCTCTTTTACCTTCCCTTCCTCTATTTCTTCTTTTCTTTCTCCTTCCCACCTTCTTCCCTCCCTCCCTTCACTCATTCCTCTCTTACTCTCCCCTTTCATAAGTTTCCTTGCTTCCTTCCTCTGTTCCTGTCCCTTCCCTCTTTCCTTCCTTCCTTCCCACCCTCCGTCCATTCATTCACCCATTCCTCTCTTGATCGCTTAAAGCCGGTCCCTGGTGCAAAAAGGGTTGGGGACCTCTGTCCTACAGGATTGGGTGGCAGAGAAGTTGAACATATGTAAATTTAAAAGTTTAAGAAAGTTTACAAGTTAAGTGAAAGAAACTTCATTATTCATTTATATGTACATGTACATTTCTTCATTAAAAACATGTCTTTCTGCATAATTTAGACTAACTTTGTGAGTTTTTTGAGGGCTGGAACCAATTAAAATTATTTACATTAATTCCTATGGGGAAAAGTCGTTCGAGATAAGAGCTGCTCTACTTAAGAGCCCAGGTCCGGAACGAATTAAACTCGTATCTCGAGGTACCACTGTAAATGTTTTTGGTATCGCCTAAAAGGCTCTTAGCTCGTTTTCTTTGCAAATCTCTCTTGTACCTCTTTAGATGACTTGCTGTTTGTCCTAATAGACAGCTGTTGAATCAATTTTGTAAATGTTGTTCTCACATTCTTATTTAAATGACTTCTTCCTACTGTTGGCAATAATATTGCATGTTAACTGTATTTGTAAAGTGAGGGCATTAGTCTTCAATGTAATAAGGAAAACAAATGTTTAAAAAGAGGGAGATTGTGATCCCCTTATATAGAGCGCTGGTGAGATCACATTTGGAATACTGTGTTCAGTTCTGGAGACCTCACCTACAAAAAGATATTGACAAAATTGAATGGGTCCAAAGACGGGCTACAAGAATGGTGGAAGGTCTTAAGCATAAAATGTATCAGGAAAGACTTAATGAACTCAATCTGTATAGTCTGGAGGACAGAAGGAAAAGGGGGGACATGATCGAAACATTTAAATATGTTAAAGGGTTAAATAAGGTCCAGGAGGGAAGTGTTTTTAATAGGAAAGTGAACACAAGGACAAGGGGACACAATCCGAAGTTAGTTGGGGGAAAGATCAAAAGCAACGTTAGGGAATATTATTTCACTGAAAGAGTAGTAGATCCTTGGAACAAACTTCCAGCAGATGTGGTTGGTAAATCCACAGTAACTGAATTTAAACATGCCTGGGATAAACATATATCCATCCTAAGATAAAATACAGAAATAGTATAAGGGCAGACTAGATGGACCATGAGGTCTTTTTCTGCCATCAGTCTTCTATGTTTCTATATTCTTTTCCTTTCCAAATTTTTCAATCAGCTGAATCAATTTTCTATTTGCTATTGCTATTGTTTTTTTCCCCAGATTGTTGTTTATGTATATACAAATATATGTCATTTTGATCTTTTATCCTAAAGATGGAATAAAAATCAGTGCCATCTATTTAAATCCCTCAAGGTTTGGAGAATATGTTGTTCCCTTCTTAGAAGACCCAGAAGAGCTACAAAGACACGTACAAGAGGTGCACAAAGCAGGAAAACCATTTGTCTTAAAAGTAAATCTGAAAAAGAGCCAGGTTATGTTTAATAAATTAACTAAAGAAAGAAAACATTTATATCCAGAGAAGAACTAGACATGGTAGACCACTTCTCAATGGAAGGCGATATAATAAAGGAAATTGAACGGTGTGTTAAATGTGATTGGCAGGCATTCCAGAAGCTAAGCATAATTTCAAGAACAACCTCTCCTTATGCCTGAAGAGAAAATTTTCAATCAGTGTGTGCTATAGTAGCAAATTTCTCTAGCTCCATTACCATAATGGCTGTGAAAATATCTTTCCATGATCAGGGATATTTATTATATTTGTGATTGCCCAATTCATGTGTTCCATTTGCTTTGATGAGCATGTTCCTCGGGAAGATCAGAACTAAACCACCAAAACAGACAAAAAACAGCTCTGTGTGTCTGAAAATCCTGCAGCCTCCATAGCAATTATGCATATAAATTCATAACATTGCCTTAATTTTTAATTGTAAGGAATAAAAAAAGTGGCCTTACTTGGCCACTAAATGGCAGAATAGGATATGGCATCATTTTACTTTTTACTTTGCATAATCCCTGAACTACAATGAAACAGCAGGCGAGAGATCAGAAGGTGATTAATAAGAGTCACAGTGGTGGTGGTGGTGTGGGGAACATCAGGAAATAGTTGTCATGTAAGTCTTCTCTTGTTAGTCTTATTTCCTTCTTTTCTATGGAGTTGGTACTTAAGTGGCATTTGCTAAAATAATCTTTTTGATGTTACACAGAGCTTCTTTCTAAAATCTCCTGTCTTTTTCTCCTCTAATAGTGAATGCTAAAATAAGAATAGGCCAATAAAGCATGACCTAACTTTAATTACTTTCATTTATGAAGTGTGATTATGAGAAGTCAGACAGAATTCCTAAAAAGAAAAGTTCCACTGATTAATCAGCCTTTGATCTGAAACCCAAAGCTGCTGCTGTTTTCTCTGACTTGGAGGCCTTTTCTCCTTTGTGGCAAGGGATTGGCAATCTGCATATGCTCTGAAAGCTTCTTTTTACAGCTGCTCTGTCATTATGCCATTGAATAATTACTAGAGAGAGAGAGAGATGATAGTTGTTCCTACAATGCACTCACTAAAATCAATGTGACTTAGAATAGCCATACCAAGGGTGGGTCCCACTTACCTTTACTACTGGTTCACATCACAACCCCTCTTGCAAATTAGAAACATAGAAACATAGAAGATTGGTGGCAGAAAAAGACCTCATGGTCCATCTAATCTGCCCTTATACTATTTTCTGTATTTTGTCTTAGGATGGATATATGTTTATCCTAGGCATGTTTAAATTCAGTTACTGTGGATTTACTAACCACGTCTGCTGGAAATTTGTTCCAAGCATCTACTACTCTTTCAGTAAAATAATATTTTCTCACGTTGCTTCTGATCTTTTCCCCAACTAACCTCAGATTGTGCCCCCTTGTTCTTGGGTTCACTTTCCTATTAAAAACACTTCTCTCCTGAACCTTATTTAACCCCTTAACATATTTAAATGTTTCAATCATGACCCTTTTTTCCTTCTGTCCTCCAGACTATACAGATTGAGTTCATTAAGTCTTTCCTGATACGTTTTATGCTTAAGACCTTTCACCATTATTGTAGCCCGTCTTTGGACCCGTTCAATTTTGTCAATATCTTTTTGTAGGTGAGGTCTCCAGAACTGCACACAGTATTCCAAATGTGGTCTCACCAGTGCTCTATGCAGAGGGATCACAATCTCCCTTTTCCTGCTTGTTATACTTCTAGCTATGCAGCCAAGCATTCTACTCGCTTTCCTTACTGGCTGACTGCACACTTCTCTGCATTCTAAAAAGGTGGTTTCAGCCTGAAACACAGCTGAGGAGCTGCTCAGCTGTGCTCTGGGTGAAGAAATAAAGATCAATATTAATCCAGGGGTGGGTAGGGGAGGCTTTTTTCCAAGCAGAGGACAAGGAGAAGCCATCCAAATACCAAAAGAAAAAAAAATCCCGCCAAAAATTCCCCAACTGGATCCATGACACCATTTTCATATCATCAGCAGGTCACTAATGGTTTGGGCAATCTGGTCTGAACTGGTAGGAACCCACTCCTGAGCCATGCCTAATTCTAGGTCCCATTGATTTTATTGGGTCTATTTACATAAAAATGGCTAATCTTGGTTCCAATTAATATGTAATAATATGTAACAATATACATGATATATACCTAATTATAGTTAGTGAAACAAATAAAAGGATTCAATAATCCTGTATTTCAAAATAATTTCAATGACTCAATTAATCTTATATCAACTGGAAGTAATATCAGGAAATTTGAGATAGTATAAAATTGTGAATTTTCATTTTTGTTACCTTAGTGAAATGAAAAGGGATTGATTTAGGTAAAGATTTGCCCTGTTCAGTCATAATCAACTCTAAGGGGTTGTTTTCATTTCCATTTTTTAGCTGAGGGAGACAGCATTATCCAAAGACATTTCTGTGATCATGTGGCCAGCATGACTATATGCCAATGTTCCAGCATAGAACACTGTTACCTTCCCACTAAAGTGGTATCTGTTTATCTAGTTGCATTTGCATGCTTTCAGATTGCTAGGTGGGTATGAGCTGGAGCAAGCAACTGGAACTTATCCCCTGATGCGGCACTTATTTTATCTATTTATTTATTTATTGGATTTATATGCCACCCCTCTCTGGGGACTCAGGCTAGGTAACAACATATAAAAAGAACAATGCAATGCAAATCCTAAATCCAATTAATATAAAGCCCACTTATCTAATCTAAAATCCTCATTATATTAAAAATTAATTATTCCCACTCAACAAGTACATATCATTTGTTGGCCAGGGGGCTAGAGTCTGATGGCCCCCAGTCTGACAGCATAGCTGAGTCTTTAGACTCTTATGGAAGGTGAGGAGGGGGGACAGTACGAATCTCTGGGGGGAGCTGATTCCAGAGGGCCAGGGCCCCCACAGAGAAGGCTCTTCCCCTAGGTCCTGCCAGGTAACATTGTCTATTTGATGGGACATGGAGAAGGCTGAATCTGTGGAACCTAATTAGTCACTGGGACTCATGCAGCAAAAGGCGGTCCACAAGTAATCTGGTCCGATGCCACATAGGGCTTTATAGATCCTAACCAACACTTTGAATTTTGTCCAGAAACCAATTGGCAGCCAATGCAGTCTTGAATCAAGCTGTCATCTTTCCAGCTTCCCAACGGACAAGTTCAGAGTCTTTAACCACTGAGCTATCATGTCTCCAATATATATTGATTATATTTATATTGCTTATATTTTTATTTTTTATTATTTATTTATTCAATTTTTATGCCACCCAATTACCTAGGGACTCTATTGATTTATATTGCATTAAAAGTAAATACATTCTTGAACTAAGCCCAAGTCCTGGTTACAACATGGACTTGTCCATATCATTTTCTTATAACAAGAGACAAGTATTTGGCCATTGTCTCTCCCAGAATGTTTTTTAGCCTAATCTGCACCTGTGGTATTTCCTGCTAGTCTCCCATCCAGATGTCAATCTTATTTAGCTGTGGAGGATAAACCAAAGTTAACCAGGTGCTGCCGTCTGCTGTGGTTCTTTATAGTGAACTATGTACTTTATATAATGCCTATGTTTCCAAAATTTGGATTATAATATGTAATAATGTAGTTCATTATTTTAAGTCGTATCTATATCTACATCATTAGTGTATAGCGTTTGGAAACTACAAATTGTGCAAAATGCAGCCGCGAGAGCAGTCATGGGCTTGCCCAGACACTCGCACATTTCTCCAACACTTCATGGTCTGCATTGGTTGCCAATTGGTTTCCGGACCCAAT
Source organism: Erythrolamprus reginae (assembly GCF_031021105.1). NCBI lineage: Eukaryota > Metazoa > Chordata > Lepidosauria > Squamata > Dipsadidae > Erythrolamprus > Erythrolamprus reginae. Next base: position 151,989,798 of record NC_091952.1, on the reverse strand, counting down.
TCAAAGTGTTGGTTATGACCTATAAAGCCCTACATGGCATGGGATCAGAATATCTCTGAGCCTGCCTTCTGCCTCATGAATCCCAATGACCGGTCAGGTCCCACAGGGTCGGCCTTCTCCAGATTCTGTCAACCAGACAATGTCATTTGGCGGTGCCCAGGGGGAGAGCCTTCTCTGTGGGGGGCCCGGCCCTCTGGAATCAGCTCCCCCCGGAGATTCGTATGGCCACCACCCTCCTTGCCTTCCGTAAGTGTCTGAAGATCACTTATGCTACCAGGCCTGGGGCAATTAGATCTTTGCCCCCTGCCCAATGAATGTGTTGAGAGAATGTGGAGTGAATGGAATGATTGTTTTTTATGGTTTATAGTTTTTCTAAAAAAAGATTTTTAATTAGTTAATTCGATTAAGATATTGTGTATTGTATATTTTATATGTTATGAGCCACCCCGAGTCCTCGGAGAGGGGCGGCATAGAAATCCAATTAATAAAAATAAATAAATTAATTAATTAATAATAAATATGTGTCTGTGTCTGTGTCTGTGTCTGTGTCTATGTCTATATCTATCTGTTCTGTCAGGCTCTCTGGTAGAATCCTCCCAAAAATTCACAGGTACAAATTTCAGACACGCACACGTTTGAAAATTCAAAACAATGTTCTTTATAATGAAAATTCACTTAAACCAAGCCCTCTTTTGGTATAGCAAAGAGCACTTGTCTCCAAACAAACTGGTAATTTGTACAAGTCCCTTATCAGTTCTGTGATACTTAGCTTGCAGCTGTGAGGTAATTCACAGTCCTTCTTCTTTCACAAAGTGAAACACTTTGTTCTGGTTTAGTTTCAAAGCGGGGAAAAATCAGCACACAAAAGGTCGAAGTCAGTAAAGCAGTCACGAAACACAACAATCAGATAATCCTCCACAATGGCCAAACCCACAGGCTGCTATTTATAGCAGCCTCACTAATTACCACAGCCCCACCCAACCACAGGTGGCCTCATTTTCTTTGATAATAATCTCTCAGTTGTTGTTGCCTATGCATCGCTCTCCGCATGCGTGGCTGTATCATTAACTCTTGTTCTGAATCCAAGGAGGAGCTAGATAATTGATCTCCTTCTGAGCTGTCTGCCACACTCTCCTCCTCCCTGTCACTCCTGTCTTCTTGGTCAGAGGAGCCTTCATCAGCAGATTCCATCGGGGGCAAAACAGGCCTGCAGCATGTGGATGTCTCCCCCACATCCACAGTCCTTGGGGCAGGAGCTGGGCCAGAGCTAACCACAACATCTATATCTGTATCTGTATCTGTATCTATATTATTATTATTATTTGTTAGATTTGTATGCCGCCCCTCTCCGTAAACTTGGGGCAGCTCACAACAATAATAACACAATATATAAGAAATCTAATAATTAAAAGTCACTTATTAAAAAGAAAACATACACACAAACATACCATGCATAAACTGTATAGGCCCGGGGGAGATGTCTCAGTTCTCCCATGCCGGGCGGCAGAGATGGGTTTTAAGAAGTTTAGGAAAGACAAGGAGGGTGGGGGCAATTCTAATCTCTGGGAGGAGCTGGTTCCAGAGGGTCGGGGCCGCCACACCGAAGGCTCTTCTCCTGGGTCCCGCCAGATGACATTGTTTAGTCGACGGGACCCGGAGAAGGCCAACTCTGTGGGACCTAACCGGTCACTGGGATTCGTGTGGCAGAAGGCTGTCTCGGAGATATTCTATTCTATATCTATATCTGTGGGTGTGTAAAATGTTGTGGCATATATACAGTACGTACATCCATACATCCACATCACAACATTTTATCTATAAATACAATGCAAACAAAAAACAAAACAAAATTAGAACATAATATATTATTATGGGAAGAACAAAGAAAGGTAAACTGATAAGCCACAAGTATGATCTCTCCACTTTTTGTATCGTACAAAAAATCCCCCTGTAAATCGGTGATGACACTTTTCACAAACTATGAATACAATAAAAAAAATTGGAGTAATTATTTTACTATAGTTTCCTGTTGTAATGATAAAGCACAGTTTTTAGTTCTTCTGTTGTTATGTTTCTGCAATATTTTATTTATGCATTAAAAAAAAATCCTAACTATTTAAATTTCTAAAAGTATCTGGAAGGCTAAGGGGAAAGGCAAGGTGATACATGCAGTTACTTGATTACTGTCCTTTATTGTGGCTGATCCATGTACAGATGCAGAGGGCAAAGAGAATGGCCTTGGTGGAAAGAAGAGAAAGCCATTACCAAAGCCAGAGGAGGGAACTATTGCTTAAGCCAAAATATGAAGAAGAAATGCATAAATATCTCAAAATGACATCCTTTAATTGACATGCATATAAGAAAGGGAGGAAGGAAAGCATAATCAAAATTACTATAGCCAGGCTTAATAAAAGTAGTTTTAATTTATTGATCTGATCATTTCTAGATTTGATCTAATCCTGGGTTGACAACTCAGAGATTCTTGAGTAACATCAGTTATAATCAGAGTGCAAAACAGTACCAAAGTATACAAAACAGCACTAAATGGATGTATTATAAGTCATAACAGCAAAAACAGAACAGAAATGTAAAACATCAGTTCAATATAATGTTGCAAATTGCTCCATGTCATTAAGCCATAAATGGCTTAAGACAATCAACTCAGAGCTCTACTGATGCAGAAGTAATAAAATACTCATTCATCATTTTATAAAGTCATGTACATGGAAATTATCATCAATGCTCAGTCTCATCACCAACACATTTGTGTAAAGACACTCATCTGACTTGTCCAACCATTTTGTCTTGCTAATCTTTCTTAAAATCATAGAAATGAAGACAGTAGTCTCTTATAATAATTGTTGTATTGTTTAAAAATGATAAAATGATTCACAGTTCCATAATTACCTCTTAAAGATGTGAAGAGTTTGAAATAGTTCATTTTCTTAAATAAATAAATAAATGATGCAATCTAACTCATGAAGAAAACACATAAAGAGCCAATAACTTAATTTCTCTGCTGAATGAAATACAGCTTTTGAAGTCAGTCAAATCATAAAGTGTCACAAAAAATTGGAATTCCAATCTCAACAAGAAACTATGAGAACATGATATAAACTCAGACTAAGTTTAGGGATATCCATCTAGTCCAGTGCTTCTCAATAGTGGAGCGCACCCCCCTAGGGGGGCACAGACCAATGCCAGAGGAATACACATGATCCTAGAGAACATGAGTGGTCCCTCTCAATCGATTCACCTGGATGGGGAATGTTTTACCAATTGCACACTGCTCCAAGCCTGGAAGAGAAGGTGGCCACATGAGGCGGGGTGGCTGCATGGATTCTTGTTCTTGAGCACCACAGTAGCCATGAATGGTGTGGCAAACCTGCTGCTGGACAAGGTGGAACATCTTCTGCAGCTGGGCAAAAGCTTAGAATGGCACCCTAAAGCCTTCTTCTACACCATTTGCTATGAGTGCCCAGCAAAGATGGTGCTTTTGGGACAGGCCGGCAACACCAAAACATGAAAACATCAGCATGGTTAAGCTGGTCTGGGCTTCTGTCAAAAACCACAGTAGCCTATGCCTGCCTAACTGAAAACAGGTAAGTGGGTAGAACAGCCTTCCCTAGCCAATAGTTTGCTTGCAGATTATAATAAGTAAAATAATAAATATTAACACTAAAATTATATTGGGACCCATACCGGAGAGTTTTTTTGGGGGGGCACACAAAATATTTACTTTTTCTGGAGGGGGCGCATAACAGAAAATAATTGAGAAGCACTTATCCAGTCCTAGCAATAGGTAGTAGTTTTTCATGGAGTCAAAGGCAACTGCATATGTGAAAAGCATATGGTCTACACAAATCATCTATATAAAAAAATAAAGTGAGTACAGTATTTAAGTTTTATTTTTCACTTTATGTTTTGCCCTGGTCTAACTACATGAGTCAATTCACAAGGAGCAAGCAGAACCTTGGACAGCTCCAAGCAGAAACATCTCACAATGAACTCTGGGTGCTTAACTGAGATCTTTCATTACATGTCTGCATTAAGCTCAGCTAAAGCTCAGATGTTAACATGGATTTATTTTATTTATTTGTTTGTTTGTTTTGTTCAATACACAATAATACACAATGAGGGTTATAGAGGATATAATCAGGTAGAATGTATTAAAGGGGGAATAGAGGAGAAAATAAAGGAGTGAAATATAACTATGAGAGAATAGCAGAAAAAGATATAGGTACAGAAGAGAAGATATAGGAGAGACAATAGGACAGGGGACGGTAGGCACTCTGGTGCACTTATGTACGCCCCTTACTGACCTCTTAGGAACTTGGTGAGGTCAACCAGGGATAGTCTAACGGTAAAGTGTTGGGGGTTAGGCGATGATACTACAGAGTCCGGTAGTGAATTCCACGCTTCGACAACTCTATTACTAAAGTTGTATTTTTTACAGTCAAGTTTGGAGCAGTTAATATTAAACTTGTAACTGTTGTGGGCTCTTGTGTTGTTGTGGTTGAAGCTGAAGTAGTCTTTGACAAGCAGGATGTTGCAGCATATGATCTTGTGGGCAATACTTAGATCATGTTTGAAGCGTCTTAGTTCTAAGCTTTCTAGACTCAGGATTGTAAGTCTAGTTTCGTAGGGTGTTCTATTACCGGTAGAGGAGTGAAGAGCTCTTCTGGTGAAGTCTACGGAGAGGGGCGGCATACAAATTTAATAAATAAATAAAGTATTTCTGGACATTTTCATGGGTATTAATGTCAGATTTACAACACATGTTCACTGATCCAATATGGAATAAACAATATCAAAGTGCCATTTTCTGATTCTGGGAGATCACAAAACTTGATTCTACTTTTATTTGTTAATATGAAAATGCAATAATAGCAGTGTTAATGTGGAAAAATAGAATTCAATGACCAACAGGTTGCTTTTAAAACAGCCTGATCCTTTTGGTCAGGTTACAATTATTTGCTCCAATCACACTCTGTTTGTGTTTATATTTAGACTGTTGGTGGTTAAGAAAAATCCTTACTTCTCCCAGTTATTTCATCTCATTGTCTTTTATATTCCTATTTTCAGATTGTAGTTGTTTTTTTGACACAATCAGGAATTGTGCTAACCTGAATAATATTTGGGAGCATTATCATTCTTTGCAAACATTCCTTCCCATTTAACACCCTGTCCTTTTAACCTGTCTGCTTGGCATCTGTTCCCTAGTATAAGATTTACTAACACTGAAAATTTCATTACATTCTTGCCCAAACAAAGTTAGCCCCTCTGACTACCCAATTGACATTCATTTCCCATGATAGTTCAACCTTCTGGATATTGTGTCCCTTCCTGTTTGTCTTGGATGACTTAAATGCCCAGACTGCTACTCCAAGGGAGCAGCTCAGAATCTTTGCAAAGGTCTGGGTCTTGAGCCTAAAACCCCCAAAATATTGCTGCAGAATAAATATGCATTCCATGACTATACTTGTTTATTTTTGTTACCAGTGTCAATATAAAACTGATTTCTCCAATGTTGTTCATGTCAGACATATAACCTTATTATTTTGAATATTTAATCATTCTTTCTCACACATTAGTCATTTTCTTACACACCAAATTAAGCATATCACAAAGGAAGAAAATTATTATGTAAAACCTCCCACTCTGCTGAAATAAGAAAAGACCAAACAAATTTGTAAAAAGCCATTCTTTTTCAGTATGTTACATTTCAACTAGACAGGAAGTCTTATAGTGAGTATATATTACATTAGAACTTAGAAGAGGAATCCACAAGGTTGGAGCCAACTAGAAGAAGACCCTTCTTTTAATAAGTACCTCTGCATGTTAGCCTTTGAGAAAAATATATATGGTAAAGTCTCAGATATTGTATGGAATACACAAGAAAACACATATGGAATTGAAATAATCAATTTCAAAGAAGGGCTCTCTAAATCTTAAACTGTTTCATTAGTCCATGTTTACTGATTGTAACAGTAACCTGTCGCTTGAATGACTAGATGAGTTGAGAAACTTCCAATGGCCAATTTTGCTGTGCAAATTAACCATAGCAGATAAAATGCTTCATGTTGTCCAGTATTTTCTCAGTTATCATACTTCATTAAAATTGGTTCACCCATTCATACCTCAACCAATATATTGCATAATGAAATGGTAAAAAAGGACATTTTTAGAACTATTTAACCTCCAAATGCCAATATTTAGAAAAAACAAGAAAAGCCCATTATCCTCATGGCATTGTGGGATGGTTTCTAGAATGCTTTGACTGGCAGCAGTGAGAAACAAGATGCTGGATTAGAGGGAGGGAGACTTTTAATCCGATCCAGCAGAGTTATGATTAAATAATGTACATCTAAGCATGAATCAGCCTGAAGAAATGCTATTGTCTCTTTGCAGGTATTTGAATCTTTCCAGTATTAATATATATTTCAAAATGAATTTGTCTCTGTATCCTTTCTACTTCTGTCTTTTAAGGTGATCTGGGCAAGTGTCTTTTAACAGTTTTTCTTTTGTCATCGGAAGAGGGGACAATTATGGAAAATAAGCAGGATCAAATCCAACTGTCTGAGACAACTGGGAGATCTAGTTGGAAAAAATATAAATAGATATGTGGTAACCAAAGTTGGGTCACAGGGCAGTTGATTCTTGCATCATCCAACTATAGGCCTGATGGCTGCTCTCGTGTCAGAGAAGGATACTTTGGCAGTATTTATGAAAATCTTTGTCCTGTCAATTGCTTTATCCTAAAAAAAACCAATGACATTTGGATGTCAGCATGGAACTTAATCTAAATCTCTTCTCCCCAAAGCACATTATACTATCTAAAGCGCCAATCCAGTATCAAATAAGTTATGGTTGATACTGCAAACATTTCCATTAGCTTCCATATTTCAATGTTGTATAAGTTTTCTTGCATATGATGATGGGAAATACTGATAATGGTTAAGAAAGATTAGCAATTCTTTAGTGTTAAAGTTACAATTGGAATACAATGAGAAAAAGTCAACTGTTATATTCTCTTTTCACATTGAAGGTATTCTCTTCCATGGTGGCATGACCTTTGCCAGCAAAGGAGAAAATGCTGAGTCCCATCCAATGAGCAATTGATGAGAAAGTAGAATCTTCCGTTCTGCCAATTACTGATAGTAATTGCTATGTAATGAAGTTAATGTTTTGTAGAATTTATAACCTGATATTAATGGGGGCTCTGCTCTACCCTTTGCCTTTCTAGTTCATTTTCTCCTGGCTTTTTCACAACAAAAGAAACAGGACAATATGTGAAGGCTCATTAATTCTATTTCATTTTGATTTCCCATCCCCTTCTCCCCACCCCTCCAAAGAGCCCCCCTCCTATTCTAGCTCTCCTAGAGGTTAAACAAGAGCTATGTCATCAAATCTTTCCATAAACTCTGGTTCACGTGAGGGTGAAAAGTTGGCTCTACAGAGAATCTGATGCTGGAGAAATACCCTCCTTTCAGCTTCAATTGAAGCTACTTTAATAAGCTGGGCTATTTTATGGCTTTTTTGATCACCAATTACACCACCCAAAACAATAGACCCAGACCTTAAAGAAGCAGGCCTCAAATTTGCCAATGTGTTTCGTAGCAACACTTTCTTTGAAAGTAAGAATAGCCTCATTACAAAGATGAAGATGGATCAGGCCTTTAGCAGAGCTCTTAACTTCAGGACAATATGTTAACCTAATGACTCCCATTCCCCCCCTCCACCCTTCCACCAATTCTTACTGTATTATGCTGACCCCCGACTGCCCTTTTAACACTGGGTCTGACCTTTGTCTTCTAAAAGGAAAGCACTCTGACTCCTACTATCTTTAATGTCCTAGCGGGGTTGAGGAAAGGTTTTTTTTCCAACCTTGCTGACAATGGGATGCAGAAAAAATAAACCAGAAAGCAGCAACATGACAAACTGAAGAATTCCAGAGTAAGGAAAAAAACATTTCCTTGTTGATCTGTTAGCCTCTAAATGGATGGCAATGTATAACTGAGAAGGCCGTCACGTTACTCTTCTTGCTTAGGAAATATTAACTAGACAAATAAGCTAATCATCTAAGAAGTGAGAGAAAAATGCACTAGCTGAATAAGATGAAACATTCTTTTTTTCCCATCAATAGACAATGTAATTTCCTATTTTGAAAAAGCAGCTGAATTTTTTAAAATAATTGGCATTGTTTAGAAACATAGAAACATAGAAGTCTGACGGCAGAAAAAGACCTCATGGTCCATCTAGTCTGCCCTTATACTATTTTCTGTATTTTATCTTAGGATGGATATATGTTTATCCCAGGCATGTTTAAATTCAGTTACTGTGGATTTATCCACCACGTCTGCTGGAAGTTTGTTCCAAGGATCTACTACTCTTTCAGTAAAATAATATTTTCTCATGTTGCTTTTGATCTTTCCCCCAACTAACTTCAGATTGTGACCCCTTGTTCTTGTGTTCACTTTCCTATTAAAAACACTTCCCTCCTGGACCTTATTTAACCCTTTAATATATTTAAATGTTTCGATCATGTCCCCCCTTTTCCTTCTTAATTCTTTGTTGACTCTCAAGATAAATGTTCATACTACAAAATAATTTATTCAGACAAGTCTGAGTGATACCTCCATAATGATAAAAACAATTTATTTTTTTGTTTTATTTATTTATTGGATTTGTATGCTGCCCCTCTCCATAGACTCACGGTGGCTAACAACAGCAATAAAAACAGCATATAACAATCCAATATTAAAACAGTTAAAAACCCTTATTATAAAACCAAACATACATACAGACATACCATGCATAAAATTGTAAAGGCCTAGGGGGAAAGGGTATCTCAGTTCCCCCATGCCTGGCAGCAGAGGTAGGTTTTAAGAAGCTTACAAAAGGCAAGGAGGGTGGGGGCAATTCTAATCTCTGGGGGGAGTTGGTTCCAGAGGGCCAGGGCTGCCACAGAGAAGGCTCTTCCCCTGGGTCCCACCAAGTGACATTGTTTAATTGACGGGACCTGGAGAAGACCCACTTTGTGGGACCTAACTGGTCGCTGGGATTCGTGCAGCAGAAGGCGGTTCCTGAGATAATATTTGCATGAGAATTTTACATTTTGCTTATCATTACTGACTAAAGTTGGCTAAAATTGAATGTGGTGGTAAAATTATAGTAGATTTTTCTGGTACCTTCCTTTTTTCCCTTTCCATTTTTATTATACTGTAGTGAATCTCCTATCTGATCTTTCTAGTCAAGTTACAATATTGGCCATGATTCAAGTTCCTATTGGCAGAAGTTGTTAAGGAGTGTACAGAACCCTTGAGTTATTAAGGACATGCACAGAGTAAAATGTGGGATTCCAGCAGATATTCAGAAGATATGAGTAATTATTCAGTCATACAAAACAGATACATTAAAGTGTATAAAATAGTGTTTACTTTTAGAAAAAGCACAGTCAACAGTCCGGTTATTCACATTCAAATCAGCCAATATCTCTCAATACAATAATAATATTACAAGCCTGTCTTTGTCTTACATATCAGACATGCATTACAGCTTACAAATACATCAAAATATCATCAAACACACAGAGCTTATTACAGCAGCAGTCACAGTGAATCAGCAGAAAGAACAGAGAGAGCAGAGAGAAAGAATCATGCTTTCTGGCTCCCTCTTATGGCAATTTGCCTCATAAAGCTATAGTACTTCAATACAAACAAACAATTATTGTTAGCGTGTTTATACTATATTGCAAACTCAACTATTTTGTATATAGTACTAACAGAAGACATATATTCTATGTTATAAGGAAAGCTTCCTCTTATGAGCTAAAGTATATCTAATGAAGTAGGGAACATCTAGAACATTTTTTTTCAAAGAAGTGGTTGCAATAATAATGGAAACCTCTTCTGCTACCAATTAAATTGATGTAATATGCTTCACTTGGTCTCAATGTGGAAAGTGTACAGGATAATTTTGCATACCAAAATTATTAAACTCTACTATGAGCCAGCCTTCACATGCAACATATTCTATTTCCATTTTAATTTATTTTGACCAAAAATCATCAATCTTATTGTCATCTTGAGAAGCTAGCCATAGCATTGTAAGGGACTTGACTTAAGAGTCATTGTGCTGTCCCCAGAGACAGAGATAGTTGGACTGTATTTAGGCATGTTTCTTTAAGATATTGCATTAGGGGAAATGTAGTGAAATTGCACTCTGGGTAATGTAGTTTTACATGTGACTACATTTGTGTATTCCTATTGGCTCTGACTCGGGATAAGGGGTAATTGGAGAGAACATTCCAGAGGGTCTTTGTCTTCACTCACTAAGCCAGCCGCATGTAGATGCTACACCTAGAGCCTGGGTCAATTCAACCTCTTTTTACCTGCACAATGGGAAAGATTATACTGCAGAAGAATCGCATCATAACTGTGAGTTATTGTGAGAATGCCTGTAATAAAATAATCTGTGATATCTCGTTGTGCTGAATTATCTGACTGGGAAAAGTTGAACTTGTACCAGAACAGTCATAATTCTCCATTTTATAAAATTAAATTGATTTGATGTAATTATAGATTTTTGTATCAAAATGGGTGACATAACTATTTCACTAATGTTTGCAAATTTAAAGCACTGGGCATTTCCAAATTGACTAAATGTGAATTTACATTTCCTTCAAAAAATCCTTGTTTTTGTCACCTACTGAATATGAGGACTTGTATCCTTTCTAAAACATCATACTGAGGCACACCAGCTATCAAAGTCCATGAATAAGAAAAGCTGAAGACTTATTAGAAGACTGTTTCTATTTTCTTACCACCCATACATTCATTGGAAACCCACCTACATGTGCTTTACATGGGGTACAATTGTATGAAGAGGCTGCCGAGGCAAATAAGGCTACAATGCATGGCTCTCTAAACTACTGTGTGTTCTGATGTTCATCTTTTAATGTTCAAGTCTTCCTCATGTTGCTATTGTTGGGTTACTGAAAAGCATTATATTCCAAAAGGCTAGGCATCTGGAATTTGTTATCCAACAAAATGATTTGATAACAGGCTTTAATTTTCAAAATTCATGTTCATTTTTTATTTCATCCTGTAGAATTCATAAAATCTCTACTTAATGATTGATAGCATTAATAACTGTTTTAAAAAAATAAAATAATTTTTCACAAGCAATGATTAGTTGAAGCATAAAACTAGACATTTAATCTTAGATAATAATATTAATTGATATCTGAACAAAGTCCACACAAGCAATGTTCATTAGCAGAGGGTTGTAGGAGGTTGTTGATTCTGAAAATAGTGCCCAGGAAGGCCATGCGGCCTTTCTGAGCTCCATTTTCACTGGCACACGCACCATGGGCTGATCCTTTGCTGTTCCCCAGATAGCCTTATGAGCCAAATCTAAGCACCCTAAGGGCCAGAGCCAGGCTGCGGACCTTGAGTTTGGCACTCCAATCTAGATTATCCTATCTGTTATCAATTGTTCTCCAAGTATTGAAAGAATAGTTCCAGATACGTTTGCAAACTTTCAAAGCTTTGGGTGTTGCTCCCAAGCCACCTGCAAAATTTGATGCCAAAGTGTAACTAGTAAGATTCAGGGAGGAAATTATTAAACACAGAGAAATTGAATATTTAATTAAATTTAAAGTAAATTGGATCATTTTTAGTTCTCAGCTTGGTCCCTTACCAATTTTTTGGCAGTGATATTCAGCACATCCTTCAGAGGGTAAGTGTGGAATTTGGGTTAAAAAATGTGGTCACAACTTAATAAGAAGTGGCAGTTTTTGAACTTCAGTCTTCTATACAGTAACCATATAGTACGTTTGTAATTTAATTATTCACTCTCTTAATCAACAATTATTCTTACATTTTACTTGTTGGTTTCCTATAGACATTTATTTGACCGCTGAAGAGAATAACACATTGGTCTAGATAAGGGTTGGTCCTTTTTTATATATATAAATCCCCTGTGGTTTCACTTATACTTTAAATCTGCAAAATTACTAGTTGCCTGTGCAGGGAATTATAATAGACATGAGTGGGTGTCTAGATATCTCCTTGACATGTAACATTAATTCCTAGCTACCTTTTAAGAGCCTGTGCCTGCCAGGCAGGGTGGCAGAGTATGTTAAAATAATTTGTAACATTGCATCACCTAATTTGCACAACCTAATTTCCACAAAAAGAAAAAAAAAGGGATTCTAATTGTGACTGATATGCTAAACGCAGCTCTTAATTTATACTTATTGCATCTTTTATATTAATAACAGTCATATGTTCATTGGCAAATTTCAGCTGCATTACTCTACCATCTAAAGCAATGAATCATCACTCCCAGAATTTAACAATTACTGATGCAAACAAAGTTGCTTAATCATAATAGAGATGTAATATAGATAATGCAGTATCTGATGGAGAACTTAGGTTATGAATCATCATTATAAGTAAAAGATAATTAAGGTCTTTTGATTAGTTCTTACAATTGCTGTTCTCCATAAATATTTCCCACATTTATACTTTATAATTTGGAAATTTCTTTGCAGAAGCTATGTTATATCTAACCACTAGGAAGCATTTTGACTTAGTAAATGTATAATGTGAACATTGAATAAAATCTGTTCGAGTTAAAGAAAATTATTCTATTATTTTCTGGAATACAAGAAGCTTTATGATCCACTCCTTCCTTAAGTATGAAAGGTCACTGATTCTTAGCCAGTCTCTCTTAGTTCAATGCACTTCAGAGGCTTGTGTTATGGAGAAACATGAAGTAGGAGCACTATGTATTTCCATTTTGAATTGCACAGAAAAAAAAATGGAATATAAATCTAACAAATAACTAAAAGAAGAATTTGGAGACCATAATGATAATACTATATTCATCTTGAAATCTCTTATATGGTGCATTGTTGAGGAAGAAAATTTTCAAGTTTTAAATCCTGGATATTGCCTTGCAAAAATTATGTAACAGTAATTCCAACATCATTACACAATTTTTACACAACACTTTTTTTGCCTTTTATTAATTCCTATGACAAATGTTGGTATTATAGGTAATTATTTGTATTTTGGAAGAAAAAAACAGATTTTTTAAAGCAATTTTATTTCATGTACATTTTTTTCTTGTTACATTCCATTCTATGTAGTATACATCCCATTCCATATGCGATAATTTCTGAATGAATTATAATTGCACCCTTTTTAAAATTTAAGTTAAATACAGAATGAGTCACTCATCTTCATGAATTTTAAAATATTATGTACCATTTATTTGCATACCAATTTCTTTATTTTAATTATAATTAAATTATACAATTATATATTATAATTAATGTTATTATTCCATCCATTTTTTTTTACAAAAGTGGTTGACTGGGCACATCATAATGTTCATCCATAGCATCAAGATGGCAACCATACCAAAATTTTGAGGAAAAATTGCTCTGTAACTTCCAACAAGGCTACAATTATTTGTTTTAAGGTACTCTGTATGTGTTTGAGTGTGCTTTTGTGCATGTGCACACACAAAAATCAGCCTTTTATTCATATTTAAAGAAAATTTGCAACTAATAACTGTAACTAACATCCATTTATATATCTACATGCTCATTTGCACTTATTATTTGTATCTTCATTTTCTCCCCTACTATATATGAATAGAAAGGTAATAGGAAAGATTTGTAATAGCCAGATGGGCAATTTGATCTACCAAATTCATATGATGGCATGAACAGGAAGGGTAGAACTAAATACATGAGCTGACTGTAACCAAGGAGTGGTTCAGAAATGTGTCATCAGCAAATTGCTGAAACATAAAGCCCCTTTTTATACTGTTCACCTTAGGAAAGACTTAGCAATATTGTGATTTACAAAGGGCAAGCATCAACAATTCAGTTAGTGAAAGTATTTATACCTAATAGCTACTTTTCAATGTAGTTTATAGTGGAAAGTAATGTTGCATTTCGCTGTGCCTGGGAGATGACTGTACTGAAGATTAGTTATACTTGCTGACAATTTCAAACTTCAGCATGCCAAACTATATTACTGTACTTATCTGTATTTAACCTTAGGTGCCCTTTTGCAACTATCTGGCATTCCTTTTGGCAGAGGAACAGGACTCTGTTTACTTGCGCAATCATTTCCTATGAAACAAAAAACAAGGCTGGGACAAGCACAATCATTTCAGTCACAGAAAATAAATATCTGTATTGATTTACCAGAACTAAAAATGCAGAAAACCCTTTGAAATGTGGCAATGAATCATCTCTGGCAAGGATGAATGTACATAAGAAACCAGAATTGTAAGTTTGGTTATTTGGTTCCCATGACACCTGAACATGCTAAATAGATCTATCTAAATAGATCTATCAATAGATCTATTAGAAGGAACTTCAGTTCAAGTTCTGGGGAACTTCTGCATATATTCTAAAGCTACCATCAGATTTTGCCTAGAGCGATTTTCAAGGATTTTCTCTCAATTGAACTTCAGCAGAGCAATAGAATTTCAAGGAGATCAGCGTACTCTCTTAGGACTATATGAAGTCTCTCTCTTATACCATTGCACCGTTTTCTGGTTTAGAAAGGGGGTCTGTTCTTTGGTTTAAAAAAATTAATCAAAGGTGCTCTTTTGTTTGTTCCACCATTTCTATTATTGAGGGTATTTTTTTAAAAAATATTTCAATGAGTGGTTGATTCTGTTATCCACCTTGACTTGTGTAAAGGCACTGTAAATTTATTTATTTATTTATTAGTTGGACTTGTATGCCGCCCCTCTCCGGAGACTCGGGGCGGCTCACAACAAGTAAAAACAGTCACAACAATCCAATTAATTAAAATATTTAACGATTTAAGAAAACCCCTAATAATAGCAAACACACACACAAGCATACCATGTATAATTAACATGCCCAGGGGAGATGTTTAGTTTCCCCATGCCTGACGGCAAAGGTGAGTCTTAAGGAGTTTTCGGAAGGCAGGAAGAGTAGGGGCAGTTCTAATCTCCGGGGGGAGTTGGTTCCAGAGAGCCGGCGCCGCCACAGAGAAGGCTCTTCCCCTGGGACCCGCCAACCGGCATTGTTTAGTTGACGGGACCCGGAGAAGGCCCACTCTGTGTAAATGTAAGACAGAATAGAATAGAATAGAATAGAATAGAATAGAATTTTTTATTGGCCAAGTGTGATTGAACACACAAGGAATTTGTCTTGGTGCATATGCTGTCAGCATACATAAAAGAAAAAGATATATTTGTCAAGAATCATGTGGTAGAACACTTAATGATTGTCATAATGGCCAAATAAGCAATGAAGAAACAATCAATATTAATAAAAATATTAGGATACAAGCAACAAGTTACAGTCATGCAGTCCTAAGTGGGAGGAAAAGGATGATAGGAATGATGAGAAAAACTAGTAGAAATAGAAGTGCAGATTTAGTAAAAAGTCTGACAGTGTTGAGGGAATTATTTGTTTAGTAGAGTGATGGTGTTTGGGAAAGTACTGTTCTTGTGTCTAGTTGTCTTGGTGTGCAGTGTTCTGTTGCAATGTTTTGAGGGTAGGAGTTGAAACAATTTGTGTCTAGGATGCAAGGGGTCAGTAAATATTTTCCCTGACCTCTTTTTGACTCGTGAAGTATACAGAAGAATAAATGCAGTTTTGGGCTGTTTTAACATTTACTGATCCTTACAATTGGCAAAGAAAAATGAGTAGGGACTTTTAGAGAAAATTTGGTGAAACATTAGTTACACAGTTTATTCCAACTGATAATGGAAATTCAGTGGAATTAGTTGAGAATAAAACCAGCACAAAATCAGCTGACATCCTACATTTTGTGCATGGCTATTAACATTCCAAGTAGACAATTATAGACCTTCTCCTTAATTCAGAAGAATTGGCCCTGCCTTCTTCAAAACAATCAAAAGCAATTGTGAATGATATAATTTCTATAATGTAACAGTAGCTAAACTGTGTTTAGGTCATGTATTGGTAGGAGAATAAAAAGATTAAAGAATGATGTTGCTAAAAATGAGAAGTGCAGTTCTTCTAGTTTGGTAATGTCATACCAATAAGAAGTACATTTTCTGGTCTTAGAAAGATGATATTTTGCCCTAAGGAAAGCAGAAAGTGAAGGTGAGCTCTTTGAAGGCACTTAGTTATGTTTTTATGCTTATGAAAGAAACAAAGTACCATTTACATGAATGCGTAATGCTTTGCTGGATCAAACTAAAACTGGGTCTAGCTTCCAAAGTCTCGTGCATTTTTTCCCATTCACTCATGGTCAACCAGAAGCTTTTAGCCATGGAAATGATTGTCTTTCTTGTAGCTTAGCTACAGCATTTCAGAATGGCTCTATTAAGTGACTCAGCCCACTGCCTTTACATTCCAACAAAGTTATGACTACAAAAAAGCATTCCTAGATTTGAAGACATTGGTTTAAAAACTGATTTAAAGGAATCATATAAATGAGAAAATGGCAACTTGCATGGAATTCTCCTTGCTTTTAAAAAAAAATAAAATATGTCAAAAATCCATTACAAATTAGCACATATTGCAGTTGTACATATGTGAGTGCAGATACTGTAGCAAGCATGCATAATATGACAAATACATCCAATACACAAACACAAATTAGCAGAAGCTGACCTAAACAATAACGATCTTATTAACTATTAGAGTCCTAATTTAAGGATAGTCCAATTAAAGTTCATCTATAAGGTTACCAGCTTTCAACTCCATTGCCTTTGTGAACATACTCTTACAGCTATTGTGGCATCATAGAAATTAAATGCACCATAAAGACATGGCTAATTATCGCTGAACTTGCCACTTCCTATGTAGAAAGCATAATGATTTCAAGATAATATTTGTGACCTGTTTGTCTGACAACACCTTCTCTTGTTGACCCATGGCTCATATTATGGTAGTTCTTTGTATTTGCCTTGATGGTTGCTAGGTTGGCCTAAGAGAAGTCAACATGTGCTATCAAAAATGAACAAAGTTAACTACAAAGTTGATAATGAAATATCTTTGTGTATCTAAGCATCTAAAATCTTTGTGTATTTTCCCCCTGAAAGTGAATGGATGCATAATTGTTTGCAAATTTAAAGCCCAAAGATATGAGAAAATTCTGAGGAGAGAGGATTTGACATTTTAACTTGCAATCTTTTTTTACATAATAACACAATATTTTTTATTCTGGTAAAACTGAGTGGAAGAGTTAAACATAAATTGTTAAATATGCGCTGAGGTAAATGTAAATAGTTGAAATGGTTGGTGTGTTCTGATTGGCTAAGAGTTTGACAGTAGGATTTTAGCGGGAAAAATAAAGTATAAAAGGAGCACTGGCACTGTTTATTCCAGTCACCTTCTTACTTGAAGTCACTTACAAAAAGAGCTGTCCTGTCTTTATAAATAAAAAGAGCTTTAAGAACCAACTGTCTCAGTATTTTTCATAAATCATGGGAGGGATAAGCCCAACCTGGAGCATATGCAATAATCTTAAGAAAATATCCACATGTCACTTATTTATTCCATCTATAAATATATTAATTAATGTATAGAATCTATAAAAACCTATAGATATGTCATTTCTAAAGTAATTTCTAATGGTAATTGTCCTTTTCCCAATTTTACTTTGAGGGTAAAATTGTCTAAAAGCAGGGCTCTAATCCTACTATGATTTTCAGCCCTAGTGTAAGTTTTCCCTTTGTCTTAACTCTCAATATCCCATTATCTATTCCTATGTGTGGTTTGGTGCTATTCAAGTCCAGCAGAGGCACTGCTTTCCACACCTTTTATCCCAGCTGAACAGGGACAGAGAATAACTGAATTGGTGGTTGTAGATAAATGAAACATTTAATGAAGCTGGCCTGAAGTAATCTGTGGACCCACCTTTCATCAGAAATGCAGAGATAGAGATATGATTATCACAATTGTGAGGGTTTTTTGAGACTCTACCCATGGCTCTGAACTGGTTGTAAATGGATGAAGGCCTCTGGAGACTAGGCCAGTGCAGAGCAATGGAAAAAAATCCTTTGCAAAGCATGTTACCTCCAACAAAGCATCTTTGTTCAAACTGATAAAGCAGCCAAATTCTTTAAGTTTTTGTAAGCTTTGCTTGATTGCATCAACCAAGCCTTGTTTCCTATATGAGTGTATATCTGCACAAATTTCTGCTGGGATTGTGAGACAAGAAAAGAGGGGTGCTTTCCTCATGATAGCATGCTTTGTGAAGCATCTCTTTCAAATGTTTTGTGCAGCCATAATGCAAGCTTGCTTATAGAGGTTGGACAGTCAAAGATTAAAGTGGGCTACTGATTAAAATATCAGATTAAAAACGAGAAGATCCAGGTTCTAATCAATTGCCAGTCACAGAAGGTCTTAGGTCTCTTTGATCCAGTCATTCCTTCTCAGCCCAGCCTATTTCTCAGAGTTATTGTTGTTCATCCTGGTCTGCCATGTTGCTCTGCCTACTACTATCTTGAAAAGGAAATTTGAAAAAAAGGTCCCTTATAATAATCAACTATGTACTCATGCATTCAAATACAGTGGAATCCCTAAGCTATATTTTATTATACTATATTATGCTTCTACAGAGCTATTAGGAACAGGTGAATTGCACCTCAGGATCTATAAACCATTGTTACATTCAACTATTGCTGGATGATTAGTACAATCAATGTTACACTCCTGACAGTGGCTGAATTCTGTTTTACTACCGTTAAGATGAGAAACCAAATTCTGATCCAGAAAGAGAAATACTCTTCCTGTGATACCATACTATGAGACAGAGTGGCTGTGGGTTCTGCCTCCCAAGGACACCTTCATCTGTCCATCCATTAACCTTGGGGGGGACTTTTGACCCTCTCAGAGAGGGTCTGCAACTTGGGCGTCCTCCTCGATCCACAGCTGACATTGGACCATCATCCAGTGGCTAGGGGGGCATTTGCCCAGGTCTGCTTGGTGGACCAGTTGCAGTTCTATCTGGACAGGGAGTCTCTACTCACAGTCACTCATACCCTTATCACCTTGAGGTTCGACTACTGCACTGCTCTCTACATGGGGCTACCTCTGAAGAGCATTCGGAAACTAGAAATTGTGCAGAATGTAGCTGCATGAGCAGTCATGGGCCTCCCAAGGTATGTCCATGTTTCTTCAGTACTCCGTGGACTGCATTGACTGCCAATTGGTTTCTGGACATGATTCAAAGTGATGGTTATGACATAAAAAGCACTACATGGCATCAGACCAGATTACATATGAGACTGCCTTTTGCCGCATGAATCTCAGTGTCCGGTTAGGTCTCACAGAGTTGGCTTTCTCCAGGTCCCATAAATTAGACAATGTTGCTTGGTGGGGCCTAGGGAAAGAGCCTTCTCTAGGGGGAGGCTCTGGAATCAGCTCCCCCCAGAGATTCGTACTTCTCCCACCTTCCTTGCCTTCCGCAAGAACCTGAAAACCTATTTATGCCACCAGGCTTGGGATCACTAGACCCTAGCCTCTGGCCAATGAATGTGTGGTATGTCTGTGGTTTGAATCTGGAAGAATGATTTTTAATGTTTTAGCTTTTTTGGAATTGGATTTTTAGATTAGCTATTTATATTAATTGGATTAGTTATGTTATTGTATATTGTTCTTTATTGACGTGTTGTGAGTCTCCAAGAGTCCATGAAGAGGGGCAGCATATAAGCCAGATAGATAGATAGATAGATAGATAGATAGATAGATAGATAGATAGATAGATAGATAGATAGATAGATAGGCAGGCAGGCAGGCAGGCAGGCAGGCAGGCAGGCAGGCAGGCAGGCAGGCAGGCAGGCAGGCAGGCAGGCAGGCAGGCAGGCAGGCAGGCAGGCAATACTAACTGCTTTTTGCCTGTTTTTCTTTTTTAATTGACTTTTAAACAAAAGTAACAACAACAAACCTTTTTCTCTCCCCCTTCTCTATTTTACACTGTGAGCATAAGTTGAATAAATGAAAATATAGTAACTGTTTGGGAGAAAAATATAAGCACATGGGGCATTGTGAAAGCTTCCTTTAGATCATGAGTAAGAAGTGGGAGATAAATGCAACAAATAAATATCAGTATCACACTTTGCTACCAGCTCTGGCCCAGGTGGGCAATCTAATACAATGATTGTGTAGTCTACATTGGCCTTTAATAAACTCTCAAGATGACACTTCCAAAGCAATAGATCCTTAGAATTTTCTGATTCATTTTCAGTTACACCTGAACTGAGCTTATACAAAATAGTGTAGGTTGCAGACTATTGGAAGTCAGTACTCCCATGTGCTCAGGTACAATTCCATTCCACCTAATTTAGCAATAAGTATTCCTTTTATAAATCAGCAGCCCCCAACCTTTTGAGTGTCTGGGACCAGTCCCATGGATCGAGATTTTTCCTCAGCCCAGAGGGGGCATCCTGCAAATGCGCGGATAAAGCTTTGTTCACTTGCATATCCCAGTTTCTGGCTCACTGGAAATTGGTGCTGGTCAACCACCTGGGGGTTGAGGTCCCCTATTTTAAACAACCCCAGAAAATCTATGCTTGCTTCTGCAATACTTTTGTATATATTTATTTGTAGTGTATTAGATTTACACTTTAACATAACCCACTGGTTGCTCATATTCTTTGCTTCCCTTCTGATACTTTACCATGCAAACATTCTGATATATCTTATCCATCATAATATAATTTGATATTTAATCAAGAGCTCCTTAAAGCACTAAGAGAAACAGATGAACCTATTTTCTTTCTTGGTATGAGAATTGCAAACTAACCCATAGGGTGTCATGTAAGTTAATTTAGCTAATTTAAAGTTGGCACATCAGAGGAAGTGTTCAAAGCTCCTTCTATAACATATATACATCTGCAGACAAATGTAATTTCTTTTAGAAATATGTAGTGTGAAGCATTTCTGCATCAACTTCGATATGGCTGACAATTAATATTATTCCATTAAATAGATAATCAAGGAATCCAAATAATCAAATATTTTATACTTTAAACTTTGAAAGACTTGCCTGATGTGTATTTCTGGTATAACACGACACACACTATTATGTGGGCTTCTCTTTCTCTCTCTGTATGTGTGTGTGTGTGTGTAATTAACTACATCCATCATCTTTCTGCTATGTCTTAAATATTATATTTTCAGAAGCCTGGTTCTTCATATAAAATCCTACAGTTTATCCATTACTTAGTCTTTTCTCTGCCACAGGAAAAAGGTCCTCTCTGCGCACAGATGTCTCCGATTAAATTGTATCTCACAGTCCTAACAGTGTTGAGTACTAGATGAACTGCCAGAAGGGCCGTAGGCAAGATCTAAATTGCTTTGGTTTCAGTACACAGTGAATTTGGCTCAGACAAGCTGAATCAGTACATTAAATGCGAATCCCTCGCAGATTTGAAAGCAGCCTTTAGCACAATTATTGACTGTGAGTGATGATTATGTCTAATTGAAGGAGACTTCTGCTACCTGTAGCTCAGTTGGAGTCCATGAGAGCCACAGCGAGGCTCTGCATCTTAATTCAATGTTCCAGCTTGGAGAGAAGCAATTGAGCCTAAATTCAGAAATGTATACACATGGTCGATAAACTTTAATAAACTTTAAAGCTTCAGTAACTAGGCTGAATGCATACAATTCAGGGTAGATTGTGCTGTTGCGTTTTGTTTTATCTCCTTTTTCCTTTTCCCTTTAATTCTGGAAAGAAAAAACAGCTAACAGGAGCATTCAGCTGCAATAATGTATTAGTTTGTCTCATGCAGAGCCCCTATCAAGCAAAGGGAAAATATATTGTTTCATGCTTGTCTTTGGTACAACTCATAAATCTGCCATTCTGTACACCATATTAATGCTCGACAGGTGGGAGATTACCAGTACTGCAGAGGTGGGAAACAGCTTTCAGCAAATTTGCAGGAAATGTTTGGGAGAGAAATAAATCTGTAGGACAACACGGATTGTATAGGGGTTTTGCTATCTTCCTCCTAAGGAAGGAAATTAATATTTTCATGATAGAGACCTCCGTATTCATCAGGATCTGGCAACATATGTTTCAACAATGAAGCGGAGGTCAAACATATTCAGATTTATTTAATTTTTGGCTGAAATATCTTAATTTTCCCAAAGACAGTTATCTTTGGGGGTGGAGTCAAGAAAAGAGTTAAAATGTTCTTCTTTTTCCTCGTAAGAATGTCAGCGACCATCAAGGGCTAGAATAAAGTAAGATCAGACTATAAGATAAGTTTCTAGAGCAGTGTTTCCCAACCTTGGCCACTTGAAGATATCTGCACTTCAACTCCCAGAATTCCCCAGCCAGCATTCACTGGCTGGGGAATTCTGGGAGTTGAAGTCCAAATATCTTCAAGTGGCCAAGGTTGGGAAACATTGTTTTAAGAGGAAATTTCTGCTTTCAAGTCATAATCATGTCATTTTTTAAAAAATTGAGTTCTCCCTTCCTTAAAAAAAATTATTTGAGGTGATTCTATATCCATAATCATCTAACTTTGTTAGATAAGTGATATAGGATTTGCATTCTTTGGAGGTTCCCCCCAATTTCCCAGTCTAGACTACATTCCTTGCAGGCAGTGAAGGGCCTGCACACTTTTTACTAGCACACTGTGGGCGTGGCTTATGCAGGAAGCCCTGCATTTTCTTTCAACTTTCAGTGCAAATTGGGTGCTCTGGGATGGAGCTCCATTTTCACTACCCCACTGCATTCCCCTCCATCCGGGCAGCAGCCCACCCCTGCTTGCAGGTTACCAACTTCAGTACTAGCCAACCTGAAGAGCTTAGGTTCTGACCTTGTATAAGATCAGTCCTTTGTTGAAGGATTTATTTAAAAAGCCATTTCCTTCTACCATCCCTTCTTGTAATGATGAACTTGGTTCACCTCTTGGTTAGATGGGCAGCTTACAAATTCAATAAATAAAATGAATAAAAATTTATCTTCTCCATCAGAATCTTTGCTGAGATGATGTTCTGAAGGTTCTTCTCAATTGACAACTGCACAGGAGAATCCAAACAGGTTTTTGGCTAAATGATTTCAATTTAAACTTATTCAATTAACTATCAGGTGTGTTCATTAGTGTTTTATAAAGAATTATTTGGTTCAGCCATTGTTGGAAATAAACACTCACCTGTAACTATGTGACATAGTTACATATAGCATCAGACAAAAAGCTGTCTACTAAGGTAGAGTTTGGAAAATAATGTGATCTCTCAGCTTCTCTGTGGAACAGATTGACTAATGCCAACTCTGCATATCTCACTTAGGGATTTAAGCTTTTTTCCACTGGCAGACAAGGGTCTTTTTGGGGGGGGGTGAAATTCAACAGGTTCTGAGAGGTTTTGGACAACCGATATTGGAAATTTTGAGTAGTTTGGAGAACCAGAAAATTCTACCTCTAGTTGGTCCCAGAGTGGAGTGAGAATAGGGATTTTGCAGTATCCTTTCCCTAGAGTAGTGGTACTCAGCCTGGGGTTTGGGACCCCTTTGGGGGTCAAATGACCATTTCATAGGGATCGCCTGTTAGTGTTTAGTGTTAGGGACTAAAGCTTCTATTCTGGAGCCTTGGAACATATTTTTACAATCCGACCAATCAGGCGTTTACAGTGGGGGTGTCCCTCTGACCTTCCTGCCAATCAGCTTAAAGCTTTGTTGGGAGAATTGGGGTTAGACATATGGTTGAGGGGCACCACAAAATGAGGAACTGTATTAAGGGGTTACGGCATTAGAAAGGTTGAGAACCACTGCCCTAGAGTGAGGTGGTAATGGAGATTTTGCAATATCCTTCCCCTGCCACGCCCACAAAACCATGCCCACAGAAGCGGTAGGGTAAAATTTTATATTTCACCCCCGGGTCTTTGCCATATCCATTTTTTCCCCCAAGTAGTGGTAGGATGGATTAATCATCATCATTCTCATCATCATTATCCTATGCAGATCACATTAGGCAGCAAGTTCTTTCCAGCGGTTTTGATCATTCGCAGCATCGCCAGCAGTGGGGGACATTAATCATCTTAAGATCATCCTTAAGTATTTGCCACCAGGTTTTTTGAGGCTGGTCTTGTTCCCCTTTTCTTCTAGGAAGTATCTTATAAAGTGCAATTTTTTGACTCTGATCTTTAGGCATACATAAAATATGGCCCACAAGCCGCATTCAACATTACTCACAGTTCCCGACAGGTGTTATAAATCAGATCTTCACAGTACCTCTTCATTAGTGATAATATCACAATATGAGACACAGAGGATTCTTCTCAAGCAGCATCGTTAAGGGTGGATTAGGATTGCCCTATTCAATTACAGCTTTTTGCTATGCTCATTTTTATTTATTATAGCACTGATAGCTGTTCTTTCCATTCTACACTTTGGTGTGGCTACAGCACGATAGCTGTAACTGGGGGGCCTTTGTTACATCCTTAGCAGTTAGGAGCCCTCATTGCTATTTATCAAGGGACTATGAACTAACAGACCTCTCAGAAAGTGGATATGACAAGAAGAGAACCATTTTCACTGTTTTTATTGACCAGAAGGGGAATAATTGCAAAAAGCTTTCTTCTTTCTTCTCTGCTAGAGAACACACGCTGGCTTTCATCTCCTCTCTCTCTTTCTTTCCTCTTTTTCTCACCATGTCTACTACTTTAAGTGTGAGCAGGGACTGTTTTACCTTTTAAATTTTAGCTGCTTTATAAATGAGAGATAAACAGGCAGAAAGAAAGGTAAGCAAGAGTAGTCATAATAATTCAACTCCTCAACTCCTGCTCTCAGAAAAGCCTCCTGGCAGATCCTAACAGATGGATTTCAGATAGCGGTAAGACCTCTGGGTTTTGAAGAGAGGGTCAGATTATTTTTAGCATTAGAAGGTCAGGCTTCCATTTTAAATTGAGTCTCACAGTAAACAGGTTGCCAGTTCAGCTTAAGCAGGTGATCTGTCCAAATATCTCAAACACAGAGTAACCCCACATAGGGTGCATTGCAATAATTCAACTTGTATCAAAGAGATGAATGGCTTTGGTCAAGCCTGATTTTCTTCTCAGGTAAGGCCTTAATTGTCACATTCGCCTGAGCTGCCAACAAGTCTCTATCATCCAGGCCTCCAAGATCCTCACATGTGCGATCGTTCAGAGGAACTGCAATTCTCTTTTCAACAGGCTGAACTCCAAAGACTAATGCCTACATTTTGTCTCTACTATCTCCCTGGGAATAGATGCCAAAGAGAGAGCACAGACAGATATCTCAATAGTTTAACTCAGTTGATCCCAAACCTTTTCAGTCCACTGCCCCCTTGGTGCTACAAACACATCCTCATTGCCTCCCATTCCCAACCCCTTCAGGTGGGCATGGCTTGGTGGTCAGATGACCAGGTGGGTGTGGCCAACTTGCACATGTGCTTAAACTTACAACAACACTTCTGCTCAATTGTGGTCATAAGTCTTTCTTTCTTTCCTCCCTTCCCTATTTCTCTTTCTTTTTCTCTTTCTCTTTTCTTTTTTCTTTCTCTTTCTTTCTTTCTATATTTATTTTTTCCCATCCCATTCTTCCCTTTTCTTTCTTTCTTCCTTCCTTCCTTCCTTCCTTCCTTTCTTTCTTTCTTTCTTCTGCAGTAGAAAACAACCTCCCCACAAGGCAAATAGTTTATGGCTTATAAAACAGTTCCATGTGTGCAGGTATATCTGGAATCTGGATGAGAGAAAGTGGTGGCATCCCTGAATGTGTGAATGCAGATGAGAAACAACTATGCCTTTCCCAATCTTTCTTCTTTCTTTCTTTCTTTCTTTCTTTCTTTCTTTCTCTTTCTCTCTTCTCAGCGATGGGAGAAGGAAGAAAGTGCTCTGGCTGGCACTTGGCTTACCTTCATGGTGAAGCTCGGAGACTACCCAGCATGCCCAGTCACCGGCTCTCCAGACAGTGCCACTTAATCCCTACCTCTCCAAGGTTTCTCCCAGCCGAGAGGTTGGTGGACCCCATGAGACCAGCAAAGGTCTGTATGTGCATATCCCAATGCTTCCCAGCCTGTGAAGATCCCAGAGCCAATGCCAGGAAGACAAGAGGAGTGATGGTGGCAGCAATGCACTACAATACTGCAGTGGCATGTCCCCTGTCATGTGCCATCTCAGAGCACAGTCTCTGGGCTGGTGGGGGGCCTTGGCAGGGCATGGAGAAAGTGACGCTGCCTAATGAGCCAGTAGATGGGCATGCTGGGTGGTCCCCAAGCTTCACCAGCAAGGCATGCCAAGCATCGGCTGGGCCCATGCACTCCTGCCTGCCCCTTGTTCTGGCTGTCTCCTGGGAAGTTCACGGGAAGTGGTGGTGGGCAGATAAGGCTGGGTGGGGAGATATGTCTGATTGTCTCATTCACAGCTCCATGAGGTGGATGGACTGAAAGAAGCACCGTTGAGCGGGGCCTGGGCAGCAGAGCCTATTGTGCCTTCTCTTGCTCGCCTCTCCATTCGGGAGATCTGCACATCCTCCTGCCCGTCCTCTGTGCAAACCGCCGCTCTGTTGGTGCAAGGGCAGAGCCCTGCAGGGTGATTTAGATTGGGCAGGGAGTTGCTGTAGAAAAGGCAGCCTTTCATCCATGCCCCCCATGCTGCCTCTGTAGAACTTGGGGCTTCAAAGCAACCTAATGCCCTGGGCTGAGTTCCAAGAGTGGTGCTTGCAGTTGGCTGGGTTCTCTGCAAAGAGAGCAAGAAGGTGACCAGGTGAGAAAACAGTGGGCTTCTTCAGAGTCCCAAGCACCATGGAGCTAGCCCGAGTGGAAGGCAGCCTTTTCTGCAGCATCCCCTTCCCCTCTTTGGATTGCCTTGTGTGGGGTGGGGAGGGTGTCTGCTTTTGTAGAAATGGGGTGAAGACCCCAGGATATCCACTTGCCTTTCTGCCACCCCTCTCAGTATCTGCAAGAGCCGCCCATCTTGACACCAAACTTGGAAGGCAAGCGGCCATTGGGGATTGCTGTGAAGGCTGCATGGAAAGCCGCCAAGTATGGCAGGCTGTGGAGAAGGGAGTAGGCTGATACCTTCCTTCCCTGCCCCCCCTTGACTCATAGCACCCACCTAAGTCATCCCACCACCACCCAGGGAGCAGTACTGCCCACTTTGGGAACCACTGGTTTAACTGAACCAAAGGTCCAGAAGAAAAATAGTTAATGTTAGTCAAAAGCAGCAGCTATCTAACCTCAACTGCAAAACATGGGTCTCCTGTCCCCAAGAGACCAGGACACATTTGATAATGACTAACATTCTGAAATGTGGAAGAATAAGGCAGGAACCTCTGAAGACTTATTTGCAGCCCAAGTTGAAAGATGCTACTGGCCATGAACTGCTTATTTCAAAGCTACAGGTCTCATTACTACCAACACAGCTGCTGGGGAAAGCTCTCTTCAGGTGGCACTTTCCATGTACATCCTTGATTATTATAGCATCTAACAGTATGGAAAATATCTTGGGTGAAAGCAATTATTTTTTATCCCACCACAGGCTACTTCTGAAGTCCTCCATGCAAAAAGCCAGCTGTCGAGACAACACAGCTACCTTACTGTTATAGTGAAGCCTATCAGCAGAGAGGCTGGAAGAACTCCATCCTCTAAAAATGAGATATAATGTTTTTCCCTTTATAATTGAAACAGGTTGGTCTGAGACCCATCCAAGGTCACAACATTCCAGCTACGAATCACAACTACAACAGGCTTAATAAATTTCTTATGAACAGTTCCTTAAACTTAAACAACAAAAGTAAACAACAAAACAAAAGGCAAAATGATACTTAAAAAGCAAAACAAGTCCCTTTTTCTAAATACTAATTTGCTAATGTCAACAATCAATATAAATTTCAGTGCTCATAGCTAGAGCTGCATGAGAACTTTGTGGCCAACTTTTCCAATAAAAATGTAGCCTTTTTAGTACAGATTTCTAAAAACAATGAGGCTAGTTAGGCAACTGATCTTTTTTATAGTGACACACTTCATGTAACTTTATTTGTTTTACTATCAATGGGCCCACTGGCAACAATTTTGATTAAGACAAACTGTGGGTATGAATTAGCCAAAAAAGTAAAAGTAAATGACAACTCAATCCGCTTATTATGTGTGAGAGAAAGAAGGCAAAGCCAGCTACTCTCCAGTAATTTACAGAATGTATTGTAGAGTGCTCAGTCTAGCAGGGTTTTTGTCTATTAGTACAAAAAAAATCAGCTTGGAAGAATCACTGTGCCTTACTCCTGATTTCAGGTCTGACAGGGATGAGAGCATTGAGGAAAAATAACTGGTAATCATTATGAAATACCAGGACTTAACAGTTCAAAGGACTTCCTCAATAAAATAACAAAAGGAAAGAATGAGGGAGAGAGAAAGAGGGAGGGGGCAGGTGGAAAGAAGCAAGGGAGGCTCAACAACTGATAGCTGTGAGTTCACATTTTTTAAATATATAATAACAGTAGTGATAGTAATAGTAGTAATAAATGTTCTAGAAAGCAGAACATTAGCAGCAGTAGTAATTGTTCTGGAAAGAACAACATCTAGATTCAGAAGTAGCAGAACAGAGGCTAACAAGTTAAAGTCGGTTTACAATACAAAATAAAGTATTTACAAAAGTAGAATTGAAAAAACTGCAAAAGTCTATCCAGGGCAAAGAAATCAAAGATTTGCCCAAAATAGGTCACACAGTAGAGGTAAACCACGGAAGTCAGCAGTAGAAGAAGCCAGCATTGTTACAGAATTTTTTTTTTTTAAAAAAAAATAGTGTTTATTAAGTTTTCCATTAAAAAAGGACAACATATAAAACAAACAAACTAAAAACATAAAATGTAACAAAAATACTCACATCAAAACAAACACAAAGAATAATTACTCACTTTTACAGCTTTTTCAAAATTTTTCTATATCTAATTTCATATTACAATATTATTGGGTTTGTTTTAACCTATATTAACATTTATCTAGGTCTATCTATATATTTATTTAGTCTCATACTATATTTTCCATATCCACATAGTTTATTATACATACATATAATTCTTTTGTTGTTATTGGGTAGAGAGAATGCAAACATTTATGGATTCACTTTGGATAATTTGTGTTTTATGACCAAATTTTTAGGTTTTTATTTTGTTTTAATCAGCTATACCATTTTCCCCATATTTCATAACCTTACAGAACTGTTTTAATTCCCAAACCAGACACCTTCCCTTCTATCTTCTCTTCAGAAAGTTTAAACAAAGAATAACAGCATCTAGAAAAGCACAAAAACAACAGAATACGATTACCTGCGATGAAGTATATATATATATATATATATATATATATATATATATATATGTATATGTATATGTATATGTATATGTATATGTATATGTATATGTATATGTATATGTATATGTATATGTATATGTATATGTATATGTATATGTATATGTATATGTATGTATGTGTATATATATATATATATATATATATATATATATATATATATATATATATATACAGGGCACGAAATTGACTTTGAAAAAACTAAATTACTCCACAAAACAGAGAATTTATATAGAAGAATTTCTCTAGAAGCTATCGAAATTGAGAGGAGACCCCTTTGTCTAAATAAAAGAGATGATACCTCCCGCCTGCCAGAGATTTGGAAACCAGCCTTAAACAAAATAAACACTTCATAATAATCAGCATGTCAATCCTTCTAATAATTATGATTTTAGAATTTTATATTTGGAAATCAGCCTTAAACAAAACACTTCATAAAAAATCTCCATGTCATTCCTTCTAATAACTATGATTACACCAACCAATCAGATCACTGAAACATAATCACCCAATCTATTTGCTACATTCAAAACAAATCTCCACCCCCACACTACATACTAGGAAGAAATGTCAGTTGCTAACATTCCATTTACAACAACACAAAGATTGGAACCTCAGCCTGAAGATGGTGAATGTGATTTCGCCGAAACGTCGCATAGACATGCAAAACATTACACAGGGCAAAACCCGAACTCAGAACAATCTACATATATATATATATACACACAGTGGAACCCCGACATAAGAGCTGCTCTACTTAAGAGCAACTCGAGATAAGAGCTGGGAGGGGAGAGATATTTTTGTTCTACTTACAAGCCCAAATTCGAGATACAAGCGCCAAGGAGCTGTCTCCTGAAGCCAAACGCTAACTTCCGCGTTCGGCTTCAGGAGACAGCTGCGAAGCGGCGCGCATGTTTTAAAAGGTTGCAGCCGGCCTGGGGGGCTCGGGGGGGTGCTTGCAGCTTTCTTTCTTGCTCTTTTTCTTTCTCTCTTTTACCTTCCCTTTCTCTATTTCTTCTTTTCTTTCTCCTTCCCACCTTCTTCCCTCCCTCCCTCCCTTCCCTCATTCCTCTCTTACTCTCCCCTTTCATAAGTTTCCTTGCTTCCTTCCTCTGTTCCTGTCCCTTCCCCCTTTCTTTCTTTCTTTCTTGCTCTTTTTCTTTCTCTCTTTTACCTTCCCTTCCTCTATTTCTTCTTTTCTTTCTCCTTCCCACCTTCTTCCCTCCCTCCCTCCCTTCACTCATTCCTCTCTTACTCTCCCCTTTCATAAGTTTCCTTGCTTCCTTCCTCTGTTCCTGTCCCTTCCCTCTTTCCTTCCTTCCTTCCCACCCTCCGTCCATTCATTCACCCATTCCTCTCTTGATCGCTTAAAGCCGGTCCCTGGTGCAAAAAGGGTTGGGGACCTCTGTCCTACAGGATTGGGTGGCAGAGAAGTTGAACATATGTAAATTTAAAAGTTTAAGAAAGTTTACAAGTTAAGTGAAAGAAACTTCATTATTCATTTATATGTACATGTACATTTCTTCATTAAAAACATGTCTTTCTGCATAATTTAGACTAACTTTGTGAGTTTTTTGAGGGCTGGAACCAATTAAAATTATTTACATTAATTCCTATGGGGAAAAGTCGTTCGAGATAAGAGCTGCTCGACTTAAGAGCCCAGGTCCGGAACGAATTAAACTCGTATCTCGAGGTACCACTGTGTATATATATATATATATATATATATGTCAAATGTTTTTTTAGCTGGAATTTTGAAATTAAGGGAGACTAGGATGGTCCCATTTCGGCCTTGTTCTGGCCTCATCAGACCTCCGACATAATATATATTGATAGCCATCAAACCACACCCAGCCACCAGTATTTATAGAAGGAAGGCAGCTCAGGTCTCGCAGTGTTCGCCTGAGAACAAGGACAGAAACACCAGCCTGAAGATGACGAGTGGGACCTCGTCGAAACGTCGCCAGAAATTTCCAAATCCTACATGGGAAGAAACCCGAATATACCAAGACCGTCATATAAGGGATTGGATACTGTAGCCTAGAGGATAATTCTCTGCCTTACAAGGCAAAGGTTGCAGGTTCAAGTCCCAGTGGGTATGGCTAGCTGATGAGGCCAAAATAAGGCCGAAATAGATCTATCCTAGTCTCCCTTAATTTTCAAATTCAGCTTAAACATGTGACATATATATATATATATATATATATGTATATACACACCCTGCTATTCTAAGTATTAAAAGATACCAAAATGCCATATTATCAAATAATCACCACCTCAGTGCAAGAAACAACTCAATTGATGTACAGTGCAGATGTACTTATACAATAACTGAAGAACCTAGATGTAGAATCAACAAAGAAGAAAAAAAAGTCAAACTGTGCACCCCCAAAATGGAAGATCAAGTTGCAGAATAAGATCCGCATGCTAAGATCAGATACAAGTGAACTTGAACAGATGAAAGAAAAAAAAAGCTGAAGAACGAGACAACCAAAGAATACCTGATCAAGAAATATTACCTAGAGGCAAGGAAAATCAAGAAAGCTCAAGAAATAATAAAACGGCAAATAAACATCCATTGCCAAGAAAATCATCAGATTGTCTAATGTCAGTCAAATCAAAATCATTTCTACCAATCCATCAAAGAACTGCAAAGAACCGGTCAATACCTGATGAAGAAGAAACATTTATGGGCCCACCCAATAAATGCAGTAAGAATGCAGCCTGGGTAAAGGAGGTAGTAGAGGAGAAAAGAAGCTAAAATGAAAATAACATGTAATTGTTGTGATTCAGCCTGAGGCTCCTCAAGGACCGGCTGCGTCTCTGCTAGATCCATGCCCAGAGGAGGAGGACAGTGAACAGGAGGGGGAGGACCAGGCAGACAGGGGAGAGGAAAGTCAGGAAGAGGAGGAGGGAGAGCAGCCTGAGAGGCCCCAGGGGGGGGCCTCTCCCCAGCTAGTAGCCTGGACTCATTGGATGAAGAAGCACAGGCTATAATTGACATGAGACAGCGACATGCAGCTCAGAGACGGGACCAATTAGAAAGGTATTTGCATCACTGAATTGGCAACAGCTGGGTTTGGGTGTGGTTCTCCTCAGCAGGGTTTAAAAGGCAGGCCTGCCCTTGCAGCCTTGTGGAGCATTATCAACTGGAAGTTCTGTGACCCTGCTTCGCTTATCGGCGTCTCTGATCTTGGCTTGTGGCCTAGAAGTCTGGAAGACTTGGGGGAGGCGTGGGTTTGTTATCTCCAGCGTTGTTTATGACAGCAAGAATCCTGTTTTATTTCATGGCCTTCGTGAAACCTCTGTGCAGTTCCAGCATGTTCCTGTCTGTAAGAACAGTTTCTGTTACCTGTGTTTGCTTTGAATTATATAAACTGCCTTTGCTTTTTACCAGTGTCTCTGGCTTCTCTTTTTGGTTGGTGTTGGCTTCTGGAGGGACCCAGACATAACAGTAATAAAGCAGAAATTGTGGAGAGCAGGGCACAGAAGATCAAGAAGCAGTCAGTACTTGGGTGAAGACAAACTGTATGGGTTTTGGTTGAAATATCTGATTGGTCTGCACTCTCTTATCGTCAAACTGTTTAACAACAAACTGCAAAGAATTAAAATTGAAGATTGGTTTAACATCTGGCAAAACGTACTTGATAATGAAAGATCAAACCAAAGGAACAGCACCTGGCAGCTACATATTAATTACCCGCTTATCAATAATGCCAAATTATTAACTAGTGTGGAAGCAGTTGCAGTCCAACAGCATCTAGTTCAGGGCTGTCAAATTCCTGGCCTGCGGGCTGGATTTATTTATTTTATTTATTTATTTATTTTGTCCAATACATAATACACATTGAAGAGAATGATATGTAATAATATAAGTAAAGAAACGAATAGAAGAAAAGATATAAAAGTATAGGTGAACACACTTGAAAGGAAGAAAAGATAAATGAGACAAGGAGAGACAATTGGACAGGGGATGGAAGGCACACTGGTGCACTTATGCACGCCCCTTACTGACCTCTAAGGAACCTGGAGAGGTCAATCGTGGATAGTCTAAGAGAAAAATGTTTGAGGTTAGGGGTTGACACTACTGAGTCAGGTAATGAGTTCCACACTTCGACAACTCGGTTGCTGGCCATGCCCACATCCAGTTTAGCAAAGGGGAAAAAAGTCCCCACATGTCATGTGATGACGCTGGGGTGACGTGGGTTTGACCCCCCCCAGATCTAGTTGAAAGCAAGGTCTTTCCATTTGAGCAGAAAGAAAACCCAAAGAGCAGAGAGTATCTAATTGACAAGATACAGACATTTCTCAACTTATTATCACAATTGAAGCCCAACATTTCTGTTTCTAAGTAAGACATTTGTTAAGTGAAATTTGCCCCATTTCTTTCCACATTTGTTAAGTGAATCATGCAGTTAGCATAGTTGTTAAGTGAATCTGGTTTCCCCACTGACTTTGCTTGTCAGAAGGTCACAAAACGGGATCGCGTGACCTTGGGACACTTCAACTCAAATATTCAAATATGAGTCACTTGCCAAGCATCTGAATTTTGATCATGTGACCATGAAGATGGTTCAATGGTCGTAAAGTGTGAAAAATGGTCATAATTCACTTTCAATGACATTATAACTTCAAATGGCCACTAAGTGAATTGCTGTAAGTGAAGAACTACCTGTAGTTTTGGAAAACTGTAAAGAAGGAAGACCAATTTAAATGGTCTTAAACTTAATTTGGACTGATTACAAGAAGGCATGTAATTCCCTGTCACATGACTGAAAATCTAGTACCCAAAAATAACAGAGCTAGAGGAATAGAGGAAATATTTCTTCACCTAGAGGATCTTTGGTTTATGGAATTCACTTCCAGAAGAGGTTGTGACAGCTCTCAGCCTGGATAGCTTCAAGGCAGGATTAGACAGATTCATGGATACCAAGTGTATTGGTGGTTATTGAAATGGATGTCCATGTGCCGCCTCTATGTTGGGTGAGGCAGGCAGGATTCCTTTGAGTATCATTTGTTGGGGGTCAAGGGAAAGGGAGGGTCTTGCCTTCTCTTTCTGCTCAAGATTCCCAAGAACAATTGGAGAGCCACTGTGTGACACAGAATGCTGGACTCGATGGGCTTTGGCCTGATTCAGCATGACTCTTCTTAATGGGAAAATCAGAAAAAATAGTGCAAATGTATCATGCCCTTCATCTACCCAGTGATATTGACAGGTTTACAGTATTTTTCCAAGGAGCAAAGGTGGATGTGGAATGTAGCAACTGGGTAATTCAAGAAGTAAAAAGTACATTGAAAAATATCTGAAGGACAGTGAAGAAGATCCATTGAAGCTAATATACCATGTCTATCATATTAGGCTTGTTGAATAGAGACCAAAATATTCTATAGGAAAGACCAAATTAAGACTAAAAAAGATACTGCAAGGCAAAGATTTATATGACCACTACTTTAAAAAAAAGCAGGTAAAACAGATGACATCAAGACCTGGCAAGAGCAAGAAAGTTGAAAGAAAGAGATAAAGAGGTTAATTGGCAAAATTCACTGTATAAGATGCACAGACATTTCCATCCACTTTGAGGGGGGAAGTGCGTCTTATACCCTGAAAAATGTGGAAATAGAAAAGGAAGTCGTTAAAGTGCTCTGGGGCTTCAAAATTCAACTAAAAATCTGCCAACATAATTCCAGACTTAGCAATTGGTGATAAGAAAGAAAAAAAAGTTTAGATAGTAGACATTGCAACATGTGGAGACAGAAGAATAGAAGAAGAAAAATGGGGGGGAAATCCCAAAATACAAACACCTGGAAATAGAAGTAGAATGACTGTAGCAAAAGAAAACAAAAATAACAACAACAATAATAGATGCCTTGGCTGCAATTTCAAAACAACTGGAACAGCACTTGAACACCACCAGCTGTCTAGCAGATGCAGAAGTTGGTGATAAATTAAGGGCTTGCCACATTATTTATAGAAGACCTGAAGTTTATGGAATCTTGGGAGGGGGGATTTCAGGAGGGAACAGATGCAGCCACAAAGCATTATTTTGAGTGGTTCAAGGACACCTTATGCCCACCCACTGTGGCCGGAGGCTAAGGAAGGACTGGCCATGCTGGCACAATGTGAGTGGGCAACATAACAAGTTTGG
Organism: Erythrolamprus reginae; assembly: GCF_031021105.1. NCBI lineage: Eukaryota > Metazoa > Chordata > Lepidosauria > Squamata > Dipsadidae > Erythrolamprus > Erythrolamprus reginae. The sequence goes on along the minus strand of NC_091952.1, from coordinate 151,954,336 downwards.
GGTGGGGGATAAGAGATGTAAACTTTCAACTGAGTGGGAGACTCAGATTCAGGTTTCCCTGTGTAGGTACCAGCTTTAAGGAATACTTTGACTCGGAGTCTTGTTTAGTTCGGATGTCATCTGGAACCTTGACATCAGCATTGGCCAAAATCACCATCAGTCAATTCCAAAAGGCAGGTTTACTTTGGGTACTTTTCATGAAATCAACTTGATTTGATTGAGGGCCCCATCAACTATGTGTTTGACCTTGGGGGGGGGAGTGGGCATGGCCAGTGTGGAGGCGGCCAGTTTGACATCACTTGTTTCAGGGGCTTCTGTGGAGGCCCAAGCGGTGCTGGAAGGATCCATTATCTTTAGTGGTCTTTAGAGGAGACTAGGGAGAGGGCAAAACCCTTGTCCTCCAGAAAAGCCTTGCCATCCCTCTCAGGCTATGCTGAGGACCCCCAAATGGCAGCACAGGCTGTCAAGAGCTCTAGCAAGCATGGGCCAAGTGCCTAAACTGGCCCTTGAGCTCCCAGGCACTGGTGAGGAAGCTAGCCTGAGATATACATTCATATTTAGTGCTAGCCCAAATTCTGCATTTCTTAAGCCTTGACCTATGCCCCACATATATACCTGGCAGTTATGCTTGACATTTAGAGTACAAAAGTACATTTTGTGTTTATAATCTATGCCTTGCATCCGGTAGAACATAGCTGTGCTACAGGAAAAGGACATGGCTTTGATGGTGTATAGATAGATCTGCCACCTGCTCCCAAGGCACATAGCTTCATGCATGAACCCACATACTAACTGCAAGTTCCTTTTTGTTGTACATTCTGCATCTTCTACATTGTATAACCCCTTTTTTTACTTTCTGTATAAGGAAACGTTGACAACTAGTATCAGATTGGCTGATATTGTGTGTTTTTGTACTCCTTTGGAAATGTATAAAGAGCCCTGAAAAACAATCCACGTTGTTCAGACATTGCTTTTATATCTTCTGAACCTGATGCATGCATCAAATAAACCTGAGTTATGCAGTCTCCTTGTGGTCTCCATTCCCTTGACTGGCAACTGAGTTTTGCCACAACACTGGGACCCCACAGCCCAATCCAGCCCTACTTCCCCAAGGGTTTGCCCAGCCATGCTTACCTTCTCAAGGCTGCTGCTGCTGTGCTTGCTCTCATTGGCCAGGTTGCTCATGGTGTGTGTGTGTGTGTGTGTGTGTGGGATGGTAAAGTTTGTGGATCAGAGGGAGGCCCACTCCAGGGGTTAAATCCACTTATTTTCCCTACCAGATCGCAAATGTGTGTGCACAGGACATGAAAACCATTCCATAAAAAGGGATGTCATAATGTCAGCATGGGTGGGCGGGGCTTTACACAGTCGGCCCTATTGGCCGATGTGAGCTGGTTAGAGTCAGCAGCATTTCACCCCTGGCCCACTCCCTCTCCCCACAATACAACCTGGAGAAATCAGGAGGAGACACAGGGATGGTGAAAGGGCAAAAACCTGGAAGCAACTTCCAACAGTGGTAGTGGGTCAATCCTCAGGAACTTAGTTTAAACATGCTTGGGATAAACACGTGTACTGACAAAAATTTAAAAATAAAATAAAAAACCAATACATAAATTAAAAAGAAAACAAAAACAAAAAACCCTTAAAGAGCAGGCTGAATAGAGTATTAAGTCTTTTTTGCCATTGGTTTTCTGTGTTCTATGTTTCTAATTATCATCATTCCCAAACTCCCCTAAATTTAATGCAACAAAAAAGAAAAGTTGAGCAGCATGACTGGTTCTTCATGAAAATCTGTCAGCTCCATAAACAGCCGCTATTTGATAAAGGTTTTATAGGAATTATGATGAGCTTTTTCATTTGTGCAAAGGAAGATGTATCACTATCTTCTCTTTTTCTCTTTGGCATCCGAGCTGCTTTCCTCTTGCATATTATGCAAACTTCAAGGAAACAGCAGTGAGCATGTCAAAGAAGCAATGATGATAACTCAAAAATGCTGCAGCTTGCAACAACCTCTTTAATTTCAAGACAAGCACATTAGCTTAAACATTACTTTCTTTTTCCTTAATTGGATTATTTACATAAATTGCAATATAAGGCAATCATATGCGGTCTATTTAAACAAAAGAAAGCCTTAATCAATCACACTGAGGGGCTTTTACACTTTGGGTCCAGAAAAACAAAAGCAAAAGAAACAAAATTTGAAGAGGATGATAAGGTGAGGTGAGGCAGGGTAAAAGCTGATATTCTCTCTTTATAACAGATAGCCTGAAGTTGTAGAGGCCATTATACCATGCATTTTCAGAGCAAATGAACTTGACAGATGGCTGTGTCACCTAAACCCCTACCTACCAACTTGATTATGCAGAAAACAATACAATAGAAAAGAAATCATTACTGAAGGAACCTGGTTAGTCCACAGAGGGCTGAGCGATGCAGAAGAACAAAATTACAGTTGTGGAATTGAACAGCAAGAATGCATTTAACATAAAGTGGGTTACAGCGAGGCAATCAGTCATGGCTACGGCTATTGTCTGGGCTTGTGTGCATGCTATATGAAGCAATCTATCATCTCCCACTGAATTGGTGTTTAGTTTATAGGGGAAAACTACAAAGGTTTTGCTAGGGCATGTTTTGGTAGCCTTAAGTAGCTCAACAGAATGAAATTGAGGAGAACTCAAGGCCTTTTGCTCGGCCACATGGTAATTCAAGAACAGTAGGTTATTGTAGTACTAGTAATATACAACACAAAGCTATGGAAGTCTATGAAAAATAACCATCTATAAAGCAACAGAAATTTTGGACAAGAGCCCTACTCAATGTGAATCAAAATATTTACCTGAATACTAGGCATGAGGAAATGGGGGGGGGGGAGACACACTTGTCAAATTACACAAGAGTGAGTTAAGGCGACGGGGAGGGGAGGGGGAGGGAGAGAGGGAGAGAGGGAATCTTGCACTCACTTTCAATGTTAATTTATCCCTGCGGCTGAAGCAGTTTTACAGTTGTGCCATCCAGTTACAGAAAACCTAGAGTTTTCTGTGAGATTGCCTGTGATCTGGCACTCAGCTGTGATACTGTTCTCAGAAGGAATCTGTGAGATCCTGTCTTGAGCCTTGTTTTGGCCAGTGTAGCAGAGATCTTGGGAGTTGTTACAAAGGCATACAAATATAATAGTTTTATTACAGTTATTTGATTAGGATGCAATTAAGAGGCCCAGTCCATTAACATTTGTTATTTCATAAATAGTAAAAATTACAGCTAACCCACTTCTATTAATGAAGGACCCGATTTACAGGATCACTTACTTCCTGTTTAATACAAGGAATACAAACTGCTGTTCTGTAGAAATAGGAGACTAATTTTGTCAGCTTATTGATGGAATTATTTCAGAGTTCTTTTTTTAGATTTTATAAATGTTAATCCCTGATATAAATTAAGTTCGAAACCAAGATTAACTCTGAAACTAAAAGGGGGAAAGGGGAATAAAGATGCCTTTTTTAAAGTTTAAAAAAAATCATATTGTCAATTCATTTATTTCCAAACTGTTGCTATAGTAACTCAGCCACTAGGGTGGTATTTTATATTTATAGATCTAACATATCTATTAAACTAGGTAAATACTGACTTTCTATTTATTACACTTTTTAAAATAATGCATGCAATGAGTTCTCATTTAATTTCACTGCTGCTGAAATAAATGACAACTGTACCTAATGAATGCTGGACAACTGTGGTTTGCTTCAATATAGCTATTTATATGCATTTCTTAAGTTATTGTCATTGTGATGGTTATGTAACAGACCCATACAATCAACCAAGTACTACAAAAGCTCTTATCAGCTATTTGCAGCTGGTTCCACATTCTCTCCATTTCAATGCTGTTGAATACACATGCGAAAACTGCCACCGCTGCCTGTTACTTCATCATTGTAGCCATGTCCATATGAGCTAGGAAGGTAACGAGTTGTGATACCTACAGCTGCCCATAAAATGCTCACAAAATAAATATATGGAAGATATTAGGAATCTTCAGAGTCAGAAGCTGAAAAAGCCAACCTGTGTGAATGTCAACATGCACCCACAAAAATTACCTGAAGGAAACATGCCCAAAGAGATACAAGTGAGTCTGCTGATCCAGGCAAGGTTCTCTGCTTAGTGGCACATTACAAATTAAGAAGAACAAAGGAAGTGAAGCCTTGACTTCTATTTGAAAGAAACAAATATGTCTCAACTAGTTAATTCACGTTGATTTTATTTATTTATTTATTTATCTATCTATCTATCTATCTATCTATCTATCTATCTATCTATCTATCTATCTATTTATTTATTTATTTATTTATTTGATTTGTATGATAATCTAGATGAGGTAAAAAAGATGGATATTCTGACTGGGGAAAAAAATTTAAATTTCCTACCTCTGATACTGTTCATATATTATAGCTGTATTACCTGGAATCTTGGACTAGAATCAGATTGTTCTTGGATCTTTCCAGATTTAACATTTGTCTTAAGCATAAAACGTATCAGGAAAGACTTAATGAACTCAATCTGTATAGTCTGGAGGACAGAGGGAAAAGGGGGGATATGATCGAAACATTTAAATATGTTAAAGGGTTAAATAAGGTTCAGGAGGGAAGTGTTTTTAATAGGAAAGTGAACACAAGAATGAAGGGGCACAATCTGAGGTTAGTTGGGGGAAAGATCAAAAGCAACGTGAGAAAATATTATTTTACTGAAAGAGTAGTAGATCCTTGGAACAAACTTCCAGAAGACGTGGTTGGTAAATCCACAGTAACTGAATTTAAACATGCCTGGGATAAACATACATCCATTGTAAGATAAAATACAGGAAATAGTATAAGGGCAGACTAGATGGACCATGAGGTCTTTTTCTGCCATCAGTCTTCTATGTTTCTATGTTTCTATGTCTCTTTAGATTCTTGCTAAAGCAAGTTCTCATGCCTAGTATTTTCTGTGTGGAAAGTCTGAGTTTGGTTACTCTGTGAAAGATTTATGACTGCAATAAATACCTTAAGTTCGTCATCAGATGCTGGCTTTGTGTTTAACTGGCAGCACAGAACCAAAGCCCAGCTTCTTACAATTCCTCATAGCTAGATTTTGATATTTTGTGAACCATGATATTATCCATTCAATAGTTTGAAAATCCAAGTCCAGATCCTGTAATAAGAATGGCCACGTATTAACATAAGTTCAGATTTAATGGAACAAAAATAACAATTTATGAATGTCAATGGGCTTGAATCAACAGTACTATCATTAGTGATTACTTGGGCTACAACACTAGCATAATGTAGCAAAACAAAATATAATGAAAACTTTGAAATTGTATCATTTATGTGTATTTTGTAATTGTTATGTAACAGACCTTACACAATCACTTAAGTACTAAAAAGCTTAGGTGATTGTTAACTTTCATTTGTTAACTTTTAGACTTGAACACAGGTAAAATGTTCTTTTAGACTTATATATAAATAATTATAATAATATTTTCCTATATATTATTGGACATCTTTGGTTGTTTCCTTCTTCTGAAATTGCCATTCAATGCACCAGTATTCAAAGTGAAGCTCAGGACCACAAATTTCTAAAATTGAGAACCAAATAGCAAATATAAAATGGTCAAGGGTTTAGCTACTCTAGGTAGATTTTTGCATTTTAAAGGTATGAATGGTATAACGTGCCCTTATTTAACTCCTACGACTAACAATTGTCTGCATACTTTGTCTGTGTAGGTTCTGACTAGATGCTTAAACAATTAAAGATAGGAAATTAGTTCTTGCAGATACATAGCTTTCACAAGAATAAAGTCATAGCAGGTTTTCTTTTCTGATGCTATATTGGTTTTTGTTTCATATTTTCAGCTTCACTTTGTAGCTTCCATATAACCCACTACTGGTAACCAATGAGATTGACTAAGGAGGCGGGCATAATTTGTGCATTCATCACCTGGACAAAGAGTTTACATACAAGAACAGCATCATGAAGGTTGCTAATTCGGAACAACTCCCCAAATGAGTTATTTTTCTAAGAATATGCAGAAGTTTGTCATAGCTACTTAGCATAGCTCAATCAGGAGACCATGAACTGCACTTGGATGTATTTGCTAGTGCACTTGGAAGAACCAAAGCCTCCTGAGATAAGCAGTTCTTAGTTTTGCAATATTTACCAAGTAAATACATCTGTAAACATGCATAAGGCAGGGCACTCAGGCATTATTTACAGCACTATCATGAAAAATTAAAACTTCTAAATGATTAAATGAAAAATCTGTTCATTTTTTAAAAACTTCAAAATTGAAATACATTTCTCATCATATAAAGACAGTTTCATACTGGAAAGTCACTATAAATGTGTGGATAGCAGAAGTTTTATTTTAATATAAATGATGGAACTATATGAGAAGGAAAAAATACTAAGTGAAAAGATCATAACCGCAATGCATTTTATTTTATGTTATTATTTTATTTTATTTCTTTTATATTTTATTTTATTATGAATATATTCCATCTTCTTTAAAATACCTGGATTGATCCTCCTTTCCCTCTCCCTTTCCATCCTCTTCCTCCTATTCCAGAGGGGGAAGGGAAGAGATCAATTTAGACTTGCTAGTTCTGATCATAAACCAACTAATTTAAGTCTTCTTCACCATCCAGAGAGCATTTTTTCTTTAAGTAAAATAACAGGTTTTACTTCAAGGAAATTATGTTGAATAATGTAAAAATGTAAGAATAGGAGATTCTGTAACCCAGCAATAATACAGAAGTTTTCACGTTTAGTCCATGGAACTGTCAGGTAATTCAAGATATATGAGTGAAATATGCAGTCTGGGACTAGAGTTGTTTATCTAAATAATATTGATCTAATGCTCTGTCTAGCTCACATGTTAAGTGTGGGATGGAGGAACACCACCACTATTATATGGGTATACAATTTATGTTTTATCGTTCCCACTAGATCCAAGGACTGCCTCCTATGTATATGGTGTTTTATTTTATTTAGGGTTTTACTATTACATTTTTGTTGCTTATTTAGATGAAGTTTATATGGAAAACTAATCTACTGTTCTTGCTTAACTGCATCCAGGAAACTAGTGCTTGCCATCAGCTGCATGGAATAAGAAGATGGTCATTGCTACTCAATTAAATGCAGCATTGGCCAAATTGATTTAACATTTTGGAACATATTTTAAAGTAAAACATATGCCTATATTATTGAATGCTATTAGAATTATGGAGACATAATAAAAATCTGCAGTTAGTCACAAACCCCAATGTATATTCAAATTATCCAAGGAATGTAAAGCTATATCAGTTACTTGGTTATTGTAATTATAATAAATATGTTGAGTTCCAGAACAGACTAGGTTCTCAAGGGACCTTCTCTGATATAGTGTCTCCCAGATATATTTGGATTAAAAATTTCCAAATTATGCCCAGTTATTCTAACAGGAAAATTCTGAATATACGTGAATGTTTTATCCCATCTTAATGTTTTCCATTAGAAATAAGTGCTTGAACAAATAGTATCCACAGACATTTTAGACACATCATGAATTTTCAAACATTGAAAAATACTTTCAATATCTTTTTAAAGTGATATTTTGTGTAATGTATATAAATTACTATTTAGTGTTTTTTAAAATAAAACAGAAAGTCCATAATTCTTAACAGGAGTTGTCAATAGTAAGTATCAAAATTCATAGTGACATTTCTAATTCAGCACTTTTTCCTCTCAATTTCACTGGCAATTTTAGGGAAAAGAATTATGTACATAATTTAGTTTGACCCTTATAGATTCAGTTTAGTAAATTAGTGAACAATCTACATGGTAATGATTTTTCAGAGTTTCTTCATTAAAAAGCACTCTGATATGTCTACAATGAACACAAACTAATACCAAGTATTTGAAATTTAAAAACAATATCTAAATTTTAGGTTATTTTTAAGCAGCAGCAATATTTTTAGACCCTTTTCTTTGATTAGTTGCTAAACAAAAATCTGGTTACAAATAACTCTTTACAGTTAAAATATTTAAAACTGAGGTGTAGAACATTGACAGAGCTGAGAGCTACATTTGACTTTGGCAGAGCTACTTCCCAAAAAGTGGGAAATCAGGCATTGTTTCTTTTTACTTACAGTTAAATTAAATACAGCCAAGACACATTTAATCCCTATTATTTTCCTCCATCACATTAAACATTTTAATTTCATGTCAACTTTTCCCAGAGTGGAGAGGCCAGACCTATAACTTTCACGGCCAGTGGATTTTTAAGAGTATTTAAATCTAGTTAAGTGAGAAAAATCTCAGCTCATAATAACAGAATTGAATAAGTGGTCCCAACTCCATACCAATGATCTGACAAGTAACAGTTGGCTTGACTTAAACATTCACATTCAAAGGAAAATAACTTATTTAATGTCTGAAATCTTTAATATCATACACACAAATACATAGGTTAAGTGTATCAATTAAGATGAAGAAGGGTGTAAGCCAATGTAATGTTCCTCCGATTAACCTGGTGGTTAGAAATCAGAGATAACTCAATCAAGGTGTTCTTCTCATGCCATGCAGTAAAGAAGCTCCCAGTGCCTCCTAACATGGCAAAAGTCCAATGACTATTCCAAAAGTCTTTCCCCACACATTTGCTAAGCCGGCTAACACGTGTGTTAGTTTTGGCCTGCTGCTAGCGTACATCAGGGAGATATTGCTAGGCAATAATAAATCTTAATGTGAACAGCAGGGCAGCATTAACTGTGTCAGAAACCAATCTGTGTTATTGTCTTACAAGTTGTCTAAAGAATATGGAAAAGCAACTTAGGCCAACTTGGCAGCTTGCTCCTTTGGGAATATAGTGCCAACCAGATTTTACTACTAACCCCAAATAACAAAAAATGAAAATTTCATTGGGACATTTTTCAAGAACTTACCGCTATTTCTACATTTCTTCAGCAATGATATGGGGGGGGGGGGGTGATATTTAAAATATTATTTACAAAATAAAATAAAAAACAGAACAACAGCTTGCTTAAAGTCTCAACTTGATTCTTCTGAACTTAAATTAAGGTTGTTACACTAAATTAGATGTTACACTAGATGAGAACTTCCTTTATCCATCAAATCAATCCTTAATAACAACAAGGGCAGAATGATACAATATGGCACTTTTATTATTGTATATCTATTGAATTGGTTTAATTTATTTTTTTATTTACTTGGATTTCTAGGACGCCCTTCTCCAGGGGACTCAGGGCAGCTTACATAATAAAATCAATACAAATACAAATTTTAAAAAACTCAAGTATCAAAGACTAAAGATTAAAACCCAAACAATTTAAAAACCAATCAACCTGATTCTTTCCAACACAATCATACAATCAGCCAGAGCAGAATCTCCATGCTCAATGGCTCCAGGCCTGTGGCAAAAGTGCATTTTCAAAACCTTTCAAAAAGCCAAGAGAGTGGGGCGATGTGAATCTCTGGGGGCAGTTAGTTCTAAAGGACCAGAGCTTTCAACGGGAAACACAACATGACAGAGGTAAAAAGCAGGAGATGCAGAGGCCTTAAATGTTTGGTTTTTTGTTTATATATGTCAAGTATGTATTGGTAGTATACAAAGATATAACACTGTTTATAAACATGATATTGATAGTAATAAGTAGGAAACATTAGGACAGGGACAGTAGGCATGATGGTACACTTATGCATGCCCCTTACTGACCTCTTAGAAATCGGGTGAGGTCAACAGCAGATAGTCTAAGGGTAAAGTTTTGGGGGTTTAGTGATTAAACTGCCAAAGCCTGGTAGTGAGTTCCATGCATTAACTACTTGGTTGCTAAAGTCGTATTTTCTACAGTTGAGTTTGGAGAGGTTTACTTTAAGTTTGTATCTGTTGTGTGCTCCGGTAATGTTGTGGCTGCAGCTGATGCACAGAGGCCTAAAACGTGAGGCGCAGAGGCAGTGATCATTGGCAATGTGCTTTGACGATCCCCACAGCTTTTAACAGCTCTGAAATTGAGTGTTTGGAGGCTGAACAGGCATTGTCTGTGGCAATTTCTGCAGCCAGGAAGCTGACACATAGAGGCTGAAGGGTGGGGGCCGGTGGGTGGGTGGGGCCAAATTCGGAGTGTAAGATGAATCAAAATTTTCAACCTATTTTTTTAAGGGGGGGTGTATCGTATACTCTGAAAAATACAATATTTATTAACTATTTGTAGCTTAGTGTGGTGAAAGCATAGAACAAAGCTATTGATAAAACAACATTCCAATCAGTTATAACAAGCCTAATAAAGAACCTCTAAGGTTTGTGCCAGAGAACCACAGAGGTGGTTCTTGACATTCCACCATTTGTTTAGTGACCATTTGAATTCACAAAGACACTGAAAAAACATGAGTTACAATTGATCTTTGCTTTTACAATTGTCACAGCATTTCCATGATCACATGATTAAAATTTGGGCACTTGGCAATCAGCATGTATTTATAAAGTTTGCAGCATCCTGGGGTCACATGATGACCTTTTGTGACCTTCCCAGCTATCTTCTGCAAAGCATAGTTTATGGGGAAGCAGGATTTGTTTAACAACCACTTGATTCACTTAACAACCACTGTGATTTATTTTATAATTCTGACAAAAAGGTCACAATATTGGACATGACTCATTTAACAACTGCCTTGCTTAACAACTAAAATGTGGTTCTCAGTTGTGGTTGCAAATCCATAATAGTAATAATAATAACAACAATTTATTAGATTTGTATGCCGCCCCTCTCTGAAGTCTTGGAGCGGCTATCAAGGATTAATTGTGCATTCATTTTATAGATAAATGTTGCAATTTCTTTTCCAAATTCTGCAAAAAGAAAAAGAAAAGAAAAGGGGAATAAAACATAAGCTATTGCAGCAATTCTGTTCATACCCATAGATTTGCCTCTGTACAAATTGATGGTGAGACCACACTTGGAATTCTGGTCACCACACCTCAAGAAGGATATAATGGAACTGGAAAAGGTGCAAAAAAAGGGCAACAAGTATGATCAAGGAAATGGAGCACTTCCTTTATGAAACCAGGTTGCAATGCCTTGGTCTCTTCAGCCTTGAAAGATGGCGTTTAAAGGGTGACTTGATCAAAGTGCATAAAATCATGCCTGGGATACAATACAATACTAGGATGAGGGGGCACTCCCTAAAGCTCATAGGTAAGAAAGTGAGGACAAATAAAGGGAAATATTTCTTCACCCAGAGGGTCATTGGTTTATGGAATTCACTCCCAGAAGAGGTTCTGACAGCTATCAGCCTGGATAGCTTCAAGGCATAGAAACGGATGTCCATGTGCCGCCTCTATGTTGGTTGAGGCAGGATTCCCTTGGGTACCATTTGTTGGGGGTCAGGGGAAAGGGAGGGTTCTGTCTTCTCTTTCTGCTCAAGATCCCCATGTACAATTGGTGGGCCACTGTGTGACACAGAATGCTGGACTCAATGGGCTTTGGCCTGATTCAGCATGGCTCTTCTTATGTTCTTATGTTCTTATTTTAAGCCAACATGGATTATCTTGGAAAAAACTTAATGTTTAAGTTTAAGGGGTTTTTGTTTTGTTTTAAATAATGGCGTAAGCATTCCCAGTCTGTTACAATCTTCTCATTGGAGAAACTTGATTCATATGAGCATTCCATGATAATCTTCTGATGTTTTTAAAATCTGAATGCTACTGAATAAGAAATAACCATTTTGAAATGTTGTTACAAAGAAATAACAGAGTTCAACAACAAGCAATCTCGAGCAATTTTAATAAGAAGTTCAATCCAAATTACTGTCCTGCATTTGTACTGCACCTCTCATCTTCCACGACTCTTTCTGGAAGGTTCACAATAGTGAGAAGAGATGTGCTTGTATGACAGATTTTTTTTCTCTCTCCCACATTCATTATTTTTCATTTTACTTGCCTTATCTTTTGGGAACCAAGCAGCGGAAGATGGCTTAACAACATCAGTCTGTGCACAGAAGGAGACTGTCTATGAGATGGAGGGAGAGAGGCGATCTCTCTCAGAAAGACTTAGCTGATACCCACTGTGACGTCCTGCAGTGGAAAAGGTGAAGTTTTGGCTTTGAAATCAAGATTTTGGGAAGTTATAATGTCTATTATAGATCGTTTTCTAGACACTTGGAAAATGAAATAGTCTAGCCTCCTGAACCCTCCCCAAAATTATATTGTATAAAATTATACAAATTATAATTATATATCATATAAATCATTTGATAAAATACATTAAAAGTTATTCATATGTAAGGGACATTTTAATTCCAAATAAAGGTTAATGCCTAGAGCCCAGTAGCACTGTAAAATCCATAGTGTTCAAATTAAGAATTTGAAAGGCAGCTGACAGAAAAGAGTTTTCATGCTGGCTTCATATTACCTACTTGGAATTTTATCTTCATGACTTGAAGATCCCCAAAAGATTAAAAATTGGATTCTTCTTGTCTTACCTGAGAAGCATCTCTGCACTGGACTGTCTCCTTTCCTTGTTTTCTTGTCTTCTGGATCAACATTATATTCATCTACAGTCACAGAGAAACTTAAATGCAATAGATTCCCCCCCAAAAAAAACATTGGGATGATGAATGCATTTCAGAGCAGAAACAGTCCTGTTTTCATTCACAACAAAGAACTTAAATTAGTGCTCATATTTGTCTTACAATATAGCAACACTACTTTCCCAATAACCAAAACACAGAAGAAATTCAGCTAGGTTGGCAATACTGAAAACCTTTTTTGTTTTTGTTGGATTGGAGTTTTAATATTAGTCCAGATACATAAATTTCACTTGCTAAGCACAGTACAATGGCAGCCTGTAAAACTCTGAACAAACCACAATCGACAGTTGTTTAACTACTCTATAGTTACTGCCTCTGATTTGAAATATAATTCATAAAACACTTCCATCTTTCCATGCCTTTAATGAATATGTCTTTGGCACAACTAGGGAAAGTTGTAAAGGTATAGAGTGGGACATCCTATATCACACTGTTCATACAATACAATTCACTCGGATACAAAACAGTTTGTCTGCTCTAATCCTCATGAAGTACTTGTTCCAGTTTTCCTGTCTGAAAAAAAGACTGTAAACTTGGGAACCTTCATCTTTTCACCAGGGCACTATTCTGTTGTTCTAAGAAGAGCAGAGACCAACACTTATGCTTTCGCCCACGTTCAAGAGGGAAGCAGTGAGCATCTGTCATGATCACCTTCAGATGCCCTGTTGTGGCTGCCCCTGCATATGGAGGTTTGTGGTTGCTGATCAGCAGTGGACCTTCCAGTCCAAAACCCGGAATTGCTCCCTACTATATTCCTACATGAACTTTGAGCCCAAGTAAAACTCTTAAATTATATTTAAAAAATCATAATTTATGCAGGGGTGTTTTTTGATTCTCTGTCCCCTATATATTCCTGTTCAGTAATCTGCTATCTATTTGTTCTCTTTAAGATTTCATAGTTGAATATTGGCCAAACTTGACCAATAAAGTATTCTATTCTGTTCTGTTCTGTTCTATTCCATTTCATTCCATTCTAAATTTACATATGAGCTATAATTATCTCATAGCTGTTTTAGATCCTTTTTTCATGGGTTGCTTTCTGCTCTTTAATTTCTGGGATTCCAAAAGGAAAAAAAGAATATGGATGGTACCATTGCTGACATTTTTTATATACTACTAAAACTCTCAATTTGTGAATCAAGGTACTTCAAATGTGCTAATTTACAGTACTTGTCCAAATTTTGGACTCCCAAGGGAATGAAATTTGGAGAACCTATGGCTATTTCCGTGCTTCTGACTGCTGCTGCTCTGCTGGATTACTGCTACACTCATGTGATCTTCATTTTCAAAGTTTTGTGACAGTTACCCAGCCAGTCTTGCAGTCGTCGTCCCCTCGGTTCCCCACCCAGCACCAGGCTCTTATCTGCCTGCAGGAAAGAAAAGGGAGGGGAAGGCAAGAGAAGCGGCATTTCTGATATTCCTTGTCAACTTCCCACATGAAAACTCAATGAGGAAGCCAGAGGGAAGTCAAAAAGATGTTCTCATTCCCATTGCTTTATTTTTTTCCCCTACTGGTCATTCTGTTTCTCTGTTTAGGTAGCAAAATACAACTCTAAAACAATGTCACAATGAGAATGAGTAGTCTAGTTTTCTTACAGAAGTCACATTAAAGAGCCCCCCCCCCTTTCTCATGTACTGTGGTACTTCTACTTACGAACTTAATTTGTTCCATGACCAGGTTCTTAACTACAAATGTTTGTAAGAAGAAGCGATTTTTCCTATAGGAATCAATATAAAAGCAAATAATGTGTGTGATTGGGAAAACCACGGGGAGGGTGGAGGCCCTGTTTCATCCCAGGAGATTCCTAGAGACGCCCCATGGAGGCTTCTCCCCACCTTTTCTGGCCCTGTTTCCTTCCAGGAGATTCCTAGAGAGCCTCATGGAGGTTTCTCCCTGCCTTTTCCGACCCTGTTTCCTTCCAGGAGATTCCTAGAGAGGCCCCACAGAGGCTTCTCCCTGCCTTTTCTGGCCCTGTTTTCCCCCAGGAGATTCCTAGGGAGGTCCCATGGAGGCTTCTCCCTGCCTTTTCTGATTACAGTTTCAGAGGCTCAGGTTTGTAAGTGAAAAATGGTTCTTGAGAAGAGGCAAAAAAATCTTGAACACCCGGTAATATTGACAGTGCAGTAGTATCCTTTCCAAAATCAAGTTCTGCCTTGGATACCTCACAGTGTTAACTTTATTTATTTATTTATTTATTTATTTATTTATTTATTTATTTATTTATTTACTTACTTACTTACTTACTTACTTACTTACTTACTTACTTACTTACTTACTTACTTACTTACTTACTTATTTACTTACTTACTTATACTTCTCCTATGCACTCTAGATAGGGCTGTCCTTGAACTCAAAACCTTCAACTGGGGCAGAATGCACCCAGCATTTATGTATAGCATAAACTTTAGAGAAAATTGTGAAGATATATGTTTGTTTGTTTGTTTGTTTGTTTGTTTTCAAAACGCTAAGACAAGAGTTTTCTTCTGAGCTCTAAATAAAACTGCATATGACTTTGCAGGGAATCTATTTGGAGCTATCAGCTCCCTTCATTTGAACTGTGGCAAGAGTGGGGACCTTCTTTTCCTTCTGCCAGCCAGGCCTAGTCTTGATCTGTCTGTACAGCTATGCAAATAACAAGTCAATTCCCCGCTTTTGAGCACACTGTTTGTGGGCTGCTATCCAGAGGCATCAGGTCATAGGAGCAGACAGTGGATAATCAAAGACCGGTGTAGCACCAGTCTGCTGCTCTACGTCCAAGGAAAGGCTCCTGAAAAAGGAAATGTCAGATCACAGTGTGAAGATAAACAGAGGTATGTCTTTGGAGGAGAACCCAAGGCCTGTAGAAGCCAGTATCTGCAAATGATTTTGATTCCCCTGGTGTCATAAACTGTGGAGTTGTAATTCCTTTTTAGCTAATTGCTACCAACTTGTGAGATTTTTCCCCTCCTCCTTTCCCATGTTCAATGTCAATTTTCAGGGCCAAGGGAGATAAAACTACCCCCACCCAAGAGGGGGGGTACTCTTGAGGTAGCACTACTAAACTATTTAAGGAGGAATGACATCTACTACAGGGCTGCTGGTGTCAACCAAAAGAAACAATGTTTAGAAAAAGAAATCCAGGCATAGCCAGTTTTAGCAATCTGCCAGAAAGCCTATAAGCTCCATTTGAAGACAACCCTCTTTGCTAATTTACTGATGACTCAAGTAAGCAGAAAAAGAGATTTTCATATTCAGAAATGCTAAAAAGAGCATGATACTGGATCCGCCCTGACTACAAGATTAGGTTTAGATGCTAAATCCAGACATTTGTAAAACAGCCTGATTCAACTTGGGCATTCTTTGGAAGCTGGCCAATTTGACTCAGGGCTGAATCAGAAAGCTTTGTCCCTTCCTTTGTCTATTATTGGAAATGAACCAGTGGGATTTTCTAGAAATTAAATTGGATGATATTTGCCAACTTTAGTATTTTTTAAGCAGATAACATCTCCTAAATTTTAGGGTGCATGTAGAATTTTAGTGCTAGGCTTCTTTATAAGTTGATATTGTTTGTAGTTAAAGAATGTAAATAGTCGTTGTTCTTTTGTTGGGCTACAACTTGCCAAATTTCAAAAAGATAAAGTCCAAGAGGTTTTGTAGAAGGAGATTCATTACGCTATTCAATTTTTGTTTTGCCCCTTTTAAACATAAAAACTTTTACTAAGGCGACTAATGAACTGAGGAGCAGCACCTACGCACGTTTGGTGGTGACTAATGCTGAGCTTCAAATTAGGTACTGCACTGAGAGAGATCAGCCAGATGAGCAAGGAAGGCAAGTATCAACTGCAAAGCAAAACAGCAAGAGGCAGCAATCTCAGATGCAAACATGCTTTGGGACACCCATCGAGCGCCGCTACTTTACCCAACATCAGGCAGGCAGAAAAAGAGGCAGATGGCTAACTGAAAAAAAGAAGAAGTAGCTTAACCAAGCAGGCAAAGCACATTATGTCATCCATGAATAAGCAAGGAATCTGGAATTCTACTGCGTGAGCTGCCCATGATAAACAGAGGAGCAATTAACTGGGATTCAGCGTATTCCATACAAGATATCCATATTTCTACCCTAACTCTTTGGAAATTCATCGTAGCCATCAGATCAACCAGTATCTTGCAATTGCAAAAAAAAAAAAAGATCATTAAAGAAATGCAGGATCATATTCTTGAATAAACAAGGAATAATGTTAGACATCCTTAAGAGCCTATAATTAAGACCGTGTATCAGGATATAGCAATAGCATTTAGTCTAAATAGCATTTAGACTTATATACCACTTCACAGTGCTTTACAGCCCTCTCTAAGTAGTTTATAGAGAGAGAGCATATTGCCCCCAACAATCTGGGTCCTCATTTTACTGACCTTGGAAGGATGGAAGGCTGAGTCAACCTTGAGCCTACTGAGATCTGTCAAACTGCTGGCAGACGGTGATCAGCAGCTGGGTCAGATCATCCGAGGACATGTGGTGAGTTACCATCAGTATGCTGATGACACTCAGCTATACATATCCACCCCGTGTCCACTCAGTGAAGCAGTGGAAGTGATGTGCTCGTGTCTGGAGGCTGTTAGGGTCTGGATAGTTGCTAACAGGCTCAAACTCAATCCCGACAAGATGGGGTGCCTGTGGGTGCTGTTTCCCAAGGACACTTCCATCTGTCCATCCATCACCCGGTGGGGGGACTTCTAATCCCCTCAGAGAGGGTTCGCCACTTGGGCGTCCTCCTTGATCCACAGCTGACTTTGGACCATCATCTTTCGGCTGTGGCGAGGAGGGCATTTGCCCAAGTTCACCTGAAGTACCAATTGTGGCCCTATTTGGACAAGGAGTCTCTACTCACAGTCACTTATGCCCTTATCACCTCAAGGTTCAACTACTGCAATGCTCTCTACATGGGGCAAATAATGCAGAACGCAGTCGCGCAAGCAGTCATGGGCTTACTCAGACATTTGTTTGTTTGTTTGTTTGTTTGTTTGTTTGTTTGTTTGTTTATTTATTTATTTATTTATTTATTTATATTTGTATGCCGCCCCTCTCCGCAGACTCGGGGCGGCTCACAGCAAGATACAGCAAATCATGACAAATCCAAATAAATTTAAAATATTTTAAAAGATTTAAAAAGAACCCCATTTACTAACAAACACACACACAAACAAACATACCATGCATAAATTGAACATGCCCAGG
The DNA here is from genome assembly GCF_031021105.1 of Erythrolamprus reginae. Lineage (NCBI taxonomy): Eukaryota > Metazoa > Chordata > Lepidosauria > Squamata > Dipsadidae > Erythrolamprus > Erythrolamprus reginae. The sequence continues at coordinate 151,936,511 of NC_091952.1, read as the reverse complement.
GGAGGTGTTTCAGTTCCCCCATGCCTGACGGCAAAGGTGGGTTTTAAGGAGTTTACGGAAGGCAGGGAGAGTAGGGGCAGTTCTAATCTCTGGGGGGAGTTGGTTCCAGTACATTTCTCTCCAACACTCCGCGGACTGCATTGGCTGCCAATTGGTTTTGGACGCAATTCAAAGTGTTGATTATGACCTATAAAGCCCTACATGGTATTGGGCCAGAATACCTACAGGACCACCTTCTGCCACACAAATCCCAGTGACTGTTCAGGACCCACAGAGTTGGCCTTCTCCAGGTCCCGTCAACTAGACAATGTCAGTTCGCTGGTCCTAGGGGAAGAGCCTTCCCTGTGAGGGCCCCAGCCCTCTGGAATCAACTCCCCCCAGAGATTCATACTGCCCCTACCCTCCTTGCCTTCTGCAAGAGTCTTAAGACTCATTTATGCCACCAGGCTTAGGGCTATTAGATACTTGGCCCCTGGCCAATGAATGTGCTAAGAGAAAGTTGATTGAATGGGAATGACTGCTTTTTATGACTTTGGTATTTTAGATTTAATTAATTGGATCTAAAATGTTATACATTTTTTATTACCGGTATATGTTGTAAGCTGCCCTTCATCGGAAGGGGGTGGCATAAAAGTCCAATAAATAAATAATAAATAAATAATATCAATAACAATAATAAGCAATATAACAATATAGAGATTGAGCAGAATCCTAATAATCATTGGAAATTGATAGCTACTGATTTGATTTATCAACTGCTTTTGGTTTTTAAATTTGTTTTACAGCGATATTGCTATCAATTTTGTCAATGAGCTTTCATGTCCCATATACTTGTTGCTGCCACCGCTGCTTCTTCTTAGTATTTGCACTATGCGCTAGAAGCAATAATAACAAGCAGAGAAACAAGATCTTGGCACAAGTGGTCCCAAGTTTTCATTCATTTATTTGAGTTACATTCCATCATAACTGATTGACTCTCAACAGCTTACAAGGTATGCAACAATGACAAATGTCTAGGCAAAAGTTAGGCAAAATATCTAGACGCTCCGCTCCGAGTCTTTGGAGATGGGCGGCATATAAATCCAATAAATCCAATGAATGAATGAATGAATGCATGAATGAATGAATGAATGAATGAATGAATGAATGGTAAAATAAATTATAAAAAAGGAAATGTTTAAAACAGTACAATTAATGTGATGCAATAAATTAAATCATGAAAACGCTTCTCAGAATAATTTTTTAAAATATTTTTTTGAAGGTCACTAGGGACTCACCATATAGAAGTCACCAATGGAGTCATCATTAAGAAGGAGCAGCAACAGCATCTGGCCTTGGCTCCCTTCACCTCCTGGAAAGGTATGTAATGGTATGTGGGAATGTCCTTGAGAGTTGGGGGGGGGGGTGTGCTATCTAGGAAATGACTAAATAAGGAGGAAGAAGGAGTTTGCAACTGCCTAACATACAGGGGGGGTCAGAAAGAATTTTCCCTAACTTATCATGTTGTAAAATGGGATGGCAGGAGATTTGCACTTTTACATTTGCAAGATTCTGTTAAGGTAATCATACAATGAAGTAGAATTTGGACTGCTCTTATCTGCTTTACATGATCTTGCAAATCTCAAAATAGAAATCTCCCGAGGCCTCTTTTTACATCTTCCACTTTATATCCTTTTTGCCCAGACTGGGCAAATCATGTTCCCTTAACTTTTCAAACCCCTACATATCTCACACTACTTACCAGAGCTTACAAAACTTTTGCCAGACCCATCCTAGAATACAGCTCATCTGTTTGGAACCCATACCGCATCTCGGACCCATAACACCCTCGAAAATGTCCAAAGATACTTTACTAGAAGAGCCCTTCACACCCAAAACAGAATACCCTATGAAACTAGACTCACTATCCTGGGTCTAGAAAGCTTACAACTACAACGCCTTAAACATGATATAAGTATTGCTGACAAGATCATATGCTGCAATGTCCTGCCTCTCAATGACTACTTCAGTATCAACCATAACAACACAAGAGCACACAACAGACACAAGCTTAATATTAACCTATCCAAATTGGACTGTAAGAAATACGACTTTAGTAATCAAATTGTTGAAGCATGGAACTCATTACCAGACTCCGTAGTATCTTCCCCTAACCCCCAACATTTTACCCTCAGACTATCCACAGTTGACCTCTCCAGATTCCTAAGAGGTCAGTAAGGGGCATGCATAAGTGCACTAGCGTGCCTCCCATCCCCTGTCTTATTGTCTCTCCCATATCTCATATATTGTATCTATTATTCTTCTATTCTGTTCTTCTTATACTACTCTCATAATATCCTTCTATTCTCTCATTCAGTGTTTCCCAACCTTGGCAACTTGAAGATATTTGGACTTCAATTCCCAGAATTCCCAAGCCAGCGAATGAATCCAAATGTCTTCAAGTTGCCAAGGTTGGGAAACACTGCTCTAACTAATATATTCTATTCCTAAATTTTCACTTCTATTCTTTCTCTAATATATTTTACTCAAGTATAACCTCTATAGCCTTCATTGTATATTATTGTGCATTGGAATGAATGAAAGAATAAATAAATAAATAAATAAATAAATAAATGATAGATAGATAGATAGATAGATAGATAGATAGATAGATAGATAGATAGATAGATAGATAAATAGATAAATAAATAGATAAATAGATAAATAAGAAATTGCATAGCTTCCTTTCCCTTCATTATATTTAACATTATTTTAAACCAGCTTAAATAATGCATCCTTGTTTCCATGAAGTTTCCATTTCAAAAACAAAAGATCCAGAGGGGAGGTTTGCAAATCTCTGATAGCCACTTCCCGTACAAGCATCAGCCCTGCACACCTCAACCATATGCTGTTGTTGGAGAGCCTTTGGGGAATCGCCCCATGTGCCAGGATCAGGCCATCAGACTGTGAATTTAATGGGTGACTGCTAAATAGAGCTTTTTGAAAGAACAACAACAAAATAAATGGCATCCTTTTCCTCCTCAGGGGATCCAGAGGCAGTGGCTTTGGCCTTTGAACATCCTCAAGTCAAGCATCAAGAAAAGGTGATGAAGGTTAGGGAGGTTCCCCTGACATTTAAAGCCCTGGCATCAGCCTTAGCAATTATGGACCACCTTTCTAGCAGATGGTAATTGAAAAGTGCGACCCACATGGGCTCCAGTCAATAATGGCGTCGGCATACAAATGACACTCGGCTCCTCTCCCTCACCATCCCCTGTTCTCGCTCTTCACCTTTTATCCTTCGCAGCATTGTGACTTAATCCACTCTAATGAGGTGAGCTTTGTTGCCAAAAAGAAGGCAGCCACCACAGCTCTCTCCTGGCACCACGGGGCTTGCAAGGAAGTCAAAAGAAAAGAAGCGACTTTATACGTCTTCCAACAAGGAGGACAATGTAGCCTTTTGAAAAGTTACTGCCCTCAGCCTCTTTCCCCCTTCCATCCCCGCCCAGGAAGACTTTCAAGCTTGATAAGATGTGGCCATCATTAAGGTAACATCAAGCCAAGGGGACCAAGTAGTTATTGCATTGTTGTACAGGCTTCACTTAGCTTGAAGCCATTGCAGCCAACACGTGCCACTCTTTACAAACAGTAGGGTGACAACAGGCACTGGTGAGTATGTGAATTTCCAATATCTTTTCCTCCTCTATCTCATCCATCTGTATTACTGGAGTCACAGTAACCCTTTGTGAAGTTGGTAAAGTGGCAATATTATTTCCCACACGTCCACATAAAGAAAACTGCATGGGAAAGAACGTTTCAGAGAGACCAGTTCAATATTAAATCATAACAGAAAATATAAATGTTCCTGGAAACGTCTGTCTTTCCTCTAGGAAGCAGTAGACCTTATTCATATGGCATATTCTCATGGAAGGTGTGTGTTAATGGAAGTAAATAACTCCTGAACCCATTTCATTGTGTTTTTATGATGAGATTTAAGTGGCAAAAGTATATCTACTTTTGCAAGTCGGTTATCACAGATTTGCATTATACTGTATATGCCGATTTGCATCTTTCTCTCTTTTTTCTTTCTTTATTCTCAGTTTCAATCTCTCATTTCCATATCCCAAAGACACCATCTGATTTTTAGGACCATCACTCCCTTTCAGCCCAACCTACTTGTAACAACAATGATGTTCATCCATTGTGTCCGAAGAGGACCTTGACATCCCCAGAGGAAAATAAGATATCAGTCAACCAAATAAATATTTCTTTCCCTTCTTTCATTTCTGATTTATTTATTTACTTACTTACTTACTTACTTACTTACTTACTTACTTACTTACTTACTTACTTACTTACTTACTTACTTACTGGATTTGTATGCCGCCAGCATGTAACAATCCAATAATAAAACAACTAAAAACCCTTATTATAAAACCAAACATACACACAAACATACCATGCATAACTTGTAATGGCCTAGGGGGAAAGAATATCTCAATTCCCCCATGACTGGCATATAAGTGAGTCTTGAGTAGTTTACGAAAGACAGGGAGGGTGGGGGCAGTTCTAATCTCTGGGGGGAGTTGGTTCCAGAGGGCCCGGGCTGCCACAGAGAAGGCTCTTCCCCTGGGGCCTGCCAAACGACATTGTTTAGTCGACGGGACCCGGAGAAGGCCAACTCTGTGGGACCTTATCGGTCGCTGGGATTCATGCGGTAGCAGGTGGTTCCGGAGGTAATATGGTCCAATGCCATGTAGGGCTTTAAAGGTCATGACCAACACTTTAAATTGTGACCGGAAACTGATCGTCAGCCAATGCAGGCCACGGAGTGTTGAAGAAACGTGGGCGAATCTTGGAAGCCCCATGATGGCTCTCGCAGCTGCGTTCTGCACAATCTGAAGTTTCCGTACACTTTTCAAAAGTAGCCCCATGTAGAGAGCGTTGCAGTAATCAAACCTCGAGGTGATGAGGGCATGAGTGACTGTGAGCAATGACTCCCTGTCCAAATAGAGCCGCAACTGGTGCACCAGACGAACCTGGGCAAAACCTGATCCCAAAATTGTTAGGATGTGCCATCCAGGTTGCAATGGCTAAATCTCACAGGACCATTCTTCAGTTGATTTTTCAAATGAGCAACCACACAGAATGATTGGGAACATAGCTCAGTGGAAAAGCACACAATTTTATGCAGGAGGCCCCATGTTCAAATCATGACATTCAATTAAGAGGTTCAGGGGTACAATCTGAATATCTTCATAACAATTACATAATGAATGAATAGGGGTTCTTGTTTCCCATCCCAGCTCTATATTGTGCAGTTGATTCTATACATCATATTGTATACATCCATAGCTAATTGATAATATGTTACAGAACTCTTGAGTGAAATGTTAACCTGTTTAAAAAGAGCCAGAATGTTCTGCTTAGTGAGTTTTGCACTACAACCTGTGCAGAACTATTTCCTTGTATTTACAGCATGTGCCAGTGACTATTGAGAATGAAAATAAAGCAATAATGGGAAAAAGAAGACAGAAATGTGTTTTTTGTTGTACGAAACATAGTGCTCCTTTATATAATAGTGCATTTCTCTGCTTGCTTAGTCAAATATAAACTGTGATCAACATGCACTATTTCTAGGTAAAGTATAGATTACTGCAGCCTGATTAATTCATCTGGTCACTGCACAGAACAGTTAGTTTTGTTTTGCAGTGGATTATGGTTATTTTGTTTATCATAAGATGTCTGAATTGGTAATATTTCATATGATTCCTTATGACCAGAACAAAATAGCTACCAGCAGGAATAATAATCCTTAGTGTAATAAAGATTAATGTTTACCTTTTTTTGAGAGAAAGTGGGAAAAATTATATCTAGCTATAGTTCTGGGCAGAGAAGCTAAAGTGGAGAGTATCATTCTACTGTTAATTAATATTGTCATTTTATGAGTTGATAATAAATACAGAATTAGCCATTTTCAAAATGAAAAGAGCAAGATAAAAGTTAAAGACAATGGGAAGGGATTACAGCACAGGATCTTAAGACACTATATACACAACCAAGAAAGGCAGAGAGGGAGAATCCTGCCTCTCCTACTCCTTGGACCTCCATTTCTTTTCTTCTGCCCTAATCTGATTTTTGCCAGATCCTTTTGATCTCCCAGAGGCAAGCAAGCAAGGTCCACCATTACAGATGGAGTAAATATGGAGATTAGCCTCTTCTCGTACTGCATTAGCTGCTAATACCTGATTAAGTCCCCCGAATCAAGCAATTGTCTCAAGCTTTGGCTACCAGAGAGGCAGAGCACAGAAGGGGGCAGGATGAAGGCCGATTTTGTAATGGATCCTTATTTTATTCCAGTGCTCTAAGAAGATTAGGCCTGGGGGTGTCACATTAGCCGTGATCTCTGGGCCTCTGGTTGTCTCTTGCAGTTTTCAAACGCCTCAGCTTCAGCCTTAGAACAAACAGTCCGCTTGGACTCTATGGCCCCATGTTGTGGCATGAATAATCGCAAGTAGCAAAGTGTCTCTGAAGCTTTCCAAATGCAAGGCAAATTCGCTAGTTTTGCTGGTGGGGAAAAAAAAGAGATTTGCAAAAACACAGCAACTTCACTATGCAATTTAGACTATAAAGATGGCATTTGTCCACATCTTCGGAGAAATATTTGAGTCTGAGAATATCTTCTGAAACATACATTTTTGTCTTCATGACAACTGCCCTGTGAATTACTTTTGGATGAAAGCAAATGACCACAGAAACCCCATGACCAAAAAGTGGTGAAAACCCATATCTGTTCTGCGGTATCAGAATCATATCAATCCCACAAGATAAGCCCTTTTCCTGATCGTTAGACCAAGAAATGATGCCTATCCCACATTTGCAGTTTTCTGACACATCCATTCACTATATGATCTTTTTTTCCTCCTTTTGTTCCTTTCAATCATGTCCAATTTTCAGAAACTGCCTGGACAAGTTCTACAGTTTTCTTGGCAGGGTATTTCAGAAGAGATTTGCCACTGCCTCCATAATCAGCTGTTTGTTGTTTTTAAAAAGTATATAACATACACTTAAACTAAGCCAATCAATCAGTATATCCACTGATCTGTTTTTTTTTCCCCTCTCTTTTTTCTTTGGCAACTTTGAGTCAATCTTGAATCTTGATGACTACATAAAGCCATGCAATCTTCTTAGCAATATTTTTCAGAAATGGGCTGCCACTGCCTTCTTCCCAAGTCAGAGAAAAGGTGACTTGCCTGCAGTCACTGAATTGACTTGGTACTTAGGGAAGACTGGAACTCATGGGGCAGTTTTTAGTCCACTATCTTCAACCATAATCCCATAGTGGCTCTCAAATGTTTTCCTGTAGGGAATACAAAACTACATATCATTCTAATTTTTCTGCCTTATTCAAGACATTCCATCTCTGTTGCTTAGCACTTAAACTGAATCATGAAAGGATATAGAAAGCTGGTATGCATATGTCTGATTGTATTGAAAAAAAACACAAATGAGAAGAACAAAAATAACAAATACTAGAGAGATTGCTGTGTCAAGCCATATTTTCCTCATTTCCTTCCACTTCTGTTTTTTGTGTGAAGTAATTTTTTATTGATAAAGGAGGGAGTCAACTAGAAGGTACAACCAAAAATATAACATCAGTAATATAATCCAGAATATACAAAATAGTAATTAACTGGGTAACATTTGAAGGAATTAAAGCCATAAAATATTAATATAGACTATTAACATATCATTAAATCTAACCGCATAGTCCATCTATTACTTCACCTTTCTAGTTTAATACCTTATATTATTTGAGTATTTAAATTCTTAATATTTTGTTATTTAGATGTCTTAGAGTAATTATAGATAATTAATACTTTATACTATATTATATACTGTATTAATTACAATGTGTTGTAGTATACTATTATGCCATAGTAATTACAGTTCTGGATGTTAATGTTAAGTATTATGATTCCTCTAATTAATATAATGCTAAGAATTAATACAAGAATAAAGAAAGTACATACACCAAGGTATTTATTTTACAATAAGGATCTTGTGAACAAAATAAACAATCAGCTGAAGATCAGAGTCTGGGAAAGAAAGTAAAGCATGGGTGTCTTTCAATGAGAAAGTAATCTACTCACAAACTCTGTAGGACTTCAGGACAGCCACTGAAAAGATAACTTCCTCTATAATTAAAAATATGCTGGAACTAAGCTAGAAATGAATCAGCTCAGCTGCCAAACATGATAAAAGCATGGAAACACATAGCTTCAAACTGATACCAGAAAGATGCAAAGACCTGCGCAGAAATGCCCTAAACAATGTCAGACCCAATATTTGTTAGCTTCCAAAGCGGAACTAGTGCCAATCATTCCCAGCCCATATGATGAGATTGTTGCAGAACTTGTTTATGGTTAAAGGGAATGCTAAGACAATCATCCTTTCCAATGCATAACAAAGTTAGGCTCTGCAACTCACAGTACAGAAGTTACACTTTTTGACTAAATGAAAAAAGAGGTTCTGTTTCTCTGGGCTGCTTAATGTAATTCAAATTGGAAGCAATTTCTAGCAGGCAATTTCTGAGTTAGCTAAAGACAGCAATTTTAGAAAAACACAGTGCTTAAATCTACTTTAGGTCTTTATCTGCTCTCTTTCCCTATCAGTTTCTACAGACAGAAACAAAATGTGGCTAAGAAAGGATGGGTGAATAGATAGAGGCTAATCTATTGTAATATACACTATTATACTCTATACTATTCTAATATTACTTATAGGCAGGGGTGGACTACTAGGTGGAATGGGGAGAACACCCATTCCATTGATGGAAATGGAGCACATAGGCTCGCTCCATTGCTGTCTGGCGTGCACGTGCCGGGCAGCACACCAGCACAATTCTGGTAAAAATTATGCGCGGAAGCAAAGAAACCGGCAATTTTTCCTGCCAGAAAGAGATTTCGGCTGCTGCACATGTGCAGCAGTTGAATCTTGCTGCCATGCCTAGACAAGAAGCTGAGGCCCAGAGCAAAAGCGGCCTGCCCCAGCTCTGGCGGTGTGGCCTGCTCTTTGATCTCTGGGGCCACAGAGAGATGCCTGCAGTGCGGGAGAGCACAGAACAGGTCAGAATTGGGGCCACCCAGCCTGCTACCTGTGCCATGGCCCCTGCAGGAGGTGATCCAGGTAAGCAGAGGTGAGGGGAGCAGCGCGGGGAGTGAGGGAGAGCAGCAGGCTGGGCTGGCAGCTCTTACCTTGTTTTGCCAGTCGTGAGCAACCGGCAACTCTTGTTTCCAATTTCCGGGGGTTTTTTTGCTTCCACACATGCGTGGAAGCAAAGAAAACCTGGAAATCGTGTGCATGTGCATCTTCATGCTAGATTTGGCTTCTGCACATGCGCAGAAGCCAAATCATGCACCGGGCATTAGTGCGTGCTGGGCACTCACGCAAGGGCACTCTCCCGGTGCGTTCCAGTAAGGCTGCGATTGGTAGCCCGCCCTTGCTTATAGGTAATTTAGATTTGCAGGAGCTGATTTTTGTTCATTTTTTAATAGTAAAACCTGAACTCTACTTATCAGAGGCAAATAAAATTAAAAGCCTGGAGACAAAAACATATAAAGAATAGTTGCAGGATTTGGATTTGGCTAGTCTACAGAAAAAAAAGGTCTAGGAGGAGCATGATAGTAGTATTCCAGTGTTTGAGAGGCTGACACCTCTCAAACACTGGAATATTTTCCAAAGCACCGGGGAGCAGGACAAGAAACAATGAATGGAAATCAATCAAGGAGAGAAGCAAGCTGTAATTAAGGAGAAATTTTCCAACAGCGAGAACAATTAACCAGTGGAACAGCTTACTGTCAGAAGTTGTGGGGGCTTTATCACTCAAGGCTTTTAAGAAGAGACTAGATAGTCACTTGTCTGAAATGGTATAGAGCAGTGATGGTTAACCTTTTCAGCACTGAGTGTTGAAACTGGAGTACATGCCAGAGTGCCGTTAACCAGAAGAGAGCAGCTGGCCAGTGTGTATGTATGTGGCGGCCAGATGCATTTCCAGGTTCCATCACACACATGCACACCGAACAACTGTTTGGCACACATGTGTGTGACAGAATTCAGAAGAGCAGCTGGTGATGGCACACATGCCCACAGAGAGGGACTTGGGTGCTACCTCTAGTACGTGTGCCATAAGTTCACCATCACAGGTATAGAGGTCCCTGCTTGAGCAGAGGGGTGGACTAAAAGACCTAGAAAGTCCTTTCCAGTTCTACTCTAATTGAATTTCTTTCAATACACTGAGAATTCTGTCCAAGCTACTATTTTGACAATCTATTTTAGAAAAACATATATATTTAAAAAATACAAGTTACTCACAAACAAGATCACATATCCTTCCGGTGAAGGAATATATTGATATGCTACCTATGCATTTGATGTACCTGGTCATTAATTCATTTCTGATAGAGAAATGCTGCATTTCATGAAAGTTGCTAAGGAGTTCCTTACCATACTCTGGTATGGTCCAAACAATAGGATCCATGCATCTGTGAGAATTCTGTGACAGTCATAAGTTCAAGGACTGGCTAGAAATCACATATTGTTAGTGCTGTCTGAAAATTCTTTAAATGGCTGTTAAACAAATAGTCATACGTTGAGGACATCCTATAATTGAAGTACATAATGGAGTAACAACATGTTTTTAGTAATCCACGCCCACTTTTTATATCGATTTCCCTCAAATCCTTTCAACCTTATCCAATATGTTTAATTGCAATACAATATAAAACCATACTGACAGAAAAGACCTTGATCTACAAAAAAACCTGGGTGCATCATTCCATTTTTGATGGAATGTTCTCTCTTGATTGCTAATATTAAGTAGGTTCAGTACATACACAAAACTTCTGTTTAATCAAACTGTGACCCTGTAGGAAATCACATGGATCTAGAAGGAAAAGTTACTTTCATTACCTCTGATATTTAGTGTTCAATCAGTGGTAATGGGAAGCATTTTTTCCTTTCTAGATCAGTGGGATGATCTATGATATGTGAAGAGATGAATAGGTATGCACGGATGAGCAGGTGCACATACATGGACATATGCATTCAGCTCTGCATTTCATATACTACCAACTGCCTTGACTTAAATTTGCACATGGATTAACAAAACAGAGTTAGCAGAGCTGACATTATATTAATGGATCAATATTAGTTACACCAGAAGGAAATGGCAAAATTTGAGAGTTGTACAAATGCACAGTAAATCTTTCTTAACACCATTATTATTTGTAAATTGCTTAAATGGATATTAGAATTTAGCAGCTGCCACATTAAAGATTAATATTTTCAATAAAATCCTGGTTCTACAAGAGATATTAGAGTTATCTTCTAGGGGGTTTTATGTGAAAAATAGGACATACATTACTCAGTGGAAAAACTGAAACTTGTTTAAAGGAGAGATAAGGTAATTTTCAAAGAATAATTTCAAGGAATAATCTTGTTCACATTTTGACAGCAGCTGCAATTATTTGTCCTGCTATCATCACACTGACATTTTTATGAACTATTCTGTCCAAATTTGTTTTAATATATGATTTTGTTCATTTATTCAATTGAGTTGTTTAGAAGACATTTTTAAAAAACCCGTCCTCAGAAACAGGCTACTAATGGGTATCAGAGTTCCATTAAGGTAAAGCTTTTCCTATAACAGGTCTTGATCCATGTGAATATTGATTCCTTTAATTAACAGAGATTATAAATTCTAGAGAAAAGATCACTGATACCAGCATTTTTGGTAGTACATTAATAATATTCTGCATTAATGGAATTTTCTGAGTCTTTGAGTTTACCTTTCAGGTTTCACATATGAAATATTGATATGGTTATTCCACGCTTAGATTCTGTTGGAAATGAATTTCAATTTGGCATGGTGATCCCTTTGATTACTTAGACACAGTCCTTCTTGACCTATGACCAATTGCTCCTTCTCCTTCTTCTCCTCTTTTAATCCCTAGGTTAGACTACTCTGAGGGCCCTTAGCAAATGAATGACTTACAGTTTCTGGTTATAATCTGTGGCTTATAATTTGTGTAGTTAGTGATTTCTCAGATCAATGTGTCCTGGAATTTGTTTGATTCTTTTATATCAGATTTGGCCATTTTATAATTCAATTCTGATTTTAAACTGAAGTGGAGACTTGATTATGAATATTCCTGCATTTTTATACTTCTTTTTTTAAAACAACTTCGAAAAGTTCCTATGAAATTTATTTATTTATTTATTCAATTTTTATGCCGCCCTTCTCCTTAGACTCAGGGCGGCTTACAACATGTTAGCAATAGCACTTTTTAAACAAAGCTAGGCTATTGCCCCCACAATCCGGGTCCTCATTTTACCCACCTCGGAAGAATGGAAGGATGAGTCAACCTTGAGCCGGTGATGAGATTTGAACCGTTGACCTTCAGATCTACAAGTCAGCTTCAGTGGCCTGCAGTACAGCACTCTACCTGCTGCACCACCCCGGCTCTTATGCCCCTCTGTCACGGTATAACAACACAAGGTTGAATGTCAACCCATTCTAGACATCTAAATAATTAAAGGTTGAGCTGTTGGTGATTCAGAGGGAGAATTCAGTTTATGGGAGCCTAGAGGAAGAAATATTTTCAGTGATATGCTGGTATCTAACATTACTCATTGACAGTTGACATTGTTTTATACCATGAGTGTGGCCACTTCCCTTAACATCCCTATCAGATACACCCTCCCCACTCTAAGTGGTCCAAAGTCAGTTGTGAGGCAATGTCCCAGCTACTAACTTCCCATGAAATGTCATCTCTTCAAAAGTTGATTGGACTGGCAAAGGATGACCATGAAGTCTTAAACCCTTTCTATCCATACTAAAGCTCACACAAGAACACCTAATATTTAGATCTACTCCAGCGGGAAGGAGGCTTACAAAGAAACCTTTGAACTCTAGAGACAAATAATGCATCTTAAACAAAGCAGCTTAATTATTGCCTTTAGAAACATCAAATAAACATGATGACTGATTGTATGCCTTAGTTTGTTTGGGATACAGGGTTCTTTAAGGGAAGAAGGAACTGTAGAAGTAAAAGGCTGTTTGGGAAATCATGGTGTGAACAGCCCAAACAAGTAAGCGCCAACCATTTAGACTTTAGTTACTAGGCAAGCCCCTGAAACTCAGTCACTTCTGAGACCTGAGTTAGATAGTTTTATGATGTATTCAGCAAGCTGTCTAACAATGCCACTGTTTATCTGCCACTAAATGACTTGCTGTCACAATATCTGAGACACTTATAAACTAGTTTCTCAGCTAAAAATATGCAAAGCTAACAATGTCAATCTATTCCCAGCTAGACTATCCTAATCTAATGCATAATGATGGGTGGTCTCCTGTTTCAGCATGTTTATTTGCTAATATGGGGCAATCATTCAGTTGCCCACTATGTAGAATCACTCAATAATCATTCCAATGTTCCAATGTTTCAAAAGGAGGACAGGTCTAAACCCGACCATTAGCATTCAGTTAGTCTACTCAGAATAACAATCAAAATATATGCTAGGCATCTCTACACAAAATTGAAGAATGATTGAGCCAAGAAAAGATTTTATCTGTAGAACCAGCCAACATTCAGCCCTGCTTCTTGATCTTTGATTAACACATCACTTTGCGACATTTAGCCAAAAACAACAATAATAATAATCTAGACTTCCCTGAGGAAACCTCTATACTGCCTTCATTGACTTGAAGGTAGCTTTGATTCGGTCCCCTGGGAGTGACTATGGCTGCCTCTTCTATTGATTGCCAGCTTCTGCAGCTAATTAAAATGCTACATGAAAATTCTAAGATGCAAGTTAAATGCCTTGTCAATGGTGCTGTTAAATCCCCATATAAATGGGAGCCAGGGATGGGGCATTCTGAATCCTTCCTTCTTTTATTCAACTTTCAGTTGTGACTCCCGGCCTGGTAGGGATGGTAGGCTTTACGTGCAGGGAAAGAGGGTGGGGGAGTCAAGTTCTGGGGGAGAGGACCTTTGGGGAGTTGGAGAGCCATGGTATTGCCGTTATAACTGGGAGAGGTAGATATGGCAGGAGCCATGGGGTAGGCCGCTCTCAGGCAACTAGGACCCGCTGTTTCAAAGTGATTACTTGTTCCAGCCCCTTTGGTTTGGGTTCATTATGCTCATCTTGTATACCTGGTGACTTGGGATGTCAGGGCCCTGCGCTCAAGCTGCTGCTGTTTAATGCCAGGTCTATTGTTACAAGGCTCCCCTCATTTGAGACTTAATCTTGGAGGAGGGAACTGACCTGACATGTAAAACTGACACCTGACCGGGTCAGGAGGGGGTTTCTTCCTCTCAGAGATGTACCCAGATGGGTTTCAAATACTGCATTAGCCGTGACTCCAAGGAAGCTGTGGAGGAGTGGCAACTATTGCCCGCAAGAGTTTTCTTCCTCACAGAATCTCTGCCCCGGATATTGTTGGGTGTGAATTTTTCCTCTTGAAGTTGGACTCGGGAGTTCCATTGGGCTTATTGCTGATGTACCTGCCTCCCAGCTTTGTTACAATGGTCCTGCCTGTGCTGCTAGAAGTGGTAACTGGATTGGCGGTAGAATTCCCCAGGCTTATGGTACTGGGAGACTTTAACTTGCCATCACTTGGCAAATCCTTAGATGTGGCTCAGGAATTCATGGCTTCCATGACAACCATGGACCTGATCCAAGTAGTTCAGAGTCTGACTCATGGGGGGGGGCACATTTGATCTGGTGTTCCTCTTGAGGCAGTGGATATATGATTTGAAATTAAAGGGTATAGTTGTTTCCCCTTGTCATGGTCAGATCATTTCCTACTGAAGCACCACTCCCCCACTGCAGGGAAGCAGAACCAATTAAGTGGTTCTATCCCAGACACCTAATGGATCCTGAAGGGTTCCAGAAGGAGCTTGGGGAGATACAGGACTCTCTTGTTTACAAGCCCGCTGAGTCCCTAGTGGATGGCTGAAATAGGGCGGCATCTGGGGCGCTGGGCCAGATTGAGCCTTTGTGATCCTAGGGACCTCTCTGTGGTGGTGGATACAGGAAAGCTCCCTGCTTTACCAAAGAGCTCTGGGAGATGAAGCACCAGAAGAGATGTCTAGAGAGACATTGGAGGACCAGTAATTGCATTTTTCTGAACTTATTATATCCGCTGATTCGCGCCCAGCTGTCCTTTATAGGGTGACTCATTCATTCCTCAATATAGAGAGAATGGAGGAACCCTTGCAAGGTAGAGTTGAAAAATTTGTGCAGTTTCTCAGTCGCTCAGATTCAGATGGACCTGAAATCTGATTGAGCAATTTCAACTGAGTTGAATCCAAAGACACTCCTCATAGTCAATCATGCCCTTCTCACCTCACAATTAGATTATTGCAACACACTCTACATGGGGCTACCCTTGAAGAGTGCTCAGAGGCTACAACTGGTCTAGAATGCAGCTGCATGAGCTGTTGTACCAATCTTCCATGAGCTGCACTGACTTCCTATTAGTCTCTGGGCACAATTCAAGGTGTTGGTTATTACCTTTAAAGCCTTACATGGCTTAGGGCCAGGTTATCTTTAAGACTACCTTCTGCCACACAACTCCCAGTGACCAATGAAAGTTGGTCTCCTCCAGGTCCTGTCAGCTAAACAGTGTCAGCTGGTGGGCCCATGGGTGAGGGTCTTCTCTGTGGCAGCCCCAGATTTCTGGAACCAGTTACATCTGGAGGTCAGGACTGCCCCCACCCTATTGGCATTCCAAAAAGCAGATAAGACTTGGTTTGATTGATCTTGCAGTTGTAATCCGAGAGATTCAGCCATGGGATGATATGTACGGGTTTTAATTGTTTTAAATGCTTAAGATGCTTTTAATATTTTATTCTGTTGTTAAGTCACCCAGAGTCCTTTGGGAGTTGGGCAACATATAAATTTAATAAAATAAATAAGTAAATAAAATAAATGCCTTGTCAATGGTGCTGTTAAGTCCCCATAAAAATGGGAGTCAGGAAAGGTGCATTCTTTCATGTTACTGGAATGTTCAGGTCCTATGCAAATGTCAATTCCATTTTGCCTCCCACAACTAAATCAGAGACCAATGTTCACACTCCTCTGTAGAGATGAGAAAATCATGCTTTCCCTCATCTGAGTTTGTGCTGTATCACAGCCTTTGGGCATTGACTGGAAATGAATTATTCGAAAATGAAGAGTGTAGGGTTTGGTTGTTTATTTGGTTGTTTGTTTACTAAGGAACATTGCCAATATATGTGGAAATCCAATGGTCATCCCACTAAACAAGTAACTTAAAAGAAAATTCTAAGGACCTGTTTCCAATCATGCTGTTGTGTCAAGCCAACATAAAGTTATTGATGCAGTCATATATACTAAGGCTTCCAATGCTAAGGTGTTGAGTAGTTAGGTGTCCAGTTCTGTGCTTACTCTGATCCATCATATTTTGAAATTTTCAAATCCAAATTCATAACAGCCGGTAAAATAAGATACTTCTTATTAGTTGCTTGCTCCAGTCCTAATCCAGGCCTACCAGAAGTTGGGGACGGGCTGTTTCTGGCCTACAGATGGCATCTGGGGGGGCAGGGAGGTAATTTTCCCCTCCCCAGGCATTGAATTATGGGTGTTGGCACTTACGCAGGTGTGATAGTGTGTGTGCATGTGCTTTTGGCACCCGAGGGAAAAAGGTTTTTCCATCACTGCTCAAGAGCAAATTATTGGTTCACGTTACTGTAACAGATATGTTTACTCCCACTTAGGAGAAGACCATTGGCAATTTGCTCTCCTATGGCTTTTCTGCCCCAATAATAATATCACTTAGAATAGACTAAACTGTGCAAGTAGATAAATAGAAAGTCCTTGATCTGGATAGACGAACGGCAGATCTATAATCCCACCTTACTTGTTCAAGGTCCTTTTCGTCGTCTTTTCACTATCTCCAATTATATCTATGGAATTACTTTTGTTACACACAAAAGAGCACTCCCATTAGCACGGCTCATTGCCTTAACTCTGATACTGGTGGATGGGAAATACAATAACATCTCTTATGTAGAACATTTATGCATTTTTTCAGACACAACAATCAAATCAGGAAGCCACGTTAATCTTGTGGCCCTCTCTGTTGTGCTTGGTGTGCAGAGCTCACAACCCCTCTTCTCATTCTTATATAGGCTGGTCTGAAACCAAATTCATTTTTTTAATCTGCTGTTCTCCGCATAGATTTTGCTTGATTGCTATGGAAGGTTCTACTTTTGGCTCTTCTGCTGCTTAAGGATGCTGAACCTCTGGATCTCTTTATCTTTATATTGCATTCTATTTTATTCTAGTCATCCTATTCTATTCTTACAGAGAACAATAGAGTATTATTGTTGCTTCTGCAACCTGCTTCTTCTTCTGCACTTTTGGTGGCCGAAAGAAAATCAAAATAGAGATAATCAACATAACCAGAGCAAAAATATATCAGGGAAAAAAGTGCTTTGGTGACAGCAAAAAAAGTCCCTTTCAATTAGCCAAACACAGTATGTATACATTTATAGCCTTGGATGTTTTTTTAAAAAAGGAAACTGAAGGCAAGAGGAAAATTATTGTTTGCTTGACTCCCTAGCTATTTAGTAAGGGCAAAAGGTAAAGAAATCTTTTTAGAGACCTGAATATTGCATATCTGTTGTATGCAGTAAATTCCATTTGTGGTTCTGGGGGAAATAATTCTGATAAATGTCTGCTGCCGCCTTCGTACCATGTTTATATATGTATGGGGTGTTCAGGGAGGGGTAGCACCTCTGGTGTATGAACATGTCGTGTCCTTTTATGGCAGCCCATTTTAGGGCAGCTTGTTCACCTGTGGTGCCCACCTGTCACTCAACTCTCACCTATGGCTCCCAGTAGCTGTAGCATGCGCAGTGGCACACCCTGGGCAAGAGCTCCAAGAGGCTGGTTAAACCAGGTTGAGAGTTGCCATTGGGTCGTTGACCTTTGGTGAAATAGAGACTTGTCTATCCCGAGCATGTGAAAACTGATTCTGGTGGACTGAGCAAATGAAACATACTAGATTAGGACAATGGTCCTGAAGGCAGTCTCTGCAAGTGATGGGGTATGCTAAGAGCATGGCAAGACATGAAAGACGCCCTGGTCAGCCATTGTACTCAGACCATGTCCAACTGTCTCAACTCTTGTCCTGCTATTGGAGCAAGATGGAATCTGGGAAGAGAGAGTGAGGTTGACTATGTGCGCCTCTCCTTCACTTTAATCCAATTCACATGCAAGTCTTGACATCCTCTCCAAAATGTCAAGGTCCTCTTCAAAGCAATGGATGAATATCATATATTTCTCAAAAGCACCGGTATGACAGCATGTTGAATTAGATGGAATTTTGATATTTCCGATTTTATCTTCATATACTATGCAAGTTAATTTTCTTTAACATTTGTAAGAGCCACGTAATTAAACAAACCTCAAATATGAGATCTTAGGTGCTATAACTAGGCTACAGTTCTCCATTTTTGAATTTTCTATATTTCTTTTGTATTGGTCATCCAGATTTTTGCAATGTGGATCTGTTAGAAGTAAATTAAGAAGGTTACCCAGCTGATTTTATGTCTAAGGCAGGACGAGACTTCACAGTCTCCCAGTTGCCAAGAATCGGCACTTTGTCTCTCCCCCTCCCCCTCCCCATCAGCTATTACTTTGGTACAAATATATAATCTTTGTTTTCACACATTTAAACTAAACATTTATATCCATATCAATATTTACATCTGGATCTCTCTCACTCTCTTTACACACACACACACACATGGATGGTGTGTACACACTTGACATATTTAACAAATATTAAAATAATAATTGGGAAAATTCAACATCAGAATTTTAAAGAGAAATCAGAAAATTAGAAATCAGATGTTTGTGTAAGTGGATGTTGCCTGTGATTTGCTCTGGTGTGTTTTAGAAAGAAGGAGGAATAATGCTAGAGGCTATAGAATTAAATACTTAGTGGATGTTATCCTTCAGCTTTCACAATGACTTTTAGTATCCTAAGGTGACAGTTTGGGGTAAAAAGCAATTTGCATTTTTGAATTTTAAAAAATTACTTGCAATCAAGATTTGATAGCCGTGTCTTTAATAACGAAGTCACAGAAGCAATCTCATGGGCAGCTGATTTCACAATGAAATAACTGCTGAGAAAAAACTCTTCTTCAAGTTGACTTGAACCCATAGTCATTTCATGCTCATGTCAATATTCTTTTCTTGGAAATAATTTTTGATATTTTGTTTCCTAATTTCCTGGACATAAAATGTACTTAATTATTCTTGTATCAGAAATTTAGTTGCCTTGGATTTATCTCTAAAACTAAGCAAGTTTAATACAGCCTAGCTTTAATGTGTGAATGTAAGAGTTTGATAAAGGATTTTTGAGTTGGGGTTTCACGACGTTTCAGTGAAGTCACATTCACCATCATCAGGCTGAAGTTTTAAGCTTCGTGTTGCTGTAAATATGGAATGTTTGTAACTGCCATTTCTTCCTTATATATAGTGTTGGGGGTGGAGATTTGGTTTGAATGTAGCAAATAGATTGGGTGACTATGTTTTAGTGATTTGATTGGTTGGTGGAATCACACTTACTTGAAAGATTGATATGGTGATTATTCTGATATGTTTTTTTGTTTAAGGCTGATTTCCAAATCTCTGGTAGGCGGGACATATCATCTCTTTTATTCATGCATAGGGGGCGTTTCTCAATCTCTATAGCTTCTCTAGTAATTCTTCTGTATAAATTTTCTGTTTTAGAAAGTAATTTAGTTTTTTCAAAGTCAATTTCGTGCCCTGTTTTTTTAATGTGCTGGACAAGGGAGGAAGTCTTTTCTTCTTTTTTAACTGCATTCTCATGTTCTGCAATGCATTGGCTCACTCTTCGATTGGTTTGTCCAATGTATGTGGGTGCACATGTTTTGCAAGGGATTTCATAGGTTCCTTGGTGTTCTAGTCGGATTTTATCTTTTGGGTTCCTTAGGATGTTTGATATTTTTTGGTTAGTGACAAATGAAGTTTTAATATTATGTTTGTGCAGGATTTTACTAATTTTGTCAGTGGTGCCCTTGATGTAAGGGAGAAGGGTGGTACCATTGTCCAGTTCTTGATCTTGATTTTTGGGGGGGTGTCTCTTTTTTGATTAGGTTTGTGATTGCTTTCCTTTCGAATCCATTAGAAATTAATACATCTTTGAGTTTGTTCAATTCAGTTTTTAAGTGCTCCTGGTCAGCTAGGCGTTTGGTTCTGGTGATGAGAGTTTTGGCTACTGAGGTGATTTGTGCGGGGGGGTGGGGTGGGAGTGTGCATTTAGATAATGGTTGGTATGGGTTTTCTTTTGGTAGATGGTGTGTCCTAGGGTGCCATTGGGTTTTTTATAGATTAGTACATCTAGAAAGGGAAGTTGATCATTGACTTCTGTTTCCATAGTAAATTGTATTTTGGGGTGTAGGCTGTTGAGATGTGTGAGGAAATTGTCTAGTTTTTCCCTTCCATGTGGCCAAATTACAAAAGTATCATCAACATATCTCAGCCAAAGTTTAGGTTTGTGTTTAGATTGCTCTAATGCATTATTTTCAAAATATTCCATATAGAGGTTGGCGATGACAGGTGAGAGGGGTGATCCCATGGGGGCTCCCTCTATCTGTTTATATCTTTGTTCATTATAGATGAAATATGTATTAGTCAGACAGTGGCTGGTTAGATCTAGGATATATTTGGGGGGCTTGTGTTTGTTTTTGATAGCTGTTAAGGCTTCTTTAATAGGTATTTTTGTGAAAAGGGACACGGCATCAAAACTTACAAGTAGGTCACCAGGTTGTAGGTTTTGTTTCAGCCTTAAACAAAAAAACATATCAGAATAATCACCATATCAATCTTTCAAGTAAGTGTGATTCCACCAACCAATCAAATCACTAAAACATAGTCACCCAATCTATTTGCTACATTCAAACCAAATCTCCACCCCCAACACTATATATAAGGAAGAAATGGCAGTTACAAACATTCCATATTTACAGCAACACGAAGCTTAAAACTTCAGCCTGATGATGGTGAATGTGATTTCACCGAAACGTCGCATAGACATGCAAAATATTACACAGGGCAAAACCCAAACTCAGAACAATCTACATACATATATATGTTAAATGTTTTTAGCTGGAATTTTAAAATTAAGGGAGACTAGGATGGTCCCATTTTGGCCTTGTTCTGGCCTCATCAGCTAGCCACACCCTTTCCTTTATGTCCTCAGAACAGATGTTTATGAATGTCTTATTATGAAAGACAGAATCTCTACCATTAACTATACAATACAATGACCCTTTTGGAGCACAAATGTTGAGAGCCACAAGACTTTGCTACAAGACTCCATTTCCTAGTGCTAGTATATTCCCTGTCAAGAACAAGAGTTGATAATGCTGGAAAGTGAGACTTTTTTCCTCAAAGAGAAAAAGAGAGATCCATCAATTTGTACTTAAATAAGGCAGACACATAGTACTTGGTTGGCTGTGAGAGTAAGTGACTTATTAAAAATGCAGACTGTGAGCTTCACAAAAAATAAAAGCTTATATCCAGATATCTTTTGTCTAAGATTAAAACTTTATGAACAAGCAGAAATTTATGTAGACTTCTCAATAAGTACTACTGTATTTTGTGAGCTTTATTGTTTGGCAAGGATACACAGGATTGCATCTTTCAAGTAATGCATTTTAATAAAAGCATGCAGGAATACTGTGGAGTTCAGGGCTGACTTCAAGAAAAATCAGTGATCATTTGACCACTGAATAAAAGATAATACACATTTCATCTATTGTTTTCAAAATGCTATTCAAGCTTTATCCTCCAGGCTTGAGAGATCAGTTTCAAAGATCAAGCTTTAAGCTCCAGTATGATACTGCATTACTTTGCCTGATTACACCAAGGAATCACTCTTCTACTTAACTTATCTCAGCTTTGGTAAGCCCCATTGTTTTGGAAATCCAGTACTTTTGAAGCTTGTTTTCAGATGACTCTGAGCCTCAACTTAGGTGGCAAGCAGTCAGCTAATAATTGTTTGCTGTTTGGAAAGCACCAGGGATACAGCTCAGTGGAGAACCAGTATCATATCATTAGCATATTGATTAACAAGGCTAAAATGGAAAAAAAACATGAAAGGAATGCAAAGGAAACCAATTGGATAGGTGAGAACAAGTAAGGAAAGCTGCTGCCAATGGAGAAATAAGTGCTGCATAAACATTTATCTTTCTGATTTTTGGGGAAAATACTTCACTGTCATAAGTCTCCATTCAGAATCAATCCATTTAACAATATTATGTAGGCATGTCTAACCTCAACCTTTAGGCTGAAAACAAGTAGTCTCGTGATTATTTACATTGTCTGTATTTTTCAGTTAATGACTTCTGATTATGCCCTCTTACCTTTTGTGACTAGTTTGCTAATTACATCAAACTATGAAAACAAATTCATCAAGAGGAGAGCAAAGAGAGGGACATCCTACATGCAAAGCAGGGGTCTCTCCTCCCTCACTTAATGCAATGTTTTAGATTTAGGCCAAGTGTGAAAGGGCTTCAGAATTGCAAAGAAGCATTTGCTCATTCATCTCATTATTATTTACTGTTCTGATTAGCGGTGGCTCTCTAAGGACTGAGAGAAGATTCTTTTCCAGAGATAAGAGAAGCAAATCCATGAATCTGCAATTTTCTATATGAAAAGCATTTATTTTTATCTTGAGAGATCTTTCCTAGTCTTCTTCTCAAGTGAGATTGGAGAAGCAGAAATTGAATCTGCTGCACAAAAATCCTGAGTTGTACCAGGCAGCCTTATGTTTCCTCTCCTCTATTATTATATGTTTCTTTGGGATACGTTAAGTGACAACTTTGAATTACAGAGGTATTGCAGGCATTTAAAAATGCTTACCTGTTTCCTGTAATTTTTTTTTAATCCTATGCAAGCCTTGGGTAACAGGAAGGATGGTTGACAACTGAACACACACTTTCAGTAACAAGCAAGGAAGAACAAGAAAAGATATCTCAGGCCAGAATGTCAACAAATAGAATATAGAAGGAGGAAATTAGAGACATCACAAGAAAAGTTAGAAATAGAAGTAGTAGTACCCAAGTGAAATCATAGAATAGGTTTGACACAAGCAAAAGAAATTAAAGGAAAATGGAAAGATTACACTGAAACCCTTTACAAACAGGATTATAGGATAACAACATATTTTATATGGAAAAAAAATATTCAGGAACCAATTGAATGGGAATATAAAGTACCAGCAAAAATAGACCAGCTGTTAAATAGCAAAGCACAAGATGGATAGATGATTGATAGCTGGTGTTGACTTTTACTACTGTTATAGACAGACTTTGGGTCTCATCTTTTGGGTCTCATCACGTACCCATCACCACTATAACAGAGTCTACCTATTTTGCCATTAGTAGTTATCTTCTTTTCTTCCTTTCCATCTTTTACAACATTATAGGCTTCTCAGCAAAGCTGAGGTCTTTGTATGACTTGTCCATAGTATGAAAATTTTGATCCTGGTCATTTGCACCTTAATGAAAACTCTGCACTTAAGGTTGATAAACTATTTAAGAAATGTAGAAGCAGCAGCTAAAGTGCTAGTAGCTCTGTGTTTGTGAATGAAGCAAGATTGGGAAACTTGCGTAGAGTGGATAGGTATACATTCCTATACTGAAAAATAACACGTAAATTGCCAAACGGCTGTATTAATTCTTTATACATCAAAGTATTGTTTAATATATTATATAGCAGTGGCTTCCAACTTTTTTTATATAAAAGACCAGTTTGGGGGGAGAAACATTTTTTCCACAGACTGGACATGGCAGTAGCAGAAGATGGATTGATGACTCAGGGCATGGCACAGATTATGGCAGTTCAAACCTTTATTGCACCAAATCTCCCCAAAGACTCCCACATTTCTGGCAAGTCCCAGAGCAGAGTGATAACAAACTCCCACACAAGCCTCAAGCAACCTCTGGCTGCAATTAGTCCAGGCCAGTGCTGTCTGCACCAAGGCTGCATGGCAATAAATCCAAATGTATTTGACAAATCAAGGAAAAATCAAGGCGTTCAGGGAGCAAAAGATCCAGGTAATTAGTCCAGACTGCCAAAAGGAATGCAAGGATTCTTAGCAAGTTCAAACATCAGCATTCAACACTTCAGGAACTCAGCTCCTCCCTACAGCATCTCAAGTCTCATTCTCCAGGTGTGCCTGGTGAAGATGGGTGGGGCACTCTCCTCCCAAGTAGCCTGCTCAGTCTGCACTGATCATACCTTCTCTGCACTCTCTGAGCCCTTGCATCAGGAGAGGTGGTCCTTGCTCCTCATCTGAGCTCTGTCTCTCATGTTCATCCTCCTCTGTTCCTCTCTGCCTGCAGACCTTACTAATTTTGAAAAGCCTTGCCTGGACTGACTCTGCCCTGTTTCCTCCAAGGGCAATGGAGTTGGCCTCTCAATCACTGTCAGTTCTTGTTCCAGCTCATCTTCCCCCTCAAATTCAGACTCCCATATGATGGGGGCATGATAGTGGAATGGTTTTGTGTGCTACCTGGATTCCATGCATGCACATGTGAAGCTTTGCTCACTTGTGCAGCCTGGTTCCTAGCCTGATTTTATAGAAATGAATAGTCAGATTTCACAAAAGGCAGAAGATAGCTAACATATCATGGATAATGGCAAAAGCAATAAAATGCAAGGAGGTTTATCTTACAGCAAAGCCTCATGTCAGAATATGAAATACTGAAATTAATAGATGTGCCAGAATACTTGGTTAATCTTCTGAGGAATCTTTAGATGAAATAGGAAGCCACTGTAAAAACTGTATTTAGTCAAGAGTTCAGGGGGAAAAAGTGAGACAGGTTTCATATGGTTCCAGTATCTACTTAACTTACCCTGAATCTATAGTATAAGAGTAGCAGTACCAGAAGAAGACTGGAATTAAAATTGGAGGATGACACACGGACTATCTAAAAAATATAGAAAACACCATCTTATTGGCTGAAGATTAATAATTCTTAGAAAGTGAAAATGGAAAGTGGGAAAATGTCTTGCTAGTCAATATTAAAATGGTAATGTCAACCAGCATGTTTAATTAACATCAGATAATTGATAAGTATAGATAAGGATGGACAGTGTGTTTGAGAAGTGAAAAAGAGATCATTCCTTGGGAGGAAAGTTTGTCATTGCCTTCTACCCTAAAATTAATTGCTTTTTTTTTTAACTTCTCTAGGGCAGACAAGATCATAAAGGATAAAGACATTTCAATTACAACAAGAAATAGACCTATGATACCAATGGTTTTTTAGTGGTAATGCACAACTATACGAGTTGGATATTAATTAAGAAAAACTGGGGAAAAAATATGTCTTCAGACTATGGATTTAGAGATTGTTATTAAGAGTACAGTGGAGGGCAGAAGAAACACTCAATCTTGGATCAACTGAAATTTGAAGTAGCAATGATGACCAGAAGAAACTCACACACATGGATATGTATTTTGGGGATAGGAAAAAAAATACTTGGCAAGATTCAGGGAAATAGAAGAAAAAGAAGACAATGGATAATGAGGATAGCTAAGATCAAATGGATTACTGGAGTACTGGATTATTTTTGGAAAAGCTGGACTTTGTTATGCAGCGACAAGGAGGCAATTTGACTCAGTTGGCACCAAACAAATTAATGCAGGCAGCAAAAAAAGAAAGTTTCATGAGCTTTACTGTGATCTGTATGTAGGATTTCTGAATTGTATCTGACATGGTTGATCCCAAGTAGTCTAAGTTTTCAATTTCATCATGTTCAGAGTGTTTACAAAAGAGTAGGAGTGGAGAGAGCATTAAGGTTTATTGGATTTATATGCCGCCCCTCTCCGCAAACTCGGGCGGCTCACAACAATAATAAAAAACAGTACAGTACACAATACCAAATCCAATGCCCACCCATCCAGTTCCAATTTAAATTAATAATCTCATAAAAAAACAGTATATATAAAAAACAGGCACACAGTCAATCAATCAACAAAACAACATGGGCAAGGGGGAGGTGTTTTAGTTCCCCCATGCCTGATGGCAAAGGTGGGTCTTAAGGAGTTTACGAAAGGCAGGGAGGATGGGGGCAATCCTAATCTCAGGGGGGAGCTGGTTCCAGAGGGTCGGGGCCCCCACAGAGAAGGCTCTTCCCCTGGGTCCCACCAGACGACATTGTTTAGTCGACGGGACCCGGAGAAGGCCAACTCTGTGGGACCTAACCGGTCGCTGGGATTCGTGCGGCAGGAGGCGGTCCCGAAGATATTCTGGTCCGGTGCCATGAAGGGCTTTATAGGTCATAACCAACACTTTGAATTGTGACCGGAAACTGATCGGCAGCCAATGCAGACTGCGGAGTGTTGGAGTGATATGGGCATACTTCGAGAAGCCCATAATTGCTCTCGCAGCTCTCTACATTTAAGATTAAGGCACTAATCTTAAATGTATCTTTCTGGAAGAAACAGCTTACTGCTGAAGATTGTGCTTAGGTGACAGCCATAGGGGCACAAAGTATGGGAAAGTATTATAAATACTGATAATGATGAAGAAAGAAAGAAAATATCTTCCACTATAATGATCTGTCATTACTATCCTAACTGAAACTCATCACCAAAGAAAGGGGAAACAGACATAGCTGCTCTATAAATCCAGGTGTGCCCTTCAGGGCAGAACTGAAAATGATGGCAAAGTGGGGGCTGGAAAAAAGAAGTTTTTCTGAAGTTTGCTTTGACTCAACTTTCAAATGTCATTTTAGTTAAAAGTATGTTACATATATTTAAAACATAAATAGTGGGGAATAATAATTATCACACCAATGCAACGTTATTTTAAGTCTCTCAGAGGAAGTAACAGTTCCAATAGGAGCTGAAATTTACTCATTTACTATGGTTGATTGGATGCCTAGAATATTTTATGCACTCTTAATTTGTGGTATATGTTACCTAATTTAAGCTTTAATAAATTTAGATATTTAAACAGTGTTTTAAACAGTTGTGGAGGGACATCAAGAGCAGTAGGGTTTGGGGTTTTGATCACTGAAGATAATAGTTTTTAAAAAAAATATAACAATTTTTAAGGTACATAATTATTTTATTACTTGATTCAGTTGAATTTTCAAAAGACTTTTGTCAAACCTCTTCAAAGAGCCTTGGATAGACCTAGCAAGAGGAGAGGCCCTCTGATAAATCAATAATGATTGAAAAATAGGAACCAGAATGTTGAGATAAAACGAAGAGTTCTCTCAAGGAGAAATGGTGGGTCTTCCAAAGAATGACTCTGTGCTTTTTAATTTGTTAATAAATGATCCCATGAACAGAGTGTGGTTTTTCCCTGCACTTAGTAATGAGTTGAATAAATGTTTACATGCAAATGTCCTATCTTTCATTGTACAATAATCCCTCCTGTGGTCCCTCTAGCTTCCCTTGCTTCCAAATAAGCCCAAAGGAAAAATGTCAGAAGGGACTGAATTGCTAATTGAATAAGATTAAGAGGATGTCCTGCAAGTAACTATTGGAGCAAACATCCCACCCACTTCCTCTAATCACAGATTTAGCAGAGCATTTCAAAAGATTGAAATATTGAAGGCAAATTATTTAAATATTTGCATAGTAAATAGAAAAAGCAAGTTTGGGGAGGCAGCTAGAGAGATGGAAATGCTCACCAAATGAGCAGAAGCAGTTCATATCCAGAAGCATTAGAATAAGCACTGAAAATAAAGGTAAATATATCTGGGCATTTCTACTCGCCATTGTTCAAAAGATAGAGGTGAGAAAACACACCTATTTAAAAAATTACTATGTACAGAGAACTTTAGTTTAGAAAATAGACAAATATGGGAGAACATGATCAGGGCAGCACATAATATTATGTCCAATGTGAAGGAAAAATAATGATGATGATGATGATGATGATGATGATGATGATGGACCTTGAAGTCCTACTTGGACAGAAAATCATACACCATTTCTGACAAATCTCTTCTTAAATATTAGAATTTGAGATATAGAATTATGATAAAAGGTGTATGTATGTGTGTGTGTGTGTGTGTGTGTGTGTGTGTGATGGAGATTAAAGTAAAAACTTATTTATATCAAACTCTGCTATTAAATGCAGTGTTGCTTACTAACTTTTATAACTTTAAAAGATGACAAGACACATTTATAGCGCTACACTCCCATGATTATTTGCAGGATCAGAGTAAACAAGCTTCACACCCCTAATTCCATAAGCTGAAGGGCTTTCCAGTACTATATGATTGGCCATTATTGGACCATGATAGAGAAGTAGATATTAGGACTTGCTAATCAAAATTCTTATAGTTTTTGCTATATAATATGAAATAGCAATACCCATCACACTTAGACTTATATACCATTTCATACAGCTTTACAGCTCTTTCTAAGCACTTTACACTGGAAGCCTATCCCCCCCGCCCCCAACCCCCCCCCCCGCCCCCAACCCCCCCCCCCCCCAAATCTGGGTCTCCTTTTTACTGACCTCAAAAGGATGGAAGGCTAACTCAACCTGGATCGAACTCCTGGCAGTCAGCAAAGTTAGCCTGCAATTCTCCATTCTAACCACTTCATCACCACAGGTAAAATATCGTTACCCATTTTACTCAAGTTAAGTGCATGTCTTTCTTCAACAGCTCCCACCATACACATATTAACATTCTGCATTAATATGTGAATGTGAATTAGTAGTGAATGCTATTAATAGCACCAAATAAAATATGATTTGTGGAGTAAATGGAAACACCCCTGAATTATGGGATAAAGAAACAGCACTGCAAGGGTGACAAAGCAGAGCCTCCCCTCATAAATTACACTGACTGCATGCAGGCTTGCTCACACCAATCTCTGCATTCAGACCAAGCAAGAATGCAGAATAATTCATGCAGTATTAATCTACATAACCTATGTCCTCACATCAACTACTTTTCGGTAAAGGGAAAAGAAATAAAAATTGGAGCGGGGAGGAGAAGAAACAACAAAAACAACAATAAGAAATGATAATCTCAACATCTGAAGCAGGGGACAATTGCTTCGGCGGTGAAGCAACTGATTCTCAAAGCAATGTAACATAGCCAGAGGTGTCAGCAGTAATCTCATTTGACTTAAGCTGGGCAATTTTAGTGGAGTGGCTAGTTTTCTCTTTAAACTTCACCCTTTCTGATTTTTTTTTACCCAGCGCAACGCTCATTCTGCTTTATTATATCGAGTGCTACTGCATCTGGATCTGTCTACTTCTCTTTAGTTACTTTTATGGTTATGATCAGAGTGTAATGCATTTTTTCCTCAATGTTCTCCACGTAATGATCCCTGTCTCCCATTGAGTCCCACAGTGTAAATGAGATGTGACAATGCTGCAGTGCAGTAATGTTTAAATTGAAATGTCGTAAGGAAAAGCTGCACGCTCCAGGCCATTGATGTTACAATACAGTGGCTCAGAGAGTTATAGGGATGACTTACATTGTTTACTAGTCGGAAATAAAGATGATCTTCAAGTGAGGAGAAAAATAGGAGTGAATGAGTGACTGAAAAAAGGCAAGGAAACTTCAAGTTTTAAAGTCTCCAGGTAATCAGTATATGTCACATGCACACTCACTCACACACACACACACATACACAAACACAGAAAAGCAAAAGAGTTGGTTATTCTTTTAGAGCAATAGTTCTCAACCTGGGGGCCAGGACCCCTTTGTGGATCGAATGACTGTTTCACAGGGATCACCTAAGACCATGGGGAAAGACAAATTCTCCATGGTGTTAGGAACTAAAGCTTCTATTCTGGCGCCTTGGAACATATTTTTACAATCCGACCAATCAGGCGTTTACAGTGGGGCATGTCTCTCTGACCTTCCTGCCAATCAGCTTAAAGCTTGTTGGGAGAATTGGCACTAGACTTATGGTTGGAGTTCACTACAATATGAGGAACTGTATTAAGGGGTAGTGACATTAGAAAGGTTGAGAACCACTGTTTTATAGGAAAAAGAGATTCTTTACCTCTTCCCTTATTTTTAATAGCAGAGTCAGAGAATGAGAGTTGCTGTGTCTGCATAGCAATAGCCGGCTGTCAGATTCGAGCTCGCGTATCCCTCTCCAGGGTGCTGATTGGCCGCATAAGCATAGTTACTGTTAAAGCGGGAACCTTCCTTTGTATGTGATTGGTAGTTGCCTCAGAAGGCGTCCTGTATATAAGTCTGTGTACTCTTGTTTGTTTTCTTAAGCCTGTACCTGCCCTGTTGGCACGTTCTGATTATACTCACATGTTCTGGTAAAAGGCCTCAGTTATTATACTGGCGACGAGATTTCAGCCCTGCATTTCCATCTCGCATCTGTGTCTGCAGTAAGTGACAATGTCTGTACAGCTTACTTTTCCCCCTTTCAACCCACAAGGGGAGACCTGGGATTCCTACGTTGCCCGCTTCGACTGCTTTCTAATTTCGAATGGGTATACCGAGATTTCTGGGGACCGAAAAAGATCTTATTTTCTCGGTTTCTGCGGCCCCGAAATGTTCGAGACGGCCAGAGCTTTATTCGCTCCCGTCTCTATCCACGATGTGCCTTGGGAGACTTTCCTGTCAACTCTCCAAGATCACTATGCCCCAGCCCCGTCACGTTGTGCCCGGCGCTACGTTTTTTATCAGAGAAACCAGGCAGAGGGTGAATCCATTAATGAGTTTGTGGCCGCTCTCCGCCGGGCTGCATTATATTGCGAGTTTACAGATTTGAATGATTACTTGCTAGACAGGCTAGTGTTCGGAGTCCGGGATGGCCGCCTTAAACGCCGCTTGCTGGCCACCCGGGATTTGACTTTTCAGACAGCTTTAGCTGAAGCTCGTGCTTTTGAGCTTTCCACACTATCTCTGGCAGCCATGGATAGCTCGGTGAACGCGACAGCCAAAGTGCCAGCGGTGCCAGAGACCCCGAAAGCCGCTGCGGAAAAGGAGAGCGGCAGCGAAGTTGAGGAGGAGGAAGTCTGCCGGCTGGGTACTTCTAGGGGTCGTGAGCCTCCTGCTAGTCGCCCCCGCCCCCCTCTGTCCCCATGCAGGGGTTGCGGGGGAAACCATTATCGATCAAATTGCTCGTTTAAAGAAGCGGCTTGCCGGCGTTGCGGGGCCAGAGGCCACATTGCGAGAGTTTGCCATTCCCGGAGGTCCCCTCCAGCCGCCCCTAGAGAGCAGAGGGAGTTCCAAGGCTTCAATCCCCGTTGGCAGCGGAGATTTTCTTCCACTAAGAGGGATGACTGCAATGCCATCTATAGCTGCCCGCGCCCAGCTTCTACTTTTGTGAGGAAGACCTCAGTTTCTTCTGACAAGATCTCCGTGACGGTTCGACTGGGAGGCGTGAATTGCTCCATGCAAGTGGACACCGGCTCCGCGCATTCATTGGTCTCCTGGGCCACCATCAAGAAATGCATGCCCGGGTTGAGCAAGAATCGGTTGCAGCCATGTACTGTGACTTTACGGGACTACCAAGGGGCGCCCATTCCGGTGTTGGGGGAAGGGAAATTCCCTGTCATATTCAAATCGTTCATGGGCAGGTTGCCTCTGATGGTGGTGGACGGGCCATTCTCCAGCCTCCTGGGTTTAGACTGGTTTAAGTCTTTGGGTTTTTCTGTTGCGGGGGTGAACGCGGTGAGGGGGGAATCGGTATTTCAAGGGCTTACTAAGGAATTCCCCTCCGTCTTCGATGACAAGCTGGGTTGCTACACTGGAACCCCGATTACGTTTAGCCTTGATCCCAAAGTGCCAGCAGTGAGGCTGAAGCCCCGCAGGGTGCCCATTCCCCTCAGGCCAAAAGTTGATGCCGAATTGGACCGTCTGATTGCACAAGGGGTGTTAGAGCCAGTCGACCAGGCTGTCTGGGAAACTCCACTGGTCATCGCTTTCAAAGGGGATGGAGGATTGAGATTGTGCGGGGATTATAAATGCACTGTTAATAAGGCCCTGGCTCACCACTCATACCCGCTCCCAGTGGTGCAGCAGTTACTTCACACTCTGGGTAATGGCAAGATCTTTGCCAAGCTCGATTTATCCCAGGCTTACCAGCAGCTCCCCGTAGACCCCTTGACTGCAGAAGCCCAGGCGATTATAACACATAGAGGGGTGTTCAGGTGCCACAGGCTACAATTTGGGGTCTCTATTGCACCGGGTATGTTTCAGGGATTGATGGAGCGGTTGCTGTATGGGTTGGAAGGCACGGTGCCCTACTTTGACGATGTCCTGGTCTCGGGGAGTTCCGAGGACGAACTTCTTCGCAGGGTTAAGAAGGTATTGCTTAAATTCCAGGAAGCGGGACTGAAGCTCAAATCAAAAAAGTGTGTCTTTGGGGTTCCAGAGGTTGATTTCCTGGGATTCAGGGTGGATGCAAAGGGAATCCATCCCACCCCTGAGAAGACTAGGGCCATTTGGGATGCCCCCAGACCCCAGTCGAAGGAGGAGCTGCAGGCTTTCCTTGGTCTCTTGAACTTCTATGCGGTGTTTATCCCGCACAAGGCTTCGGTGGCAGAGCCGTTGCATAGGCTTCTGGACAAGCGGTCTGCTTGGCACTGGGGGGAGCGGGAGGAAGCTTCTTTCAGAGGGGTCAAAGGAATACTCACCTCAAACAGTGTCCTGGCTCAGTATTCCCCTAGTCTGCCATTAGTTCTCACCTGTGACGCTTCCAGGTACGGAGTGGGGGCAGTCCTCAGCCACAGATTGCCAAATGGCTCGGAAGCCCCTTTGGCGTTTTTTTCTCGGACCTTGGCCGCTGCAGAAAGAAACTATGGCCAAATAGACAAGGAGGCATTGGCCCTAGTGGCGGGAGTTCGCCGTTTCCACGAGTATTTGTATGGCAGAAGGTTCGAGTTAGTAACGGACCACCAGCCCTTGCTAGGGTTACTCTCAGGTAACCGCCAGAGCCCGGCTGTGTTGTCTCCGCGCATGACACGCTGGATTGTCTTTTTGGCCAATTACACCTACACGTTAACATACAAACCGGGTCGTCACATTGCACACGCCGACGCACTCAGCAGGTGCCCAGTACATGAGGAATTAACAGACCCTGCACCTGCCAGCTCCGTTTTTGCTTTGACAGACGGGCCAGTAGTATTGGCTGCCCCCGAGGTATCTAGAGAGACTGGGAGAGACCGCATTCTGACCCAGGTAAGGCAATGGGTTTTGAGGGGGTGGCCACTCTCTCCCCCAGCTGACCAGTTCATTCCGTTTTTCCGCTGTCGCACGGAGTTCTCAGTAGAGAGAGGAGTTCTTTTAAGGGGTGGCAGAGTGGTTATACCAGGCAAGCTGAGGAACCAGGTGTTGTCCCTGCTGCACAAGGGGCACCCTGGAATAGTTAGAATGAAGGGTCTAGCCAGGGATTACGTGTGGTGGCCAGCATTAGATAAGGAAGTAGAGCAGTGTGTGGCTAACTGTGCTGTTTGCCAGGAGAGCAGGTCTTTACCCCCACGGGCTGAACCCTTAACATGGGAACCACCAGCTAGCCCCTGGACACGCTTGCACATAGATTTGGCCGGTCCCTTCATGGGGCAAACATTTTTAATCACCGTGGATGCATACTCCAAGTGGGTAGAGGTGGCCCAGTTGCAGTCCACTCAGTCACAGGCCGTCATAGAATCTTTGATGACCCTATTTGCCACACATGGATTCCCGGACCTGCTAGTCTCGGATAACGGCCCGCAGTTCACATCAGTCTTGTTTGAATCTTTTTTGGCTACTGCTGGCATTAGACATGCCTTAACCTCGCCTTGGCATCCGGCCAGTAATGGCCAGGCGGAACGGGCAGTTAGGTCAGTTAAAGAGTCCCTCAAAAGGTTGCCCCAGAACTCTTGGAAGACTAGATTGGCTGATGTGCTCATGGCCCAACATACCACCCCATGTGTAACCACGGGAAAGACACCAGCAGAGCTGTTAATGGGTCGCAAATTGCGGATTATACTTGACAGGTTGCACCCAGGGTATGCGGGAACAGTACAATGGCCAGAAGCTGCCAGACGTGAGGTGTCTGTAGGAGACGCGGTATTTGCCCGTGCCTATTCGGGCCAAAGGAATTGGGAGAAAGGTACTGTATGCAGGGAACTGGGGCCTCGTTCGTTCGAGGTAGAGCTATGGGACGGGCGAATTTGGAAAAGGCACCTGGATCAGATTAGACGGAATAGGGAGGATCGGCATGGAGATTGGGAAGCCAATGAATTCCAGGGGGTGTGTCTTCAGGAACCGCCCACGGCAGCTGGAACTTCAGGAAATCCTTCCTCAACGTATAGCAGGGAAGAGGTGGTGGGCCAGGCTCCCAAACCGATCCATCCGGCCGAGATCGAGAGTTCAGAACATTCCACAGAGCCCCGGCGCTCCGAGAGAATCTGTCGCAGACCGGTGTATTTAAAAGATTATGTCTGTGTCAGCCGAAGGGGCAGGAGTGCTGTGTCTGCATAGCAATAGCCGGCTGTCAGATTCGAGCTCGCGTATCCCTCTCCAGGGTGCTGATTGGCCGCATAAGCATAGTTACTGTTAAAGCGGGAACCTTCCTTTGTATGTGATTGGTAGTTGCCTCAGAAGGCGTCCTGTATATAAGTCTGTGTACTCTTGTTTGTTTTCTTAAGCCTGTACCTGCCCTGTTGGCACGTTCTGATTATACTCACATGTTCTGGTAAAAGGCCTCAGTTATTATAAGAGTCATACAGGGTTGTATTCAAAACAGACCACCAAGAGAAACAAAAGGAAAATATAAGTATATTTGGAGAAAAATGTAGGCTTGCCTTACCTGAGAGAAGCACTTATCCAAAACCCTCCACCGAGGAAAAATAAAAGCCTTGTGTGAGAAGGTGGGGTAGATGGGAAAATAATGAAGTGACATTTTTAGGGGGGGAAATGGCTGGCTTTTTAGAAGGGACATTTGTGTACTTCATGCAACAAATCATTAGCAGATCTTAAGCAAGAGAGATAACAACACCTTCAAATGGAATTTGGTGGGATGGCTGAGAACAGAGTGATTTCCATTATCTTGTTTCTTAATATAAACTTCCAATCTGGATGGAGCTCCTAATAAAAATAACAACAACAACCTGTGCTTACTTCATTCCCCCATTTGAATGTCATCAGACAAAGCTCTACACCAGGGATCACCAACCTTTCGGACCTCAGGGATCACTAAATGACATGCCTAATGACCGGGTGGATGTGGCTAGGTGGGCATGTGGCTGGGTGTGCATGGCCAACTTGATTATCACTCATGTTGAGGGGTCACATGTCAGAGGGCCAGCCTCTACTCACCCCTCCCCTGCCAGCTGCTCCTCGCCACAACAGGAAGCAGTTGTTGGAGCTAAGCATGAGAAAGAGTTGGTGAAACAACTGGCTCAGTTCATATTGGATTTGACTGAGAAGGAGGCTCAGCAGACGCACCTCACAGAGGATTACAAGTATAGGGTTTCCAAGTGGAGGGAAGACCTGTAGGAGTGCAAGGGCAGATTTCAGCGCCTGGAGGCTTGACAGGCTGAGATGGTCAGCCAAGGAAGGAAGGAAGGAAGGAAGGAAGGAAGGAAGGAAGGAAGGAAGGAAGGAAGGAAGGAAGGAAGAAATATTCATACACACACACACATACATACACACACATACAAACAAACACACCTATAATAAAAAGTGGTGCATATGATGTGGACACCACAATATTAACTCAAACTATATTATCCCTGAGGTACTTTGCCCCTGTCCCCAATTTTTCTTTTACATCTCTATTCCCTACAAAGGGAGGGAGGGAGGGAAGGAAGGAGGAAGGAAAGAAGGAAGGAAGGAGGGAAGGAAGGAAGGAGGGATGGAGGAATATACATTCACATACACACACATACAAACACAACTATAATAAAAATGGTGCATATGATGGGGACACCACAATATTAGCCCCAACTATATTATCCTGAGGTACTTTCCAAGCAGCTTTGCCCCTATCCCCAATATTTCTTTTACATCTCTATTCCCTACAAAGGAAGGAAGGAAGGAAGGAAGGAGGGGGGGGAGGGAGGGAAGGGGGTGAGGGAGGGAAGGAAGGAAGGAGGGAAGGAAGGAGGGAATATACATACACACACATACACACACATACAAACACACACACATATATACATTCTACATAATAACTACATAATAAATATAATAAAGTTGTATTTTTAAATATTTTCCATTAAAAGTAAACAAGCTTAAAAATATTGAACTTCTGTAGCACTAGGCCATCAGTCATTTTGCTCCTTTTAACTTGCAAATCTTGTTGGATTGACTCTGGTGTAGTTCATAATGATGTCCTTCATAGAAAAACAGCTGCCGGTGCTCACCTGTGTTCTTGCCCAGCCAGAGACTGGGAGAAATTCCTCAATTTAGCAAACAAACTTAAGCCATTATTAGAAATGACAGGGGAACCTGATGAAATTGTACTTTCAATTGGAAAACAAAATTGCAATCAGGCCAACATGATTTCCTCGTGGTCAGACCACACTAATGCCGAGTGGCGAAACACGGGCAAATGTATTTAAAAGTCATAATGGAGCATTACCCATGCAGTCTTCTCCTTTTATTGGCCCTTATTAATATAAAAACTTCAATTTGCATGTAAATGTGGTCAACTTTCATATCATCAAAATACATGAGGCCCAGGAAAGTAATGAATTGAAGTTTGATGCAGCAATTATGGACGTTTATAAAGAATTTTAAAGAGGTCATTCTAGCCCGGGCTGAGAAAATGAGGAAATCAACAGGGAATATTGTCAATATAGCAACAGTGGGGGTGGAAGCCAGTCCCAGGTGCTGGAAGGCCAGATGATGATTAATAGAGAGGGAGTATGAAGGCACTCACCCAGAAGGACTGGGCTGGACCCAGGCTCAGCCACAGCTTTCATGAAAAGGTTCTTGCTGGGTTCCCTCTCAGCCTGGCTCAGAGAGGTGGTCTAGCGGGAATAAAAGTAGCAAACGCTTATGAGCCAGAGCTGCGTGGAAGGCTTAATTGGGCTCCACATCCTTTCAGCTCCCTTCAATACTTGTTATGCAGTTTAACCTTTTATGCTCCCTCCCCATCTTGCTGTTTACGCCCCCTCCCCTACTAAGTCCCACCTTGGAAAGTCAGTATCCAAAAGCAGCTGGGATTTTAATAAGGCAAACTGGCTGGATAGAGCTTGGCGAAACATCAGTTTAGTTGCCGATCTGAGTTAAGCTGCTGCTGCAGTGTGTGGTGCTGTGTGATAGTGCTGTTCACTACCCTTTTTGCCCTTTCTACCCCAGACGTGGTACTATTAAGCTTGGATGCTGAACTCAGTTGAACTTGCAAAGAGGCTTCCTGTTCTTGCACCCTTCCCTCAACAACAACAACAACAACAACAACAACAACAACAACAATAATAATAATAATAATAATAATAATTACAGATGGACTCTGTAAAGAAACAGATGAAACAATCGATCACATACTCAGCTGCTGCAAAAAGATCGCACAGACTGACTACAAGCATAGACTTGATGCTTTGGCACAGATGATCCACTGGAATTTGTGCCGGAACTACCATTTACCAGTGGCAAAGAACTGGTGGGATCATAAGCCCGAAAAAGTGGTCGAAAATGAACAAGAAATACTACTGTGGGACTTCTGACTTCAAACTGACCAGACATCCTGATTGTGGAGTAAAAGAAAGTATGGATCATTGACACTGCAATCCCAGGGGACAGCAGAATTGAGGAGAAGCAGCTAGAGAAATTAGTGAAATACGAAGATCTAAAAATCGAGCTGCAACGACTCTGGCACAAGCCAATGAAAGTGATCCCAGTGGTACTTGGCACACTGGGCGCAGTACCAAAGGATCTCAGCAGACATTTGAAAACCATCGGAATTGACAAAATCTCCACCTGTCAATTGCAAAAGGCCGCTTTACTGGGATTGGCAAACATAATTTGCCGCTACATCAGGCAGTCCTAGGCGCTTGGGAAGCGCCCGACTGGTGATGAAATATGAAATCCAGCATAGTGATCTCATTTGCTGTGTTGTATTGATAATGATGATGATGATGATGATGATGATGATGATGATGATAATAATAATAATAATAATAATAATAATAATAATAATAAAAATAAAAATTAGATTTGTATGCCACCCCTCTCCGAAGACTCAGAGTGGCTCACAACAATAATACAACATGTACAAATCTAATGTTAAAAAACAATTTAAAACCCATTATTATAAAAAAGAAAACAATCACACAACCTAACAAATCGTACCTAAAACCATAGTAGCTGGTGGTATATTAATCATAGTGATGGACAAACATAGTCATAGAAACATAGAAACATAGAAGTCTGACGGCAGAAAAAGACCTCATGGTCCATCTAGTCTGCCCTTATACTATTTTCTGTATTTTATCTTAGGATGGATATATGTTTATCCCAGGCATGTTTAAATTCAGTTACTGTGGATTTATCTACCACGTCTGCTGGAAGTTTGTTCCAAGGATCTACTACTCTTTCAGTAAAATAATATTTTCTCATGTTGCTTTTGATCTTTCCCCCAACTAACTTCAGATTGTGTCCCCTTGTTCTTGTGTTCACTTTCCTATTAAAAACACTTCCCTCCTGGACCTTATTTAACCCTTAAATATATTTAAATGTTTCAATCATGTCCCCCCCTTTTCATTCTGTCCTCCAGACTATACAGATTGAGTTCATTAAGTCTTTCTTGATACGTTTTATGCTTAAGACCTTCCACCATTCTTGTAGCCCGTCTTTGGACCCGTTCAATTTTGTCAATATCTTTTTGTAGGTGAGGTCTCCAGAACTGAAGTATTCCAAATGTGGTCTCACCAGCATTCTATATAGCGGGATCATAATCTCCCTCTTTCTGCTTGTTATACCTCTAGCTATGCAGCCAAGCATCCTACTTGCTTTCCCTACCGCCTGACTGCACTGTTCACCCATTTTGAGACTGTCAGAAATCACTAC
Organism: Erythrolamprus reginae; assembly: GCF_031021105.1. Taxonomy (NCBI): domain Eukaryota; kingdom Metazoa; phylum Chordata; class Lepidosauria; order Squamata; family Dipsadidae; genus Erythrolamprus; species Erythrolamprus reginae. The sequence continues at coordinate 151,897,454 of NC_091952.1, read as the reverse complement.
CCCTAAATCCTTTTCTTCTAAAGTTTTTGCTAACACAGAACTGCCAATAGTCCATCACTTATTTTATGTTACATTATAAATTTTTCAAAACACTTAACATGTTTCCTTAGAAATTCATTAAATGTTTCTTTAAATTTAAAAATTTAAATTTAATCCTCAGTTACTGAAGGTTTGAGAGCCATAATAACTTGCTTCCAACATTGAGTTCATTGATTTTTAATTAGAGTTTAAAGCAGAGATGATTTGTGTCCCAGTCTAGTCTCTACAAAGGACATTTACAGTAAGTTTATTTCAGGATGTTCACTGTGTCTTCACCAGGTACGCAAGTCAAGACCCACAGAAGAAGAGGTGCTTACTAGAGGCACTTTGAACTCCAGAGAGGACTTATTAGATGTCAATCTAATTTTCACTGACAAACCCCATATATTAAGGGCTGCCGGCTACAGCACTGACTGCATATTATTACATTAGGAGATGTCAGAAAGAAATCTTCAAGATTATAATTCTCCACTGCATAGTGGACATTGCTTTTCCTCTCTGCTGATAAATGAATGAATATAACCAGCTGTAGGTTGAATATTTCAGTGAATGCTAGACTTTAGCCATTATTCTATGCAGTTTCCGCACATTGGTGTGTGTGTGTGTGTTATAACTGACTTGTTTTACTCTCTTTACTTCGTATGAGTCTGACAATTTGGTCCTAAAAATGTCTTATGTAAAAGCATTAAATATTTCTCAGCTTCAATGATAAAACAGCATCTGCCACAGAATGACCACATTAGATCAAATTAGACCACCATCTAGTGAGAGCATAACATTAGTGAAGACAGCTAAATGAAAAAGGTAATTTTGAAACAATTTTAATAGGATGCAAGGGCCATAAATAGTATTTTCTTTGCAAATCAACTGGGTGTTTGGCATATATAGTAAAAATTGGGAAAAAATAATCAAGATAATTGGAAATGCCCCTGCCCGCCTCTCCCAAACTACTCAGTTCTTCTGGAGATAGAACTAGATTCAAAAAATAAAAGTTTCTGATAGAAACAAGGAAAGCACAGAAGAAAAAAATATTTTGGGTGACTTTTTCTGATGGGAACATGGATTCTGGTTGTAAATTCTATGAGTTTCCACATTGTCAGTCAGCAGGAAGGGGGGCGGGAATTAAGATAAAGCAAACTGTACCTTGTGTTTATAGTGCGGATTTCATTTTAATTATAAATGGATGAGCAAACAGTAGAAGAAAACAAAACAAAACAAGAACAGATCCACAGGGGTTTAAGGTGCCATTATTGACTTTTGAAATAATGTTGAATAAAAAAATATTCCTTTCTTATGAAGACAGTACTTATAGACCTAAATTCTTAAACTCTTTATTCTGCTTGATTATCACTCAGGTCAATCAATGTGAAAAATCAAAACTGGAGTAAATAATGTAACAGAAATCAATTCATCTGGAAAGCCAGATTAATTTGAAAGACTATTGTGTTTCCACAATAATTCTTTCTTAATTCTTTATGCGTCTGTTTCTTCTTTGTTATTGCTGCTATTGCTAGTTTTCAAAGCTAATTTTCTGTTGTGCCATTTCAAATAATTCTGAGATTGCTTAAATATTTTCAGTTATGTTAATTAAAGCAAACAGATAAGCAATTGCATTCAAGATTCAGTAAATTAAGTCAGAAACACCTCTTGCTGTTAGATAATTTGATTTGATGATAACAAGCTAGCAACTAACTATTATTTTATAGGAAAAAATGATATTATTCTCAATTTCTTTGGTCATGGGTGCATATTTAAAATTCAAAAAGATGCATCCCTTCTGAACAAGAGCACTGAAATGTTGGAAACTCAACCTTTCTTCAAGCTTTATTTCTTTAGTATGCCTGCAGACAATTTTCCCCCTCAAGGGATAGCAAACTAAATCAATGTATATATTTCTCAGACCTCTGAGACTCAGCCTAAACATTTGCAACTTTTGCTAATCGAAGTGGTAAGTGATAAAAGGGCAGCTGTTCTTATGAGAAAATGCCTGAACACAGTGAGTTAAAGTTTTTTTTAAATGTTATTTTAGCCTTCTGCTGCCAAAGTGATTTTTCACATGCTCAAAGAACAAATAATACATTTCACAAATCCATTAAAAACTTACCACAAAAAGAAGCAAAAATAGGGCAGACTCTGCATCTGTCTTTCTAATATGATTTTGGAAACTATCAAGAACTGAGTTTATAAGGGAGAAAGAATTCTCCACAGGATGTCACATTATACTGTTCTGGAACAACCTGTGGTTTTGCTAAAATTCCTAGTTGTACATTTTGCATAGAATATTGCACATGTTAGTGTCCACAGATGATGTGAGCAATATATGACAATAGATATACTATGATTTCATCATGCAAATGACACAACTGATATATTCATGTTAGATATCAGGACAAGATTACATGTCATTGGCATGATGACATTTTAACTCACAGATCAGAGGTGGTTCCTCCTAGGTTCGGACCGATTTGCCCAATCCAGTAGCAAACTGCTGGTGACATCACAATGAGGTCATGGAACTGGTTTAGTCAGTGCCAGTTTGTGGGCGCCACCATATCTTCTTTCAAATTTACTTTTTTATTTTTTGAATGGTAAAAGTAAAAGTAGGACATCAATAGTCTAGTGTGGTATTCATTCTCTCTCTAAGCAATACCATAAAAAATAGAGAAATAATTATCTTTGCCAAAGAGAACATATATAGGCACCTGCTGAATTGATAGGGCCAGAGAAAAAAGGTATCACTCCCACCACACCAAAGTCTTAATTCAGTTCAAAATATAATTTGGTGGCTGTCTGTACGGAAAGGAACATGCTAACAAAGCAATCATAGGAAGAATAATTCATTTAGAACCAATGTAAAAAAAATGCCCTGAGAACCCTGGAAACAGAGAACCCTGAATGAGACAAAATACACTGCTCAAAAAAATAAAGAGAACACTTAAAAAAACAGAATATAACTTCAAATAAATCAAACTTCTGTCAAATCAAACTGTCCACTTAGGAAGCAACTCTGATTGACAATCAATTTCACATGCTGCTGTGCAAATGGAATAGTTGTGTAAATGAAATATTCAATGAGAATATTTCATTCACTCAGATCTAGGATGTGTTATTTGAACATAAAAACATAAGAAGAGCCATGCTGAATCAGACCAAAGCCCATTGAGTCTAGCGTTCTGTGTCATCCTGCCTTGAAGCTATCCAGGTTGACAGCTGTCAGAACCTCTTCTGGGAATGAATTCCATAAACCAATCACCCCCTGGGTGAAGAAATATTTCCCTTTATTTGTCCTCACTTTCTTACCTATGAGCTTTAGGGAATGCCCCCTTGTCCTAGTATTGTGTGATAGAGAAAAGAATCATGCATGGAATAGAAAAGGTGGATAGAGAAAAGAATTTTTCTCTATCCACCTTTTCTATCCCATGCATGATTTTATACACTTCGATCAAGTCACCCTTAAACACCGTCTTTCAAGGCTGAAGAGACCAAGGCATTGTAATTTTAGTGTTCCCTTTATTTTTTTGAGCAGTATATATGTTTGTTTCCCATTTAGAATACCCAGCCTCTTATGTTCATTTATGTATTTTTTTATGTACAATTTTTTAATGTTTAAATTTCAATAAAAATTATTTTTTTTAAAAAATAGAATACCAAGCCACTGGCTTTCTGATTTCTCAGTCAAATATTTTATATAGTATTTAAAGTACCATACAGATGCCATCAAATCAAAGTCAAATCTTGGTGACTAGAGGGAGATATCCACATAATTATTTTAACATTGATATAGGTATTGTTGATCATTGCCTTTTTCTGAGATTTCATACATATTAACAAAGTCTGATCCTACTTAGCTTTTATGAGATTGGCAAGATTCAGGTAGGACCACCAGCTTGTTGTGTGCACATTATTGCTATATAATGAGCCATTTTTCTTGACACTTTCAAACTGACCAAATTGGATGCTTATGATATGCAGGAAGATCCAAGTCATTTCCACACCCCGATTTTCACTTCCCAAACAAACCACATAAAATGCTTCATACAACAGTTAATGTATCTGGTCTATTGCCAAGTCCTGAAGAATTCCAGTGCTTCTATTAGAAAATCCGATTCAGTGCACTGCCTATAGTCCCTCACCTGAGATGGGAATAAATTGGCTCAACTGCCAAACAATGACAATATTTTGAGATCATGCCTTTCATAACTCATGCTAGATTTAGTTTAAACAGTTTAATAAGCTCCAGGTAATCTCCGGAGGAATGTCTGGGGCTAAAAACGGCTCACAAGCCAGGGATTTCCTATTAGTTGCAACCAAAATATATAGGGTTGACCCTGCCCTTAGACATACAGGATTCAATTTAGTTACATTCATGCAGCAAAAATGCGCACCTTGAATTTTGTAAGAGAATTACAGCAAGAATGAGAAAGATGAAAATGCAATTGGTTTGAGGATGCAGGCCTAAATAAAATGCAGTTTAAAAGGTAGGAAAAAAAGAAATGCATGCCTCATGCCTAATCTGCCATTTTTCTCTTTTTTAGGATTAAATGTATAGCTTTTTGTATTGAAGTGAAAAACTACGGATGAACTATAATTATGAAAAATATGCATTCTTTAGGGAATTAAAAATAACTGAACACAAACTACACAAAGAATAGATTATCTGATCTCTTAAAAATATGATTGTGGCATGTTTTAACATATCTGTTCTCAGTCATCAAAGGTACAGTACAACAGAAGCTTGTGTATACCAAATGTTTGGTTCCTCGACATATAATTAAGGGGCTTTTCCCATTAATTATTTGCTTTGTGTTTCAAAAGTGACTTATGCATCCAATTATGTTCCAAAGCTAGTGAAACAAAAATTTAGGCCCACACTTTAAGGAATATTTTTCCATGTTTAGACTATACTTTTCTACAATATCCTTAGTTGTATAACTTCAAATCAGTTTCAGCTGATATCATCAGCTAATATGTATAAAATACCCTAACAACCATGTACATATAGTTTACCCAAGGCATATTTTTAAACATTATATTCAATATGATTTGCTGTTAAATTAACAGCACTACAGCCTTGAAAAGCCATTGTACAGACATATCCATTGAGAAATAAATGCTATAGTCATTTATTTCTCATTTAGCAGTCATTTTAATAGAATGTTTTCTTTTCATGATACAATGACCACAACAAACTCAGTTGGCCTGTGGCTCTGTTTCTGATGATGACACAGCATGTTTTCAACAAAGACAAAAAAAATGGAACTATTATAATGGTCCAAATATATAGGTATCTTAATTATATTCAAAGGGGTTGGTGAGAAACTAGTGGCTGGGGAAAGGGGGAAGTGGAAGGGGCCATTTTCATTTGCAGTTTGAATTCAAACAGACCATTCACAGAGCCACGGGGAGGAACTTCTGGATGGGAAGTAGAAGAGAGGATAGGCCATTTCCCATTCAGTTTCGGTTCACAGAGGCTGAGGCAAGGACTCTGAGGCTGAGTGAGAGAAGGAAGATACTGTAAAAGCCATTTTCTATTTCTGTTGCTTGAATTCAAAGGGTCTGGTGAGAAACTAGTGGCTGTTAAAGCCATTTTAACTAGTACTGTAAAAGCCATTTTCTATTTCTGTTGCTTGAATTCGAAGGGGCTGACGGTGCACAAATCATATAGCTCTAAACCAAAAATAGTAATAATACATTCAGGGGTAGCGCGCTTGAGACTGTGATTCTATTTTACTTCAAAATTACTGGCTTAGTTCAGTGTTATACTTGTTTTACAGGTGTGTAAAATTTTAAAACTTTCATTAGAGGGGTTGTTGATTTTCTTGATAAGTACTTGTTTTTCAATAAATTGTTAAGGTGTCTGGTGCAGTATAACACTTGTTTGGCTGTTGTGTTCTGTAGTACCTTGTGGAACTTGGGGTGCTGCCCTCTTTGCATAAGGACATCTAGTTTATATGGTGAAATCTCTTGGTTGCAGTCCTTAGTTTGTACCCTGCAGTCAGAAGGAGAAAGATTGTCCCAGCCATGTGCTGTAATGCAGCCATGTGTACAGCCTCCACTTCCTCAGTGCCCCTCGAGGAGGGCTGTGTGGACAACTGTTGGTTCAGGAAGATTACATGCAGTGGAACACAGACACAGCAATTTTGGTCTCTCTTTATCTAATTCCTATAATGTTCTTGCAGATTTAAATAGTGAGGTTGCTGCGGACATTAGCGAGGCCCCCAGGTAGAGGATGTTCCAAAGGGAAGTTGTTGTAAGAGAGGTGCATAGTGTTACCAAACCATCAGGTGCATTTAGTGGAAATAAAAAGAGGATGCATTTTCTTGTGGGTGACTCCACTGTTAGAGTTATTGATTTGGGACAGAGTAAGGATGTTGTGAGGCTGAAACTGATTAATAGAAGCCAGAAAGAAGAAAAAAAATACTTTCTCACTAGATGAACCGTTATAGAATTCATGGTTCCAGATGTAATGAATGCTATTGAATCAGAACAGACTTGTTTTTGGAAATGAAATATTTTTGTTGCTATTGGACAGCTTCCCTCCAATGAGCAATTGTCAGGATGACATTTATATTAACAAGAAATACCTTTATGTCCTGTTTGTGGTTACCTCGTTTATATTAACAAGAAATACCTTTATGTCCTGTTTGTGGTTACCTGGAACCATTTGCTTGGCTACTGCTGATGCTAACATTGGAAATAAATATTTGGCACAACAAAATGCATTAGCAATGGAAAAACAAAAGTTCCTTTCTTGAATAGTATCTTTCTACAGTTTCAGGGAGAACATAAATTGTTGCTTAAGATGATCCATAGAATCAGGTGTAAACTGTAATTTGTAATGGAGTCAGGAAAGGATATATTCAACCACATACACAGGCATTTTGCTTGTGAAGCTTCTTGCGTTTAAGATCTGTAATGGTGGACCTGGATGAAGAAGGGAGTACATACCTAGTTTTGGTTGTTGGGGGAGATGGTTGTTGGGATGCAGGCTGTTGGTCTTGCATTTGATATAGTCAGAGTGGTAGTCGATATATAGGTCAGTCTCTCCTTGGTCCTGACATATTTTGGCTCCAAACAGAGCTCGCAGGCACAGGCACGTTGCAGTATGGATAGGTCAGGCTGTGAATGAAGCTTCTTATGGTTAATTTAACTTTTTGCAAATGAGTTTATTGAGTAGATGAACTTTCATTTGATGGACTCACTCGTGCAAATAACTGCAGAAGCATGGGGACACTGAGACGTAGCTGTTCTTGAACCCAGGGCCATTGCAAGAAATGTCAATTATTTCATTGTGAGAGATGGTTGATGCCTAAAAGTTGCTGATGATGTTGAGATGTTCCATTCTCCAAAATGGCGTTCTGATTCCCTAGCAGTTCTTAAAGATAGCTTCAATATGTATCAACAAATTTCTTCAAGAAATGGAAAACAATCAGAAGCTCTGCCAGAAGTATTATGAAGCTGAGTTTCATATCAGGCATGCCATGGGCAACTTATAAGCACATTGAACTCTCTAAGAGAGAAATTTGAGGTAAAAAAATCTGGCAGTTGCAAAGGATCCTGATAGTACAATAAAAGCGATATGTGTTCTTGTGGGTGGAAGATATTCATATCTAAATTAAGAAGAATGGCCTGGTCTCTCAGTAAAAGGGCAGATACAAAAGTGGTTGACTGTTATGAGCAATTTCCAAAGGATTCTAAAGTTTTAAGATTATGTGGCAAATGTATCTATTATCATAGGTCTGTCTAGACAAATGATTACAGTTTAATTCGGTTTATACTCAGTTATAGAAGAAAAAAATAATACAGGCTTATTTGTATACTTTTGCTACCATCAATATGAGTTTATTTTTATCTTATCCCTTTGAAGTTTTTTTTCCTCTTTCTTTTACTTTTGCACCCACAACCTAGTTGTTTTCTGTGCATTGAAGAATTTTTCACAAGTTGATTATGGTTTTTGTTTACTTTCTGTTTCTTGCATGTCTCTTTTCTTTTAATAGGGTTAAGGCAATACTGGAAGGTTTTACAGTATGCATTATAGAGAGACAAGCTTAAACGTATGCTGCCATTTCTACAAAGCCGATAAGACTCAGCCAGGCCATGTTGCTATTTGAAACAGGCAAAGGGCAAGGGCAAGTTATCCATCTGTGGTTGCTTCTGTTGCTGTTCCTTGTCATTTCTTCCTGTACCCTGTTCTTTTAAACTGCCTCCCACCAATTTCTTTGTTACGGATCAGAATCTCCAACTCATCTTTTGTAGGCAAGGTAACCACTAACCAATTCTGAGATATCTAACTTATCACAAACAGCACAAAAAGATCACTTTCCAATACACATCAGTTTTCCGAGATAAGAAAACTACAGGGAGGATAGTTATAAAGCCCAGCTACATGCTGTACAATAAAGCCATATTTATTCCTGGCTTCCATACAACCTATTTTATACTTGCTGTAAAAGTAAATATTTATATAGAGATAAGCTAAGAATCCACTGCATCTTGCCATTAGATGAGGAGCTGTGATGTCATGGAATTATGACATGAATGAACTGGGTAAATTCTCAGAAAAAAAGTTAATGCAAAGATGGGAAGCTATTGTTCGGTTTAAAAGGAGGAGGGCTATATATAGCAGACCTAGATCAGATGATAAAAAAATACAACTGCTGTGAGTCCTAAAATAGTCTTAACGTAGTTAAAAAAAAACCCTCCCTACCCATAATCAAGAAATTGTTCTTTTGTATGCATATTGTGAGATTCTACCCATTCCCATTATTTCACTCACTGGGGTCTTTATCCTCCACCAAATCATATAAGGCAGTGATTTTCAACCTTTTTTGAGCCGCGGCACATTTTTTACATTTACAAAATCCTGGGGCACACCACCAACCAAAATGACAGCTCTAAGACACTCTCCTCTATTTTTCCATCCCTGTCTCCTTCCCCCCTTGTGTGTGTGTGTGTGTGTGTGTGTACACATTCTTGAACCATTTCCAGAAACAGGTGAGGGCTGGGGGGTTTTTCTCTCTTATTCTTTGGGTGCTTTTTATCATATGCTTTAAATCAAGAGTCACTTCTCTATCTTTTGTTTCTCTCTCTTTCCTCTCATTCTGTCTCAATCATTTTCTCATTTCTTTTTTTTCCTCCCCTTTTTGCTCATTTCTCTCTCTCTCCCTCCCTTTCTCTCCTTTTCTCTTTCTCTCTCTCTTGCTTTTTCTCTCTCTCTCTCTTGCTTTCTTTCTCTCTCACTCTTGCTTTCTCTCTCTTTTCTTTCTCTCTCTCTTGCTTTCTTTCTCTCGTTCTCTTGCTTTCTTTCTCTCACACTCTTGCTTTTTCTCTCTCTTTCTCTCTCTCTTGCTTTCTTTCTCTCTCTCTCTCTTTCAGCAAAAAGTTGTGAGACCGAAACCTGAGCTTCCTTCTTTGCGGCACACCTGACCGTGTCTCGTGGCACACTAGTGTCTCGCGGCACACTAGTGTGCCACGGCACACTGGTTGAAAAACACTGATATAAGGTATGTTCCAAAAGTAATGCAATTGAATTTCCCCCACCGCTTCTATTGGTCGGAGTGGGACCGGAGCACTTGAAATAGGTGGTGGGGGTGCTAAGCTTTGCCATGAAATGGGTCTCAGTGCTCTCCAAGCTGTGGAAGTGGCAGGACATCAGTTATTGTAAACCTCTGCGCACTGACCATGTCACAAACAAAATGGAATTTACGATCAAGCAATGTTATGCAATTAGGTTTTGTGCTAAACTGAAAAAATCTCTTGAGTGTTCTGTCTGGGTGCCCCCAGACTTCAACACCAACTGAAAAAAGCAGCCAGACACGCTGGTAAAAAGCAAAGTCACTTTATATCTTTGAAAACAAACACAGAGAAAAAAACTGTTCTTACACACTGGGATGCTATGAGGCTTCACAGAAGAGTCACGACGGCCAGACAATACAACAGGCTTCTTGCTGGCACACACACCACTGTAGATAATAAAACCCACACCTCCCCCAAGTTTTCAGCCTTCGAGGCCACAAGCCAGAATCAGAGATGCCAAGGATCGAAGCAAGGTCACAGAACTCCCAAAAGATAACTCTCCACAATACAGGAAGGGCGGGCCTGCCTTTTCAACTTTTCTGAGGAGAACCACACCCAAACCCAGCTGTTGCCTATTAGGGATGGAAATACCTGGCTAATTGTCCCCTTCGTTGGGATGCCCTTCTCTGCCTCATATCGATGATGGCTTGTGTGTTCTCATCTAAGGATTCCAGGCTACTCGCTGGGGAGAACTCCCCCCCGGGGGTCTCAGGCTGTTCTCCCTCCTCTTCGTCCTGGCATTCCTCTTCCCCGTCTGCCTGGTCCTCCTCCTCCTCCTGTTCCTCGTCCTCCCCCTCTGAGCATGGAGCCAGCAGATTTCCAGCCGTTCCCTGAGGAGCCTCAGACTGAATCACAACATTGAGGAGACTAACAAAATGATTCATGAGGCTTACAGGGACTCTACTCTGTCCTACTCACAAGTTTCGAGGTGGTTAAAGGCCTTTAAGGAGGGTCGGGAAGAGGTTCATGATGAACAATGCTCTGGGCGGCCATCAACCAGCAAAACCGACAACAATGTGGCTCGTGTTTGACAATTGTTGGACTCTGACCATCGATTGAGTATCAAGATGGTTGCCAATGAACTGAAATTGTCATCTACTGTTGTGTTTCACATTGTTACTGAAGATTTACTCAGCCTTCCATTCTTCCGAGGTGGGTAAAATGAGGACCCGGATTGTGGGGGCAATAGGCTGGCTCTGTTAAAAAGTGCTATTGCTAACATGTTGTAAGCCGCCCTGAGTCCAAGGAGAAGGGCGGCATTAAAAAATTGAATTCCAATTCCAATTTAGCGATGAGGAAAGTGTGCGCCAAGCTCATGCCCAAGGTGTTGTCAGACAACCAAAAAACCAACCGAGCAGAAATTTCAAGTGAACTTTTGCAATGTATAGAAATTGAACCTGATTATTTGGACAACATCATCACTGGTGATGAAACCTGGGTTTTTGAATACGACCCAGAAACAAAATGCCAAAGCTCTGAGTGGCACATCAACCAGTCCCCCAAGCCCAAAAAGACAAGAATGAGCAAATCAAAAGTGAAAACAATGCTCATTGTCTTTTTCAACAGTAAAGGATTGGTCCATAAGGAGTTTGTTCCTCAAGGACAGACAGTTAACACTGCCTCCTACATGGATGTACTGGAAAGACTCCAAAAAAGGGTCATCAGGATGAGAAAAGACATCTCTGCTATCTGGAAACTCCATCACGACAACGCACCTTGCCACAATGCCCTATGAGTCTGTGAGTTCCTGGCCAAACACCAGGTGCCACAGCTAAACTTTGAAAACCATCTTTAGGCTGTGGCCAAGGGGACTTTGCCCAGGTTTGCCTGGTGTACAAGTTGCATCCCTATTTGAACCAGGAGGCCTTGCGCACAGTCGCTCAGGCCCTCATCATCTCCTGTCTCGATTATTGCAATGCGCTCTACAAGGGGCTACCCTTGAAGAGTGTTCAGAGATTGCTGATAGTCCAGAATGCAGCCACATGAGCTGTTATGGGTGTACCTCAGTACCCCCATATAACACCAACACACCATGCACTGCACTGGCTACTGATTAATTTCCAGTCACAATTCAAGATGTTGGCTATCACCTTTAAGGCCCTACATGACTTAAGGCCTGACTATTTACGGAACCATCTCCTGCCACATACCTCTCAGAGACCTATTAGATCGCACAGAATCGGCCTCCTCCAGGTCCTGTCAATTAAACAATGTAGGTTAGCAGGACCATGGGGGAGGGCCTTTGCTGTTGCTGCCCCAGCTCTATGGAATCAGCTCCCTCTTGATGTTTGCACTACTCTCGCTTACAGGCTTTTTGAAAAGCTGTTAAAACCTGGCTTTGCTGACAGGCCTGAGAGCCATGAATTTTAACACCTGACGTGCCCGAATTATGCTTGTTGGTATGGATGTTTGTAAGATTGTTTTTGGGGAGGGGTTATAATTTGGGTTTTTTACGGTTTTGGGGTTTTAATTATTGTTGTTGTTTGACTTCTTTTTTTATCATTGTAACATTGTATTGCTTTTTATTGTTGTAAGCTGCCCTGAGTTCTACGGGATTGGACGAAATAGAAGTCGAATAAAAAATTAAATTAAATTAAAAAATTAAGAAATTAAATTAAATTAAATTAAATTAAATTAAATTAAGTTAAGTTAAGTTAAGTTAAGTTAAGTTAAGTTAAGTTAAGTTAAGTTAAGTTAAGTTAAGTTAAGTTAAGTTAAATTAAATTAAATTAAATTAAATTAAATTAAATTAAATTAAATTAAATTAAATTAAATTAAATTAAATTAAATTAAATTAAATTAAATTAAATTAAATTAAATTAAATTAAATTAAATTAAATTAAATTAAATTAAATTAAATTAAATTAAATTAAATTAAATTAAATTAAATTAAATTAAATTAAATTAAATTAAATTAAATTAAGCATAGAATAGAATAAAATAGAATTCTTTATTGGTCAAGTGTGATTGGACACACAAGGAATTTGTCTTTGGTGGTATATGCTCACAGTGTACATAGGGAGATTAAAATACATTCATTAAGAATAAAAAGATACAACACAGTGATAATCAAGGTTACTTACTAATAAGCTATCAAATTGTACTAGGAAACAAATAAAAACAATATAAATTGAAAAATACAAGCGACATGGTTATAAGTAGAAAAAGAGATAGGTACTAGGAAGGATGAGAAGAAAAATAATGATACAGTCTTAGTAAATTATTTGACAATGTTGTGGGAATTAGTTGTTAAGCAGAGTGATGGCATTAGGGGAAAAACTGTCCTTGTGTCTAGTTGTTCTGGTGTGCAGTGCCCTATAGTGTCATTTTGAGGGTAAAAGTTGAAACAATTTGTTTCCTGTATGTGAGGGGTCTGTGGATATTTTCACAGCCCTCTTTTTGACTCGTGCAGTATACAGACCCTCAATGGAAGGCAAGTTGGTAGCAATTGTTTTTCTTGCATTTCTATTTATCTGTTGAAGTCTGTGTTTGTCTTGTTTGGTTGCAGAATCAAACCAGACAGTTATGGAGGTGCAGATGACAGACTGAATAATTCATCTGTGCAACTGAATCAGCATCTCTTTGGGCAGTTTGAGCTTTCTTTGTTGGTGCAGAAAGAACATTCTTTGTTGTGCTTTTTTGATGACGTTTTTGATGTTAGGTGTACATGCCTTTTCACGTTCACCTAGGATTATTAGAAATACAATTTAGTTTCCACTGTTATATGAGATTATAACTTTGATTACTTTTTGGCTTGATTCCAAATGGTCAAATTAAATTATGGTTGCCAAAGGACAATTATGTTTCTTAAAAACTCCCCAAGTAATGATGCTTTCATTACAATCTGGGATATTTGTTTTCTTTTTCCCCAAAATCTTATCACGAAGGTTTTGCAAAATTTATTTATTTAGAGAAATTATATGGCTGTTTACTCACTCTTGGTGACTCTGGGGCACTTACACAAAGAAAGTTGATTTTGAAATAATATTAATTCACTTGAAGACTTACTTTTTATGGCAGAATATATTAGTAATAAACAGCCCATCAAATTAAAATGAACCAACAATACTGCCATTGGGAGAGAAATTTTTGAATTCAGCATAAATCCATAACACAATAAATATCCATGTAGGAGCTAATATCAGAATTAATTTAGCCCTAAGGGAGGGTGGGAGGGAGGGAGAGAGAGGGGTAAAGAATTATGAACAGTAATTTAAGTACAAGTAGAATGACGGTGTGGGGCAGTAGAGGATAAGACAGGATAATCAATTATGATGATTGCATCAGTTGCTGTTATTTCTGTACTGTTGACACAAATAAAGTAAGATGTTCCTTGTCTTACCATATTTCGTCTCTGCTCTCTGCTTGGAGTTTTGAGGGGCTGGTTGAAAGAGCTACTTGCTGAAGAAATTCAGTGCCACTCCCTACGTGGAAAGAAACTTCTTTTTTATTTTTATTTTTATTTTTCTAATTCATGGGCCGGCCTTCTCCTAGTGGATTCAGGGCAGCTTACAACAATAAAAATGATTACAAAATTAAGACACTCCAGAATAAAAACAAGTAGAAAAGTTAAAACCCAGTATAAATGGTATACAATCATCACTCATTCATACTACTGGCCAGAGTGAAAAACTATCCCTCAATGTCCCTAGACCTGCCAGCATAACTATGTTTTCAGAGCCTTTTAGAAGGCAAAGAGAGTGGAAGCAGTATGAATCTCTGGGGGGGAGTTGGTTTCAGAGGCATTGCTTGGCTGATGGGACCCAGAAAAGGCTGACTCCGTGAGATCTAATCGGTCGCTGGGGCATGTGAGGCAGAAGACAGACCCATAAATAATCTGGTCCTAAGCCATGTAGGCCTTGATAGGTAATAACCAAAGCCTTAAATTGCATTTGGAGACTGATCGAATGCCAGTGTAGCTCACAGAGTGCTGGACTAATATAGGTGTATCTATGTACACCCATCATGGCCCGTGCGGCTACATGCTGGACCAGTTGAAATCTCCAAACATTCTTTAACGGTAGCCCCAAGTAGAGTGCATTGCAGTAATCAAACCTCGAGGTGATGAGGGTGTGAGTGACTGTGAGAAGGGACTCCCTATCCAAATAGAGCCGCAACTGGCGCACCAGGTGAACCTGTGTGAAAATCCCCCTAGCCACAAGCTGAGAGATGTTACTCTAACCTCAGCTGTGGATCTAGGAGGATTCCCAAGTTGCAGACCCGCAATGAGGGGGTCAAAGTCCCCCCCCCCCCGAGTGATGGATGGACAGATGGAGGTGTCCTTGGGAGGCAGGACCCATAGCCATTCTGTCTTGTCAGGGTTGAGTTTGAGCCTGTTGATACCCATCTAGACCCTCACAGCCTCCAGACACCAGCACATCACTTCAACTCCTGCACTGAATTGGCATGGCATACAACTGAGTGTCATAAGCGTACTGATGGGGTACAAGAATGTAGTCAAGACCTTCAGAATTTTAGCACTATTTCTTCCACCTGGTGAAGGAGTTCAGCTCTACTTGGGAGGCAACTCTTTCATCCAGTTCCCAGAGATGAAAGGAAGTATTCTTTCTAGATGGCAGCAACTTGCAACCTTCCCTGCCAGCTTCCCCATTGACTTTCTGTGGAAGCTGGAAGAGAAGACTGTCAAATGGTGATCAAGGGATGCTTGTCAATTGGTTGTGTGGACAGATTGCCAATCGCCCATATTGCAAACAGCTTGACCATGGGATGGTGGGGTATTATTTTGCAATGACTAGAAGTGCTTTACGGCAGGGATCTCCAATCTTGGCAACTTGAAAACCTGTGGACTTCTACTCTGGAAGTTGAAGTCCACAAGTCTGAAAGTTGCCAAGTTTAGGGACCCCTGCTTTATGTGACATAAAGCACCTGTTCCAAGGCCACTGTAATTGCAAGCTAAATGAATAATTGTAAAATGAGGATTACCTATACTACCCCTGGTGCTGTAGATTCTGGGATAGAACAGCTAAATTTAGCTTTTATTCTAGAATTCAAATAAAAATGTGGCAAGGATAAAAAATTATTAATTTTAAAAGTGCGAAATAAAGTCTATCTAATGTAGGAAACTTCATTTGAATTGCAATGTCCAGTTTAATGCAAAACAAATTGTATTTTCACAAAATGTTGCGGGAAATGGCTGAAATATAAGCCATTGGTATTGCTTTTATGGAATCAAAGGATTCCCACAAAGGTTTTTGGAGAACAGGAGTAAATTGCTTTTTCAACATTTAATCGTTTCTTCATTATCAGCAAAACAAATAATTATAATCCCTTTTACCACTGGTAAATTTCCTTTACTATATCAGCATTAACACCTGTTAATACTAACAGTCACTGTCATAATCTCTATGCCTGCAGTTGTATGCAAAGTTTTACTTGTTTTAATACCAAATACAGCCAATGGGGACTTTATAAAAGTCCAAGGGACATTTCACAGTGTACTTTGGAATAGCTCATATGTTAGAGCTGGTATTGCATTCAAAGCAGATTTCTTTGCTTTTGGTGCAATTCCGTGCTTTCTGAGAAAGAAGAGTTTCCTGGGAAGTGAGTTCATGGTTTGGGATAGTCACAATTTATAATTTAATCCCAAATTAATTTCATGGAGCTCCATTTATTACTCATTTCAATATATTTTGATTTATGCTAAATAGAGCTTTGTGTGTGCCATAGATTTGTGCCTGTTATTTGGATATGATTGTCAAATGGACTGAGAAAATCCAGGTTCAAGTCCACCATGAAAACTTACTGGGTAACTTTAGGCTAATCACCTAGTCTCAAATCAGTCTTCTTCATGTAAGTCATGATGCAATCCTAAATAAAAGGCAGGATATGAATCTAACAAATCATCATTGTTATTGATCTTTATCATTTCCTACCAACAAACCACAATACAATAATACACCGTATCTGGTTTTACAATAAACTTATTCTGTAGCTGCTTTCATTTCATTATAATAAAACTATAATAAATGTTAACACTATTTTTCTAGATGTTTGCTATCTCAAAAAGCAGGAGAGAGGAAGAATGATGCTGTTTTGAAGAAATGAAGGTATATACACTTGAACATCAGTTTTGAATCTATCTGCAACCAATAAAATTGTATTTTCCACTTGATACTTGTTATTTCAAAATTCTTACATATAAAGGCAATGAGGAATGTTTTTCTTTTAAAAAAATTGAAGGTGCTATTCATTCTTATTTTGAATCAGCACGAGTCAAGAATAATTATTCCAACTTAGTTATAAGTGGTAGATAATGGGAACAACCATCAAATATATCCATAGTCATTGTGCTTGTAAAGTCACAAATGCTCTTGTACTAGCAAATTCACTTGCAGACATAAGAAAAGGTTAGTGCCTTATTAAATTGCCTATTATTTCAGAAATACAACTACTGGGGCTTTGAGACATGCAGAATATTAACAATGTACTGTTTGAATAAGACAGTGGAACTAGGTTTTTTTTTTTTCTTGCTCCTCCTTCAAAACAACATATTTTGCATTTCCCAAATTGTATTACTTGACCCAATATATATGAAGTGGATTCACAATACATTCCATGCACAATACATTAGTCCTGTCTTGCCCTGTGTTCAATAACATTTGCTCCTAAGTTCTGCCTATTTAACTCCTCAGGTTTGCTATGCTGCTTCAATATGTTGGAGAAGTGTGTGGGAGGGTATAGATGGGGGTGAGAAATTAGGAAGAATGTTTAGAATATATATATATTCTCAGCAAGGTCACTGAAGGTGTGAAGGTCATGCAGTTGTCCACCTAAAGTGGGGATGTCAAACATGCATCATCACATGTCACCATGTGACATATAGCAACTTTCCCCCCTTCTCTAAACCAGGCATGGACATGGCCAGCATGTGACACATCAGGCTTGCATGTCATGAGTTTGACACCTAAAGCAAGAAGGAAGTTGTGCTGGGCAGCAGCAGTAGAGGAAGATGCTACAATGGATGATCATTTTGGTGACAATAGCAAAGGCATAATTTCATCAAGAAAGACCACATGGAAAAGATATCATAAAATGATCTATGCTATAGCACTAGATTATGGGCCCGTCAGGACAGATGGTATTCAACACATTACTGAAGAAAAGCTGAGAATCTTTTGAAGTTGTTATGATACTCATGATATAGGTAGATTAAAGCCTTTAGAACGCCTAGATGCTGATGTTGCTAGTCGGAAAAAATAAAATCTGAAGCTGCAAAGACAGAATTATATAGAAAGATGGAATAAAAGTAACATGAACGTGGAAAGATTCAATACAGTGAAGATGAAATGAAATAATTGCATACTGAGATCTTACGTATCATTGACTAGAAATGAACTGAAACTTGACTCTTTCAGTCAGAAGACCATGCTATATACTTACTCAGGCACAAAAACAACCTTGAGCACTACTTCAATGGAATGCTGTAAGTGCTGCAAATAATATCAAGTTGACCTAATAGTTGGCCACGTGATAGGACAGTTACCATGTTTGTGCTCTAGCCATTAAGGCAGAAAATAAGTAATTTTACATTGAAGTTCAATCTGAAATCAAGACAATGTGCAAGCAAGAGGCACTGCTTGGGGTTGCTTACTGGAATGCGAAGTTGGATATAGTAGGATGAAAATGTAATGGAAAGTGTGATTTAGGGGGGAAAAAAAAACCCATTTGCTAACATAATCTTAAAACAATCAACAGTGGGCACCTGATCATCCATGTATAGATGGAGTATATATAAAGCTCTGGGTATGTTTTTCCTATCAAAGTAAATGAGGTTGAATGTGTTTAATTTTAGAAGAGCTGTGTGCGTGTGTGTGTGTACATAAACTGTATATAGTAGATAATCAGGAGTGGGCTACTGCCTGGACAGGGGGGAACGCAGTGGGGCAGCAAAAATGGAGCTCCACCCCAGAACACCCAATTGTTGTACACTGACCTGAGTCGCCTCGAGAAAGGCGGCATAGAAATCAAATCAAATAAAATAAATAAATAAATAAATAAATAAATAAATAAATAAATAAATAAATAAATAAATAAATAAATAAATAAATAAATAAGTAAGTAAGCAGGCAGGCAGGCAGGCAGGCAGGCAGCAGGCAGGCAGGCAGGCAGGCAGGCAGGCAGGCAGGCAGGCAGGCAGGCAGGCAGGCAGGCAGACAAATAAATAAACAAATAAATAAATTTGCACTGAAAGATATTGAAACAAAATGCATAACCCACGCCCACAGTGTGGTAGTAAAAATTTTGGTAGCCCATCACTGCCTAAAGGATACCAGTGGACAGACAGTACTGAAATTCTGTATAGTAGAGATGTCAACATCCAAAATCTCTTAGAAGATAAGATCCAATTTCCAAGAACCTCTAATGATAGAAGATCAATTATTGACCAATCTCAAATTATCATATTTTGGTCACATTATTCAAAGACCTAACTATCTTGAGATCTTTATAATGCTGTGGAAAATGGAATGAAATAGAAGAAAACATCCAACAGCAAGATGAATGGACAGTGATGAATTCATAGTTAGAAGATCTGAAGGACCAGGTTGGGGGCATAACATCCTGGAGAAGTTGTATCAATTTGGATACTAGGAGTTTATATTGATTTGATGGAGCATAATGACTCAATCAATAACTTTGTCTATCTAGTGTTGTTTTCATATATTCTTTTAAGTTTTCGTTATAGGCAGGGGTGGGCTAGTGCCTGGATGGGAGGGAACACAGTGGGGTACGAAAATGGGGGCTCCACCCCAGAGCACCCAATTTGCACTGAAAGATGTTGGAAGAAAATGCAGGGCATCCTGCATAAGCCACGCCCACAGTGTGGTAGTAAAAATTTTGATAGCACTTCACTGGTTACAGGCATGCATTTTATAAATATCTCATAGCTTTTAGAGATTTCTGTTTTAAAAATTCTGTTTTCCAATACAAAATATGGAAATTTAAAGTATTATTTTTGTCTTTCTATGAAACGATGGCAGTAAATGTGTTGAAATGAAAATACTGTAGCAAAGTAGACATTTTACATTTTAAATGCCTTTCTATATGCTTTAGATATATAGTATCTGCATTTTATGTATCTTCTAGGGTTCATTGTATCTATCTTAGCATTTTAACCTTTGTCATTTAACTCTATCCAACTTTAAGCATTCTGCAGCTGTTTCTACAGGATTAAATTTCCTTCCTAGGACGTTGAATCTTTTATGCTGTTCTATAATTGTAGCCTTTTATTAAAGGCATTATAAGCAACATAAAAGTCTGCTATACTGGCATTTTCTACCAGCCATTTGAAGTAATGCAGAATATTTTATAAACAGAGCATAAATTACTATGTATCAACAATTTTCTCAGATTTATTGCCTTTGAATCTCTGTGTAGATCTGAACAATTTCACAAATTGGAAATGGCTTCACCACATTGTGTTGTGTATTTATAAGAGGTTCCCAATTACCAACCTTCTTTTTCAAAGTCTTTTAGATATAGTCAGTTCTTATCTTTTAGTCAGTTCTTACATGGCTTCTTTTTAAAACACATTTTTGCACAGAATATGTATCAGTTTGTGTTACTCAGTGTTAAGATTCATTTGGTTAGATGTCAGTATGATTAACCAGTAGATAAACAGTTTTGTCAACCAAAGCCCTATAAAGTCTCCATTCTGCTGAAACTGATCTAAGTGAAGCTGGTCTTCAGGAACAGGAAGAGGAGAAATCAAAATCCCGCACAATAGGAAGGTTACATTATAAAATTCGGCTGAAATAGAGAACAGAGGTAAATTGAATGTTTGCCCTTAACGTCCATTGAGAGCTTTAGGAACAAAAATATACCCCATCTTCATTTTGCTACCCAATCTGCTGCTACTGTTCTAAATAAGCTATTTTATTTTATTTTTTTCCTCTAATCAGGAAAATTATCTGGGCTACTTAAGGATCACAAAATACATTGGTACCTCTACTTACAAACTTAATTCATTCCATGATCAGGTTCTTAAGTAGAAAAGTTTGTAAGAAGAAGCAATTTTTCCCATAGGAATCAATGTAAAAGGCCCTGTTTCGTCCCAGGAGATTCTCCATGAAGGCTTCTCTCCACCTTTTCTGGCCCTGTTTCCTCCCAGGAATTCTAGAGAGGCCCCATGGAGGCTTCTCTTGCCTTTTCTGGTTACAGTTTCAGAGGCTCGGGTTTGTAAGTGGAAAATAGTTCTTGAGAAGAGGCAAAAAAAATCTTGAACACCCGGTTCTTATCTAGAAAAGTTGTAAGTAGAGGCATTCATAGGTAGAGGCGTAAGTAGAGGTACCACTGTATATAGCTATGTAACATCATGACATTAATTAAATTTGGCTACACCAGGGATTCACAGTGTTCTCAACTTTAAGACCACATTGTTCTCTGAGAGCAGGGGTGTCAAACTGACAGCCTGCAGGCGGATGCATCATGCCCACCCAAAACTCTGCAAAAGGGAAAACATTGTGATACATCATGTGGCAGCAACATGTATGACACCCATGTCTTAGAGGAAAAGTACTACAGTTGATGGGGTCAAGACAGAAATGGACAGACTTATACTTTTCTTTGCTTTTTCCTCTTCTCTTTTTGTAACCATTCATTTTAGGGTTACCTAGATCTGGGCTGCAAAAATACAGATGACCATTTTTCAGCAGCATCCAACAAATTGTAATTCAGTCCTGCCAAATAATTATACTCAGGATTTTAACAGTCCAGGGTTAAAGACTAGCAACTCTGATTCATCTGTTACTCATTTAATCCCCCATTTATTGTCTTCTATATCCATACCTAAATACAAAGCAACCCACTGTGATTGTCTCCATATGTTTGCTAGTACATTCCCAAACTACTGGATCTTTAGCAAATGAAATCAGGTCTAATAAGATGACAGATATGCAAGCACAGTAAGCATCAGTCAAATGAATTTTGAAAGGCAATATTTTCCCTTGGGTTCCATCAACTTTTGTTCCTTCTAGGATGACTCAAAGCCAAACAAGCTTTATAGTAGTGAATAAAGTGCACAACTGTAGAATGAATTGGACAGCCAGAACTGACCGTAGTATTTGCAGTAGACTTCTTCCTTTCCCTCTTCCTCTTCTTCCTTCCCTTCCTCCTCTTTTTCCTCCTCTTCTTTTTCCTCCTCTTCTTCCTCCTCTTCCTCCTCCTTCTCCCTCTCTCCCTCCTCCTCCTTCTTCCTTAATTATGATTTCTTTAACATATGAAATTTTGCATAACACTTGAAATTACATCTAATGTAGTTATTTCCTGAATAACCTTTGGCAAAAGACCATAATTTTGTCTAAGAAATAATGATCCTTACAAATTGTACAGCTTTGCTCTGTAGAGTAAGCTACTGTCTTTATCATATCAGAAGGTACAGTATTATGCCTATCTCCATTCAATTTTATTTTCTTAAAAAATCAAGGAATTTTCACCATATAAATGTATATTAAAGCTGTCTATATTAATCTACATTCTTGTTATTTATGTAAATAATTTTCATCCTCTCTTTAAATATATAGCTTGCTCTATCATAGTTAGAATGTTTGTGTAATAATTGTACTTATATCATCTCCAATTACCTCCATTTTTTCATAATTACATTAGGCTATACTTTAAAATTTGCAATTGCTTTTCCTGGGAAACATTATTTCATCAATTTTGGTATTATTTATGTATTTATATATTTATACGAGCTGGAGTGGCACAGTGGTTAGAGTGCAGCATTGCAGGCTACTTCAGCTAACTGCTAGCTGTAGTTTAGCAGTTCAAATCTCACCATTGGCTCAGGCTCCTCTCCTTCCAAGGTGGGTAAAATGAGGACCCAGATTGCTAGGGGCAATATACTGATTCTGTCAACTGCTTGGAGAGGGCTGTATATAAGTCAAATTGTTATTGTTATTGCTATTTGTTTTATTATTATGTGGAACAGACACCATTTTCCCACAGAAACTCCTTAATGTCTGTCTGTCTTTTCCCTCTTTACACTTCTGGGATATCCCAGATACCAATGCAATAATAATCCCGGAATGGTGAGAACAGTTTCTTAACTAGAAACAATTGGAAGAAATAAATGCCTCTTTAATTTTTTAAAAGGGGAAGGAAGAGACCATAGTACTCTTCTGTCACTCAAAGACAACTACAAACCACAGAGTGCTATATTCTCAAGATTGTAGTTTCGTTCATTGCTTTTACGGTATTACCATCTCTTTAGAGTTTTCAGTGAAAGTACAAAACCCGGTGACTGACTGCAGCGGAAGTCTTAGAATAGCAATGAAGTATGTCAAAGGCCAGTCATTTCTGGAGCTCAGGTTCCTTTACAATTCTTGCACACCAATTTCTAAGCTGTCCTTTGGAAACTCTGTGGAAAGCAGCAACCACCATATGAGGAGCCATTGTTGTAGAAGCCCTCAGGCTGAAGAAAAGATCATTATACATACCACTTGTCTGCTGACTTAAGCAGAATGAAATTATTTAGCCTTTTCAAAACAACGCTGTCTCCATTTTGTAGGCAAGGTCAAGGCATCAGGATCTATGCCTCTCTTTTCCCTAACCCACAATTATTAGCAATGCCACTAGTAAATGTATTGGAACCTCACTTGTTTTGGTGCTGTTATTAAAGAATAAATAGATCTCGAGGAATTACACTGCATTGGGAGTGAATACCTGACAAGCAGGAATGCTATGGCCAGAAAGCAAAAAAGATCAGTTTAGCTACACTTGAAGGTGGCCTTGTGTATAAATAGAACAGTGAAGTAGATATTTACCACTCTGAACCTGTCAGTCTGGATATACGATAGCTTTAAGGTTTCATTATGTTCAGAGAGAGAAATGCACGCACTGTCAATTGCCAAAAAGAGAAGCTTCATTGCTTCATGCTTAATCTGGGGCTAAGGAAAATATAAGCTCTCTTAAAAGTTGCTTTTTTTCTCCAAGCAGCACCCCCTCCCCAGCTTACGAATGTAATTCACAATTACTTTTATTAGAGGGCCACTTTAAAGCAAAGATAAGGGGGAGGGGTTAGCCCCGCTTTCCTATAAATTTCCTGAAAAGCCATATGGATTCATCTCTTAACAGGTTTTCACCACTATTCACTGGCGAGTGATACTCCCAAGTAGTATTAAATTAACTCTCACTGCCAGCTGCTGGCCACTATAAATCTACTACAGTTTATATAAATATATACACACATAAATACACACACACACATGTAGGTCTTAGCTTATTCGGGTCTTTTCCTGTGTAAGATTGATAGAATCTTGGCGACAGTTCGACTAGGTCCCACTCGTCATCTTCAGGCTGGTGTTTTCGGCTTCATGCTAGGGCAAACAATACATGGTTAGAGCTGTTGTCTTTCTATTAATATTGGTGTGTGTGTGTGTGTTGAGTGCTGGTCTAATTGCTGTAAGCGGGTTGGTTGGCTGTGTTGTGACATCTTTATTAGTTGATGGGATAACACCTTGAGTAGTTGATGAAATTGATGTTTGCAGATTAGGGGTGCCATCCTGAGTAGTTGTTGCAGTTGATGTTTGGAGATTAGTCGGCTGTTTTGTAATGCATGTCTGTGGTGTAACATGTTTTCTTATTAAAAATAGTTTATTGAGTTTTACAAAATAAAAGAGGGAGGGGAGGTGGGGGGGAAAGGTCCAAGGAGTGAAAAGGATGTAGAAAGGTAAACAAATAAATACATCATAATGCAAAAAATAAAAATTGAGGTATACAGAAAATTAACAAGATCTTTGAGTATTTGTTTTATAATATTACATTTCATATTATAAAGAGAATGTATAAAGTGTATATACATAATCCATACTAATAAATATTCTTATAGAAGACCCAAAAAGGGGAAAATTGGGAATAAGAAGTAAAGAATAGGCAAGTATAAGGGGGAATAGGAAATAGGAAGGGGGATGAGAGGGATCTGCAAAGTCGCAGGCAATTTCAGGATATGCGACATATTAACAGAATGAAGTACTTGGAGTATATAATAAAATAATGTAAAGCTTCGGTAACATGTTTTAATTTTATAGCCAATAAGGGCATGGCTAGCTGATGAGAGCTAAATAGTTTGAAATAGATCTATACTAGTCTCCCTTCGTTTTCATTTTCAACAAAAATATATTACGCATATAGAATATAGTTTGTTGGCTATAAAGTTAACTGCCTGGATGGCCCCTTGATGGGTCAAGAGGCAAAAAAAAGGAAGTATTATGCTCCCTCCCATATTTGGGTGATTCAACAGGAAAAAAAAAACATATATAACTTTTCCCTAGTACAAACTGAGACAGGAGGAGAACTTGTGTCCTAGAGGTTAAAAGCTACTGCTTTATAGGCAGACAGACTGCAGAGGTTCAAATCACAGTAAGGGTATGGCTAGCTGATGAGAGCTAAATAGCAAAATGTAGATGGGAGGAACAGATTCAAATGCTAATGGATACTTTTGTGTTTCCCAGCATGAAGATAGACTTAAATGGCTAGTTTATGATCACATAATAGTTAAGAACAACAACTGTTATGGAGATAATAGAGGATGTTTTCTGCTCAAGCATTATATAAAATTAAGAAATTGTTTCTGTTTTGAGATACAGTGATCCCTCGATTAGTGCGGGGGTTACATTCCAAGACCTCCTGCACTAATCGATTTTCCGCGGTATAGTGGTGTGGAAGTAAAAACACCATCTGCGCATGCACACCCTTTTTCCATGGCCGCGCATGCGCAGATGGTGGAGCCGGGGAGCGACGAAAGTGCGGAGGCTGGCAATGGTTGTTTTTAATGTCGGCCACCCACCCAGCGCCTCCGGCCTCCTCGCCGCTACCCCCCGTCCGCCCGATTCGCCCCTCTCACCGGCTTTCTTGGGGCACGAGTCCTCTTGCAGCAGCGCTGGCGACAAACAGCTTCTCGGCGTTTAGAATGCCCGCCTCCTTCCCTCCCTCCCTCCTTCCCTCCCTCCCTCCTTCCCTCCCTCCCTCCTTCCCTCCCTCCTTCCTTCCTTCCTTCCTTCCCTCCTTCCTTCCTTCCCTCCCTCCTTCCTTCCCTCCTTCCTTCCCTCCCTCCTTCCTTTCTTAAAAAGCACTTAAACAATGACAGAATAAAAACCCACAGCCCTCACCTGTGTTTGAATTTCATTCACTCAGTCATTCATTCATTCTTCTGTATGCCACTCAGTCCCAACACTTTTAACCCACAAATTACCATTTCCCATCCCCTTAATTACTGTACTGTACTGTACCTCTACCTGTACCTGTACTGTACACATTGAATAAGACACTTAGTCATCCTGATAGTTAGAAATGATATCAATATTTATTTACAATTTTACATTTTTGGGGGGAGGGTTAGCATAACTAGGATAACTCGGGATCTTCTTCTATCTTCTTCTATCACCATTTCATCGGGCACTTCTACAATGGACGCTGAAGGTGATGGTGTGACATGATCTTGGTTTTCGTGACAAACATAGTTATGGGCAGTTGTTGGCGCAGTTTCTTTTTCTGGGGGTCTTCAGAGTCATCAGCACCTTCACCAGCACCTTCATCTGCAGAGAATGACAGGAAAGGGAGAGAGAAGTGACTCTTGAATGAAAGCATACAGTACTATATGGTAAAAGCACTTAAATAATGACAGAATAAAAAAACCGATCCCTCACCTGCGTTTCCCTCATCTGCAGCTTCCAACTTCATAAGGCGTTTGTTTCTAGGCATCACCATTCTTTTTGCAGCCTTGTTGAATGTCATCAGAGAACTTTGCCTTATCTTCTTTTCGTCTTTCCGAATGGATCGCACACTCGATTCGTTGATCCCATAATGCCGACCAACATCTGCATAAGAGCGTCCCTCTTTCAGCATGTCCAAAACTTCAATTTTCTCCTTAATTGTGAGTATCCTCCTGCTCTTTTTAGCGTCGCCGCCTCCGCTCCGCATGCAACGTTTAGGAGCCATCTTCCAACAAGTCTTAACAAGTTCCAACAGTTCCAACAGTTCCAAAGCTTTTTTTTGCAATTGCGAAGCTGATTGGCCAAGATTTCGGCCAATCAGCAATGGCCGATGTCAGTTTGGTGATGACGTATGATGTCATCGGGCGGGAAAAACCGTGGTGTAGGAAAAAAACGCGGACTATTTTTAAATGTATTATTTTTTGAAAAACCGTGGTATAGCGTTTCGCACTAATCGAGACCGCACTAATCGAGGGATCACTGTATATGAGAGTTTTGTTCAGCTTGTGGGGGTGTTGAATTTCAGAAGAAGTTATCCAAATATTATCCATCATAAAAACTGAAATGCAGGTTCAATGTGAAAAAAAAGTCTGAGAGTTCTCCATTAGGGAAGATGGCTGAGGATATTGACTTCTCTGAAGTCTGAGCTTCAATCCCTTCATATTTCATTATGTTTGTGGTGCTGTCTAGCAAGCAATTGCGATTTGATCTGCTTCATGGAATAATTGTACATTGCAGTTGTGTAAGAATTAACCATAAGTTTGGGAATCAAAATTTGCAAGCTTCTGGTATTGTGTTAGGATTTAAACGTTGGAAAGTGGAAGCAACATCAACATGTGATTGTTTCATCTTTACTTCTAGGAATTCGTAAATTACTCAAGACCCACCTATATCGCCAGGCATGGGGGAACTGAGACACCTTCCCCAGGCTTTTATATATTATGTTTGGTATGTATGTGTTGTTTGGTTTTAAATGATAAGGTTTTATATGTCTTTTTCTCTTTTAATATTAGATTTGTTCCACTGTAACATTGTTTTTTTCATTGTTGTGAGCCGCCCCGAGTCTTCAGAGAGGGGAGGCATACAAATCTAATAAATTATTATTATTATTATTATTATTATTATTATTATTATTATTATTATTATTTCTAGGAATTGAGCTCCCTTTCCAAGAACATTATTTTTAGGAAATCTCTCCCCTGTGTTCATAATTTTGGTAAGAAACAGAGAAATGCTATTGAAGTGAAGCAATAGATTTACAAAGGTGATCAATATCATGATTAACTTGGTAATGTAGAAAGCTGATCAATCATATTATTGATCAGTTTAAGGAATGCATCAGAATAACCATGTAGTAGTATGGTTATATGTGTCAATGGCAGTGTACACAGATATTGAACTAGTCAAATTGTCTTGCAATGGATACACATAATATTAAACAGAACCGGAGCCAAAGGCTTCACAAAGTTTTAATTCCAATCTATAAAATTAATCTCCAGGGCATCTTACAAAATGACAAATAACAGTAACAACAATAAAGAAAACCTTCATAATTAATAGACGTTGTTTCCTCCTAACATTGAAAGTTTAATGAAATTAGGGGTCTGTTATGTCATGCAACATTCTCATTCTCATTCTCTAAGCATCATTTTTAACCCCACATCTAATCAATGTGCATATGAAATCAAGAAGCACAACCAAGTACACATTACTGATGAGCAATTCACCTTCCACCAGGTTTTAAATCACTCGGGTATGCTTGAGTTTTGTCGATGAGGATGGTAGAATGGCTGATTGTTTTGTGAGAATTATTTCCCAACTGGAAATCATAGCACGAATACATTAATGGTATTTATTAATCAGAGGGCACTCCGGGAATCATAATTTGGGCTAGCTTCTTCGATATGGTTTTAGGTTTTATAAATGAACAATTGATGATTTGATTGGTTCTAAATTGCAGACAGGTTTTAAAAGTTCAGATACAGGTAGTCCAGAGGTGGATTCCACTTACCTTTGCCACTGGTTCACATCGCAACGATTCACATAGCCCTGCTTGTGTGTGCGCGCATCCCCTTGTGAGAATTCACTTCACACATGCTCAAAAGGTGGTTTCATTGCTTCAGGCAAAGAAATGTCAGTATTAACCTGGGGGTGGGCAGGAGGACATTTTTCATAGCAAAGGACAAGGAGAAGCCATCCAAACAATGAAAAAATCAGGGAAAATTCCCCCCAAAGGATGGCAGTGTGCAGAGACTGGCACAGACAGAAATGAATCCAAGACACCATCTTCACCTCACCAGCAAGTCACTAACGGTGCGGGAAATCTAGTCCAAACCAGGAAGAACTCACCTCTGAGTAGTCCTTGACTTATGACCACAATTGCAATTGGAATTTCTTTTGTGAATCATTATGGTCATAAATCAAATCAGATCCAATATTATGATGATTTGTATGGCGGTCAGCTTCCCCTCATTCCCCCCCCCAAAAAAGGTGGCCAATTTGACTTCAGGATGCTGCAAATGATCATAAATGCAAGCTTATTGGCTAGCAGCTAAATTGCATTCACATGTCTTTGGGAATGATTCAACAGTTATAAATGTGAGTATAGTTTTTAAGTTGCTTTTCCAAGCAACTTATAACTTTGAACCATCATTAAACAAATGGTTACAGGTCAAGGACTACCTGTAGTCTTATTGCAATCTATAAAGAGTAATATTTCACTCTAATTCTTTGAACATATTTATAATGCAATTGAGGCTCAGAATTTTTTAAAAACATTCTCAAATAGAGAAATTCTTGCAAGCCAAAAGATTGTATTCAAGAATTGCATTCATGAATCAATGTTTAGAATTAGTGGCCAGTTTATCGCTTGAAAATGCCTATAGGTCATCCTGACACTCTTAGACTTCAAAGTTATTATTAGTAGAATATTTTTCTGTATTTGCCTATAATTTTATTCTCCATAGTTTTCTATGTCTAGTTGTCTAGATGAAATGTCTTATTCTTTCTTCATGTGGTTTTCAACAGTCCTCCTCAGAGACCTACTCAGAAATTTCTACGGCAATTACTTTATTTTGGCAAAGAATATTCTTCATTTTGGCAAAAACTTCTCCAAGCACACATACTGGGTGCTGACATACTGTATATAGGAATTTATGGGGTAACAATTATGTTAGTAAAGGTAGAATCATCATATATACACCTCTACATCCCACCTAAGAGCCTGTATGGTATAGTGATTAAGGTATCCTATTCAATCTTCCTAGAAACTGGAAGACTGGGCGTTCTATCCCTTACATAAAAAGCCAACTAAGTGACCTTGAGGTAGTTTCTCTCTCTCAACACTAGGAAGGCAATGGCAAACCACTTCTGAAAAAGCTTGCCAAGAACACTACAGGGACTTAACCAGGTAGTCTCCAGGAATCAGATATGATTGATTGGAAGAAAAAAAAAGTCTGCAGATGTGGAGTACTGCCAAAATTCTAGCTTCAGTAAATGAAACTGAGCATGTAGAATGGTCCCCAGTTGTTACCAGATGCTTCACCGTGGGGAAAGAAACCTTAACCTCTAAAGCATTGTTCAAAATGTCATCAACCACTGGAAGATTGTTGTCCCCAATGAGCTTAAATAAGGAACATCAACAATATTTGACAGCAATATTATATGCCTATCCAAAAAACCTTCATATTCCCTTACTTTTAATTATAAAAAGTAGAGTGCTAGTTCAAAGATTGGTTTCCACAACAGAGTACATAACATAGCTTTGGCATACATAGAAACTAATTTTTACAAATGGTAATTATACCTAGGACTCCAGATATTATCTTTATATCTAGCTAAACCATTGATTATATAGTGTGATTGTTTTGACAGCAGTTGTCTATGATCTAAGGAAGTCATGATTGTTATCCCTGCTTGCTCTTCTGACTGCAGGTATCTGGGATTGGTCCTTAGATCTTGGCTAAGAAAGGACCAACCCCTATATGATTCATAATTTGGTTGAAAATTTGTATCATCAATGAAGCTCTAAAAGATCTACCATTATGGTGGAAATCAGGCAGTAGCACTCTAGAATTCTGGCTTGCTAAAAATACCTGAAATAGGAACTGGCCAAGAATGAAACTGGAAAATGCATTCTTCACAGCTTCTTTCCAACATTAGTATTGCCTTGTTTCAGAGCTCTCTCTAAGGCAGGAGTGTCAAACATTAGAATTGTGTTTGACCTCAGGGGGCCAGAGTGGTGTTTCCAGGGTAGCCATGGCCAGCTTGACATCACTCACGTTGAGGGTCTCTGCCAGAGTGCTCTGCCAGCGAAAACCAGTTCCTGAGCTCCATTTTTGGCTGGGATGGCCTCCTGCAGCCCTCTGCCAGCAAAAACAGAGTGCGGGGGGACCACACATAGCCCACCCAAGCAAGGAGGAATTGCTCCCAGTTCAGCTATGCCTGCCAGTCATTGAAGTGGTGGAAGCGATCACAGAACAAGGCTTCTCCCACCTGCCTGATGCCACCAGTTGGGTTTTTTTACCCTCTGCACATGCACAGAGGGTAAAAGAACTCAAAGCTGGTATCTGGGCAGGTAGGTGAAGCCTCACGCTGTGATCGCTTCCGGTTCTACAACAATCAGCAGGCACGCCCAAACTGGGAGCATTTCACCCCTGTCCCAAGCTCCATTTTTGCTGGCACTGTGGGCCGGTCCTTTGTTGTTTCCAGGATGGCCCCATGGGCCAGATTTAAGTACCCCATGGACCCTGTCTGGCCCGTGGGCCTTGAGTTTGAACCCCCCCCCAATCTAAGGACTGAAAATGGTGCAATTTTTTGTAATAAGATAAAATAAACATTATTATATTAAGCTTTGCACAACTTGGATGGAAATTATTTGGGAAGGATAGAAAATGCATCTTGGACTTTAATGTAGAAACCCTGTTTATAATCTATATTTCAGGCTTCCTTTTTCAATCAATGCTAAAAAAAATATTGGGAAAACAAATGATTGTTTATCTGACTGATGTGAGCACAAATACAATTCTCCCACTATTGTGATGCTCTTATAATTATATATAATTATAGTTTTGGCACAATTGTTTCCTTTTAAAATATTGTTTTGTGGGAATCTAATCTTTTCACTAAATGCTAAGCACCTTGTGTCTGGTGCCAACATATCAGCGGTGGACTATGAGCCGGAACGCTAAATTGCGCTCACTACCGCAGCTTGTAAATTCTTGCAGGGCCAACGTGATTTTGCTGCTGCACCTGTGGAGGAAGCAAAATTGTGCATGGAGTCGCAGATGCACCCATGTTTCAGCATGCACAGAAGCAAAAAACCCTCACCAAAACACGGGCGCACCTGCAGCTCCATGCACGATTTTGCTTCCTCCACAGGTGCAGCAGCAAAATCGCACTGGTCATGCAAAACCTACGAGTCACGGTGGCAAACGCAATTTAGCATTCTGGCTCTTAGTCCACCGCTGCAACATATACAGTCAAAAACTAGTATGATATAATTTTCATCCTAATAGGATAGCATAGTTGTAATTTTTATTTTTAACTTTTGGGGTTTTTAAAAAAATAATAATAGTCATTCATACTTTTGTGTAAAACAATTCAATTTATGAGCTGCAAAGTCTTGCAATACAAAGTAAAATTAAAGGTACATTATATTTGAGTTCTGGAATAAAAGCAAAATAAAGTCATCATGAAAAATATAGTACAAGGAATATAATATAATAAATGTAATAAATGTATACAAAATAAATATTATTTTGTTGGCTGGAGAACTCTGGGAGCTTAAGACCTTATATCTTAAATCTGGCAAGACTAAGAAACATTGGTCTAAATCTTTGCAATTTATCAGGTTGCTCTTTAGCTTATAATATGTATACAGCTGGAATAATTTCCGTACTTAAACTATTATGAAAATTAATGACACTCTAGCACTCCTTCAAGGAATTCTTTCTTCCTTTATGTATTCCATGTTTCTGCATTTGTAAGTCTTCTAGGCCAGTAGGTTATTAGCATCAGCTGTCTTTCATGATCTTGGAGCAATGCTTCATTTATTTCATACTTCCTATATCAATTGACATTACAGAATACAGTAGTTCAGCTTTGGGCAATATGCTTGACTTTCCTGAAAATTTCATTCCTCCACTGCCAAATGCTGTTTGATTTGAGTAGTTCACTAAAAAGATTAAGAACATCTCCAGTTATTCCTTAGCTGAACGATGGATTTCTAAGACGGCTTTGCTTAATATGACCTTACTCTGCATTTATTTATGCAGTGTCCAACATATGTGAGCTCTACCAGATGTACAAAATGTTTGACTTTATTCAGAGACCTTTATAAGTCCCCAAGGCTTTAGAAAGTCTCTGGCCATAAGTAAAACTGTAAACCAAGATGTTATTCATGAATACCAAAATTCCATCAACACCAAAGCATCTTACACTTTTTACACAAGTGCAATATTTCTTTTTAGAACTGCTACAAAATCCCAAAGGGGTCTTTTGAGGGGGAAAAAAAATCTATGAAATGGTTTAGTAATTATAATTAATTTGACACAAATTAATTTGATCTGCTATATCATTAGCATAATCAAGCAGTGAGAATATTGAGCACCTGCAAATTTATCTATAATAAGAAGAATGCGCTTCTCTTTTTTGCACAACTTACTTTAGCTGTTTTAGACTTTGGCATTAGGCAAAATATTCTTATTTTTTCTTGGACAAAGTTATTATCAATAAGTTCTACTCCATTGGCCCAGCGATTGTTTGAATCATTCCACCTTTCGAATCACAGAAAAGAATTGTATCATACTGCTGAAATGAATTGTGTAGGTACTAGCTTCATCTTTAAAGTTTATCTTTTCCCGTGTAAGTTTCAGCGATTTCTGGTGACATTTTGACAAGGTCCCACTTGTCATCTTCAGGCTGGTGCTTTTGTCCTTGTGCTAGGGTGAATACAGCGAGACCTGAGCTGCCTTCCCTTTATAAATACTGGTGGGTGGGTGTGGAGTGCTGGCTCAGCAACTGCAAGTTGTATTGAAACTTCCTGGTGAGTCAGTGGAGTAACACATCAATGACCCTAGGTGTTACCCCATTGACTCAGTGAGGTGAAAATAAGGCCAAAATAGTCTCCTAGTCTCCCTTAATTTTCAAATTCAGCAAAAACATGTGACACATACAGAATATAGTTTGTCAGCTATGATTAAATTAACTGCCTTGGAAATGGCCCTGGGTTGGTCCAAGAGGCAAAAAAGGAACTGTGATGTTCCTTCAATATACCAGGGTGATTTGACACAAAAAACCCATGTAACCCTTCCCTGGTACAGAGATGAAGGGATTGGATACTGTAGCCTAGAGGTTAATTCTCTGCCTTACAAGGCAAAGGTTGTAAGTTCAAGTCCCAGTGAGAGTATGGCTAGCTGATAAGGCCAAAATAAGGCCGAAATAGATCTATCCTAATCTCCCTTAATTTTCAAATTCAGCAAAAACATGTTACAGAGAGAGAGAGAGAGAGAGAGAGAGAGAGAGAGAGAGAGAGAGAAATAAATGAGCCTCAGACGCTCTCAAGGGTTAATTGGTTTATATTCCAAGGTCTAAGAATAACATTGCTTTCAGCCACTACTAAGTAATCAGATGCGAACTGCGAGCGGCGCTTGGGTGCCGGTATTTATACTCTTTTTCCCCCGCCTGAATACAGGCTGACAGTTTTAAAAAATTCCCGCGCAAACAAAACAACCAATCAATTTCAAACATTTCAATTTGAATTATTTACATTTAACCCATGCATATTCAACAGATAGATAGATAGATAGATAGATAGATAGATAGATAGATAGATAGATAGATAGAGATAGAGAGAGAGAGAGAGATAGAGATAGAGATAGAGAGATAGAGAGAGATATAGAGATAGAGATAGAGATACAGTATATTCTTCCCTCCTCTCTCCCCCGCTCTCTCTCCCCAATCCTGAACTGCGCCCCATGTATCCTTGTTCTCTTCCCCACCTTGTAGCAGTGACTTACCTCCCTGCTAGCCTTGGGCTTTCTGCTGGCTTCTCCATGCAAGTTTCCCCCAAACATAACAGGAATTTGTTAGGAATTTGAAAAAAGAAAAAAAAGAGGGAGGGATTTCTGATGCTCTCCGGCAGTTTTCCACAAGGAAACTATGGGGAAACTGGCACAAAATCAGAAGTCACTCCACTCCTCCCATGGTCATTCTGTCTCTCTGTTTAGGTAAGGAAATCTCACTGAAATGATGACCGAACAGGCCACGGGTTGTCTAGTTCAGCGATAAAGATTACATTTTACTATAGCCCATCTGTTTTCTGGCAGCAGATGTTCATATAAAATTTTGATCTAATAATCCCCTTTGGTTGGGTGATATTTTAGCATAATAGGAAAGAGCAAATGGGTTATCTATCTTCAATAATGAGAAGAAAAGGAGGATGCATAAAACCCATTAATTTACCTGTGAGTATTATTGTCAACCTTCTTCATTATCAGTATCATTTGTAAAGATTGTAAAGACATCTTCCTCTCACTGGTGCCCTCCAGATGTGTTAGTCAACATTTCCCAAAGTCTCTATTGAGCCTGCTCTGGAGCATTGTTAGAAATGTATACAATATAGATGAGGCACCAAAATGATAAAATGGACATAAATTGTCAGTTGTTTTTTCTGTCTACATTTAAATTAGCTCCCACATCCTCTGCATTGACACTTACACTAATAGATAAGGAAAAAGACTTTCACACAAAAAAGTCAATACTTTTGGACCTGTTCTATTTGTAACAGAATTGGCCAAGATAGTCTTTTTAAAAATGATATCTGTTTTTATATAATTCATTAATATTGCTTAAGCATTTATACATTTTCCTTGTTAAGTGAGTTAGTAAATGGTGTTTTTGACAGCCTTCATTAATATCATGCAACTTGTTCTTTTTACCAAACTTTTTGAAAGAAAGGAATATAATACGGTAAATTCAATTTGAAATTCTGGTTCTTATCTAGAAAAGTTCTTAAGTAGAGGCATTCCACTGTATTCCCCTGGAAATTGAACCCTGGTATTGAGAGTTTGATTTTAATGTATCTAAAGCCTGGATGTTGTTAAAAATAGAACAGTTACAATCCCAGGCAACTTTCTAAAACTTTGGGTGACTTTTCCCAGAACTGCTCCCAAAATTACTGTCAAACAATAATTTTAATTTGGCAAATGGAAGATTTTTAAAAAAAACCACATCAGGAGCAATACTATTAACTATATATAATTAATCTCATTTTAATTCAATTTTAATTAAAGTCAGACAAATGTAGTTTTTTCGTGGCTCTGTCCACATTTGGGAAGATCTCCTAACATGCTACTGATAGATCAAGTGTACTCTCCAAAATACTCTATGCTCCTAGTTCGGAGAAACGGGTAAAAATTGCTACCTTAGATGAGGTGCAGGTAAGTTTATATGATCTGCAATTGTTGAGAGGGTTCAAGGCATAATTCCAAGTGGCACTGTAAGAGGTGGTGCAGACAATGAAACTCATGTGAGCATCCATGTTCTCCAGTCTTTTGATTCATACATGTCAGGTACAAAGAATCAGGAATTCTTGCTGAGTCCAAAGCACTGGAGAGTTTATTATTGCTACCTATACACAAGAATCTGGTCAACTAATGGTGAAAACTAAATTGGCACTAGATAAAGGTCAATTGAATTCACAGGGTTGGACTAGAGTGTCTTGTGGCTCCACAATGATTTCAAACTAATGACACATTTAACCCGGCCTTCCAGCTCACTTGTTCATCTCCTACATCACATTCTGTATGCCAGAAATGGCTGGTTTCTGTCTTCTGCTTTATTCTTTTAAAAATAATTTATGTATAAATTTTAAAACACAAATATACTTGTTTTCAAGTACTAGCCCCTAGTGCATTCTTATTTCAAATAATATTTTCTTTTCATATACAGTAATGTAGAAATCCTTAATTTTAGTTTTCCTTTTTATTAATAACAGAAATACTTTCGTTCAGCACTTTTCCACCTTTTATTTTTTCATATATAGTGTTGCTTAATTATCTCAGTGAAATCAATTGAATGAGCCAAATTTTGCTCCTTGTGTTTTATTTTTAGAAAATATATTGACATTAATCAAGTTACAGGCTGATACGTCCCATCAGAACAGAACACTTTAAAAAATCCCAATCAATTCTAATTAATGAATAAACAAAGAAGGCACTCCATTATAACAAGCTCCATATATCCCAGAATTAGTCAGGAAAAAAAATCACAATAGCCAAGTTGATTTTCCTAGGAAATACAGTATCCTGAAAGTTTGTTTGTTTGTTTGTTTGTTTGTTTACTTACTTACTTACTTACTTACTTACTTACTTACTTACTTACTTACTTACTTACTTACTTACTTACTTACTTATTTATTAGATTTGTATGCCGCCCCTCTCTGTAGACTCGGGGCTGCTCACAACAATAAAAAACAATGTACAGTACAAATCTAATATTTTAAAAAATTCTAAATTACCTACTCACTGCCCAAATAAATAAAAAGAGGGAAATGCATCTGATGGATACCATAATCTAATATTCTGACTAAAGAAAACTTGCAACATGTAGACTCAACTAACACAGCTAGATCAAGGGTGTGTTCCTCCCAATTCGGAATGATTTAGCCAAACCAGTATCAATCTGCTGGTGACATCATGATGACATCACTAGGTACTAAGCCATGGACACTGCCATCTTTTTCTATATATATTGTTTTCTGCATTTTCTTTTTAAAAATTTTATTTTTAAAAAACTTTATTTCTTTCTTCTTTTGAGCATGTGCAGAATATGAGTTTCTGGTATTGTGCATGCAATTGCCACCTTGTTTTCAGCTTTCTTCTTTTTTAAAAAAATGTTTTTTATTTCATTTTTTTAAGCTTTCTTTTTTTTAATTTCATTTTTTAAACTTTTTTTCCTTGTGGGCATGTGCAGACTATGAGTTTCTGGCATTGTGTATGCAGTTGCCACCTTGTTTTCAGCTTTCTTCTTTTTTAAACAAAAGTTTTTTAATTTAATTTAATTTATTTTTTATTTTATTTCTCTTCTGAGCATGTGCAGAAGCTGAGTTTCTGTCATGGGCATGCGGTCACCATTTTGAGAAAGCAAACCAGCAGCAAGATAAGTTAGAACCCAACCTACTTGGGCTCCCTAAACTTTTCAGTCCCAGAAAGCGGCCCTATTTTCCTTGCCTCTTTCCCATTATTATTTGGTTTTCCTTCCTACCCTAACAGCAAAAGGAAGCGAGGGGAGGAGGGGGAAGAAGGATAGCTCAGACTATTGCTATGATTTTTTTTGCTCCTATATTCTGTTATTTAGGTGTAAATTTTGTTAATGTAGAAATTTTACTTAGAGCTATTAAACTAGCTGCCTGCCTACAATCATGATTATGTATCTATTAGGAATAAATCCTACTGTAAGAGAGTAGCCTTACTGCCAAGTAAATATGCATAGGCTTTACATAGTTGAGAGATAGAGTATTGATTAGTATCAGGTGTATCATAGAGAGAAATGAAAACTTCTTTAACAACAAATACTTTGTGCCCAGACCAGGTAGTTAGGCAAATTTGTGTGTGTGTGTGAGAGAGAGGAAGGGGTAGAGACAGAGACAGAGACAGAGAGAGGGAGGAAGAGGGAGGGAAGGAGAGGAAGAGGGAGAGAGGGAGGGGGGAGAGATAAGAAAGGAAGGGAGAGAGGGAGGAAGGAAGGAAGGAAGGAAGGAAGGAAGGAAGGAAGGAAGGAAGGATATAATTAACTCTTCTGGAGGTGACCAAGCTGCCATTTTTAACAGTGTGAGGTCACCTCATATACAGTGCAACAACACCTGGGAAAATTAATCTAAAAAACAAGGAACGATGCTACCATCAGCCCAGATGCAGTAAGTGATGTTCAGTATATATAGTTTTAGAAGAGGTGTGTGATGTGTGTGTGTTTACATGCACATACAGTATATATAGTAGATAATATATAGTTTTGTGTGCCTATGTAATATGTATATACACATATGGCATATATACATAGGATTAAATAGTATATTTTGGATGTTCAGTAGTCGTAAGTATGGAGGGAAATTACATCTTGTTGAGGCCTTTGAAGCAAGGAAAGACCAGGCATCCTAGCCCTTAACATGAGTAACATCAAGTTGGCCATGACCACCCAGTCATATGACCACCCCATCACATGATCACCAAGCCATCCCAACCCAGAAACATGACCACAAAGTCATTCCCACCCAGTCACAAAATTGCCAAACCACTCCCACCCCGTCACATGACCAACAAGCCACTCCCATGAAATTAAGCCATGCCCACAGGATAGTAGTACAAAAAAAAATTGAGACCCACCCTGAGCCAGATTCTAGAACGTAATGAATTTAATTTTCTATTGTATGGCTGTTGTTACCCAGAACTACTGATCACAAACTGCCTTCCCTCTGTGCTCTCCCTCACTCTACCTCAAGAGCGGCCTTTTTGACGCCACTAACTTCCAGCAATCAGTACATTCTGTGGCTGAAAAGAGGAGACTGGCAGACCCTCCCCACGCCTCCCTATGAATAAAACACTTAAGATGAAAACTGTATAATTAAGCAAAGCCCTACATTCCTGTCCCCCCTGCACCGAGGTGGGTTATTAAGAT
The DNA here is from genome assembly GCF_031021105.1 of Erythrolamprus reginae. NCBI lineage: Eukaryota > Metazoa > Chordata > Lepidosauria > Squamata > Dipsadidae > Erythrolamprus > Erythrolamprus reginae. The sequence goes on along the minus strand of NC_091952.1, from coordinate 151,858,434 downwards.
GAGTGAAACCCGCTATCATTATCTGGGAAAGAGTGTGATGATTGGCTGCTCGGTGTCAGGCCTCTAGTGGCTGGCTTTGTCACACATGCAGAAAGGAGAGTTCACTTTCTGTCAAAACTGGCTGTGCCAAATGTTATCATTTTAAAGGCCGTGAAAGAGAGGGAGCTGGGCCTAGGGGTATACACAAACCCATATGCTGGTGACAGAGATACAAGTGTAATTCTAGACTATTAGAGTGACATATAAGATCGTTCCTGCCCCAGAACATGAGACAGCTGAGGGGATTATGCAGGACAGGCTGTCATGCAATAAAATTTTCAGAAATCTGTTAACCCCAGCTCAGACCCAGTGAATATTTTATTGCTGAACACTGTAGGAAAAGGATATTTATTAACTATAGAAAGGTATAGCCAAAAGGCTGGGCGGTGGGAAGGTTATGGAGAGGCAAACTCAGTTGATCTCACACAGCAGAAGAAAGGAACGACAATGGGAGGGTGTGTATCTTCCGTGTGTCAGGAAACATTTGCATCAGAGAAGGAAATAGTCTGTAATAAATAGATGACATTGAAACTGGAAAGGGAGGGGAACTAGTACTTAAGGCAATGTGTAATCTCTGTGTTATTTAGTTCCATGGGCAAACTAAAGTTCAGCAAACGGCCAGGCAAATAGAATGGCATATATTGCAAAATTTGGATATCACAGTTTCTTGATATCAGCACACTCACATCTATATGAAGAAATTTCACCACTTCACAATCTTAATGTGTGCCTAAAGTCTCATATAAACTTATCTTTATTCCCTAATTAAAAATATGTTTATGCCAACATTTCCCATTGTTGAGTTTGTTTTCTTTCACCTTTTGATAATTTTGTCAATTTTCCATCAACAATTTGTTTTCTTTGGGCTGATGGTAGCATCGTTCCTTGTTTTTCTGATTAATTTTCCCAGGTGATGCTGCACATATATGAGATGACCTCACACTGTTATAATTGGGGGCTTGGTCTCCTCCAGAAGATTATGCAGTGATATCTTAGAAAAAATAATTTAAATCAGTGTTTTTTCAAACTTGCCAAGTTTAAGATGTGTGAATTTCAACTTCCAGAATTCCACAGCCAGCTAGGGTTTACACATCTTAAAATTGCCAAGATTGAAAAATACTGATTTAAATGAATAAACATTCATTTTTTAAAAAAAAACAAGGAATGATCTTTTTAAAAGACAAACAGTAACTAAAAAGTTGATCTGGAATATTACTAACATTTCATTAAAATCATTGCTCTTTATTTTGTTTGCTTGTATTAATAAAATTTAAGTTCTGATAAAGATAAATGGCAGTTCTAAATTATGTAGAATATATATAAACTGACATAAACTGTAGAACAAATGTAGCGAGGAAATAAATATGATTCTTCTTTTGAACTTATTTTTGGTTTTGAGCAATTATTTTTGTATTTTACAACACACATCAATAATGTATTCAGTTAACCTCCATTACATGAGGAATGACTTTGAAAATCATCTGGTTTCTTAGAACTTTTTTAAAAAAAAAACAATGGAACAATTTTAATTCTAACTCAGCTTTTATAATAACACAAATTAATTTTTTTAAAAAAAACCCACGCTCCCTAGAAAGGTGAAATTAGTTGCATTTCCCCCCTCCTGATTTTAAAGAAGTCAATACATTTCCAATTGAGCAGTGTTAATGCAAGCGGCTATGATTACATGTGGTCGCGTTCAGTCAGCAATGTCACAGAGGTCAGCAGAGAAAAATAACATGATATGCTATTTCAAAACTGCCAAGAACTGAATGGGGAGACTGGGGTGTAAGAGGAGCTCAGGAGGGTGCACTTGGAGAACAAAAGCAGCCCTTCTGCTAATTGACTGAAAAATTATCTAGGTTCCCTGTGGGAAGCATGCAAGACTACAGCAGATGGAGGCGGCTCGGACACTGTGGTGCAGAACGCTCCTCAAAAACCTGCTGTGAATCTGCCCGCAATTATGGGTCACAACATTTTTCCTTGTTTAACAGAGTGCAAGGAGCAAGACAAACAGAGGGGTAGCCAAATGGAAAGGTGATAACCTATTAAGAATCAGGCTGTTAAACTATTATTTTAACTACTGGATAACTGGAATTCCTTGAAGGTCTGAGATTCATGCGCTGTTCTATGGGCAATAGTGAAGTCACCTTGGAGGCATTTATATTGAGAATCTGGCACAAATATCCCTTGCTGTTTGAATCTTTTATTTGCTGTAGGATCAACACCCTGCATTACCATGTTACAGTATATACAAATATAGACCAGCACAGAAAGCATCTATATAGCAGCTCATCATTTAGATCAATGCCAAATCATAATGAAGAAATATTCTGGACTATATTAATGAAGAAAAGTGTCAGAGTTAGGTCTCCATTCTCCCATTTAAACATTTAAAATTTCAGTACAATAATATATGTCTTTTAAAAAAAACTTAATGAGTTTTAATAGAATATGGATTGGATTGCTATACTTTTACCTCATAACATCACAATGTTCCAGAAATACTTCTATGGAATTATTTATCCCTGGCTCACATTTGTAATATTTGAATTACCAACAGACAGATTACAACTGGATAGGATAGGAACATCTGCATCACTATTTCTTCACACATTTTTCAAAAGACATTACACGATTATTGTAGCTATATAAAAAAGTACGTCAGGGAAATAACTTCTGCACCACTGTAAAAGAAGGCCCACAGTTGCACACTTTTTCTCCAATAATCATTCTGTAGTATCTTTAGCTTTTTGATCAATCCAATGCATCCTCCAGAAACTTCCATATCTAAACTGTATTAATACACAGCATACAAATAGATCATGTCAAGCAATTAAGTGAGTGCATGATTGCTAATTTAACCTTTTGCTCTTAGCTAGAACAATAGTAGAGCTAATAAGTAAGTAACCTTTAACCTAGATACACAGAGAGTAGAGCAAGTAATCTTTAAACTTAAGTAGAACAGAGGAGCAGGATCTTTGGTCAATATAATGTCAAGATATGCATTCCATATCATTGGCAATAATTGACAATAACCTACAATATAGCTTTCTACATATGGGTGAAAATTGCAAATCTGGGGCGTAAGCACTTCTGATATCAATTTGAGGATCACGTATTTGGATGGTCTCTGATATAGTTAGTACAAATCTAATAAAGTTGTGAGCCGCCCCGAGTCTATGGCGGCATACAAATCTAATAAATAAATAAATAAATAAAATAAAATAGAAAGAGGAAGGGAGGCTAAAGGCTAGGTTAGAACTTTTCACGTTTTCATTTGAATGTTTTTCTTCCAGATTCTATGTTTTTTCGTCATATATAGCTTGGTCCTCCAACTAAGATGAAAATTGATCTGGAACATGTGTTAGCTGTGAATTTGGCAACAATGGCTCTTTTAAGTATATTGTGAAATCCTGATTAGCCTAAAATCTCTCCTCACATATGTAATTTAATTGATATTAAATTTTTGTAACACAGGTTTTCTTTTAAATGCTCAAAGGGAAACTAACAGTGTTAAAACTGCATATATGTTGTGTGTATGTTTTTTAAATTGTGGGTTTTTAGTTTTTCAAGTATTAGATTTGTATTCTACATTGTTTTCTATTACTGCTGTAAGCTGCCCTGAGTCTACGGAGAGGGGCGGCATACAAATTTAATTATTATTATTATTATTATTATTATTATTATTATTATTATTAATAATAATAATAATAATGATGATGTATATGTTTATTGAAGTAATGATTAGTTGGTTAGATTGTGCTATCAATGTAAATGCGCCTTATAATATTACAAAATGTCTTGGATTTCTGCATGTAGAGCCGAGGTGGTGCAGCAGGTAGAGTGCTGTACTGCAGGCCACTAAAGCTGACTGTAGATCTGCAGGTCAGCGGTTCAGATCTCATAACCGGCTCAAAGTTGATTCAGCCTTCCATCCTTCTGAGGTGGGTAAAATGAGGACCCTGATTGTGGGGCAATATGCTGGCTCTATTAAAAAGTGTTATTGCTAACATGTTGTAAGTCGCCCTGAGTCTAAGGAGAAGGGCGGCATGCATAAATAAATAAATAAATAAATAAATAAATAAATAAATAAATAAATAAATAATTAAATAAATAAACAAATAAACAAATAAATAAATAAATAAATAAATAAATAAATAAATAAATAAATAAATAAATAAATAAATGAATGAATGAATGAATGAATGAATGAAGAAAGAAAGAAAGAAAGAAAGAAAGAAAGAAATATAGTATACTCAACATTTTCTTAAAATATATCCCTGAGTTCTGATAGAATGGCTTGTCTTTTTTTTAACCAGTAGTACCCTGTTTTCAACAAAATAAGACATCCCCTGATAATAAGCCCAAACGGGTTTGAATGCCTGGCAATAAGGCCAAGAGTTCATTTCAGGATTAAAAAAAAAATAAGACAGTAGTCAGTTATGAGGTGAAGAATACATATTTTAGCAACAGTAGTAATTCATGTTTGTAAAATGTAGTTATGACTTTATTTTTTCCACTGACACTTTATTTTTTTCCCCTGCTTGGAATATGTTTTTCAAATGTCTACATACATAATCTGTGTTTATGAGAAATGTGGTAGCTTCAAAAAGGGACAGTTCCTAGAGACATCAAAATTGAATTTTCATCAATTTCAATAGACATTCTAGAATAGTAGAACTTAAGAATGAAGACCTAGTGAGAATGCCCTAAAGCGCCAAGAAAATTCACAAGCCACGAGCATGAGATTTCTATGCCAAAGCTTGTAGAAAACAATCGGCAGGTATCTACAGTATCTAGCACCCTGCTATTGAAACTACTTGGGAAGGAGAGAAGTATTGAAGAAAATAAAATACATCCCCTTGATGGTATCAGTATGAGCCCAACAGAGTTTAGGAAGCACTCTGTTGCTTCACTGAATATCCCTCCTCTACATACTGTGCTTGGTCTTGATCCCACCAAATATTTGCCAACAAAGAAAGTATGCCTCAACCACCCACTACAACAAGAATGGACAGTGCATGAGTCATGTGATCCCCAATTCTGGCAGGGCAAAGATCCCCAAGATTAGATGACAATACAGTGGCTTTTGGTGGCATTATGTTTTTAAAACGGAGAGTTCAACTAGCTGTCTTTAAGTTTAATGCAATATTTTGTTTTTCCTAGCAAGAAAAACAGTCTGGGAAAAAACAACATAAAATATAACAAAGGGCCTCTCTAGTCATGAATGAAATTTTAAAACAAGATTGTGAATAATCATTCAAGTGTTTTTTTCTTGCAGATGTTTCATTACCCAAATGCACTAATCATGTTACCTAGTTTGGATAATGAAACGTCTACAAGAAAAAACAATCAGACTCAGATATTATCAAAGCAACCCTTATTTTAACTCTGAGCTACAAATATTTTCCTTCATTTACTATCTTTGCATTTCTTACTTTTTGATGATCATGAATTTGATCAGTGTTTATCAAGAAGGGGCAGGCTACCTAGGGTCGTTGATGTAATTGATTAATTACATCAATTACATCAACAACCCCAGGTGTTACCCCACTGACTCACCAGGGAGTTTCAACACAACTTGCAGCTGCTGAGCCATCAAACCACACCCACCCTCCAGTATTTATAGAGGGAAGGCATCTCAGGTCTTGCTGTGTTCGCCCTAGAACAAGGACAGAATCACCAGCCTGAAGATGACGAGTGGAACCTCGTCGAAATGTCACTATAAATCTCTGAATCCTACACGGGAAGAAACCCGAATATGCCAAGACCTTCATACCTGTACCCGTGAAAACATATGTGTGTGTGTGTGTTTGTATATTTTCACGGGTACAAGAATGAAGGTCTTGGCATCTTCGGGTTTCTTCACCTGTAATTTTTAGAGATTCCTGGTGACATTTCGATGAGGTCCCACAAGATGATGAGTAGAACCTCGTCAAAACATCATCAGGAATCTCTGAAACTTACATGGGAAGAAACCTGAATATGCCAAGACCTTCATACTTGTACCCATGAAAATCTACGAAAACACACACACACACACACACACACACACACACATATATTTGTAGCCTGCCCCTTCTTGATAAACTCTGATGAAGTTCATGATCATCAAAAAATAATGGACCATGGATTATGTGGCTAACCATCTAGACCAGGGCTGTCAAACTCCCGGTCCTTGGGCTGAATTCATCACATGTTGGCCATGCCCACACCCAGTTTAGTGAAGGGGAAAAAGTCTTTATATGTCACATGACACCACCATGAAGACATGAGTTTGACACCCCTGATCTAGACCAGAGGTAGGTTCTTCCTGGTTTGGACTGGATCACCCAAACTGGTAATGACTCGCTGGTAATGTCACTGTCGGTGCTGGTCCGTGTACACTGCCACCTTTTTAAAGGAATTTGTTGCAAATTTTTCCCTGTTTGGATGGTTTTCCGCTGCTTGAAAAAGGGCCCTCCCACTCATTCCCAGGTTAATACTGACCTTAATTTCTTTACCTGAAGCACAGCTAATTAGCTCCTCAGTTGTGTTTTGGATTGATTCCTGGCAGAAGCCAAATTGCATGAGAAGAAGACTGCATGAGTGGAGTGAGTATACACACACAAAATGTCATGATGCGAAGTTAAGTGGAAACCCCCCCCCCCCTGATCTTATTCATAAAAAGGATACAGCACAAACTGGTGAAAGATGTTCTGTTCTACAAAATATTTTAATGTTGCTAATCACAGAATTAAAAGCACAGAATTTGATCCTTAAAGGGGATTATTTCCACTTCTTTACCTGGAGCTGATCAAATGGAGAAATACATTATTAAATCTTAGTGTTGCACTTGATGGATTCAGGTATATGTCATATACCACTGGAAATAAAATAGAACTTTATGATAGGTTTTCTTGTAAATGCCATAAAGCCAAGCAGAAATCCCCTGGAAGCAGGTCTGGAAATGATGATCTAGATATGAACAGAGTTATTGAAAATCATACATAGCTCAGATAACACCCCCCCCCCCAAAAAAAAAGCAATGACTGGAAGCACTGAAAACTGCTAAAGGGTCCACAACATTCTGTGGGCTTCTAGAATCCAGCTCTCCTATAACAGAATCTTCCCACAGGGCAATTGTGCCCCTGGTTTTGGCATTGTCACAGCCAAAACCAGGTCTAAAACGAGATTGAAATGGACCTACCAAATTTGTTTTATTCAGCCACCATTCATTGAGAACTTCACTTCATTTTCATCATTTCATCTGGGTCCATTTATTTTTTCCTTTCCAGGAATAATCTCACCAAGGGCTTTTTTAATGAGGCTTCACCCCTTCTTGGACTGAGCTGAGCTATAATGAGCCATAGAAGCAAAATAATTGACCAAATTCTACTAAGCTCTTTTTCTTGATCTGTGGGACATAAGAACTGAAAGTAATCAAAAGAATATGACCAGATACTGCCCTGGACACTTCTGCAGTACAGTCTCCTTACTGCTAAGATATAGATTTTTTTTTAATTTGGTAGGGAACAGAAATGGATAAATAGTAATGGATGACAATTTATTCAGCTCTCATTATAAATGCAAGCATTTGCCATTTGTATTTTTGAATGTAAATTGACTAAATCACATTCATAAACTAAATTCTGAACATTTCAGGACTTATCCTGCACATAAGATGCATAAATTGGCAAAATTATAGACGGAGGCTTGATGAAATCTGTTTATTAGAAAAAGCACATATAATTGAACTTTTGGCCTGTACTTTTGAATTGAATGCTGTAACAACATGTGTACACTGGAAAAACTGCACAATTTATTTAGATTTTTTAATTTAAAAAATATGGTGATATAAAAATTAACACTAAAACATGAGAACTGAGTGAAAGTAAATCTGGCAGATCTGCTTTTCTTTAGAGTGTATTGTCTTATAAAACTGGTAACTTTGATTCAGTCAAGATATAGGAAACTAGTTAAATAAGCCATTAGAACAAGAGGATATATGTTACTCTCAAATGTCCATTAAATCTGAATTTATATCATTTGCATAAATTTACATAATTTGTGTGATGACAAAATTATGCAAATAGAGTAATTTACATTAATTGTCTGCCATACAGATGCAATGACCTGTCCATTATTTTGGGGTGATGTCTGAAGGAGAATTTTGTTTGATATTTTTGAAGTCCACTAAATCAAAATGTGTTCAACTGAAGGTTTACTATATAGTGAGTGTGGATTTGAGGGAATTATTGAATTATTCAAATTAATTCAAATGCTCAGGACAAACTATAAACTTCCATCTAGATCTGGATAAAGCTAGATAAATATTTGAAATCCTCAGGGCCAACATCAGACTTGGCATCATTAGATATCAACTGATTCCATCCTCAGCATTTCTATTCATTTTCCTTGCCTTTTCGGACTATTCTCCTGCCCTTCCAATGTATACTAGCAATGGAAAAGGAAAGGAAGAGCAGTCTCTATGATTGTAGCATTAATGCATTTCCTAACTCTATTTCCATGGAGGGAATAAACAAATATATATTCAACTTGTAAAGGGAGATAAGTACCCCAAGGTTACTTTCACTGCTGCATAGTTTATATGCATATTATCACACATTGCTAATAAAATGGTGCATTTTTAAATCTTGTATGCCTTGTTTAGGGATGCAATGGCTCAGTGGCTAAGACACTGTGCTTGTCAATCAGAAAGATTGGCAGTTCAGCGGTTCGAATCCCTTGCAGTGTGTAACAGAGTGAGCTCCCAATACTTGTCCCAGCTTCTGCCAACCTAGTAGTTCTAAAGCATGTAAAAATTCAAATGGAAAAATAGGGACCACCTTGGTGGGAAGGTAACAGTGTTCCATGCGACTTTGGTGTTTAATCATGCTGGCCACATAACTATGTAATCATTATCAGACAGCGTTGCTTCTTTGGCTTAGAAACAGAGATGAGCTCCTAGAGTTGAGAATGACTAGCATGCATATGTGGGGGAACCTCTACCTTTTTATGCCTTGATTGATTTTATATGTTCTATTTTGTACCTGTATCCTATATGTTTTATTTGGTAAGTCTTATTTAGTTTGGATTGCTCACCTGTAATAAAACAGTTTGATTGACTAAATAACAATCTGCCTTGCATTCTCTTCTTCTGATCAATGTTGTGAGTTTGGGCCCAGGGGAAGTGCAAGTAGGAGAATAGTGTGGCCATGGCAAGAAAGTCCCTGTATAAATATTGGGATATAACTGGCTGGAAAAAAGGAAAATATTAAGATAAGAAAAAAAATGAAAAAGAAGGATTAAAGTCAAATATCGGAGATGAAAGGGAATGAAAGAAAAATATTTAATAGAGTAAGAACAAAGTATAGAAAATGTAAATGTCTTGTGAATATTAGCTACATAACAATAAATAAGCATTATGAGAAATGTAATACAGATAAGTCACACATCGTCCACTCTTCAGGAGTGGGAGAGGCCTAGAGCATCCTGGTCCGTGGGCCACCTTGATTTTGTAGGTCCATTTCATGGCCAAACATTTCTGGTAATTGTTGACACATACTCCAGATGGTTGGAGATTATATTAATGGAGTCAACCACTGCCAAGGTGGTAATCCGAACACTCCAAAAACTATTTTCCACTCACGGATTACCAGACAATGGGCACCAGTTTACGGGCACATAATTTGAAGGTTTCTTAGCCAAATATTTGTCACACATTGACTGCTCCTTTCCATCTGGCCAGTAATGGTAATGCTGAACATATGGTCAGATCAGCCAAGGAAGAACTTGGGCGCCTAGGCCTAGATGACTGGCAAGCCAGACTAGATAAATTTCCACTGGTGCAACTTATAACACCAAGTGCAACCATAGGAAAAAGCCCAACTGAGCTGCTAATGGGCCAGCAGCTCCACTCTGTACTGGACAGGTTGTACCCCAACCACAAGGAGAAGATCGCTCAAAAACAAACCAGGTGATTTAAAATAAACAACCATGTGTTTGCAAGGAATTTTGCTGAGGGATCCCTATGGTTACCTGGAGAAATAGTCAGGATTACAGGTCCCCAGTCCTATGTTGTGTTATTAGCAGATGGGAGGAAATAGTGGCAGCCCACATTGCCCAAATAATGATTTCCCTACAGTTGAGTCAAACCTGAGGATGACAGAATACCAACTTGAAGATCCAGGTTTCCAGCGACATTACAACGCCAAACCCGTTCCAATAGAATCCATGACCCCATCCAAAAGTTTCCAGGAGCTTCCACAGGAAGGGCCAGAGATGACAGCATACCCAACCTCTCTGGCCAAAGCCAACTTCCCTACTGAACAACACAGGTCAACCAGGGTTCCTAAATGCCCTGCCAGACTATGGGACTATGTATGCTAATTGTATGGTTCCAACTAAGATGGGAGGGGTGTTGGATATTGAGATTGCCCGGTTACTTCAAGCAGGGAAAGGGAGACCACTGATTGGCTGAGCCATCAGACAGCTCCCTATAAAAGGGGAAACTGTCAGCCTGGCTCTCTGATGGCTCTTGTACATAGTTAATAAAAAGCCCCTGTTTGAAAACCTTTTCAATACCAGGACTTAACAATACAGTTGTTAATTTAGCTTGCTTCTCAAATTATAGGACAGTGATTTTTAGAGTTAGTACACATGAGCCTACCTAATAATTCACATTTTTTTAAACCTAGCCTGAGAAGGAATTAGAGCAGAGACACAGAAAATCCACAGAATTAAATGTTAGTCTCATGTTCTTAAAATGCCTGAATAACTGTACTGCAATGATATTTGCAGTATCACAATACAATTTGATTCCAATTGTAAAAATAATATACCTCAATAGCCTATGTTATTACAGTCACTTGTTATTTGTTTCTAGTGTTTACTGTGTTCTCTCCATCACCATTATTTTAATGGGTCATGAAGACTTTTCACTTTAGAAAGACTGAGGACAAGCAAATGATGTGATTTTCAACTACTGACACGAGCAACTTATTTTAGTGGTTGTAGTTTTCTGCTGCTGCTTCTTTGTACCCATGTTGTTTTGCAAGGGCTAGATTTAATGGATAATCTTTCGTTCTCCATTTGTTTCACTAGCAAAATTATTGGTGGCTTTCCACACTTTGTTTTGATCTTTGGAGACTGTAATAAAGAGAGTTTGACTTCTTGGTTTGAGTTATTTCATGGAAAATAAAAGATATTTTATTTTGCTCATTTTTTTTTTTAGGTTGCAAAATTATCCCCCCAGAAAAGCCCACTAAGAGGTTTAGTAATCAGTTATAAATTTAGTGCCCAATTGGGCTATACTTCAATTACATAGATAGAAAGTTGAAGATTTGTTGACATGCTTAGACATTCATAGTACAATCATTTTTGGAATTTTCTTTATTTTACTCTCCCCCCCCCCCCTATTTTCTTGTATGGTTTTGTTTTTATATTATTCTACAATGTACTCTTTTCTTCCAATAAATGGGTGGAATATGTTTCACATTACCAATGTATCTGAAAAACACACACACACACACACCCCTAAACAATAGCTAAAAGCAAAGCCTATAAAAGGAGCAAAATAAATGTGTAAATAAATAAGATCCTTTATTCTAAAGAGAATTGAAAAAAATGCCCATTTGTTACAAAAATGCAGGAAAATAATTGGGAGCACCATTCCACAATTAACGTAACACAACAAGAAAAACTCATCATATCACAAAATATGGTATATGCACAGAAGACCTGTGTGGAATGCTCTTATATAATTAGTTTCATTCTAAAGAATAAAATAGAATAGAATAGAATAGAATAGAATGCATTATTGGCAAGTGTGATTGGACGCACAAGGAATTTTTCTTTGGTGCATATGCTCTCAGTATACAAAAAAGAAAAGATGCATTGGTCAAGAATCATGAGGTACAACACTTAATGATTGCCACAGGGTAAAATAAGCAATATTAATATAAACCATATGGATACAAGCAACAAGTTATAGTTATACAGTCATAAGTGGAAGGAGATGGGGGATAGGAAGGATGGGAAGACTAGTAGTAATAGTAATGTACCCTTAATGAATAGTTTGACAGTGGTGAAAGAATTATTTGTTTAGCAGAGTGATGGCATTCAGGGAAAAACTGTTCTTGTGTCTAGCATCATTTTGAGGGTAGGAGTTGAAACAATTTAGGTCCAGGATGAGAGGGGTCAGTAAATATTTTGATCGCCCACTTTTTGACTTGTGCAGTAGTATACAGGTCCTCAATGGAAGGCAGGTTGGCAGCAATTGTTTTTTCTGCAGTTCTGATTATCTTCTGAAGTCCGTGTCTGTCTTATTGGGTTGCAGAACCAAACCAAACAGTTATAGAGGTGCAGTAATAATGTATGAAAGGTTTTAAAGGTTAAAACCAGTATTTTAGATTAGTAAACTTAATATATATACTAATTGCTAAGCAACTACAGTTTCTAATATGGTAGCAATGTATCCTAATTTATAAAGGATAATCCTCTATTACTCTTTATAACTACATTTAGTTATAAAGTATGAAGACTTCCTACATTTGATAGGATGTGTGGTCCATATCTGGTTTAAAGATAAAGAATCAAAAGAAAAAGGGGTTAATGAAGCTATTCATTAACAACAGTCAGCAAAGTTCATAGGAAAACCAGCATGTATCTAACTAAGGTAGAATCAGGGGTGGGCTACTGCTCATACCTAGGGGGGGGGATGCAGTAGGGTAGCAAAAATGGAGCTCCACCCCAGAGTACCCAATTTGCACTGAAAGACATTGAAAGAAAATGCAGGGCATCCTGCATAAGCCATGGCCACAGTGTGGTAGTAAAAGGTTTGGTAGCCCTTCATCAGGTGCAATGTATTGCATTTCAACAAAGGTACTCTAGTAGCAATCAGACATCAAGTTCTTGGAGTTTAATACGTTGGTTGCTTAAAATTCCAAAATCCAGCAATTAGTCTAAAAGAAGTAAGGAATACTGTATCTAGGAGCTGATTTTATATGGAACAAGTAAATAGAACTTTCAATCTACTTCTGCTTCCTCTCAACCTTTCTTCATTTCAAAAGCAGAGTTGGAAATTCCTTTGCTGCTGCTACTTTTAAGCAATTAGGAATTAGCTCTCTTTATCAATCTTTCACAAATCAACCAGAGGCTTATTAACAGGAATAGAGCTGTCTTTTATCTATCCCAAATTATTGCAATTATTTCTAAATTATAGCATGAGTATATATGTGTGTCTATCAATTGCACACATTTCAGTGCCAGTCTGTGGGCTTATTTGTTCTCTTCTGTAGTGCATTTCCTTTCTGTGGGAGTGTCACGTTACGGTAATATAAACTTGCCATGACAAGAGCAAGTGTTGTTGAAGAGAGCTCTCTCGGAGAATGCCATAGCTGGCGTACCAGCTTCCACCAAGGAAAGGTATCCCCAAAGGTTTTTCCAATGACGAAACACCCATCCAAATTTGAACCTGAACCTTTTAGGAGGAGAACAATCCCATTCTAAAAACCCTAAATTATGTTTTTAAAAAATCTCCACTGGATGGCACTGTGAGGATGCAGCAGTGGTGTGGTGAAAGATTGTATCTTTGTCATAATCACTCCTAAAAAATATTATGATTATTATTTTTGCTATTATTATATTCGTGACTGACTCTTCCTAATATTAAGACAGTATTCAGAGCAAAATTTTTGATGTATCAGTTCCTCAATATACCAGTTACAGAAATGGGCACTTTTTGTGTTTATTAACCAGCATCAATGGGCAAAATAATGCACGTATATATCAATAGAGTCAAGGAAACCTAAAAGTTTGCATGATCATATGGGGTGATTAAAACCTAACAACAATAAAGTTTTACTCTGTGAAGAGGGTACTGTAGATGCAGTCAGATATTAATCTCTTGAAGATGCTGATTACAACTATTTAGAGAATAGAATAGAGAGAATTCTTTATTGGCCAAGTGTGATTGGACACAAAAGGAATTTGTCTTGGTGCATATGCTCTCAGTGTACATAAAAGAAAAAGATACATTTGTCAAGAGATGTGGTACAACACTTAATGATTGTCATAGGGGTCAAATAAGCAATGAAGAAACAATCAATATTAATAAAGATCTTTGGATACAAGTTACAGTCATACAGTCCTAAGTGGGAGGAAAAGAATGATAGGAATGATGAGAAAAAACTAGTAGAAACAGAAGTGCAGACTTAGTAAAAAGTTGACAATGTTGAGGGAATTATTTGTTTAGTAGAGTGATGGTGTTCGGGAAAAAAAACCTGTTCTTGTGTCTAGTCATCTTGGTGTGCAGTGCTCTGTAGGTATTTAAAGCTATTCCTCCTTATTCCTCCCACAACAGTTCTCACCCAAGGAGGGAAAGTCTGAAGATGTTGATTAGTTGAGCCAAATTAGTCATCAAACTAACCGACACAACCAAGACCCTGAGCTATCACTCCACAAGCATCAAGGCTGTGCCCAACAAGTGACATTTTGTAGAAGGGTCTCATCTGTACATGTTGATAATGGGTATTCTCCAAGTGGTTATCCTTAATTAGCCAAAAGGAAGAAGGAAGAAGAGACTCAAAAGAGCTCAGTGCATGCTTTCAGTTGGAAAGAGGAAAGCAAAAAGCGTTCACGGGAAAGATTGGTTGACTGATTGATTAAGTAAGTAAGTAAGTGAGTGAGTGAGTGAGTGAGGGAGGGAGGGAGGGAGGGAAGGAAGGAAGGAAGGAAGATGGAATAATGCATTTTCTATGAGCATTATTCGTAGTACACAATGAAGAGTGTGGTTTGTCTGTACTATTGTCATCTTAGGTGGGTGAAATTCTGTTCTTTTAAGAACAGAAGAAAATGTATTGAAGAATTTGCTTGTGCTATATTGAAATAATTATTGAAATAATTCGTTGAATTACAATAGACCAAGGTGCATTTTCCTTCATTTCCAATCAGATTCAGATCTGAAATCCCATATTTCCATCGACAGCAAAGATAAGGATGAAAATGTGCATTGTGGTTGTAAGATTTGATATGCTGTATATACTGCTCAAAAAAATAAAGAAAACTCTCAAATAACACATCCTAGATCTGAATGAATAAAATATTCTCATTGAATACTTGGAGTTATATTCTTTTTTAAAGTGTTCCCTTTATTTTTTTGAGCAGTGTATATAGGCAGGTTGCCCAGGTTCAAATCCTGGAAAAAGTATGGCTAGCTGATGAGAACTAAATAGCTTGAAATAGATCTATACTATTCTCCCTTCATTTTCATTATTAGCAAAAATATGTTACAAGATACACACACACACACACATAGCAAAAATATGTTACACACATAGAAAATAGTTTGTCGGGTATAAAATTAATTACCTGGATGGCCCCTGGAGGGGCCGAGAAGCAAAAAGGAAGCAGTGTGTATGTGTATGTGTGTACGTGTATGTATGTGTATATAGACATATTTATTATTTATTTTATTTATTTTAATTGAATTTGTACATACATATACATACACATACACATACACATACACATACACATACACATACACATACACATACACATTCACATACACATTCACATTCACATACACATACACATACACATATACATATACATATACATATATGTTGTGGTTTGCTCTGGCCCAGCTCCTGCCCCAAGGAACAACAGTAGCTGTGACGAACTTCATTACAGTTGTCGAATCTCGAGGTGATGAGGGCATGAGGACTGTGAGCAGTGAGTCCCGATCCAGGTAGGGCCGCAACTGGTGCACCAGGCGAACCTGGGCAAATGTCCCCCTCGCCACAGCTGAAAGATGGTTCTCTAATGTGAGCTGTGGATCAAGGAGGATGCCCAAGTTGCAGACCCTCTATGAGGGGGTCAATAATTCCCCCCGAGGGTTATGGCAGACAGATGGAATTGTCCCTGGGAAGGCAGGGTTGAGTTTGAGTCTGTTGACACCTATCCAGAGCATCAGCACATCACTTCCACTTCTTCGTTGACTGGACATGGGGTGGAGATGTACAACTGGGTATCATCTGCATACTGATGATACCTCACCCCATGCCTCTGGATGATCTCACCCAGCGTTTTCATGTAGATATTAAATAGCAGGGGGGAGAGGACTGACCCCTGAGGTACCCCACAAGGGAGTAACCTCAAAGTCGATCTCTGACCCCCCACTAACGTCGACTGCGACCGACCGGAGAGGTAGGAGGAGAATCACTGAAGAACAGTGCCTCCCACTCCCAACCCCTCTAGCCGGCGCAGAAGGATACCATGGTCGATGGTATCGAAAGCCGCTGAGAGGTCAAGAAGCACCAGGACAGAGGATAAACCTGTGTCCCGGGCCCGCCAAAGATCATCCATCAACATGACCAAAGCAGGTTCCGTGCTGTAGCCGGGCCTGAATCCTGACTGCTGAGGGCCTAGATAATCGGCTTCTTCCAAGGACCGTTGGAGTTGGAGTGCCACCACCTTCTCAACAACTTTCCACATAAAGGGAAGGTTGGAGATTGGCCGATAGTTGTTCAGAATGTATATGTGTGTGTGTGTGTGTCTATATATATATACACACACACACACACACACACACACACATATGACAGTCTTGGTATATTTGGGTTTCTTCCCATGTAGGATTTAGACATTTCTGGTGATGTTTTGACGAGGTCCCACTCGCCATCTTCAGGCTGGTGCTTCTGTCCTTGTTCTAGGGCGAACACAGAGAGACCTGAGCTGCCTTCCTTCTATAAATACTGGTGGCTGGGTGTGGTTTGATGGCTCAGCAATTGCCTGCTGTATAGAAACTTCCTGGTGAGTCAGTGGGTGAGTATACACAT